>NC_140582.1:222767170-223469709 GCF_964204655.1 Triturus cristatus
GCAGTGCCCAGACATAGGAGGGGTGTGTGCAGCGGCCCCCAGCAGTACCCATGGAAAAAAAAAGGTTGGAGTACCCACAGATCCAATGGCCACAATTGTCAGTCAGGTGCACAAAGACCCTGCAGTACATGTAACACATGTGTGCGAGGCTGGGAGTACACACATGCATACTGCCTAAAAGGGAACATGTCCACATGAAGTCATGTCAACAGTCCACATGCACAAGTACAGTGATCACCAAGGATGCCACGAATGATGCAGGTGGAGACATCGCTCTGCATGCATGGCCAAAGTTGAAGGGGTCCGTCACACACCCAGCTAATGTACACACAGCTCAGCACAACATATTGGAAACACCCTGTAGGGAAGATGTCAGGGTACACAGAGGAAGGAACACACCTTGGGACAATTTCACCATACAGTAACTGCTTACATGGACAAAGAAACTTAGCTAACACCTTGTGATGGCACACAGATACCAGGGTCCCCCCTATGACCAGCACACTACTACATTTCCCACACATCCAACACATGATCACCACCCAAAATCATGTAGCAGCCCCACCAACAGCAATATCAGAAAAGCAGTAGTGTTCAAAGGAAACAAAAATGGCTTTAATCAGCATGATCTAAAATTGTTTGTTCGTAGAAAGTTCAATATTTACAAAGCCCATAGGGCAGTCCATGAGTCACAGCTGGATGGGGGACACAGTGGGACGCGTGTCCCCTAGCTTGCCTGCACAGTTCAGACCACCCTGTCTTCCACAGGGGGGGGGGCATCATGTGGGGGGTAAGGACCAGGCACCGCAGGGACAGGAGGGGCAAGGGCAGGCGTTGTGGGTGCAGGGACGGAGGACTCCACCACAGGGGGTGGGGCAGCGCCAAAGGAGGTGGTGAGGATGGCGCTGCACACGGTTGCAAGGTCCCCCAGCGTCTCCCCTGCACCCGAAGGAACCACAGGCCCCAAGGAGGGGGGGGGGGTCAGAGGGATGGGTCGCAGCGCTACTGGGGGAGGGTGTGGACAGGGGGGGGGGGTCAACTCCCCTGGCGGTGTCCTGCCTCCACCGCTTGCGGGGTGGTTCCACACTGGGGCTGATGGACATACTGGGCAGGACTGACTCTGTGTCCGACTCTTGGCCTGGAGAGCTGAGGGCATTGGATATGGAGGGAGTGGATTTTGCGGAATGCAGACTCCCACTCTGGCTGCGTGACTTACGTTTGCCCCCCGACCCAGTGGGTGTGCCTACCTCACCCTGTGTGTGCGTGCCTGGAGGTGTGCGCTTGCCCTGCCCTACTGGTGTGGTGCCTGTGTCTGGTGGGGTGCGTGCATGCCGACGTCTGGGTGTACGTGGGACAGGCATGGGAGTGGAAAGTGTGGATGGGGCAGGGGTAGGGGGTGGGACGTAGCGCTGCAGGAGACCCACTGCTGCAGTCAGTGTCGAGTCTATGGACCTCAGCAAGTTGGGTTGGTCAGACTGCGCGGCTGAAATGCCCTCCAAGTATGCCTCCATCTGGTCGAGCACTTGGCTGTGGCCATGGAGGACATTAAGCGTCGCAGTCTGACCAACCCGCAACTGCCGCAGGATGTCCACAGACTCAGCATTGGTGGCAGCAGTGGAGACAGGGGCAGGGGGTGCGGTGCCTGGCAAGAAGGAGACACGTGGTGACCGAGCACGGCGGGAAGGAACACGAGCAAGTGGGAGGCCGGTGATCGGAATGGAGGGGGCGGGTAGTGATGGAGTGCTGGTGTCAGCTGTGGGACCAGCCACCGCCCCCTCGGAGTGCTCAGCCTTGGACCCGTCTGCGTCATAGTCGCTGGTGGTGTGACTGGACAGGTCCTCCGCTGCACTCCCGTCGGCCTCCGTGCCACTCGATGTGCCAGACAGCTCTGCACTGCTGGCACTGGTGCTCGCTCCCTCCACACGGTCCGTGCCAGTGTCTCCCTCGGAGTCCCCCGACGATGCTGTGGGCAAGGTGAAGAGACGGGAAATAATCAGACACCTGTATACATATGTCACATGAGTCAAATCCACATAGGTCACAGTGCATTGCCTGAAAAGCAACATGAATAACATCTACAATACAAGGTACATATGTAGGCCTTGCAACACACAGATGGTTGACCCACCATGCCACTGACCAACTATGGAGAGCATGACACAAAAGCAAATAACATGATATGGATTAGGACAGAGGAGCCAGGCACTGGGGACAATCCAGCACAGCATCTGCGGCACACAGCGTTGGCGTAAAAAGGGATGAGCTGGAACCATGTCTATTAACTGTAGGCACATGCTGCAAAGGCAACACTTAAAAACATGCCCAACATTAATGGGTCCCTGCACCTTGAGTGTATGTCCAGACAAACATCACACACTGGCCAGACCTAGCAAGGAGACTCCAGGTTTAGACATGTAGGCCTTGCCCGCTCCAACCACCCCCTACATGAGACAATTTTTTGAGACACAGGAAGCACTTACATCTCTTAGTCTGAAATAAAAACACATTGCCTGCCCGAATTCCTGATTGGACACAAAAAAACCCTGGTGCGCCGGTACAAATACATCATCTACAAATGGCCATCATCAGACCATTTTACCAAGATACACAGGCACTGGCCCCCGTGAGTATGAACAAGGGACATTTGGTCAGCCTGTACAGTGGACACATGTAGCAGAGTTCACGTAAATCCAAATGGTGGCAGGGTACAATGGCACAGAGCACAACCTATGCTGTAGACACGGAGATTGTCGACATTTTTGGATTACACACATGATACCTAGGAAATTATGCCCCAGGGGACAGTAGTGGCCACACTACTCCATGGTCCTGAATGGTAATGACTGCAACACAAGCCACCATCCCTGCACTCTGCATATCTCACACTCATGCACATCATGTCACAGGCCACAAAATAGGACATGCATGCTGTAATGCAATACACTTTTGAGACACACTCCTATGTCTGGACTCAGCATCAGTGCCAACTGACATGGACCCCACAAGTACTGAACTGGAAAGGGCACAGGCAAGGTCCCAAAACCTGTTACACACCACCCCCACACATGAAGCTGCAAGCATTGGGCACATCGATAAACTGGCAGCCTAGATAACCTTGTGCAAGTGTGACTACACACAGACCAGGGTACCATGGCAAGGAGGGGAAGGGAGGAAGGACAGCACCGCTACACTTTGGGGACCAGGAACTGCACTGCACATGTAAACCCTGGCAGTGTATCCATGCAACTGTGCACTTACAAATGCTGGTGACACAAAACAAACACACATGTACCTACCCCCTTCCTGCTGCTGCTTTTCCCGTAAGCGCCTGTCCATGTCAGGGAAGACGACCGCCAGCACACGTTGTGGATGTGGGTCAGACGGCGGCGCCCATGGTTCTTTTGGCTCACAGGTGAGTCCCCCAGCAGGACCCGTGCGATCCTCCGCGTCCAGCACCGGATATCCTGCCAGCGTTTCCTCACCTGGGCTAGGCGCCGCTTCCGACCATCCATCTGCCTCACGGCACTGACAGCGTCCTTCCAGATCTGCTCCTTGGCACAGGCGCTTACCTGTGAGGAAGAAAAAGTGAGACAACATCAATACACCTGCGACATGTCACAGAGACACACATTAGGACAATTTGGCTGGTTTTAACAGGGCATAGAATGCATCATACTCATTACACCTGTGTCATATGGACATTTTCCTCTGTGGAAGGCAAAAACCACTAGGTGGCATTGTAGAGTACACAGGTGGCATGAGGGGTATGACACAATCAATCATCCAGGCTCACACTGTGCATCACAAGCGACACCAGGATTATGTGCAGCACCTCAAAGCAGTCACATGCCACAGGCCACTGAGGCGCCCTTAGCAGAGTACACAGACACACACAGCCACAGGACAATCACCTGCCATTGCCGACTGCAGCTACACACCTCACTCTGCACATTTGCCACTAGACTGGGGGGTGTCACAGGTGTGGGGCTGGCCCATCACCGCAGACACACAGCACTGCTCCCTGCTCACATCAGATGGGCAGGGTATATCCATCCCTCATGCAGCTGGGGTGCTACACTCCACATATGCACTCACCCACATGACAGGGGACTTACACACACACACACCAATGTCCAGGGGACAAACACATCATTTGTACACTCTCAGCATAGGTACACTGAACAAACACACATCTGTGGGTACTACCACCTGTCACACTGGGGGGACCACAGATTCACATTAGGACTGTAGTAACAACATTCCCAGGAGGATTAGACAGGCAGAATGTGTAATGCCACATGCAGTGATTGTCACAGTACACACAATGCAAGTGAGGAGAGCAGACATGCACCACAGCATGCTCTGGCTGGGAGACATTAGGCATTCCCCCACCCGGGACCCACCCTACAGTACATTGCATGTGTGTTACACCTGAACACAATGGCAGAAGTCACAGTCACAAAAAAGGGGCACAGTCCTTGCTAGTGGACTCAGCACTCACCTGAACCCCTGGTCGACCATACAGCATGGGGTACTGTGGGAGGATCACATCCAGCAGGGCTTGGTTCTCCTCGTGGGTGAAAGGCTGGGCCCTCTCCACAGACCTGGACATGGTGCCAGAGGAATCACGAACAGCAGCAGCAGTGGTGTGGAATCAAAGGTTGTGCAGGCAAGTGCTCTCTCATGGGAGCTGGCTGCCTTATATCTGCCTTGCTGCCCTGTTTCATTGACAGGAGTACAGAGTGATTGGTCACTCACATTTGCATCCTATGTTTCCTCCAATCACTTTAAACCTACCACAGTCAGTGCCTTAGCATTTTTTTGTATTGAGCATGATGTCAACTCTACAACCACTTTGCAACAATGTAGATTCTTTCAAACCGACTTTAGCTGGGCAACTGATGAAAAAATTCAAACTTTAAACTCGGTCTCCATGACAACCAGCATGCATGTAGGGCTTTATACTTGTCCCTCATGTGTCCCCTATGTAATTTGGACATTCACACACAGGTACGGTGAGTTCCAGGGCCCTAGGGAACCCCAAAAGCATTGAAACGGCCCGTACACGCGTGTGTATGGGGCGTATCACTATGGGTACGCATACGCGAGCAAAGCCATAGTGAATCGGCTCGTACACACGCGTGTACGGGGCATATCACTATGGGTACGCATACGTGAGCAAAGCCATAGTGAAACGGCTCGTACACGCGCGTGTACGGGGCGTATCACTATGGGTACGCATACGCGAGCAAAGCCATAGTGAAACGGCCCGTACACGCGTGTGTATGAGCCGTTTCACTATGGCTTTGCTCGCGTATGCGTACCCATAGTGATACGCCCCGTACACACGCGTGTACGGGCCGTTTCACTATGGCTTTGCTCGCGTATGCGTACCCATAGTGATACGCCCCGTACACACGCGTGTACGGGCCGTTTCACTATGGGTAGGCCTACGGCAGCACTCCCATAGTGATGGGGAATATACACACGCCCTCAGAGCGCATGTACGGTGCATTTCACACCTGACAGTGGTGACAGGCAGCACACAGAAAGGAATAGAGCTGACATACTTGTCCAAGGCTGGACATCAAGGCATTGTCTGTGCAGTACTACATGTGTGGGGCACAGGTGTGTCAGGCTGTAATGTGGCACATTACTCCTGAGTTGTGAAGGCAATAGATGTATGATGAGATGTGTACAGATGTCATGTGTGATGGTGGACTGTGTGCCAGACATCCCCTTCACTCCTTTGACATGTGTGCATGTAGTACAGAACACTTGTGAAAAGCGGCACTGCCATTGCACAGTCAACAACACATGCAACTGTCCCCTGATGCCAGCTACAGGGGTTTTCACTCCTGACATGTGACTACCCGCGTTGCACGATGTGACTATGTCATGTATGTGTCGTGTGTTGCCATTAGCTTGCTGTAGGTGTTTGGTCAAATGCATCTGCAGTTGCTGCAACCAACATGTGTCTGTGTGTAGATGGCCATGGCACAGTGATACGCATACCAGGCCACATGTGGAATCCGACGTAAGGTGCGTGTGTATGCGTCGACACGGAGTTTCAAAACAAGGACATATCTGCATCCTCTCAATGTATGTGGGATCTTTCTTGAAATGTAATCCTTCATGGCAAGGTGTGTGGTCTGTCCCTTTTCTATGACATGGGACCTGTGCCTCTAGTGTTCCGCAACCGGTCTGTACAATAAACAACCTTCCTCTGCACATATTTGGTTGTCTGTAACTCCTGCAATGTGTCTGCCTGCTCACTTACACTGGCCCACAGCTAGTTTCATGGCATGGCCTTATGAGGTTGAGAATAAACGTTTGGAGCTGTCTCTTGGCAGGAGTGTCACATGGCTGGCAAACGTGTCCAGGGCATATTGCACAGACCTGACTCTGCATGTAGCATATGTGTATTGCCTGTTGACCATGTGCTCAGTACATTGACATTGGTGGTGTACTGTACTCACTCTTCGTTGTCCCTTCTAATTCACTGCAGGGCTCCGCCTCTCCCTCGAGCAATTCCGGACTTGGCAGATATGCGGGAAAATGACTGTATACGCCGCTACCGCTTCCCCCAACGTTTGATTGAGGACTTGATGACACGGCTGGCAGCACACTTCCAATCGCTACACAGGTATCCTGGTGCACTGACACCCAAGGTGAAGGTGATGGCAGCCCTACATTTCTTGGCCACGGGTACCTTTCAACATACCATTGCCCATGTGGGTGGGATGTCCCAAACCATGTTAAGCCGTGTTCTGCATGATTTTTTAGAGGCCATGTTGGAGCACCTTGATGAGTTCATAAAATTCCCAACTCCTGAGCAGTTGACAGGTGTCAAGCGTGAGTTCTATGCCCTGGGAGCGATGCCCCATGTCATTGGGTCCATAGATGGAACACATGTGGCTTTGGTACCACCACAGGCACAGGAGGTAGCCTTCCGTAACCGCAAGCATTACCACTCCATTAATGCCCTTGCGGTGTGTCTTGCCAACATGGTGATTTCACATGTCTGTGCTCGTTTTCCAGGATCAGCACACGATGCGTACATCATGAGGCGTAGCAGGGTGCCTGAAATGATGCTGCAGCTGCGAAACGAACGAGCATGTATTGTTGGTGGGTATACTCTGGCAGTCCTGTAATTAACGTCATCCTCCTGTCTTACTGCTTCTCCTGACCCACTCTTGTCCATGATGTTTCCATGTAGGGGACACTGGCTATCCCAACATGCCATGGCTGATCACGCCTCTCCGCAACCCCCGCACGGCTGCCGATCACCGCTACAACAACGCCCATGGGCGGACCAGGCGAGTGATAGAGAGGACGTTTGGCCTCCTGAAGAGCCGATTCCGTTGCCTCCACAAGACCGGTGGCGCACTCCCATATGCACCGGTGAAGGTCTGCAAGATATTCCTTGTGTGCTGCATGCTGCACAACATGGCAGTGGAGAAAGCTGTGCCACTCATCCTGGATCCAGATGAGCAGGACCATCCACCCGTGGAGGATGAAGGGCTTGGGCACGAGGCAAGTGATGTGGAGGAGGAGGATGCGGCAGAGGACATGCGGAGTCGGCTCATACGCAACTTCTTTGCTTAGTGGTGAGTTCCAGTGTCTGAGTGTGCACGCATTGGGCTGTGTTTGGCAGGTGGTGCAATGTGTGTGTCCATCTGCATGTCTTCAAAGTGAGTCTGAGGAGTGTTTGGATGTGTCAGTCGAGTGATGGTGCAATAGAAGAATGTTTTTCCAGAGTCATCATTGTCACCTAGCATGTTGACAACCTAATACGTGTCGAGTACATGCACTTGCATGCGGATGTACTTCATTTGGCTGACTTCTGGTGTGTCTCCCATCCACAGGTACTTGCGCATGCTGTCTGCTGGTGGCATCGTTGTGCTCCTGCTATTCCTCATGAACACAGCAACATGTGCTGAATCAGCGTTACATGCACGGACAAGTTTGAAAATCTCCTTCGGGTAAGGGATGCAGCACGTTTTTTTGGGAGTGGTATTTGTTTGGAATGTGTGTGCACTGCTCCTGTTCATGTTTGGTTACTTAGCATACATGTAGAATCACCATGGGGCACATGACCTGGAGCAGAATTCACCTGAATTGATGGTCAGACTTGGTGACAGTCATCTGTAATGGGATTGTGATGGAGCCATCAATGTCTGTAACACTGGCCTCGGAAACATACGGGTTGCACCGGGTTGACATGGTGTGTGAATTCCCCATTAGAGGCTCAATGGTGTATAGCAGGCTCTCCGTGAGCAGCAGGGGGTGTTTAGCTGTAACCCGTCACTTGAGTGCCAGTGCCATGGATTTCCAGCATCGGTGGTGCTAAGGGGGGTGCCAGTGTTGGTCCCACGTCTTCATCCACATGACCTGTGTATGTGTTGACAGAGTTGCATTAGCATTCCGACACACATGAGTAATAAAGGTGTCCCTCTGCCTCCAAGGTGCCTCATCTCTGTCAATGGTGGTCTGTTGCCACTGTGCATGCGGCATGTCTGGCATTGTTCTCAGAGATGGTGCATATGAATCTATGTGTAGCGTAGCAAGATGCAAGCTGTTTGTCAGGGATTAGATTCTGTATTGTGCATGATGTCCATGGCTGTGTAGGTTTTGTGGCATGTCAGTCTCCACGACGGCCACTGTGCAGCATGTGAATCCATTGAGTGTGTGTGTGCCATGTTGAACCAGACATTCCTTCCTTGACATACACCTTTTGCATGGTTCCTTCCTGGGATCCTTGTCTTTGTGTGCTACTTGTGGCATTGTTTCCTTGACATGGCGCATGCTGCTGCAGGCCCTGCTGCAAGGGCACCCAGTGTCCACACAAACAAGCTGGTGTCCATCGTGGATTGCTTGCTGACATTTGCTATGCTGATCAGCAACATCTGTGCCTCATGCGGCAGCACACTCTGCATTGTGCACAAGATCCCCAGTTCCATCCACCTCAAGGCAAGAGGGAGACCATCCCCCAGGTCAACTATGGCATCCGTGTCTACTCCTACCCTGCACTCTACGGACATGTGCGTTCGTAATCCCATGTTACTTGTCCACATCCAGGGTGCATCTGCACAGCTCTGCTACTATATCCGGCGACCAGGCCACATCAACGTCCAACAGAGATGGGGGGAGTGGATCACTGCCAGCTGCAGGATGACCTTCTCAATCCATGCACACACTCAGGATGCAGCCCACACCCACAACACAACCTTGTGGCACTGTGATCCAACACCCAATTGTGCCATCTCCATGCATCCAACCTTGGCTGGCCCACCATTCTCCACATCCACCTGACTCAAGCATGCAGGACATGGTTCTGCCACGTGTCTACACATACCTGGGACTCCAACCCCAGGACACTCCACATGATCCCTGACCTCTGTGCATGACTGTTGCTCTTCTAAATAGGTCTGTGGGCACAGTTGTGCGGGCACCCCCTCATCTGGTTGGGCCCATCACGGGTGAGTATGGTGCTCCATGTCTGTCTTGGATGGTACGTTGTGACCCATGTGTGTCCTGTGCCAGACTCAGACCCCAGGGTATGGTAGTTCGGAGTTAATTCAGAAATCAGGCATGGTTTGACTTTACAACACACACATGTAGTGGAATAATGCAAAATGACGGCATCACCTTGTGATTGTGATGAATTTTATTAGTGCTGGGGTACGTGTTTGGGGGGGTGACAAGAGGTGTTTGGCGGGAGTGTAGAATCCAAAGTTCACAGGGGGAGTTGGTGTCCTTGCCATTGACAGTCATCAGAGTCTGTGCCACAGTCTTTGTCAACATTGGTCAGGCAGTGACCAGCAAGGCCATGTGGCAGAGAATGTCCTTTGCTGCTGTGCTGCTGTTGGGCCATAGGGCCAGGTGCCAGGCCAGGTGGCCTGGGAGATGGTGATGTTCCGCTGACTCTCACGGTCTTTTGCGTGGACGACCCACCTTCCTGCGGGGGCCCTCAGACGCCTGGCTTGACGGTGCAAGGGACGCTCCGTCAGATGAATCCTCCTCCTCCTCCTCCCTCCCTATGTGTGGTGCTGCTCTACGCCTGGTGGCACAGGGAGGGTTTGCCAGGCTTTGGGCGATCTGACGGAGGGATTGGCTCAGGTCCCTCTGCACCGCCAAGTGCTCTGCATGTCTTGCCTCCATCCTGGCATGATGCTCAACCTGCAGGGCCTTCATCTCATTGAGGGTCTCCACTACCTGGGCGATGCCTCTGGAGTCATGCCGGTATGCGTCCAGGATGGTTCTGACGTGTGCCATAGCCGGGTCCTGAGCTGGCTGGTCAGGCTCGCGCCTCCGCCATCCTCCACTCCCACCACCCCTGCCCACTTGCGCCTGGCCTGCCATTGTGGGCACATCGGGTCTCCGGGACCCCTGAGGGATGGCATTTGCGGTGTCGCCTGCCTCCTCATGGGTGCCCAGAGAACCTTGTCCCTCCTGGACAGACTGGCTGCGTGGTTGTGTGCGGGCAGGGCTCCTGGGTGTCTCCTGGGATGTGGCAGGAATGGGGGTGGTGGTTGGCACAGTTGTCCCTGACACAGGTGCTGCAGGTGGTTGGACACCAGAGGGGCCAGGTTGGTCTGGGTCATCCACGGAGTGGTGAGAGTCGTCGCTGCTGGTGGGGTCCTCTTCATGCAGAGCCTGGTCCTGTGAGTCTTCCCCCCCAGTGTTGGGGGGAGATCGATGACGTTGACCTGTGTGTGAGAGAGACAGTGTTAATTGTGTTACATGCGACATCCATTCATTTTTGATTTGGCACAGTTCCTCTGGGTGGTTGGATTTGGCTAGCATTCCTCACACAGTGCACTTGTGCATGGGTATGTCCCTTGGCCACATCTTTCGACACTTTACCTATGTGTGACACAATCTTAGTTGATGCATCTTTTGTGAACGCAGTCAGCAGTGTAGTGAGCGGGCGTAGCAAGCCATGCAGAGCCGCCTTACGTGTTGCACTGTACGTGGCCAAATGGTGTTTATTCCATGCTATTTGAGAATGCAGGTAGGTAACTTAACAATTTGTGACAGGGTTCTGACGAACACAGTGGGTAGGTATACTGGGTGTAAGGTTCTGTTTGTGCCTGCAGCACGGAGGTACTCGTGCACAGATTGACACATGGCCTAGTGTTTATCAAAGGTTGAAGGGGGGGTTAAGGCACTGCCAAACCTTGTCTACATGCACACAGTCCACCTGCTGACGAGCGGACATGGCCACACCACCCAAGGGTGATTTGGTCTCCCTCTGTCTCCCTTTCTCCCTCCCTCTGTCACCCTCCTCCCTCTGTCCGTCTCCCTTTCTCCCTCCCTCTATCAGCCTCCTCCCTCTGTCCGTCTCCCTTTCTCCCTCCCTCTGTCAGCCTCCTCCCTCTGTCCGTCTCCCTTTCTCCCTCCCTCTATCAGCCTCCTCCCTCTGTCCGTCTCCCTTTCTCCCTCCCTCTGTCAGCCTCCTCCCTCTGTCCGTCTCCCTTTCTCCCTCCCTCTGTCAGCCTCCTCCCACTGTCCGTCTCCCTCTGTCTCACCTTCTCCCTCCCTCTGTCAGCCTCCTCCCTCCCTCTGTCAGCCTCCTCCCTCTGTCCGTCTCCCTCTGTCTCCCTTTCTCCCTCCCTCTGTCAGCCTCCTCCCTCTGTGCGTCTCCCTTTCTCCCTCCCTCTGTCAGCCTCCTCCCTCTGTCCGTCTCCCTCTGTCTCCCTTGCTCCCTCCCTCTATCAGCCTCCTCCCTCTGTCCGTCTCCCTCTGTCTCCCTTTCTCCCTCCCTCTATCACCCTCCTGTCCGTCTCCCGTTCTCCCTCCCTCTGTCAGCCTCCTCCCTCTGTCCGTCTCCCTTTCTCCCTCCCTCTGTCAGCCTCCTCCCTCTGTGGGTCTCCCTCTGTCTCCCCTTCTCCCTCCCTCTGTCAGCCTCCTCCCTCTGTCTGTCTCCCTGTGTCCACCTCTGTCTCTGTCCCTCTCTGTGCCCCTCTCCCTCCCTCTGTGTGTCACCCTCTGTCACCTCAGCCCAGCTTCGTGGGCACACACAGTTTGCAGGTCTTGCAAAGGCCATTGGCTTGTTCATGTGGGTTTGTTTCTTCTCTGCGGGCACCCATTGGGCGGAGTGTCTGAGTCTGCGCTGCTGCTGTGACAGTGTGTGCTGACACTCTTTCACTGTGCTGCGTCTTGATTGTCTGCTGTTATGTGCTAATTGTGTCTTCATACCATGTCGTCCTGCAACGCGGCCACCATTAGTAGGCAAAACTGTACTGTGTGGGGACACACTGTTTGTATGGCTGTGCCCTTCGCCATATGGGCTGAGGGCATTGTTGTGTGCTTCAGATTTGCTCTATGTCAGTATTGAGGCCCACCCTCCCGGCATCGGGGACATCCTGTCTTGTGTAGGTGTTTTGTGTGGCCTTTGACTTGGCATGGCCTTGCTTGGGGCATGGGGCATGGAGGCGCTAGTGGCATGTGTGTGTTTTTGGAGTGTGGTTGTGTCCGGTGCTGGCTTTGGGGGGGTTGCGTGCATGATTGGTATTTGGGTTGTATATGGCGTTCCCCCCATGTGAGGTGAGTTGTTTGTGTACTCACCAGGCTCTCGGACTCCCCCTAGTCCGTCTACTATCAACGGCGGCAGCGTGGCCATCACCTTCTCCTCCCAGGGATGGTAGTGTATCGGTCTGCGGGGCGGCCCTCCTCCAGTGATGTTGGCCTGGTTGTGCTCGTCGGTCATTTTGCGGCGGACCGTCCTCCGCAGATCGTACCACCTGGCTTGGCACTCATGCCTGGTCCTTCTGGTGGACCCAACAGCATTCACGGAATTGACTATCCTCTCCCACATGGCAGTTTTTTCTGATATGCTGGTCCGTCTGATCAATGTTCCGAAGAACTGTGGCTCGACTCTGATGATTTCGTCAACAAGGGACTCCAGCTCGTCCTTTGTGAACTTTGGATTCTTGTTGGTGGGCATGGTGTGGGGGTGTGGGTGTGGATGGTTGTGGGGGTGTGGGTGTGGATGGTTGTGGGTGTGTGTGTGTGAATGTGATGAGGGTGTGTTTCTGATGGTTGTTGTGTGAAGGAGTGCAAGTGTAAGGTGTATTGATGGTTGAAGTATGGTGCAGTGCGTTGTCTCTGGGGTCTGGCAGCAGTGGATCTGTTGCAAAGGATCATGGTTTGTGTGTGTTGGGCCTTTTTATTGGTCCATTTGTGGGTGTGGCTGTGTTTGAACTTTGGGTGGGTGTGTTATAAGGAGTGGTAGTGGTTTGGGCCTCTGTTTCTCTGTTTGTCAGTTGCAGGTCAGTGTATAGGATGTATTTGGCCTTGTTGGATATGTTTTGTGGTGTTGTGTGCCTCAGATTGACTGTCCTTGTGTTTTTTTGGTTGTTTCTGGTTCAGTAGGAGTGTTTTTTGCATCTGTACGGTGCGTACATGGGCCATGTTGTTGTACAGTGCTGTCCTTTGCTATGGCTTAGTACGACTCGTACATGCCCGATGTTGGGTGAGGGTGCTGGTGTGTGGGCCTGGGGTAGGGTGCGTACGGACACGGGCAGGGTGTTGGTCCGCACCGTCCATCGGTGGTGGTGTTAAGCACGGTACATACAAGGGGGGCTGGGTGTAGGGTCCGTACATACACTGGTGGGGGTATGGTCCGTACATACACTGTTGGGGTGGGGGTACGGTCCGTACATACACTGTTGGGGTGGGGGTATGCTCCATACGTACGCGGGTGTGGGTACGGTCCGTAAATAAACGGGTGGGGGTACGCTCCATACGTACGTGGGTGGGGGTACGGTCCGTACATACACTGGTGGGGTGTGGGTACGGTCCGTACATCCACTGTTGGGGTGGGGGTACGCTCCATACGTACGCGGGTGTGGGTACGGTCCGTACATACACTGGTGGGGTGGGGGTACGGTCCGTACATCCACTGTTGGGGTGGGGGTACGCTCCATACGTGCACGGGTGTGGGTACGGTCGTAAATACACTGGTGGGGTGGGGGTACGGTCCGTACATCCACTGTTGGGGTGGGGGTACGCTCCATACGTACGCGGGTGTGGGTACGGTCCGTACATACACTGGTGGGGTGGGGGTACGGTCCGTACATACACTGTTGGGGTGGGGGTACGGTCCATACGTACGCGGGTGTGGGTACGGTCCATACATACACTGGTGGGGTGGGGGTATGCTCCATGCGTACACGGGTGTGGGTACGGTCCGTACATACACTGGTGGGGTGGGGGTACGGTCCGTACATACACGGGTGGGGGTACGGTCCGTACATACACTGGTGGGGTGGGGGTACGCTCCATTCATGCACGGGTGGCGGTACGGTCCGTACATGAACTGATGGGGTGTGGGTACGGTCCGTACATGAACTGGTGGGGTGGGGGTACGGTCCGTACATACACGGGTGGGGGTTGGGCGCGTACATCCGCGGCCGGGGGGCATTTTGCGCGTACATGCGGGGTCTGTGGTGGGGTGTTGGGCGCGTATGCGGGCACGTGTCTCCAAGCTTGCTATGGGTGTTCGGTCCGCACGGTGTTTTTTGCATACAGTTGTGAATTCGGAAGGACGGGAGTGATCGTACTTGCGCGGTCGGACTTCATTTATCCGATTCGTACGGTGAATCGTCCGGGGATGTGTCGGACACAATTTCCGACCCGAGGACGTGTGGGGGACTTTTCCGGATGTGATTCGTATGGAGTTTTTCCCATGCGAATCGTACTTGCCAGTTTGTACGGTACTTGGGCGACTCGGACGGAAAAAAATACGGATGCGAGTCGTACGGGAATTTTTTTTTCCGAATCGGAATCGGCACCTAAATGTCTCCATGTTTATGCTAAACATTGGTATACAATATATGAATGTCTAGTTTCTACAGTGAATACACCTCAATAATGCGTTTACATGCTTCATTTACATTAATAAAAGACACAGAAGATATATGGTTACAAGTGCACGTAAATATTGCACTATCGTGACTTGTAAGAGTGGAGTCTCTAAATTGCGCTGTTTCGTTCACCCCTCTGATGGCGATTTTAGCCATCACAATCAAGATATAAATCTAATCATATTGACTAATCAAAACCTCATGGGGTTCATACATTTTCATCTGGATTCCTCCAGATGTTTCATGTCATCATAGTATCTTCACTGACTCTCCTCTAATTGTATATCCACTCTCTTTCTTTTCACTCCCCTACTTGCTTGTACACTCTTTGAACACTCTTATACCACTTAAAGATTACACCAAGAGATATTGCACAAAGAGCAATTTTGAAGTAAGGGGTTTCAAAAAGGAACCCAATATTTCACTTCCTAGATTCCCAAACCATCTGCCTACTGCGGCAAACCCATTTCCAATCGCTTTCCAAGCACCTGTAGCTTCTAACTCTTTCAAATCTTCCTTCAGATCAGTAATGTTTTCGATATATTTCTTCGAATCTTTACTCTTGTCATGTATGTAGGTACAGCGCTGCTGAACCTTTTACATCCTAAAGACTCCGCCCTCTTTTGTGAGGAGGATGCCTAAAGCAAGGCAATTTTGCGAAACCATGGATCTCATAGTTACCATTTCAGTATCTACGACCAGTAGGGCATCTGTATAGTTGCAGACAATTTATCTAATATGGTGGGAAACATTCTTATCTTGCGGTCATTCAAGATTATACCTACAGAGGGAATTTCTGCACTGCTAGCAACTCGTATAGTTCTGGATTTCGTTTTCCATACAGGATTATCAAAATGTTCCACATGGTAAATCTTTGGGAAATCTATACCTAAATAATGTGTACCATGCCATCTCTTAGGCAATTTGAAATATGCATACTCCCCACAATCAAAATATACTCCAGAAGTAATGGGATCTTGTCCTCCCAAAAACAGAAGTCAAACTCCTCTATACTCAAAGATATGTTCACAATCACTCTTGCCCATGAATTTAGTGTTAAGATCATTTATATACACACATCATTTTCCTGTGTTTCCAATCTAAAAGTAGTGCAGGCATACCTCCCAATTCTCGGTGTTTCTCTTCATCCTTATCCCATGGTCCTTAAGATCGCTCATCCCATCCCGCTTTTTCCCTTTCATGTATGGCTCTATTCCTGTCTTCTGTCAAATAAAAAAACAAATTCTCAACCTCAGACAAGGAACAGGTCATATTGGTTCTATGAGCATAAGCCTTGTTGAAATCCCTTGTTGACCTAAGGATACTATGAACTGTCTCAATTGTCATAGCATGAACATGTCTATTCAAATGCTTAAACTTAGGAACCTTGTCAAAAACCATATCATAATTTGAGAAATAATATTGGAAATGTCCATTCCCATAAAACAGACTTGAGAAAAGGCTACACATAACACCATATATAAGAGGAATATGGTGATAGGTAATACCCTCTGCAGCTGATGCAGGACACTTAGCAGTCCCTTGCATTCATAGTGTCAAAATATTCATAAAGTAATTTATAAGCATTTGATGCATAATCACCTCTAGATGAGGCTACATGCAAAGCTTTAAAGTCATGTGAATGCAAACTATTGTCTGTAGGACTCAGTGTGATAAGGGTGGGTCTAGATCTAGTCTCAGGTGAACTCGAGGACGTGGGTGAATATAACACCGCAAGCAAAATAACCAAAACAGCTACTAGATGAATTACTACACCTACTAATATAAACCTACGTCAATGATGTTTATTAGTTTCCATAACTTCTCTAAACTCAGACTGTTGAGTGAAAAATAGTAGCAGCAGAAACTTTTCTGTTTGTTTTCACCTTTGCAAATGGAAAAACAAAAGTTCAAATGATGTGCATTTACAGAGTATTTACAAAGTCTTCATGAATCTTCCCTAACCCTACTCCATGTTCTTCTAAATGACACCCTCACGCTCCTTCAGCAGACTCGGGCTTAGGAAATCTTCTTAATTCTTTCAACAAAGTCTCTTTAAATGCCTTTAATAAATGCACAATTCAAATTCAATGAGAGATCATGTCAATGATAAATTGTGTCAGCCTATTCAGTGGCAAAGTAAATTCAAAACACAGTTCAGCCACAATACTTAATTCACGGAGATTCAGTTGAAATTGCACCGTTATCCTCAGAATCCCAAAACTCTTTCTCTCTGTCATCATCAACAAAGAATTTCCATTCAGGGGACGAGTACCTTCGACATGGTACACTGGTTGTTTTTAAGCTCCTTAATGCAGGCTCTTCGCCTTCACTGTCGCTCGTCTAAATCCTCCATATTCTCTGGAATAGTGTGGGGCACAGGACTTTCTCTCTCTTGCCTTCTTAGCCAACAGTCTTCAACGCCCACTTGCATTACTACAGCATTAGGCCCATTGTAAGGGTCTAAATCTGGCTCAGTCAACACCAGAGGATGAGACTCCCCTGCCTCACTTTCAACTGTTGACTCATCAAGATACCACTCAGGCAAACATGTGCTACCTTAGACTCTTGCTGGTTCCCTCCAGCTTGTTTACCCTGCTCTTGCTGTCTCTCGATTACAGCTGGCACTTCTGGGAGACTTTTTGTCACACCGTCAGGGGAACACTCAACTCTGCAAGTATGTGCAGCATGGATCCAACTGGAGAGACCTCCACATTTGACAGCAGTGGTTGTCACCAGAATCACCTGGTAAGGATCACGCCATTGAGGTTACAGGCACGTTTTCTGGATATGTGTCTTCAACAGAACCCAGTTGCCAGGACTGGGTTAATGGCACTGCTCCTATTGAGGTGGGGCTGATAACTACAATGCAGTCTTTGCTCCACTTGTAAGGCCGCACACAACAATTTCAGGATTGCAATATTGAAATGAGTTCCTCAGTCTGACTCCAGAGCAGTCAGGAAACCGAACCTTGGTATGAGCTCCCTCAACAACATTTTAGCCACTGTGAGACTGTCATTTCTCCTGGTCAGGTAGGCTTAAACCCAATGAGAGAAGATGCACACAACCACCAGGACATATCTCAACCCATTTGTTATGCGTGTCATCCATAGGGCGGTCTCCCTCCAAACATTTTTCTTGCTCTCCTCCTCTTTTTGATGATTCTTTTTGTTGGCCGTAGGACTCTGAGCACTTCACCACTGCTGCCTAGTTCTAAAGTGTATGTACTTCTCTCTTAAAGATGGTAACATTGGTGTAACCACAATTAGCATATTTAATTTACTTATAAGTCCCTTGTAAATTGGTATGCCATATACTTAGGGCCTGTAAATTAAATGCTACTAGTGGGCCTGCAGCACTGATTGTGCCACCCACACAAGTAACCTTTCAAACCTGTCTCAGGCCTGTCACTGCAAGGTCTGTGTGTAGAGTTTACCTTATGTCTGAATTAGCATGTACAACCCTTTGCCAAGCATTAAACTCCCCTTTTATTACACATACATCACCGCTAAGGTTGGCCCTAGGTAGCCTGTAGGGTGCAGTGTAAGTAAAAGGTAAGACATGTACTTTTAAGTTTTGCATGTCCTGGTAGTGACAAACACCCAAATTCGTTTTTTCACTTTTGTGAGGCCTACTCCTTTCACAGGTTAACATTGGGTATTCCTTAATACACTTTTAAGTAGTAATTCCTGATTAGAAAGGAGTGGCATTGTCGCGTTGTATATCTTTGGAATGGTAATAATACATACTCTTTGCTGGTAAAGTTGGATTTAACATTACTATTTTAGAAATTTCACTTTTAGAAAGTGGGCATTTCTCTGCTCTGTGTGCCTGTAGCCTGTCTCCAACACATTTCTGGGGTGGGTACAGCTACACTTTGTGCATTCCCTCTACACAGATACAAATACGGGAAGGTTAGGTGTGTCTGATAACTCATCTGCATTCTGATGGCTCCTCCGGGGCAGGAAGGGATGGGGGAGCTGAAATTACACCTGGAAGGCAGTGTCCTGTCTCCATACAAATGGCTGATTACCCTCTTCGGATAGTCTGGAACCAGGGCTGGTAAGAAAGGACTTCTGTGCACTTCAAATGCCCTTCTTTGAAGTCACTCCCACTTCAAAGCCACAACTGGGTATAAGTACTGGGCCTATGACCCACCAAGGCAGTACACTGCTGGACCTGTGAAGAACTCTGCCAGAAAGAAGGATTGCTGTGCTGTTACAAGGACTGCCACTCTGCTGAACTGCTGCTCTGGAAGAACTGCTTTTCTGCTCTGCTGCCTATTGCCTGGTGCTTGCTACACTCTGCTATACCAAGGAAAGGACTGGGCCCATCTCCCTTAAACTCAGAGTGACTCTGAGGGCTTCTAGGCTTGTCCCCTGTTCTGAAGTCTCAGGGACTTCAAAGATCTCCTGGAACCCTGCAACCTAGACTCTGCCATCTGTGAGTCCTGCCATGCCAAGTGTTGCCAATCCAGTTCTGGGTCCTTGGACTTGACTTTTCCTATGTTGACCCAGCAGAAATCACTCATCGTCGACTTTGCGCTGATCGGAACCGACGCATCTTCTTCAACGCCGACGCAGTGCTGCATTGAGGACATTGCTTCGATGGACTGTGCGGCTTCACGACGATGGACTGCATGGCTCGACGACAACGCATCACCTGCATCGCAAAGGAGTTCGCCGACAGGGATTTGCCGACTACACGTATTGGAACCGATGTATCACCTACATCCGAGGGATCGACGACCACGCATTGCCTCCTCTGCTCCTCGTATTGGTTCTTTGATGTCGACTCATCCTCCATCCAAGATACTTTCTCAGCGGGCCAAGACTGGTCCATGTATCCGACCCGTGCTGCAACGCAGTCAGTGTGAACTCTGGATTTAACCTGGTCAAGCATGACCAGATACCCCAGGATGGAGGCTTTAGGACTCTAAGCACTATATTTTTAAATAATCTTTACAAATTCATAAATCCGGTCCTACTTATTGGATTTTTGTTGTTTTGGTCTTGTTTTTCTCATAAAAATATATTCTATTTTTCTAACCCAGTGTGGAGTATATTTGTGGTGTTTTTCATTGTGTGACTGTGGGTTGTGTTTCAAAAATACTTTACACATTGCCTCGTTAGATACGCCTGGCTGTTTTGTGCCAAGCTACCAGAGGGTGAGCACAAGTTATCTTTTAGAGTGTATCTAGCTTACCCTGACTACAGTGGTGGTCCCTACTTGGACAAGCTGCATACCTCTGCCAAAAAGAGACCCCATTTCTAACAATGTTGCACACAGGGATCTCTATAAAGTCCAACTGCATCCTGTTGAATGGACCACTGATATTCATATGTGGCTTAGTGTCACTGCAGTTCTTTTCCCTATGCATGGGTGGCTCCTCCATTTGTGCGGAGGAGCGTCCCCCAGTGGAATGACACGAGAGAGAAAAATAAAAGGGTAATGAAGTTAATTCATTACCATTTTATTTTTCTTCACCCCACCCTGAACTGAGCGTCAGGACTGGGGCACAGCTGCTGCTGACTGGTAGCACATGTCTTTTTGACCAGCCATCAGTCACACATGGGTACTTTAAACCTTTCTAACCTAGCTGTCTTAAACAGCTAGGTTAGAGAAAGCCAAAGCCTCTAGAGCGCTGTGGAGTGCCGAGTGAGGCCACTCCCACCAATCGTGGCAGTGCCCTCATACTTGTGTGAGTAGCGTTAGGATTGTTTTGGGAGTTTGGAGCCTGTCTGCCTACCTCAAGGTGAGACGACCATTGAGGAGGACGTTGCGTCATGCTTGCAGGTAAGTGCTTTAAATTTTTTTTTGTTTTTTTAATGTCCCACCCGCACTACCACCCTCTGGACATGCCAGCCTTCACTGTCCCTGTTCATCTGTTGGCACACAGCACATCTGTGACACAATCCTCCAGTCATCAATCAGAATCTCTGATTGAACCAAGTCTGTCAAAACAGTCTGTCCATGGCATTCCACCTTACAAGAGGGGGGCCATGATAATGTCTCGCCATTGCAGGCAACAGACTGTCTGGCAACACACGTCTTCCATCTGTTGAAACCCAAATGTCATCATCTCTTTTAACACAACCTGCTCTTACCCAACCTTGCTGTTTTGCCTCTGACACTTCTACCTTTAATCTCTTAACTTCCTCCCACGTATCAGCTGTCTTTAACAAAAGGTTGTAATTGGTCTCATCTGTTGTTTCATTGGAATATTCACCATTGAATGTGCAAGCCCCAGGGGCACAGTATCGTGCATCTTTGTCAGCATATCTGTTGCCAACTGTCACATAATCACCTCCACTGCAGTGTGCAGCACATTTGTCAACTGAAACCTGAGCAGGCAACTGTTATGCTTCAAGTAGCCTCATCAGGAATTGGAGAGCCTGAAGAAGTCATAAATTCCCAAAGACATCAAAGCCATACTGACGATCAATGAAAATCAGTACTTTCAGCTGTTTAGAGACACAGCACGCCCTAGTAAGAGCTATCTATTCAGCCACTTGTGTGGATATAACTCCTTGAAGCCAGGAAGCTTTGATAAAACCTGAGGCTTTGTAAACTGGGTATGCAACTCTCAGATTTCCTTCTTTGTACTGCAGGCAGGACCAGGCAACAAACAGTATGAAATCCAACTTGGTGCATAGTTCCGTGAAATCGAGAGAGTCTTGAACTTCGTTGTTCTACATCCCACCTAGTATCGCCACAAGTAGGCACTGCCTTTCTGACTTTTCCCTGATATTTTTCCTTTTGCCTAACATGAGCTGCACGATTCCAAGCATTAAGTGCTTTGTACTGTGTGGGCCTTGGAGGTGGCTTCATTTTGTACAATACTATTTTCCAATTTTCAATGATTCTCATGTTAAATGTGCCATAGCGTGAAAAAAACAATGCACCTTCTTTCTCTGTGATGATTCAGCCAAATACATGTGTGAAGGCCCACATTTATGGCCACATAATGACCTGGCATTTCTTCAGGTGGTGCCTCTTCTAACTCTCCAACAGGTATTTTCACATCTACCCTCACCAGATTTCGTATAGTCCTATAGAGTTTCACTTTTCAACAATAATGTCAGCAATCACAAATAGAATTGTGTTTCAAACCAGGAAATAATTCTTCACCCACATTCTCATTTGGCGTCAACAACCAATAACACCACAGCACTCTATGACGTAGTCACCCAATAACAGCAAGGCTCAACACCAACTGACCATCCTCAGTGCAGCACACTGTAAAGCCTTTCTCACTCCTCGCATCGGCTCACCCTCCTTTATAATTTGTTGTAATACAAACACAATAACAAACGCAAAGCAATGCAACAACTTTCTCTGAAGAATCAATAGTATTCACTCATACAAGAAATGGTCCGCAGCGACACTTTCTGGCCTACTCATACTCAAATTAAACCTCGAACAGTGGGGAATCACTTGGATTGGCGCCACTTCTCCAACTCGCGACACTATTGATACTCACCCCTCTGTTGTCAGAACTCTCTCCCAAACTCTGTCAGACCTCCGAATCAAGCCATAGGCTTCAGGGGTTCGGATTGGGTTTGGGTAAGTCCAGAATGTGATACTCTAACTGCCTTCGCTTCAGTAACTAACCATCAGGAAATGATACCATTGGAGAGACGCAGGGAAATAATTACCATCTCTCTTTTCCGATGAATCTTTTTAGTTGACTGAGAGGCTAAGGAAGTGAGCAATGATAAGCAATTCAACTTTCATGTAGCCCATTTGGCCACACAGAGAGGACCATGAATCAGTAGGAGAAGTTAAGTGGGTTTTATTACAAACTAATAATCAACCCAGTATATATGCAGATCAAAACCATATTATACAGATACAGAATTAGGACTGGCAAACTGAAATGTCGAAATAGATTCAGACTCGATAACATAAGACATACAATGACCATGCCACAGCAATACAGGTACTGAGAAATAGAAATTGGTGTTCCTTTAAGAAACTCTGATCCTTCTTCCTAAACATGAATAGATTCTAAAGTCATCTAACCTAAGTTCTGAATCTAAACTACAAGTGGTTGTGAGAGAAGGTCATCAGAAAATTCAGAAATGCAGGAAGGTGTCAGCATAATGAAGACTCCTGTAGAAGTCTCCTAAATTGGGAGTAGGTGTTTGGCATAAAGCTACACACTTGCAAGAATAAAAGGAAGCAGAGACCTCTCAAAGTCAAAAGGGATCTGCTCTAACTTCTAAAAGTGTGAATGCTAATTAAAACAAACAGAGACTCGAGCAGCAACCATATTTCTTTCCCACGTCACCAGAAACCCAATTATTTTTCCTCCTCACGGTATGCATCGTACAACATTACCAGACTTTCCCATCCCACAAAACGTGGACAGATGCTGTAACCTTGAACCTCCCTTCGTTCCTGATACACGATGAATAGGAGGCTTCATCTGCTTATTAGATCTTCACATTCTTGCCAAGATTTCCCTTCTCAGGGCTTACTATCAAGAAAGTAAAGCAGACAACAATACTCCTTTTCTCTAGCTAATGAAACCTTGAGAGAGCACCTGCAAAAAAAAGATCACCTACACCAAGCACAATGCATTTCAAAATTAAGGCCTTAGTCAAATGAATGTGGAGTTTGAGTATGTGATTATATACGCACGTATAAACTCAGAATAACTGCAAAACATGAATAAACGAACTCAAGGTTACGTTACATGTGCAATGTACTTAAATGTAGTATAACTTGAAAAAAAGTGTAAATGTAAAAAAGAATGACAAGTGTCCATATTTAAGCTAAACATTAGTATACAAGTATATAAATGGCTAGTTTCTATGGTGAATACACCTCAATAATGCGTTTACATGCTTCACTTTACATTAATAAAAGACGCACAAGATATATGGTGTCAAGTGCACGTAAATATTGCACTATTGTGACTTGTAAGAGTGGAGTCTAAATTGCACTGTTCCGTTCACCCCTCTAATGGCGACAAGTGTAAATGTGAATACGAATGACAAGTCTCCATGTTTAAGCTAAACATTAGTATATACACGTAAATGAATCTCTAGTTTTTACAGTGCATGCACTTCAAAAATGAGTTTAAGTGCTTCACTTCATATTAATAAAGTTAAGACATACAAGGTATATAGTGTCAAGTGCACGTAAATATTGTGGTATTGAGATGTGTAAGGGTGGAGTCTAAATTGCGCTGCTCCACAGGTTTCAGACAGGGGCAGCTCCTCCACTTGAGCAGAGGTGCGTCGCCCCCACTTAAATTCCCCTCAAAGCCCCAGCGATGAAAAATAAAATGGTAATTTAATACCATTTTATTTTTCATCGTCCCGTTCCGAGTCGAGCGTCAAGGAGGGGGCAGGGCCGCTGCTGAGTGACAGCTGCAGGGAGGAGGCTGGGCTGCCTGATCCACTGTTTAAAGTATACATGTCTTTTTGACCGGCCGTCTTCAGACTGCCAGCCAGATATGCACACTTTAAACATCTCTAGCTGGGTTAGAGAAAGCCAAAGACTCCAGAGCGCTGTGGAGCGCTGAATGAGACCACTCCCACCGATCCTAGAACTGCTCTCATGCTAGTGAAATCAGCGCTAGGATTGGTGAAGAGAGTTGCAGCATCCTGTTCCTGTTGGCATCGGTGAAAGAAGAGCTCCGGCGCAGAGGACGTCATGTTTGGTAAGTCTTTTCATTTTAATTTAATTTTGTGGATGCCTACCCCACCCCTAGATCCCAGCCGTCGCTTGTTTCAGACAGCATTCCCGAGACTGAGCAGACCTGTTGCTTGGCACCAAGACCCACCCAGATTAGATGGATTAGATGTAGAAGCTAGGTAAACCCACGTAAAGAGAGATGTCCTGGATGTCACAAGTTGTTAGTAGCCTAACACCAGTCTGCCCCTATCTAGACCCACCCTGAGGGCCCTCCATAGTAGCATGCCAGGCACACAACAGCACTAGAACCAGCTGTGTGACGACATTGCCATCCTTTAGAGCAGAGGTCTTCAAACTTTTTTGCTTTGAGCCCCCCTAAGCAAGTTGTTTTGAATTCAGGCCCCCCTCCAAAACTTTATGAGAAGGATTGGGGGAGCGGTAGAAACGGGCCGAGCACAGGGGACAAACTTATGAGATCATTTCAGTGGTACTGTAGTTCACAGTCCACACTGAATGTGAGACTTCTAAAACCGCAAATACATCGAACAAAACCACTAATTGACCCAAAAATACTGCTCCCCATAATTGGGGTGTTGTGAACCCCTCACACTACTGGGCCCCAATGCAACTGCGCCTGCAGCACCAATGATAACTGAGGACCTGCATAGCAGGCTATCACCTCTGCTGCTTTCACCTCTTCACCACCTTGCTTAACCATCATGCCAACCATGCAGCAGGCTCTCTGTCTCTTTCAAGAACAAACAGGAGCTCCCACACGATATCCCTCTTTTTTCTGCAAGGGTGCCCTAAAGTTACATTTGACAATAAGTCCTCTTGACCCCTTTTTAAAGTGAAAGTGATAATTGTGATGCAGTGTGCCCCTCAAAACCCTAGACTGCTGCACCTACTTCACTAATGATAGTCCGCTTTGCATGGCAGAAGCTATCTCCTCTGCCATTTGTTAAAAACAGGGCTCCCATTTGCCACAGCCCCTCTCTGCCATCTCTGTGAGGCTAAACTAAGGAGCCTTCTCTGCTTCAATTTTCCCCTCCCTTGAGCCGTTTCTCCAAGGCTGAAAGCAACACTGACATACAAGTGTGCATTGGGCCCTAACGCAAGTCTAGGAGTGTGGAAAAACTGCCATGATTGTGGTTTACTTGGCTCCTTGTGCCATGGGGCCCTGGTGCCACTCTACCTGCAGCACCAATCATAGTTTCTGGCCTCGAGTGTGGGGAAAAAAAGCAGTAAGTGTGATCCGGGTTCTAATGCTAGCGAGGACAATGGGCCCCTACAGCACCTTTTTCATAGTAAGGAAGAAATAATTGTGGGACAGTGGTCACTTACACCCTTGCCTCAGTGCATGTTACACTAATGATTGTGATGGCCCTTTTATAAAAAAAACGCCCCTATATACTGCACCCTTCCTAGGGGGCATCTCTCTGAGGAAGTCGTCTCTGTTCATTTGTAAATTAAAAAATTAGCCCCCACATAGTGCCCCTTGTTCTGAGCCGTATCTTTGTCACTACCCATGGATCTTGTTCCTTTTGTGTTTCTCCTCTGTCGTTACTAATTAATAATGATACATATTCACATTGCTTTCTGTCGCAGGCTGGGACTTCATAGCACTATAAATACATAAGTCAGTATTCCACACTGCGCCAACTAGGATACAATTCTGTGCCTGTCTGGTCTCACACACAAACACACAGACATCTACAGTGATCACATTAACCAAATGAGATGTAACATTTGGCACAATAAGATTACTTTTTTGGGGGGTAATTTTATATAGTGCAAATTTGACCCGAGATGTTGCAGCACTTTACATGAGCACACATTACAGTACACAAGGTCACCTTCGTTTGTAGGCATGGGAGATTAAGTGATTTGTCCAGAAAAACAGGACCTTTAACTTGCATTAATTTTTTTATTTCAGTGTGTGGGTTACTTTGTTGCCTGTGTAACTGCGTATAAAAAAACAAAATCCTTACAGAATCGTTTGTTCTTAGCCACCTCTTTGATCCTGCCACCACACTCAATGACCCCAGCCCCCATATTGAGGGTTTCTATACTTTACACTTCAAGTCTGTTTGTAAATTAAAACGGCATGGAAATGCACCAAATAAAGAAGGCCACACGTCCAGGCGATCTTCAGCGCCCCCCTGGGAATGCCTTCACGGACCCCCAGGGTGGCGCGCCCCACTGTTTGAAGACCTCTGCTTTAGAGTGTGGAGTGAATGGCCCACTTAGCCTGCCAGGCTATGCAGCACCGGAAACCACACCCAAAAGTGCCACAGTGTCCCCACAGAAACTCTGAGCATGGCAGAAGTTAGCAGGACCCAGAAACCATGTGGCACAGAGAGGAGCCACACAGGTAAAGTAACACAACTCTCAATAATTCACATCAGCTTGGATGATGAAAGCAAATCTGCTTCTGTGGTAGAAAATTAGGGCAGCAAGAACTTCCTGCAACAGAATCTTGTAAGTACTAGAGGATTCCATCAGTGTGAGCTTCCAACTTATTGAGGGGCACCTTCTCAGCACTTGAGGACTCCAGAGATGCGAGCATTTTTCCAGAAGTCTCTTATCAGTGATATTAGGTTCCAATCGTGAAGGCTTCTATGAATGTCTTGTTGGTGACTTTGAGATCCCTGACAGCTTCCTCCAGCAGTGCCTCCTCGACACTACAGCACTCCTGCAGTGGGACCTTTTTCAGTGGCTTGTCGGTGTTACAGGACATCCACAGTGCGACTTCCAGTACGTCTCAGAGCTCTAGAATTTCACCTTCAATGCCAGGCAGTATCAAAAAATGTCAGCAGTCCCACAAAACATATGTGTGAACTTTTACTCCTTTGCAAAGAATTAATATTTTGCACGACTTTCCTTTCTTTTTTCTTTTATTTAAAAACCCTGTGATTTTTTTTAATGCTTGTTTATAGTGACTTACAAATTTCAGTAGTATAGTCCCTGGCAATTTGGGATTTTTTTGGGGCCAACTTCTCAAAATCGTCGGTGTCCTTCCCCTACCCAGAACTTTAGTGTCTCTTACTCTCGTATATGCTGCTGCATGTTTACACTGCTTGGCTTAACCATCACTTGACTCTTGCCCGGGTAAATGCATAATAAAGCAAATATGCCTACCTATCCATATTCTTTTTATGGACCACTGTTAAAACATGACGTCCTCCAATGTAAACGTTTTCAAGTGGCCATAGCTTGCCAGCACACTCTTTGCAAATACCAGATGGCCTTGCTTAACAAATATTAGTGAAAGAAAATGGCGACAGAAAAGGACCACCGGGCTGGACCGGCCTGTCTGTTCCCGGAACCATTGTAGCAGCCATAAATAATGCTCAGTTTCCTTCCGGCTCTGACCTGTGTCTACATCGCTCTGTGGGTTTCGAGAATACCTCTAGCCCTTGCAACATCGAGTTCCGTTCTTTCCCTCTGAGTTTACATATTTAAGTGTTTAGAATTTGTGTTTTGTTTTTTTGACAACGAAAAGTCAGTTCCAAGTAAGGAGTTGGAACTTGCTTTCAAACATGATTTTGCCACATGGACCAGTGGGGTAAGGAGTGGTGGGGGGTGCTAGCCAGTGCTTAATTTATGCCAGTGGTTGCAGGTCCTAAACACATCCATTTCAGGGTGCTGGGATTATTTGTCATCATTAGGATTGAGAGAGGAAGGCATAAAAGGAAGCAAGCAAATATAAAAAATAGCGTTGATACTTGGCCAATTAAGAAGTTTGGGGCATATCAGCAAAAACCGGCGATAATTATCGCTCAGCGCTCTTAGTGTGAGGATAATTATCGCCGGGTACCGTTGATCTTTATTGCTGAGATAGCATGCTATTAGCAACGCTTATCTCCTCAGAGATAAAAATCCTAGCGCTAACAGCCTAACGTGAGATTATCGCTGGAAACCCAGCGATAATCTCACGTAGTGTGGCGTTAGCTTGCTGATAGGGACTCACAAACTTAGCCATGATATCCACCTTCCATAGGATATCATGGCTAAGTCAGTCCTGAAGTAGGCGTAAGGAAAGTAGCGATAACAGGGGTTATCGCTACTTTCCCTGCCGCTATGCTTCATAGCGTGGGGCTTGATGATAGGAGAAATGGCGCTTAGCGACATTTCTCCTGTCATGTTAGTTCAGTAACGCCCACTATGCATCTCATTAGAGATGCAAAGCTGGGCGTTAGGAATCCCCACGCTAAAGCAAGGTCTCACGTGTTCACGTGGCCTTGCTAATTAGGCGATAAAATTATCGCCGCTTTTCGGCCAAAAACGGCCGCAAAAGCGGCGATAATTTTTTATCGCCAGCTTGTAAATATGCTCCTTTA
Source organism: Triturus cristatus (assembly GCF_964204655.1). Classification (NCBI taxonomy): domain Eukaryota; kingdom Metazoa; phylum Chordata; class Amphibia; order Caudata; family Salamandridae; genus Triturus; species Triturus cristatus. The sequence goes on from NC_140582.1 coordinate 222,796,035, forward strand.
TTCGTTCTTAAAAAGTAATCCAGTAACTTAAGGAGGCCATCCCATGAATGATTTCTCAAAAGATCTTAAAAACCCAGCTGACATAATCAAACAAACATTCTAGAATGCCTAATTTTGGTGATTGTTAGAGGAGTGATATTGGCCAAATAGTCCGCACTGGATGGCACTTTAATTTAACTCTTTCACCTCAGTTCTTTCAGATTCCTGGCTGATCTTCCTCTAGCTGCTAGTTGAGCCTGAAGCCATGCTTTTAATTCATAGTGAGAACATGTAGCGTAATCTTGTTCAGCAGCTGCTCCTGCTTTTAAAATGTCCATGCTTTGTGAATTAGCATTACGCATCATTAGAATGCCTTCAAGGTGCTACATCATACTGTTATTGTCAGTTTCAATATGAAGCAGTGAAGATGATAATTGTTACTTCTGATTTCTGCTCCCAGTTTTCCGTTTTCAGAGATTTCTATTTTACAAATGAATACACAGGGAAACATCTGTTTCTCTGTGTTTATATATATTTAAAAACTGAAGAATACAGAAATTAGATCTTTTAAGCGTTTCTCCATGCTATCAATCATGGCTGGCAGTGGAATAGATACGCATAATGACAGCATTCACAGTTTGTAAAAAAGGAAGCTTAAATAGTTACAGATTTGCTGTTTCTATAGTCATAATGCTTGTGGGGAGTATTGCTTTATTGCAAGTGGTCACTTACAACAATAAATTCCTACGGAACTCGAGTTAAATACCTGGATGTTGCGTAAATTACAACTTTGGTGTAACTCTACAAGGTGTGCTTTCCCACCCACGGGCGTCACAGATGAACTTGGTTCAATGCACCAGCGATGAATGCGAAAGACAAGTTATTGTAGCGCCACAAATCACTATTCAAGTGTAATTGACATAGACATATAGCTTTTGGGTTACTAACAATCCCATAAAGGGACCAGGGGCACAGTGGAAACAGCCTCAACCTTATTTCATTATTCCCAGTATCACACACTGCACTAAGAAGCATGAACAATTTTAAGTTAAAAGTATTACTAAAAGACCAATCTGTTTCTCAGTACATCTAAAAGAATTACACAGACTATTTTAAATAAAGTGACAAAACACGTTGTGAATAACAAGAATAAAAAGAAAATTTCCAGCATTGTTCAAATGCCATTTTAAAATGTTCTCTACAACCTAACACCCTAACGTCTACTTCTATGCGCTATACTATGAGAGTATGAAAGGCTGAGCAAATTGAAATCTAGTGTTTCTTAGGGAGAAGAGATGTACTGCATACCTCGTTCACAGCAAAGGCTGTGTGTACCAGTGAAGGTTCCACACAAAGAGCAAACACCCACTGCGGTAGCAGTCAGTCGATCTTCTTTAAGGAGCTTTATCAGCTTCAGTCAAGATGTATCATCTGCGAAGTGTAAAGTGTGCTGACAGGAGATGATTCCAATCGGGGCGAAGCACCTCTCCTGACAAGAGGTCCATTGGCAGTCCTTATATATATATATACTAAGGGGAATATTTATAAAATTATGATCCAGCACGGCAAATCACCTTGCTGCGCTACATTACAGGGAAATTGCAGGAATGCGCCATATTTAAAAGAATCTGGTGCATTCCTGTCTTTGTCCCTGAAGTGGCCCGTCTTGGCTGCCTAGCGCCAACACAGGCCCCCTTGCACCATGGTGCAAGGGTGCCTGCGTTGTAAGGAGGATTGTTTTTCTGCACCTTCCAGAATAAAAAAATCCCCCCGAGGCATTTTCCTCTTTCTATGTAGAACGAGGAAGTAACAAGGAGAAATAAAGATAATTCTGCTTGTTGCGCATTCACATAGGAAGGCGTAGTATTTTGGCACATTCCCACTTTTGGTAAATCTGGGAATGCGTAAAAAATGGAGGATGTTACATAGGAACATGCATAGAATGCCTCCATTGCACATAGCAATGCAGCGATTTGAACAGTGTTGCCTTACTCCAGAGTTACGAATCCACTCAGTGCCACTCAAGGTGGCCTTGCATGGCTTCAAAAATCATATTTTGGGTGACGCAACTTGCCTTATAAATATGGCCTTAAATCTTATCAGAAATTAGAATTTCTGACTCAACTTTAGGAATCTGTGACATAGATTATGTACATCAAGGTATGCATCTCAGACGTTTCCTCACGAACATATACGGAAAACGGACATCAATTCAGACTGCATTATTTTGGTTATGTCTGTATGTGTTCTTATTTGGCCTTAACATGGTGAGAATTAGACATTGACCTAGATGAATGTCGCCGTAGATATTGTATCTATGTCATTAATCAAAGAACTTGATACTATCACAGTTCCTAGAAAGATAAGGTCTTGTGACAGTTGGGTTTAAAGGCAGACATGACAATGATTCTGCTTAAATCAGGGAATATGCCATCTTCCATTGTCTAAGGTAATGAAGATGGTGGCCTCAGTAAACTTAGATGGAGACAGACCTACATAAGATGGAGTCAGCCCATAGGGACTTTATGTCAATACAAGTTGCAAATAGAAATATAAATGTTCAAAAATTAATGTAAAAAAACTCAGAGGCCTACTTCTGATCCAGTTCTTCAGAACATTTGTGCCATTTTTAAGGTACTAGTTGTGAAATCCAAAGCCTGGATATATTGCCAGCAGATAACTGGGATTAATGGAGGTACCTAAAAGCCCCTCACTGACCACCTCCAAGAAACCTCCAAGCTCCCCTGGTTTTAGGCTTAGCACAGAAACCATTGGTTACCACATCCCTAACTACTCTCGACAATCTCGACTTGTCTCTCCGCTAACATGACCCTTTCATGCTAAGTACAGCTCTAAAAATACCAGTCTATGCATTGATGTATTTCAGTCACAAGTCAGAATATAATTTTCAATAAATATTGCAGCCATCATTTTATTTACAAAAATATCATTCCATTGAGTGTAGATTTTTTAATATCAACTTCAATGCAGCAACATTTTATTAAACAAATTTTCAGACAAAATATTTTTGTTAGATTATATTTGTGCAACAATATTGTGCTACTGTACTGTATATCTTCAGTCACTAATAACTGATTCCTCAATTTGGTAGATATTCACCTCCTTTTATGGTCTTAGTATTTTTAGATACAGGAAATGTACTTTGAATTCTATCTTTTGTAGTGGAACTATAATCTTTAATTAAGAGGTAATAAGAAAATTATAGTGTTTGGTCTTAATCTCTATAGTGTGGAGAACATGAATGTCACATCCTTTCACCAAGGGCTGGTAATCCCACTGGTGCTTGTGCCAAAGGGGTTCCCTTTAAATACTACCCACCTTGGGCTACAATGATAAAGCTTCCCTCAAAGTGTGCGGTATTTCTTTTATGTTAGTGATGTGCAGGGTGTCATGCTGCCTGATGTCACTGAATGTGAAACTGAAACTGCCTAAAGGCTCTGGGGGCTTCCACTTTGACTGGTCCTCAGCCCCTCCGAGCACAGATCACAACAGGAGAAGGAGCGTTAAAAAGGTAAATTCTTTTCTTTTCAGTAGTACTGTTCCCCAGTGGATTCCAACACAGGGATCGAAACAGGATAGGGATCCTTGTGCAGTAATCCACTCTAATGGACCCCCAGGAATTATATAAAAATGCGGAGCACCGCCCCCACACCAACTAGGCTAGCACACCCACTCCGTCCCCCTGGGGGCGGACTGGGTTTTAATCTCCAATCTGCCTTCCTCAAGGGGGCAGACAGTGTGCTAGACATCAAGAAAATGTATTTAAAAAGAAATAGGGTGGGGGCACCTTGTCCTGAAATCAGGCTACTCTCCATCCCTGGTCCCAAAACAGTCTTTCTGTCCCCAGAGGGATGCCGATTGGAGGATTAACCTCTAATCTGCCTGCACTATGGGGCAGAAAGTACAATATACACCAGGGATGGGATTTACAAAAAATGGAGCAGGGACTGACCCATCCTGGCACTGGTGTACCACCTCCCTCCTGAACTACCGGAAGTCATTCTGCCGCATTGAGGAGGACTGGAAGGCTTACCTCCAATATGTCCACTCCAGGGCAACAGAAAGCCCACTAGTTACTGGGGAAGGGTTAAAAAAAAGAATTGGCTGGGTTGCTGGCCCATCCTAGCGCAGGGCTGCCCTTCCCAGTCCTGTACCCAGGACACTTTTTGCGCCCTCCTGAGAGGCAGATTGGGAGATTTACTCCAATTTGTCCTCCACGTGGCAGTAAGTCCACTAGATACTAAGGAAGAATACATTTAATAAAAAAGAGGGGAATGGAGGGCTGCCACCACTCTCTACCCCTGGTTCAAAGACCTTTAGTCACCCCTCTGAGGGGCTGATTGTGGAGTTTATTAGGGGTGGGGGTAGATCATGCAATTCTGTGTACCATTATCACAAACAATTTCCTAAGAATTCTGCGATATTGTAATTGATTTGCGCGAGAAGAGTAATTCTGCGCTTAGCTCTATTTCTTCGTGCAAAAATGCCCCCATATCCAAAATGGAAACCCAGATGCATTTTGCACTGAAAAACAACACTAAATGCAGCAGAACACAAATAGTGAGCATGAGCGGACACTAGTGCTTGCTAAATGTGGTCTCCCAGTAGGAATTTCCCCTCAAATTACTCTTAATTATCTAAGGAGGAGTAATCAAGCAGTTACCTGTAATTCCACATCACAGAGTAATATGGAATTACCAAAACTACTCTGATTACTCCGGAGTAATCGAAATTCTGCCCAGGTCTAGAATTTATTCCAATCTGCCCCCTCAGACAGACAGAAAGCCTTTCTGGCATTATAGAAAGGATTTAAAAGAAAGAATTGAGGTGCGCTTGCCTATCCTTTCATTGGGCTCAGGCATCAGACAGTCTTTCTGCCCCTTTCGGGAACTGGAGGGTGTTGAAAGGTTGACTTGCAAACTTCCTGCTCCGGGGGGGATGAAAGTCCACTGGACACCAGGATTTGGTGTTCAAAAAAGATATGCAGTGGAATGCCAGCCTGTCTTGCCAATAGGTCTCACCCCTGACCACTAGTCTCTATGTCCACGGGAGTGACAGAACGGGGAATTTACCCCACCTATGCTGGCCCATTTATCAATGCCACCCAAAGAAATCAAATTTTCCTTTCACTTGATTTGGGAATGGCTGTAGTATTCGAACAGAATCACTCGGTATCTGTAACCAGAAAAAGAAATGTGACATAGATTCCATAGGCCATATTACATAAAGTGCTCCGGGGACGCAACGGGCACTTGCGCCTGCTTTACGCGTCCCCCGGGGCACTTTGGTATCACAGAAGGGGCCGCAGATGCTTTCTGTAATACCAATAGCGCTGGTGCATATAAATCACCAGCACTCTCTTCAAGGGGGCGTTCCCTCATTTGCATGAGGGTGTGTCCCATGCAAATGAGGGAATCCTTTTGGCTTTGCACCCACGCCTTAATACCGACGTGGGCGCAGAGGCAAAGAAGCCCTGAGGAGGCACACTAACAGTCAGTGCGTCTCCTGAGAACAGCCCTATGCAGGGGGCAAAGGGTGTCCTATGGACCACCCAGACATCCCCTTGCAGGCGGGTGCAGTCACTGACTGCACCCGTCTGCAAGAGGATATCTAATCTCCATTAAAAGTACATGCGAGTTTCTGCCTGCACAGTGAAACAGGGGGGTGGCTTTAAACAGCTCCGTTTTTCACGTGAATCCGCTGCCCCCAGGGCAGCACACGTTCGCAGCTGACCTGGGGCAGCACATTCCCCATAATACGGTGCATTTTCCTTCATTGCACCTGGCGCACCTTTTCAAAGTAAAGGAAATGAAAGAAAATGTGTTGCATATGTATTGCGGTCCCAGATGTCAAGCCCAGATTTTCCAATAATAGATACCTTGTACATGATAAAACACTCAACACAGTGAGAAAGACGGGGAAAGGTCATCGTGGGGAAGTGGTGGGAGAAACAGCTGATTGTTGGGATAGTCACTATTCTCTGGAACTGCAGCCACTCCCTTTAGGTTCTCAGAAACAAGTTAATAATGCACAAATAACTCCATATATAAGTCATCACATGAACGCATACATCAGTTGTACATTAATCGACCACCTCACCAACCAACCAATAATCGACCACCTGAGCAAAGGTCTTATCGGCCTTTCCACAGAGGAATACTCCGGCGAGCCTCAGAACCAGGAGGATTCAGTACTTACAACTGGAAAAGGTTAAGAGCTGAGGAGTAACCAGTAAGACAATGACCCACTAGTAACAGATATCACTCTGATGGAGAATGTAAACCTACAGTACTCCTAAGAATAGCTTATTCCCACAGAACCCCAAGAAGGTGCAAGGAGTTCAGCAAGTTTACGAACAGAGGGGCATATTATCAAGCACGGCATATTTTCAAGCACGGTAGTTTTCTGCCGCTTTAGCGGCAGAAAATTGCCGCTAAAGCGGCGATAATGGGCTTGATAATATGCCGCAGAGAATTCCAATAGAAGCCCATGTTGACACCAGAACATGGGCTTCTATGGGAATTCTCACGGGCATATTATCAAGCCCATTATCGCCGCTTTAGCTGCAGTTTTCTGCCGCTAAAGCGGCGATAATTTTAACACCGTTTCTTGATACTATGCCCCACAGTGACCATGTAACCCTGCAACAAGACTAACTTTGCCAGGCATCTCTCTCTCTCTTAGCTTGCTGTTTTAAATAGCACCAAAAATATGGAAATTTCCAGAGTGACCTAGCGCTCTTAGTGACCCATCACTAAAGGCTGAAAACATGTAGTACTACCTCACACTCGTCATGTCTCAGCCGCTAAAAGCTTATAATACGAGCAATGCCCCAGCCTCCAAATTCCAGTCTTTCATTGGAGCCATAAAGGCCAAGAAGATGCAAAACCCTGGTGTTTTCTGACAGCTTGTCACCCAAGGAACCCTAACAATTCTGGACATTTCTGGAAACTGGAACCAAGGGGAATTCACAAGGTGTGGCTTGTGTTGGTCCCAGCATGTTTTCATACAAAGGATACCTTGTGTGTAATATTACATATCTTCTTAAGCAGAATGACCTGTAAACATCAAAACCAATGCCTAAAAACACTGAATTTCTTCTCACTTTACATAGGGGATGGCTGTAATATTTGGGCTCTCTGTCAGCCAGGACCAACGCAACCCTACTATCCACGGGCATTACTGAAAACTAGAGACCAAACAGAATCCAGGGCAGTGTGGCTTGTGTTGGTCCAAGCAGGGCTTCATACACAGGATACCTTGTGGGTGTGGCGGCTGTGGCTCGTCGCAGCTACTGTGCGCAGGATTGATGGAACACTGCCCCGTCTCATATGTACTGCCACACTAGAGGTGAATGCATGGTTCCTCGTGTTGAACTACACATGTCGACCATGTCTTCTTAACTGCATATTCCGTTTAAACCAAACCTTGAAGAACCACCCAGGTGTATGTAGAGGTGGGTGAGCCACTGATGGCTCGAGCCTGAAGCCTGGCTCTGGTTCAGCTCAAGCTCCTATTGAAACCCCGAGCCCATAATGAGCTGAGCTTTCATATGGCTTTTGCCTGCCTCCCTCCCTCCACCCAGGATGTGGCGTTAGGGCCAGAGATGCAAACTGTGCAACCAGGTTCGAGTCTCAGCGTCTTCTCAATATCCTTTGATTCTGGGAAAATCACTTAATGTCTCCATGCCTACAAACGATACATGTGACCTTGTGTCATGTAACTGCAGCTCATGTAAAGTGTTCCAATACCTTCAAGTCGAGTTTGCGTTACATTTAAAACAATTGCTGAAAAATGCGCTGAGAAGTAAAAACAAAGCCTTAACATAAGGGAAGACAAATTATATCCATTTACTGGCTGATTTGTACAAAGCGAAACCAGAAAAACTGGATAAATCGTGGCTTCCCCGTTTAAAGTTTCCAAACAGTTACACACGTCTTCAGATCACATGGAGCAAGCCATTGAGGAAATGTACAAAGCTCAGGCTACAGCAGCAGAGGCCAACACAGGTAAACACGGTGGGCAGTGGGGCGGGTTGGGAGTGGGGGAGTTGACAGATGACAGAATAGGTATACATAAATAAATAAATGAACAAATAAATAAATAACTAATACCTATTCCGTCGTCTGTGGGCTTTCCCCCCCTGTCGCACCCTGCCCCACTCTCCACGCTTACCTGTGCCAGCCGCCGCTGACCTCCAGCTTGAGCGATCTCTACGTGTGGAGTGCTGCACCGTCATTTGCGGTTTATCATCAGATAATGTGTGTACTTGGAGTGTGAAATGTATGCTCACATTTATCACAAACTCATAATCGTACAATCAGATGCTATATTCGTTCTGTTGCAGTTGAACTTTGCCTGGAATCAGGAATTTGGGTATTTGCACATGAGACCCTAGGGTTTTGTCACCCACAGCCCTGGTGTCAGCTGAATGTGCAACTGATGGTTTGTTTACACCCGAGATCTTGTGTGTTCAAATCAGAAACCTTGAGGGGCTTTTTTATGAGCCCCTACGCCACATTTGCACCGCAGTTTCGTCACCTTTTGTGACGTAGTGGCGATGTAAATAATACGCCATGTTCTGCCATATTTACGAGGTGACGCATCTATTTACAAGGTGACGCATCTAGGCAGAGGCGTCACTTCGTAAACCCTTACGCTACATTATACTTGCATCAGGTATAATGTATGCAGGGTGGGCATTCCCCTTCAAGAAAGGGTCGTCGGAGTGGTGCAGTGAAGTCTATGAGATTTCGTTGCGCCACTTCTAGGACGTCAATTCGTCAAAACCTTACGCCAGCCTTCTGGGAGGCGTAAGGGTGATGCAGGCCCATTCACATGGGGCTTGCTCCAAGTGAAAGGAACATTGCTGGAGTTGCTTCACACTTCTGACACAACTCCAGCAATGCACCACTTTTGCACCAACATACGTCAGTAATGCTGACATACCTGTCATTCCTTGCAACATGATGCTTCATACAGTAAATTTGACGCATCATTCGGGTTGCAAGGTGGGCGCACTGAGAAGTGTTGCATCACTGCTTTCACGCAGAGATGCGCTACTTTTCATTCATGAGGCCCCAAATGTTCAAGCTGCAGGAAGCAAAGTTATTCTAGTCCATGACCGTGAAATAATTTTGACTTCCAACTCTGGGGATATTTAGAACTTCACTAAAGAGCTATTTGCACCTGTGACTTTAATGCAGGGCCACTGGAATAATGCGGCTGGGGAGGACCAAATTATGCAGCAGAGCTGACTGAATAATGCGCCAAGAAAAGGGAAATTATGCGGCATACAGCAACACATTTTGTGGTCATATTACCACATTTGTCAAATGTACTCGTTACTCTTTCTGGGCAAAGGTTTCTCCTCATTAGAACCAGTTAACACCCAAATACAGCAATAGGCAATAGACAGGCGACCAGCCAACCTTTCTGAAGGGCCTTCTGCTGCACAAGAACATGTGTTGCTGCACTTTTAGTAGCTTTTGATCCAATCACGAGCAAGAGCAGACAGCAACTCCAGTTAAGTATATATTAAAGTATTAGGTAAAATGTTGTCTGAAACAGAAAATGGAGTACGACTTAAAAAAAAGGATCAGCACTGGAGGTGTAGGTAAATCCTCCAAATGTAATGCCTTAAAACAAATAAGTAGTTATGTGGTCAAGGGAGCACTCCTAGTATATTGTTCTTTCAAAAAGCTGTTTAAATTCAAACTTGTTCCTAAGGAGCTGCAGCTAAGCATGAGTTGTCCACTGATGCTGAGGATTCATGTAGTTATAAACAAGTCTGGACTTGTGTAAGCTGCGCACTGTTCACCTGGTGTTTAAACTAACACCTCATGTTGTACCAAATAATACCAATTAAACATTTTGTTAAAGCAAATTATATGACATTTGCTTTTTAACAATGCATCTACTGTTGTTTTTTTAAACAAGTGTTGATGGTGAATAAAGTTTTCCAAATTAAATGGTTCGAAAAAACATTCATTAGTTTTACATGAATTCTGTTCTTTATACAAATATGTTAATCATTCACATAAATGCATCTGTAATTAACATGCCCAATGCATTTCGGAACCTGACGGTTCCTTCTTCAGGGGCCAGTCTGCAATAAAAAATAAACAATCCTGTCAGTTTCACTGTGATGGTGGCTCTTGATGTATGTGCGATTCTAGTGTTTTCAAAATTCATACCTGAATGGTCAGAAATTAGTGTGCCTGTGATTGGCGCTCTGAAAGAAATGTGAATTAAAGTTGTAATATGCATAATAACGAAGGAAATCATGTGTTAGCTTCAGTAAACGAAAAAAGATCTGAGTCACAGGGCTTACCTGCGCGTTATGATTATGTAAGGACTGTGAGAAACCTGAATTGTGCAAACAGAAAACGTAATGATAAGTGTAAAGTGACATGAAGCTTACATGAACTTAACAATTAAATCAACAACTACACGCATCACATTTGGTACAGTATCACAAGGCTAAACGCATCCCCAGAGGACTTTGTCTCTCAATTAAACCAATGTTATTTCGATTTCTTTTAAACCCGATTTTTATGGATAAATGGTACTCTATCCTAAACAAATGCTCATTGGACTTAATCCTATTAATCATAGAGGAATTGTCAAAATCAATCAGAGAGTTGGAAGAGGAAATCATTACCTTAAAGGGAGAACTTCAACTAAGACTGGAACAGGACACATGGAAAATCAATTTGGAGGGACTCAAACAAAAATTGGATAAATACAGTAAAGAACTCCAAGAAGGTAAATTAAGGAAATACAGAAGGGACACGATAGATTACAAACTAAATGAAGTGTACACGTGGGCAGAAATGTATGCACGTAAGAGATTTGATCAACGCAGACCTGCTACGCATTCTTCCGAAGAGAGTCTAGTGACAGATAAAGACATCTCCACCACCAGAACTCCAATCCAACCTGGGACTTCTACTTCCAACATATCACCCTCCACATCTGGATCAATCGAACAGACAGAATCAGATCGGGCGGTGTCTTTTTTATCACAGGCCCCAGACCAAGGACAACCCCCAGCCACACAGAAGGGGATATCAAGCATAAGAGACCGACCAGGCGAGGACAGGGGAGGCAAGTCACTGCGAAGCGGGAAGAACATTCCTTAATAGTAAACATTTCCTCACTAAACCTCACATCACAGCAGAAACGAGTTTTGAACAAAGGTCTTTCTTTTGTACCTACTTATTCCACCAATAACATGGAAATTGACATAACTCTTTTTAAATTTATGCGCACACTACGGTTGCGACATTTCTTCACTAATGTGGTTAGTAAAGAATCTACTCAACTCATGGAAACATCAGTGAAATTCAAACCCAGAAGCACTTTTTTGGCACCAGTTTCACACAAAATGTTAGATACTTTTGAGATAATGGTTCAGAAGGATATACAGGCCTTAAATCTCACTCAAAACAAACACCAAAATCTAACCAAACAAGAACGTCACACCATAAGAGCTATAGCACAGAATCCTGATATAACCATCCAACCAGCAGACAAGGGAGGAGCAATAGTTATTATGGACACTACATTTTATCATCAACAAGTCAATTGCCATGTACTGGATCCTGAAACATATTTACCCTTAACCATTGATCCTACTATGGAATTACAAACCTTACTCAATGATATCTTGCAAAATGCCACTGAATATGGATGGATTGAAGAATCCACAAAACAATTTTTGACGACATCCAATCCCCGCAGACCTCATTTATACATGATTCCTAAGATCCACAAAGACCTGCAAAACCCACCTTTCAGACCAATAGTATCTGGTTGCGGTTCATTGTTTGATCCTCTTGGCAGATATCTAGATCATTATCTCCAAAAATGTGTTCAGAAGTGGCAGTCATATGTGAAAGACACCACTGATTTTCTCAACAAACTTGAAAGTATACAATCAGAACTACATCCATCTTGGTTTCTCTGCACCATTGATGTGGTGACATTGTACACGTCTATACCTCACATGGCAGGCATTGAAGCAGTTGAGTGGGCCATATTACAGTGTAATGACATTGACGTGGACAAAGTTTTTCTTTTACAACTACTGCATTTTTGTCTACACCATAGTTACTTCCAGTGGGATGACACGTACTACGCCCAACTTTCCGGAACCTCTATGGGTTTTTCAGGAGCACCGATGTATGCCAATATTTTTATGGCATACTTTGAATACCAGCATATCATCAACAATCCCATATGGTGGTCAAACATCAAATTATACTGTCGCTTCATAGACGACATATTCCTAATCTGGATGGACTCTAAAGACAACTTGGAACGAATGATTAAAACTATTAACACGTATGATCCCAGGATTCAAGTCACACATAAAATTCATGAACACTCCATTGAATATCTTGATGTCACAATCACAAAATCATCAGATGGTAACACACTTGAAACCTCAATATACTCAAAGCCTACTGATCACAATAACGCTCTGGAACATTCCAGTTTCCACCCCAGGAGTCTTATTAGAAACCTTCCATATTCCCAGTTCATCAGAATCAAACGCATTTGTTCCAATCCACAAGCTACTAACGACAGAATAGAGGAATACAAACACAAGTATCACCAAAGAGGCTACCCGGAAAAAACATTACAAGAATGTGTTCAAAGAGCGTCCATCATAAACCGCAGGGAACTTCTCAATGCGACAACAACGGCAAAAAAGAACAACGTAGTGTTTGTATCCAAATACACCACAAGCTCACCCGCCATAAAGAAAATAATCAACAAGCGTTGGGAGCTTTTGGCCCACGAACCAGATTTCAATCATATTTTCCAGGAACTTCCATTACATGCATATACTAGAGGAAGAAATGTACGCGAATTACTATCTACTACTCAAGTTCACGCCACCATAACAACACCGAAGGGGACCTTAAAATGTTCCATTTGTTCTCACTGCAACGATGTCATATTAGGACACGAAATGACACACCCAACCACTGGCAAGAAGATACTGTTACGACACACCAGCGACTGCAACACAAGTAATGTTGTATATGGCATCAAATGCCCATGTGGCAGAATGTACATTGGCAAAACAGAACGTAAAATCAAAATTCGTCTCACAGAACATAAGAGCCAAATAAGGACCAAAAACTTGAACTCCTCTCTTGCTGTTCATTGGTCAGAAGCAAACCACTCAATCTCACAACTGAGATTTCAGATCATAGAACACGTTCACACAGCACCAGGCGTTAATAACCACCTTAAACTACTACAAAGAGAAACATATTGGATAAAATACTTGGAATCAATGATCCCCAAGGGCTTGAATGACAGACTGGACATGGCATGTTACTTATAAGACCTTAATCTCATTAGGTATCTTACATTCTAAACACAGTGAATTTCCATCAGAATATGACCAGAATTTTGTAGTTGACGATGCACTGTCTCCGCACATTGGTCTTTTTGTTTACATTGTTTATTAAGTGATTACACTTTTTAGGATCCACATTGTTTGTACCCAAATGGTCAGTTCTCTTATTATTATTACAATAGGACCAGCTCTACAGCACTTCATATACAATTTGAGTTTCACTTCATTTTCTCATTCACTTTATTTTATTGACTCAGATGTAGTGCACATATCAGTTTCCTCTCACTCTTTATATGCGTGATCATGAGCATTTTTTATTATCCTTTTATTATGCTTTGTTCACCTTTCACGCTCATTGCTTGGTTCAACCCAGAGGCTATCCACATCATTTCTGGTATTTATCTGGTATTTATCTAACAGCACATTGTGCATCACTACCCAATCTCTTATATTTTCATCCTTTTACCATACACTTGCGCATCACATAGTATCTCACTCCTTTCCAAGATGGCCGATTTATTCTGTGGCGCGGCGGCGCGATATCAGGGATGACTTCTGGCACTAGTCCAATCACATATTAAACAACGCTTTTGAAATACTTAACTTTGTTTACTATTCTTGTTATCTTTCTCCGAGTCTAATACATCCTAGCACTATAATGTATCTATCCTCCTTCCAATATGGCGCAATAAGTTACAGGCATTTGGGACAGCCTATTACAGTCCGTTTTCTATGTTTATCTATGTCGTCCGGTTTCATAAGCTTGACTCGCGGCACACAGGTATCCACGCTTTTGGCAGAAATAAGTTATCCTGTTCCCGAATCTGACTACCGGTAACCCTCTCATCTCTCTTATAGCTTCATCCTTATCTCCTTGTATATTTTCACACCGTGCGCTCACCGTACGCTGTCTTTCGTTTTTTCAGAGTGTTTTTGGAGCTTCACCTCTCAGAGGTAAGACCGTTTTTCTTTCAAAAACTAGCTTCATGGTATATCAGTCTTTTAGTTCATGTAAGCTTCATGTCACTTTCCACTTATCATTACATTTTCTGTTTGCACAATTCAGGTTTCTCACAGTCCTTACATAATCACTGTTTACTGAAGCTAACACATGATTTCCTTCGTTATTATGCATATTACACCTTTAATTCACGTTTCTTTCAGAGCGCCAGGCACAGGCACACTAATTTCTGACCATTCAGGTATGAATTTTGAAAACACTAGAATCGCACATACATCAGGAGCCACCATCACAGTGAAACTGACAGGATTGTTTATTTTTTATTGCAGACTGGCCCCTGAAGAAGGAACCGTCAGGTTCCGAAATGCATTGGGCATGTTAATTACAGATGCATGTGAATGATTAACATATTTGTATAAAGAACTGAATTCATGTAAAATTAATGAATGTTTTTTCGAACCATTTAATTTGGAAAACTTTATTCACCATCAACGCTTGTTTAAAAAAACAACAGTAGAAGCATTGTTAAAAAGTAAATGTCATACAATTTGCTTTAACAAAATGTTTAATTGGTATTATTTGGTACAACATGAGGTGTTAGTTTAAACACCAGGTGAACAGTGCGCAGCTTACACAAGTCCAGACTTGTTTATAACTACTTAAAACAAATAAGGCCTGATTCAGAAAGGTGAACGTACACTTTTGTGTGAGTTTATGATTTTTTGCAATTCACAAAGCAATTTTATGAGTAGCATTTTTATGACTGCGGAGTCTCCGCACTTGTGGTGGAGACTCCGCACATAAAAATATCAGCAGTTGTAAAGGTACTACTCGTAAACTTCTTTTGTGAATTGCAAAAAATTGTAAACTTCCACTAAAGTGTAAATGTACCTTTGTGAATCCGACCCTGAATTTGCAACTATTTGAAATGAGTAGGCATTGATAACGCCTGCAGGATCTTCCTCATGACTCCCACCCGAAACGAAATATATTTTGCAGAAATTTGATGCGCTGTCTGTACCCAATTCATAAAGCGGCCTCTAAAACAAGAATATGGGATCGCTGGCTGGAAGGATCAGACGGGTCAAGTAACAGTTGGATCCCCTTAATGATTCCATCATGAAGCTGATGCTGCCATGAACATGAAAATCAGTCAAGAGCAGCATCTACTCCTAGACTAGCTCTGATTCCCATTATGCATAGCTTTGGGTGTCACATTAAGGATGCACAAGGGCACATGGAAACCCAGGTGAAAGGATACTAGGGAAATTTAAATTTAGCGAAGGAAACAACTGCTTCCTTCACTTATGTTCTATATTAGTGTCTGCTGGTTGGCAGAATTTTTTTTTTTGATTGGGCCAGACTTTGTAAATGCAGCTTATTCTGACACGGTATCCAAAGAGACAAAACTTTCCTATGTTGAATCCAGGGTGTATCGATGTACTTGGAGAGACCTGGTGTGAAGTTACATCATGCATTACAGAGGTGCAGACCACCAAGTTGGTATCTTGTTGGACTTAAAAGAAATTGTGAGTTGAGAACTGCAGGTGATGGAAACGTCTCAAACCTCACATTGAATCTATAATGCACACACAGGTGGTGGACTGGCTATTAACTCAGTACAACAAATGCGGAAATACGCACAGCTGCAATGGGTGATGAAGTGGCTGGCGGGCTTCGGCCTGGATGACACGGCCACCACGCAGCCACCATGGTCCCAAACCAGATATACCAACTGTTTCACCACATCTCTAGGCCCCCGCATCCATCACAGACATGTCTTGCCCTGGCCCTTGCAATGGAGCACTGGCGTGCTGGCATGTGGCGGACCTACATACGCTGGACGATCTTTACACTGAGGGCGATCTGATACCTTTCCAAGATCTGGTAGAAGACTGCAGTTTGCCCACGGGTCAATTCTTATTATATAACTCCATATTGCGCTCGCTTACGGCAGCATGGGGTGACATTAACACCGAACCAGAGACGCATCTTCTATTGCAATATCTGCACGTAATGGGTCATGGGTCTCATAGCGTCCACTGGCTGGCAGAAGCACTCCTTACACACACCATGCAACCCATGACATCTCTCCTCACTAAATGGGAAGCAGACAGAGGCAGCCCATGGGAGGATCATGAATGGGCCAGGATATTAGCCACACCTACGTATATACCACAGAATTCCAGATTGAGGCTCATTCAGACATATATTGTGCATAGAGCATATCTCTACCCAGATAAAATAAATACATATTTTCATCTGAGCACATCAGCATGCCCCCGCTGTCTACAGGTGAATGCAGACTTTCTTCACATGCTATGGTCCTGCTTCTCCTTGAGTACATATTGGAAGGAGGTTAATGCGGCGCTTACCATCTGCACTGAAAGAACGTTGCCACAGGCATGGCAGGTGTGCGTGCTGGGTGCCTACCCCACACCAAAAAAGCATAGGGTTACGTCTAGGTTTATTGATTTGGGCTTCATTGTAGCTAAAAGGTTAATCACTAAAAGATGTAAGCATGCCGACCCTCCTGCAGTAGCCAGCTGGAGAAATTCACTTTTAGTATGGGCGCGTCCGGAAAGCATGTCATTACACAGAAAGGAAATAGCTGTGCTGCGTAAATACCCTATCGCCCAGCTATGGCACGCCATACTTGCTGACTTGACACGTGCAGATAGGGTAGAGAGGACCAGCTCTTCACAGGAGGCTAGTGGGCAAGACGCAGCTGCAGGAACCCGGGCGCCTAACTCCCCTGGTTTGAACGGCGGTGAGATCCGGTACGAGGGGGGCGGTCAAGCCTAGGACACACATGAGTTAGGGAAGGGGAGACATAAACATTTATTTCTTTAAATACCGGGGGGGGGGGTGATACATCCACTGTGGAACGACTAGGTTGGTGACACATCTCCTTTACATAGTTCGGCCGAGGCGAGATGTTATGATGATAGTTTTCTTTGTTTGTTTTATGTTTGATTGTAATAGTATAAATTGTATCTGACTTTGCCTCAATTTGTCACCGTACTGGATGGCCAGGTGTAATTATAGAAGTTTGCAGCTTCTTGTATCTGCCCGGCCACTAAAGGATGGAATTATGGACAGCCGATGCCTATGTAATATACTAAAAAGGAAATTTGTGGCCAGTGACCTGCTGTATAGTCTTGAGGTTTAGTACAGGGGCAAATGTTCAGGCAATAACAGCTGTAACTGTCATTGTAATTGAAATGGCTATCCGTTCCATATCCTATATAAGCCCTTTACCCTTCACCTTCCCTATTTCTTTTCCTAAATATAACCTATATGTTTGACAAAATGCAAATAAAGATTTTTTTTTAAAATGCGAATAGACGTTGGCCATATTGAAGGCTTTAGAGGGGCTCCCCTGCTTGTGCTCCAGCGTGGAGTGCAAAATATCCCTCCCTCCGTCACAGACCAAGATCTCACAAACACACACTGTCCATACATTCGCTGGTGGGGCCCATAACACCAACATTCACTCACCATCAATCTGTGTTTCTTGGGAGGCAATTATCTTCCAAACGCTGGCATGAAAGGAATTACCTTTTTCACCCTAATGAGCAACAAATCTACGTAACCTTCTGATACCCATTAGGCCCTGAACTTCACCTTTTTATATTCCTCTCATAAATCGGGATGGATCAGTTAGTTGCAGGTTTAGGTTAACTTCCAATTCTCTAATTTACCTTTCATTAATACATTTTCAATGAATAAACAACCCAACTCATTCTGTAGTTAATCAATTCAATCTTTATCTAATTAATGCAAGTTAAATCATTCATTTAATCAAGTTGCCAATCATATTTACCTATTCTGGCTAATTGTCGTCCTCTATGTCAAATCTGGTAGTCTCGCAAATCTATGCCCATCAAATTTAGTAATTTCAGTTCATCAGGAGTTTGGGCATTAATTTAGTCCACCAAAGATTCAGGGAAACAGCTGTCCTGCAGTGTCACCGTCCTCTCCGTCAGCATAACGTCAGGAAATCGAGAAAGGCCAGAAGCGAACCCGCACCAACCTCTCTATTCTACCATAATTTATAGTAAAAATCATTGACAAATTGTAACAAAAACGGGTCTTCAGTTCCTCTGATTGGTCCATCGAAATCGTCTGACAGGATTCACACCAAATAATGTCTCTGATGTCACCAATCTTGCTTATTCCGGTTTTTAAAGGCATTTAATTGTTCTTTCTGAAAAGCTGGCTTGCTTCCCAGGATGACCTTGATGGGTACAGTCTGGATAGGGTCATGACGAGGCCACTGTAGCAGGCGTCAGCGCAGGCGCACTTCACCCAAACCTCATACAGCGTCGACGGTCGGGTTAGGTACCAGAGGCAGCCTTTTGTGGCAGGCCCAAATGGTCAACTTAAGCAAAAGAAACACAAAACGTAATTAATATATAGAAATGACTAAATAAATGTTATTCCCTCACTAATATCCATATGTGTGTGTATTTATCTAGCAATAAGCAACACTCAAGCGGTTTTATACTTACGAAATAAAGCACAAATCACAAATACATCACAAAAGCAACATATATCATGCAATATTCTAATTGTCTATCATTAGTATGCGTAGATAATTTAGTTGATGATTTAATAAAGTCATGCAAAGCAATCCCACGTGTATTTCAATCATTAATAAGGTTGATTAGTAATTTCCACATCAATCCATTAGTTCGATTATAATTAAATAATTAATCTAATTAGTAAAAACATGCAAAATGGGGAGGGTATACAAATCTTTTGTATTAGCCGCTCCAGCAATCCCCCCTTTGGTGATTTTATCACCATACCACCCAAAAATTTTGTTCTGTCTTTACGGAATCTTTAAAATGTTTTCTTGCTCTTAATCACAATTCAGTTTCACCTACGTCTTCTCTTTTTGCTGATTCATACATACTCTCCTTCCACTCCTCCAATTCTATCTCCTCCATTTCCCTTTCTTGTTTCTTACCTTTTCTTCTTAATTTTTCGCTTTTTACTCTTTTCTTATTTTTATTACTTTTACAACAAATGCAACCTAATCTTATCACTAATATTATGCAAATTACACATGTTAATGGAAACAATATTTTGCCTACAAATGTACTACCAAGCTTTACTAAGAAATTTTTAATAGCAGCTATTTTCTTTCCAATCTTTTCCCAAACACCTTCAACCTCCAGTGGTACAATTTCATCATGCAATTTAGTAATATTCCTAATATAAATTTTCAGATCTTTGCTTTCGTCAGGAATGTAAGTACAACAATGTTGAACTTTCAGCATTCCACAGACTCCACCCTCTTTTGCCAATAATATATCAAGGGCAAGTCGATTTTGCATTACCATAGCACGCATGGCAACCATTTCAGTGTCTACCAATAAAAATCCTCCAGCGGTGCTTGTTGACAAGCGATCCACTACTGTTGAGAGTCTTCTAATTTTGTTTGCATTCAGAGATATTCCCACTGCTGGTATCAATGCTCCAAAAATGTCACATACAATTTCTGCCCTAGATTCTCTCTTACTACGCACTAAATGATTACTTAAACTATGTACAACATTTTCTCCTCTATCCATATGACATTTTTTCGGAAAGACCAGGCCTACATAACATGTGCCATACCAATGGTCTGGCAAACGATAATATGCCCTGTTCCCACAAATAAAATATAATCCAGGAAAGACTGGATCTTTTCCGCCTTTAAATCGCCATCCACCCATGATTCGATATGTATCATGGCACTCACTATTACCTAGAAAGTAATTATCATACACAGTTTGATTCCTTCGAATGCAAAATTTCCCTTTCTGAGGCCAATCTAAAGCTATAGTTGGACTAGCTTCTCCTTTCAAGTGTTTTTCTCTTTCTACATCCCAGACTGTTTTCTCCACTTTCCCTTCTGCTGCTTTTCTTTGCATTTTCAGTCTCCTTTCTTCAACCATGACTAAGAATGTCCTTTCCTCTTTCTTCAAACTGCATGTCAAATTGTTTCTAAAAATATATTCTAATGTTAGTTCTTTAGTTTCTAAGAAAAATTCACCTAATACCCTAGCAGGTTTTACTTTGTTTAGTTTATTAAAAGAAGGCACTTGCGCAAAAATGTTATCTACATCTGAAAAATAATAGTCTAATTTTCCTGTCTGATAAAATAAACTAGCTATTACACTACATGTTATTCCATACGTTGCTGGAAGGTGATGATAAGTCACTCCTTCAGAAACAGATGCAGGTAACTGCATACATACGTAGCAGTCCCTTACGTCCATTGTCTTTACATATTCATACAATAATTTTGAAAACACATTATTAGAAAAATCTGTTATTGACTTGTCTTTATGCAAATAATTGTTATCTATTCTAGTTGGAACTACCTTTGGAATCTTCTCTATATTAGTTTTGTTCTCACTATGTCCTTCTAATGTATCTATAGTGACCTTAAAAGAAATGACAAGAGCAAGGATGCTCCATAAAAGCATTAATAATCCTGTACAACAACAACACATTTTACACCATCTTTTCCTGAATGTACATCTACCTTTGCTACTATCTATGTTAGCCATCTTTGTTAAAATGGACTGTGTCTTTTGACTTAGCCTCTTTTACTTCACAACTAGTTTTCTAACCTAAGGCTCTAACACCTATTTGGTTCTACCAGTATCTATCTTGTGACTTAATTTCTTGCTCTCTTCATCAACAGCTTCGTTGGTTTATTCAGTTTGGCATCTCATCATTCTTCACTTTCCTCTCGTCATCCAAATACAGAATTTCCTGAACTTCCGTTTCTTCTTCTCCAATGTCAGACAAGAGAACTCTCAGGATTTCCGATTCTACTTCTTCTTCAACCACTTTCAGTACAGCCTCCTCTGGATTTCCTTGACTATCTGCCTCTTCTCCCTTTTCAGGCAGAGCCACGTACGTCCATTCCGGTGACTTATACTTCTGGTTAGGTTTCCTTGTTCTTTTACTCTCTTTATCCTCAGTTATTTCGTCTTCTTTTGATTTTTCTTGACTTGTTACTTCATTCACCTGTTCAGCTCTTGCTGAATTCACTCGTGTCAGTCGATATCTCAATTTCCTTATTTTATTGGGCCAAACGTCATCTTTTGCAACTCTTTTTACTTTACTTCCTTTGTCGCTCTTTTCATTCCTCCAAGCTCTCTTTCTTAGAACTCGACCTTCAGGTATTTCATTTTCACTCTCTTCAGACTCTGTCTCAACTTGCTTTGTCTTTTCAACGATTTCTTCTTCCACCACTTGTTTTGTTTTCCCTACTTCTGTCCCTCCTCGTATCTCCGACACGCAATCTTCCTGCTGGCTGCTTGTCCCTTTACCTAACTGGATGTTGCAGTTCCCTACACCTCCTCGGGGGTCTTCCGCAGAAATCTGTCCCTCTCTCTCTGTACCTGTCCCTTGTTCACTTAAATTTGTTATTTCTGGTGGAATTTCTCTCAGTCTCTCATCTGGTACTTCCTTTTCACGAATTTCTTTTATTGTTTCTTCAGTACTTTTTCCTCTTTTCTTTCTGTGTTCTTTTCTAGAACCCTGCGCTTCTTGCTCGTTTCTGGAATCGCTGGATTCAGAGATCTGCAATCTTCTTCTCAGAGAGCTACTTCTGGGGACCAAAGCTAGACTTGGTTCTGTTTCCCTCCTTTCAGAGTTTTCTCGTGTCTTCGACTCTTAATCATCTGACTCAGTACTTGATTCTGATTCATCAAAATATTCTTTTCCTGTGCTGTCCACTGGTTTCGGAATTCTCAATGTGTGACTTGCGTGGATCCAGTTTTTCAGTCCAGCACACTTCACAGCTGTTGTTGTGGTCAGAATGGCTTGTCTTGGTTTCCCCCACCTTGGAACCAAACAATTTCTTCTTCTGTGGACCTTTATCCTTACCCAGTCTCCTGGGCTCAAATCATGGGCTGGCTTCTTTTCAAGTGTGGTGGCATCCGCTCCAACCTGATGGAAACTCAGAATGAACTGCGTCAGCCAGGCCTTTACAGTATTCCAACACCATGTCATTAGTTATAGTCATCAGCTTGTTGACTGGTATAAACACGTGTCTAATTGCTCGACCCATGATTATTTCATGAGGACTTAATCCTGTAGTTCTGTCTGGAATTGATCTAATAGTCATGAGTACCAGAGGCAAGACATCAGGCCATTTCATATCTGTGGCCAAACACATTTTCCCTATTCTATTTTTGATAGTATCATTCATTTGTTTAACCACACCAGAAGCCTCTGGTCGGTAGGCACAATGTAGTTTTTGTTGTACATTCAAGGCTTCACAAATTAATCCTACAATCTCATTATGGAAATGTCCTCCTCGGTCTGATTCAATTGTCACTGGGAACCCGAACCTAGGGATGAACTCTCTCAGCAGTAGCTTGGCTACTGTCATCCCATCATTTCTCCTTGTTGGGAATGCTTCCACC
The DNA here is from genome assembly GCF_964204655.1 of Triturus cristatus. Classification (NCBI taxonomy): domain Eukaryota; kingdom Metazoa; phylum Chordata; class Amphibia; order Caudata; family Salamandridae; genus Triturus; species Triturus cristatus. Next base: position 222,818,812 of record NC_140582.1, read on the forward strand.
CACCTAGAGAATAGGCAGACCACAACCAAAACATACCTCAGTCTGTTACAGGGAGGCATTTCAATGAAATCTACTTGCATTCTGGTGAAAGTCCCTCCTTCTCGACCTATTGTTCCCAGACTCACTACTGTCTTTCTCCCAGGATTGTATTGCTGACATATTAGGCATCTTTGACAAAGACTTTCTGCTACAAGTCTGAATTTTGCATTGTACCAGGTCTGCTTAAATGACCTGATCATGGCATCTCTCCCTATATGTCCCTGGCCATGATACATTCATGCCATGGTAGACATCATGCTATCAGGCATAACTGGTCTTCCATCTCGATAGACCCACACATGATCCTTTTCCCTTGGGGCACATCCTGCTTTTACCCACTGTCTCATTTCCTCATCTCCTGCCTCTTCTTGCAACTGTCTTACCTCTTCCCAAGTTCCTACAATGTTAGTAAACATCAATGAGCAAGAAGACATTTCTCTTTTCTTAGCACGATTGACCGAATTCTGATTACGTGCACAATACTGTGCCATGACATTGGCGTATCGATTTCCTGTGGCAATATAATCACCACCCTGACTATGGGCAGCACATTTTACAACAGCCAATTGTCTAGGCAGCTGTATCCCCTCAAGCAATTTTCCAACCACTTCAGCATTCTTAATAGGAGTTCCACTCGAGGTCAGGAATCCTCTTTGTAGCCATAGTCGGCCAAAGTCATGGACCACTCCAAAGCCATACTGGCTGTCAGTTATCACAGTCACTCTCATAATCTTCCCAATCTTGCATGCTCTAGTCAAAGCCACGAGTTCTGCTACTTGGGCCGATTTCACTCCTTTCAGATAGGATGCTTCTATTACTGCTGCGACTGTGCATACTGCATACGCTGCACTCAGCACTCCTTCATCTGTTCTCAAATATGACCCATCAACGAACATCACAAAATCACTTTCTGGCAAAGGTACATCTTTTATATCTGGTCGTGGTTTTGTACAAAAATCAAGTACATCCAAACAATCATGCACTTCATCTCTTACTTCCACAATCTCAGCATCAGGCAACAAGGTTGCAGGATTTACATTCAAACACCTTGCAAGACTCACATTAGTTGCACCCAATATGACCTTTTCATACTTAGTCAGCCGACTGTGTGTCATATACTGAGTGCGACTCCTTGTTAACAGGATCGCTACATCGTGAGGTACAAACACTTTCAATGGATATCCTATCACAATTCCTTCACTCTGCTCCAAACTTCGACATGTTGCAGCCACCGCTTTCAAACATCCAGGTAAAGCTACAGCTACTGGATCAAGCATTGATGAAAAATATGCAATTGGTCTCCTCAGTTTTCCATGCTTTTGGATCAACACAGAAAGTGAACATCCATTTCTCTCACTGCAATACAACTCGAATTCTTTCTCATAGTCAGGCATACCTAATGCAGGTGCTTCACACAAACCATCTCTCAATTTTCTAAACGCTGCCAATTCCTCCTTGTTCAATTCGATGGGATCTTTCACATCACTTCTCGTCAATCGCACCAAAGGTTTGGCAATCAAGGAGAAGTTGCTGATCCACTGACGACAGTCTCCAACCATTCCCAAAAACATTCTCACCTCTCTTTGAGTCATGTGAGCTCTCATTCCTTTTAATATTCTGATTCTGTCTATGGTTATTTTCCTTAGTCCTTTCTCAATGTTATGTCCCAAATACTGTACTTCTTTCTTACAAAACTGTAATTTCGATGGTGACACTTTAAGTCCTCCATCTGCCAAATGATTCAGCAAGGCTATTGTGTCTACCTCACAGGTTTCACGTGTTTTTGACGCTACCAAAAGGTCGTCAATGTATTGAACTAATACAGAGCTTTTGGGCATTTCTAGACTCCCCAAAGACTTCTTTAATAGCTGATTGAATATTGAGGGGCTTTCTGTATACCCCTGTGGGATTCGGCACCATGCCAAAATACGCTCACCAAAACGAAATGCAAAGATTTGCTGACTGTCGTGGTGCAATGGGATGGAAAAGAAAGCATGACACAGATCAATCACTGTATACCATTCTGCATCTTGGGGAATCTGATATAAAATCACTGATGGATTTGGTACAATGGGACAACATGATACCACAATTTTATTCACTTTTCTCAGATCTTGCACTATCCTGAATTTCCCATTAGGCTTTTTCAGTCCCATTATCGGTGAATTACATGGACTACTCATTATTTCTCTCAAGATTCCTTGCCTGATCATTTTCTCTATTACAGGAGTTACTCCTTCAATTATTTCAGGTGTCAATTTGTATTGTGGCACATTTGGATATGTTACTCCTTCCTTTACTGTTATTTTTATTGGATCTACATTTCTCATTAGCCCTACATCTTCTCCAGTGAAATCCCAAACTTCTGCTTTTACAGATTGTCTCAATTGTTTAGGTAATTCATCAGGGTTGAATACAGCATATGTTTCAGTAACTTCATTTTCTCTGTTAGCTATGGTCATCTTATACAGCACATCATCATCTGGTGTTTCAAAGGCTATTCCATCCGGAGTACCGCATATCGTGCAATTCATTTTGCACAACAGGTCCCTGCCTAATAAATTCACAGGACTGGTGTCGCACACCACAAAGCGGTGCATTTCTGAAAATTTCCCTATGCTAACTTTCACTGGTTCTGTAAGGTATGCTTTAATCTGTCTGTTGGACACACCAACTACTTGGATCGTTTCATCCGCGAGAGGAAGATTCTTGACATCAGCTGATCTAACAGTTGATCAAGTAGCACCAGTATCCACTAGGAAAGTAATATTTTCATTATTAACCTTCCCATCTACAAAAGGTCCTGTCTGGTCTACTTCTAGAGTTGCGCCAATTACGCACTCTCCTTCCTCCCTTCGGCACGGTCAATAACTTTCTTCTGAGTCACTCTCATCGTGTTGCAGCCAATACTGCAAGACAGTGCTAGCGCGTGGCAGCTTATTTACCTGTTCTTCATTGTAGAATCCCGATTCACTACTGTACTTCTGTGAGTTTCTGCTCTGTGGAAAAGGCGGTTTTGGCACCTGATTCTGTGGGGTAACAACTTGCTGTTGTTGCTGCAGTTGACCACTCACCTCATGATGCATCTGTGGGTTCAATGATGGATTTTCATTGTTAGTACTCGGGGGAAACTTACACTCGGATTTCCAATGCCCTATCCTACCGCAATTATGACACGGAAATTTCTTTTTAGCTTCTTCAATATTCCCTTTATATTTTCCAGGATTAAATTTCGGCTTTGGCCCTGCTTGTTCCACTAATTGTGCTTCTTGTCTACCTTTACCTGTGCCCACATTGCCTTCTCTTTTAGTTTCCGCTGTTTTGCTTCAATTTCATCACTGAAATATTTAGCATGTCTCAATACTTCATCTATTTTCTTGTTTTGCCAATCTACCGTATGCTGTTTAATCGTTTCACCAATTTCTGGACGTAAACCATATACAAATCTGTATACAAAATGACTCAAATCCTTTTCACTCAGATTCTCATCTCCGCTAAACTGCTTAAAAGCTAGTATTAGCCTCTCATAATATGCATGTACTGACTCTTTACTTTCTTGGTGTGTTCGATCAATTTTTACCCAATCTGTCTCTTTAGGGGGCACTTTGTTTTTCAAAAATACCATAGCCTGCTCATATTTCTTCATTACCTCGGGATCTGGAGCTCCTGTTTTAGGATCCCTAGGATATTCCTGGGTTGGCCCATTAATCATGAGCTTGCACTCTGTCCATAAATCTGCTGGTACAATTATGTCAAATAGACTATTCATATCAATCCATAATACTTTAGACAATTTCACAAATCTGTCTACCTGCCTGTGACGGACTTCTCACGCAGTCGAGGGAAATCATTCGTAAAAGACAAAATATCCTGTCTTGTCCATGGGACATGTACATATCCTCCTCCTGGAATTTCTCTCATAGGGCATTCTGTCCTTCTCTCTTACAGGGAATGCTGAAAATGTCTTTTCTGAGGCATCATCACGTTTTCTATACCATCTGCTTCTCCATTTATCCATATCTCCCCATTTTCTCAGAAAAATGATTATGTCCTTAATTTGACCTATTCGTCCTGTAGTGTTCATATTTTCAATATCCTTTTCAGTGAAATCTACTCGATATGGTTTCTGTAAGGCTTTTAACTTTTCAATATCAATGCCCATCTCATTTGCCACTTCTTCTAACCTTTCATGTAAGTTCTTTGCTCTCCAGGTCACACTTTTGCACAAAAATAATAATTCTTCATCCTGATAGGTTTTCAGTTTTTCTGTTGGGATAGTCCCTACTATTAATTTTTCCAATACCATTTGTAACTTGGCCACATCAATTGATTGGGATTCTTTGTCTTTCCTCTGCAAGCTTCTTAACCATTCACTCCTACTGGTTTTTCTACATTTCCTTGTCCAAAATCTTTTCGTGTTTCTGACACTGTCTCTATCATTGTCATACGTCTCTCTGCACAATTCTGACCTACAAATGGGTTATTTGAAAAATTCGGTTCAATTACACTCATAGTCTGTCTCCATGGATTCTCATTCTGACTCACTCTTGGTTGTTCTACCGGTTTACTACTTCTGTAAGGGACTGCCAAACAATGCTCACTGTCCTTCTGTTTGTCAAAAATAGGCATTACTGGACCTATCGTTACTGGAACAGTTACCGCTTCTAGATTCTTAGTCAATTCTCTTATTTTCTCAGTTAATTCTAGGGTCGTTTTTGCTAATTCTACAGAATTTCCTCCATCTGTTTTTTCTTCCGATCTCTTTTCTACTTCTCTAGTAGCATTGTTTTTACCCAAACTTAGGGATTCTGGTTCCGATTTTATGATTCGCATTGTTTCTCTCATTGTGGCACTTGGAGTTAATATTTCTGGTTCTGTTCGATACGGTGGTGGATTCTTATAGAACATATCATCAAGAACATCATCCTCGGACTCATTCACTCCATACCCTCTTGACTCCACATTGTGTCTCTTTTCTACACACTTTCGTCCTTCATTCTCTCCTACAGTTCTTACAGGGAACACACCCTCAGTCATACTCGCATCCCGCCATCTTCTCATTCGATCATTATGCGTTTCATGTCCGTATGGTCTTCAAAACAGGTACCTATATCCTCTACCATTTCTTTGTCTCTCTCGTTCATGCATTTCGTCTTCCCATTTCGTCAAAGCCTCAAACTGTGTCGGTCTAGGTCTTGGTTCTAAATTCATAATTTTCTCTTTAAAATTTCTCAAAACAGCCAAATTAAATGAACCATGTTCTGGGAAAGCTAATACTCCGTCTTCCTTCGTGTATCTCAACCAATTGTCCAACCAAACACAAGTATGATACCCATATTTCGCAATCATAAAGGATGCGGGGGGTTTCGGTGGAGGAAGTAACTGTCCTTCCCTAGTTTTGACCGGTTTGTCCTCCTTAAACCACTTCTTGATTCTTCCTAACCATGATTTTTTCTCTTTTTCTGGTGGATCTTAATACATTTTCTTGCCTTCCGTGTGTCGCTAGCCTCTCTTTATGACTGTACCGCTATTCTATCCAATCACAGCGCGACTCACACTAACGCACCAATAAGGAGCGTCTACGTCACCCTGTATTTCTCCACTCCTAGCGAGGCATACACTAACATACCAATCCAGAGCGTTTCACAGTTCTGACGACTGTCCAATCCCAGCACGGTCGTTCTGACGTCAGCAGCCGCTGCGGCAGCTCTTGCTCCCTTCTCCTGTCTACCCCTCCTTTAAGTTTTTGTTTCAATTTCTACACTGCTCTTAGTAACAACATAGAAACGTCTCCATTGTCTGCTTTGCTAACCAAAGAACAGCAAAAGACCTTTCTCACGAGAATTCCGTCTTTCCCGAGAGCAGCGCTTACCTCTGCCCTACTACGGAATCGTTACTTCCGTTGATAAAGTAGCACATCCCTCTACTTCACCCTTCTAACAAGCATTAGCTAATTGTTGCTCTAGTATTTAAGACACATAGTTGGAGACCCAATGCTCCTGAGAAATAAAACCAGAGTTTCGCAATTAACCCAAATGCCTTTACATCCACGCACGTTCACACAAGAAAAATGTAGTACATTCACACAGAATCCTGTCTTTCCCGAGAACAGCGAACAGTCTGTTCTATTACAGAATTAAAACACACGTTAAAAAAGCAGCGCTTACCTCTCCTCTGTCCTTCTAACAAGCTCAGAGAGTACCTATTACCTTTCCAGTGATAAGCATTATCGGAATGCCAGTTGGATCCCTGGTACCTAAGACCAGAACTTCACAGGTAACCTTCGCTATCATACACTCTTCTCTCACACTATAAATGTCTCTAATGGCAACACACGATGATGCTACCGAATCGAACCCAGACAATGCGTCGTGCAACTTCAATTGTCACACGTTTCCCCTGTGTACCTACATGGGTAACAAAAGTTCTGTCTTTCCCGAGAGCAGCGCTTACCTCTGCTCTACTACGGAACCGTTACAAACTTACGACTTCCTACATCCCAGAAGCCGTGCAAACAACATATAACTCAACGCAACTCAACATAGAGTGTTAGTACATAAATCAATACCAATCAATAACCAATAAGCAATGTACAAGCAATAATCACCAAACCAAAACAATAACAACCATCCTCTTGCTACCAGAAAACTGCTCCAGCGTGGATTGCAAATCATCCCTCCCTCCGTCACAGACCAAAGATCTCACAAACACACACTATCCATACATTCGCTGGTGGGGCCCATAACACCAACATTCACTCACCATCAATCTGTGTTTCTTGGGAGGCGATTATCTTCCAAACGCTGGCATGAAAGGAATTACTATTTTTCAACCTAATGAGCAACAAATCTACGTAACCTTCTGATACCATTAGGCCCTGAACTTCACCTTTTAGTATTCCTCTCATAAATCGGGATGGATCAGTTAGTTGCAGGTTTAGGTTAACTTCCAATTCTCTAATTTACCTTTCATTAATACATTTTCAATGAATAAACAACCCAACTCATTCTGTAGTTAATCAATTCAATCTTTATCTAATTAATGCAACTTAAATCATTCATTTAATCAAGTTGCCAATCATATTTACCTATTCTGGCTAATTGTCGTCCTCTATGTCAAATCTGGTAGTCTCGCAAATCTCGCAAATCTATGCCCATCAAATTTAGTAATTTCAGTTCATCAGGAGTTTGGGCATTAATTTAGTCCGTCAAAGATTCAGGGAAACAGCTGTCCTGCAGTGTCACCGTCCTCTCCGTCAGCATAACGTCAGGAAATCGAGAAAGGCCAGAAACGAGCCCGCACCAACCTCTCTATTCTACCATAATTTATAGTAAAAATCATTGACAAATTGTAACAAAAACGGGTCTTCAGTTCCTCTGATTGGTCAATCGAAATAGTCTGACAGGATTCACACCAAATAATGTCCTGATGTCATCAATCTTGCTTATTCCGGTTTTTAAAGGCATTTAATTGTTCTTTCTGAAAAGCTGGCTTGGTTCCCAGGATGACATTGATGGGTACAGTCTGGTTAGGGTCATGACGAGGCCACTGTAGCAGGTGTCAGCGCAGGCGCACTTCACCCAAACCTCATACAGCGTCGACGGTCGGGTTAGGTACCAGAGGCAGCCATTTTGTGGCAGGCCCAAATGGTCAACTTAAGCAAAAGAAACACAAAACGTAATTAATACATAGAAATGACTAAATAAATGTTATTCCCTCACTAATACCCATATGTGTGTGTATTTATCTAGCAGTAAGCAACACTCAAGCGGTTTTATACTTGCGAAATAAAGCACAAATCACAAATACATCACAAAAGCAACATATATCATGCAATATTCTAATTGTCTATCATTAGTATGCGTACATAATTTAGTTTACGATTTAATAAAGTCATGCAAAGCAATCCCACGTGTATTTCAATCATTAATAAGGTTGATTAGTAACTTCCACATCAATCCATTTGTTCGATTATAATTAAATAATTAATCTAATTAGTAAAAACATGCAAAATGGGGAGGGTATACAAATCTTTTTGTATTACCCACTCCAGCATTTGTTCAAGGCCCTTCTGTTTAGGGTGTCATTTACCTCATTATTAAGAGAGCCTAGAAAAGAAACATGTTGAAGATGCATTTAGCAAGACATCTTCTGTGTGACAGTTCCTCCTCTAAATCAGCTTGTAAACAAATACTGGCCCCCTCTTTATACCTCATGTTCATAGTATGCAGGGGACCCCCGATGGATATCTGCCCCAGAATGCTTAAAGGACATAAAATACAGACCACTGAAGGCTTCTCAGTCCATTCTTGCATATAAAGCTCAGGGAGGGGTTTGATGCCTAGACACTAGGGGCCCTCAGTACGTGTTGGTCTGAATAGGGAGGAGTATTCACCACAAGTGGTAAATACCTTTACCCCAGGGTTTTCTGAGTTTTTAAAAGGAAAAGGGGGCGCACCATGCAGAATCGGTTTTTAGCACACTGAAATGAGGATGTTTTGCCTTTTTTCAGGGCCTTTTCCCCTGTGGGCACAGGGAAACCCTACATTTTTACACCCTAAAAAGACACCTCAATTATACACTTATGGTTGGATGGATCAGGAATTAATGTTATACCTCAATTTCATGAAGCAATGTGTCTCCCTACACATCAAAATACAGTCACTTAAGTAAGGACAGACTCAATAAGTGAGTACTAGGGTAGAATCAAAAAGTGTAGGAGGATTTACTACAAAAACGTAAAGGGTACAAAATTAAGTAAATAAAGTTATTGCCATTAGGGCACTCAGTAACAGGGCAACACAAAATTAGCAAATTCAGAAATATTCTGAGCCCCTATGAGCAGCAAAATCCACAAGAAATCGGACGGCATCCCTAATCAGATACTAACATTGAAATATCTGATTCATCATAGTGTGAGCAAAAGAATACCATTTTCAGCAAATCAGAGCAAAGTAGATTAGAGTGTCATACTACCTTACCACCTAAGCACTGTCCCACTACATAAACATTGATTCAACCTACCCTATTCTAACATCATCCGGAGATGGCAGGACAAACTAGTCACAAAACAACAGTGAACTATTGTGAATGAATGCAATACAGCAAAGAAATCTTGAATGTTATAATATTACTGACCCTTGTTAGAAAATCTTTTTCAAGAACAATGTAATTCAGAAATAATCAAACATTACTCTGCTTGACTGTGTGCAGCAGAAATAATAAACAGTGAATGTGCAGGGTGAGGCATCCGTTTTGAATATTATGGCGCTGAGGCCTAAGTAAGGCCTAATTAGCATAAGCCAAGCAAATGCACTTCACCAGGTCATAATAAAATGGTTTCAAAGGTAATACCATAAGAGTACACATGCGAATTACACACAGCCCTGCCAAACTCGCCCAAACTCCACACTCCTGCACGCAACCCCGGGCCGAAATCGAAACCCAGACCACGAAGCCACGCCCCCTATACACGGCGCGCTCTCTACCCAACGGGACAGCAACAAAGAAGCTGCAGGTCTCGCCGCGCCCGGACTAAGAGGACGGCCTCCTTTACCTTCCCCGAACTCTTTTGCCGTCCCATGGCAGTATAACCTGCTCCCCGCTTCCTCCAATCTCTCATGAAAGCACCCATTATGCGGGCAATATAATAAAGAGCTACCTACAGGCGCAGCACCTTCTAAAGCAGTGCCCATATATTTTTAAATAAAAATAAAAACCGGTAAAACCATTAATAAAAAACGCCCTTTAAGGGGCCACGAGCGCAGCACCTTCTAGAGCAGCGCCCATATATTTTAAATTAAAAAAACAGTAAAACCATTAATAAAAAACGCCCTTTAAGAGGGCGAAACACTACGCCACGGCCCCCTCCAATCCAGCTTGCCACACAACGCCAGCCGCCAACAGAACACTTCTCTCCACATCGACGTCTATGACGCTCCCGTAGCCAGGCTGTGATCCGAGGAGACAAAGAGAACGAAACCCCTGGAGCACAGCCTTAAATACCTCTGCTAAGTTTCGTTTCTGATAAGTTTCGTTTTCCACACCGCCAGCCCCTCATTATCCAGTCAGCCCCACCTCCTGCTCAGCCCCGCGGTGCAACCAGGGCCGGACTGGGAACCACAACCGGCCCTGGCAAAGTACTCTTCCCCCCCACCTCCCCCGCCGCCCCGGGGGAGGGGGGTGGGTGCCGCCGAGCTCTTAGCCAGGGCCGGTTTTCGGCCGACTTTGTTACAGGGCCGCTTTTGCAGCTATGCTGCAAAAACGGCCCTGTAACAAAAACGGCCCCCAGGGGTCCAAAACCGGCCACCACCCTTGCGGCGCACCGGGGGATTGCCCGGTGCCCGCTACGGCCAGTCTGGCCCTGTGTGCAACTAAGGGCGCCCCTACCTTAGTCGCGTGGAGCACCTGTTCAAGAGTACACATGCGAATTTGAGTGTAGATCCATATTCTACAAGTTGGTAATAATGCATAATAGAATAAATGCACAAAAACTCCCATACCTCTACTACATTTCGGCATGTTTGGCATGCTGGAATTTATCAGAGAAAAACTGCAAGTCTCTGCTAATTATCACACAACTTGTAATTCTGATACCCGAGGGCCTGTGCATTATCTAGCCCCTTTGAAGAGCATCAGAGCCACTTAAACGCTAGCCCAGATTGCTTTATGCAACAGTTTTCAAACAAATCATGATTTTCTGGCTTGTGAAAAGAAAAATCGGGGGTGTTAAAGAAATGAATTTGTTATTCTGAGGTCCATCTTTTTAATGAATCAAAATCTATGCTATCCTCAGACAAAGAAAGTATTTGCAACAATGAAGATAACGATGCTCCCATCTCTTTCAATATGTTGTGTTTGCTCATTTCATATCTACCCTGGTCTTTATCAAAATGTATTTCTTCGTTATTAAGCAACATTTCTCAATATTGTTCCTTGAGAAGCTGCACCTCTTACTCATTTACACGTGTAGTAATGTACAGCATGAAAAGAAAGGATGCACAGCGTGTGTAGCAGGCTCCATTCACTTTAAAACTTTAAATTACAAGCAATATAGCTTTAAAAAATAGCAACTAATGACTTATTAATCCAAATGTTGACTTTAATAAATAGGTCTCGTTTATCTTTATTTATAGATAGAATCATGGATGGACACAACTCAGTAACTGAATTGCCATCACAGAAATTAACTTTATGCAACTGGATTAAATGATGTTCAGGCTTAAAGGATTTGCTAACTACCAAATGGAGACAGAACTGTAGAAATAGAAAACGGAACAAATGCAAATTCATGGTAATGTATGTGTCAAAAAGAAAACAAATGGTATAACTATGTTGAAAACCAATACAAATATCTTTAAAAATAAATGCCATGATTTTCTTTACATGTATTTTGCTAAAATGTATTACCTTAGTTTGTACTAGTGTGTCACCTATCTTTGCTTTTCATCGTAATAATTATTGTCTAAAGTTATGCCAAATTTTACCTAGCGCTTATCTGAATTAAATAGACCATTTTGCTTATTTCAGTAATCAACCATCCCTGATGTCCTGAGCTTGAGATGAGAAATGTACCAGTTTATTACTGATTTTAGCATTTTCTTCTAATCTGTGGAGTTGCAGTTTTGCAGATGGTTGGAGCCAGCGTAATTGTGTTGCTTGATTACACAAACAGACTAGAAGGAAAGGTTTGATAGTCTGTATAGATATCAGTGTGAACCCTATCTTCGCAGGGATCTTCTGGTAATAAGAGAGAATTGATTAAATGAGGACTTTTTAAAATCCAGTCATATAAGAGAACCTACAGTGATGCTGTTATTTACATGTAGGACTCAATCTTTTATCACAAGCCAATTTATTAACCTGGAAAACGCTTGAAATGCCCTTTGCTAGGCATTTGGTGCCATTTCACCGTTGTTCACACATAAAGCACAGAGGTTGAATGCTTGGAATTCTTTTCTAAACTAAGCAAACTGGGTCACTCCAAGGCAATGATTTATTATTAAAGAGTGCAGGAAGTTAAAAAACAGAAATCAAGCATTTTCCTTCTGTGAGCCAAGTGGAAATGGCCTTTACAACACAACTTTAAGCATGCGTGCCGGCTCCCCACAAGCTGAACAACGCTTGCCTTAACCATGCATATGCCTTAAACTTGCATATGCATGGATAAGGCAGTTGGCATTCTAGTTGTCCAAGCGGGCAGGGAGAGGAACCGGAGGGGAGGACCGGCAGGAATGACCTGGACGCGGCGAGCTAAGTAGGACTAACGCCAGGGGGGCCACGGGGGTAGGTTTTATTGGAGGGGCCGGTTTTAGGGCTCAAGGCGGGCAACTGGGGTTGGGGTAGGTTTTAGGGAAGGGGCTGAGTTTTAGGGCTCAGGGCGGGGGCAAGGGGCAGTTTTCAGGGCAAGGGGAAGTTTTTAGGGCTGAGGGCAGGGGAGGCTGGATACATTTTAAGGTAGCAGGCTGAGTTTTTAGGGCTCAGGGCAGGGAGGTAGGGGTAGTTTAAGTTTATGGAGTGGAGGTCGTTTTTAGGGCTCTTAACGGTCGGGTTAATTATAGGGCAGACAACAGGGTTTTAGGACTCAGTGCGGAGGGGCTGGGGTGTGAATTTTACCACACGTCCCTTTACCAAACATGCCTTTGCCACAAATTTGCATGGTAATGGCATGCGTGGTAAAGGCATGCGTGGTAAAGGCATGCGGGGTAAAGGAATGCATTGCCGAGACTCATTCATTGTTCGGGTCGCGTGATAGAGTCACGAATGGTTTAGCCATGCGTGCCTCTGTCATACAACCTGTGCCAAGAGTGTAGTCTGTCAAATAGAAATTTGCCAGGCATCCACCTACCTCCAATTCAGGAAACAACTTGAGGCCTGACTCCTCAAACAACATCTTCTCACCATAGTAATCTCACTGCGAGCTGAACCATGTGAGGAAACCACCCACATTTGCTGTCCATCCCTCCTTGTCTATTTCCCTCTATGAAAATAATTGCTTCATTCACCCCTTTAACATCATGTTCCCTGTCCCAACCCTTGTTGCATCACACACTCTGGCACTCCTCTTTCTCTTCTGCCCTTTTCCTTCCCTCATGTTTCCACCTCCTCCATTGTATAGCACTCCAATGCTTTGTAGCTCAGGTAGGTCTTTGCATGTCTGACATACTTCCACACTTGCATTCTAAGCAACGTATTTCTTTTCAAGAATATGCTGACAGGTTTCTGGCCCATGGTAAATATGAGGAACCTCAATGCATGGTTTCTGTTTTGACATTTCAATATGGAGGGCATTTTAAGGACATCTTCTAGCAGGGAATTAGATGATCTGCCTTGACCTCAAAAATGGATATCTGACTATCTCAATTATCCACACATACAGAGGACTCCTACAAGTTATGTGGCAAGATCAGACTTTTGAGTTCATCGCTTGCCCACTGACCTTCCATTACTTCATGGTTTTTCGGGCACAAAAAGGATTTTTTTTTTTTGCGATTGCATGTTCATGTCTCAAGGTCCCCACGTCCCATCTGCACTGGATAGGCAACCTGGGCCTCGGACCCACTGGGCTGCTTAACTCTTGATTGCCTACAATAAAAAAAAAGCAGAGAATCACAAACTGAATTTTATTTTGCATTTTACAAGGCTCTGAAGTTGCTTTAAGAAATGTGATACCCTCAGCCATTCTAGGTTTTCCAGCCGACAGCCTGATCCATTTTGGGACTTGTAGAATTGCTTTAGCACTTATCATTCCTTCAAAAACACCAGAATGATGCTCCTTGGCAGCTATGTTTTAGATTTTTACAATGCAGTTCACTAAAATAAACAGATTGTAATAAACATTCGAAGCCGAAAGTAAACTCTACAGACCTATTTTGTGATGGTTCATGCCATCGCTCACATCATACAAATTAAAGCAAAAACTCACAATGCCAATCGGTTTTGCTGTTGTATAGGGCATGTTACACAAGGTAATTCCATATATCTTTTTTTTTTCTCCATAAGAAGGGGAAACTGCTGTAGAAATGTTCCTTCATCATAGAACAGGTACATCTTGGGAACAGCAGTGCAGGCTTCCCTCCCTCGCAGGACAGTTATATGTTGGACAGTCACAAGACAAACTTCTCCCCTCAAAGTGAAGCTTCAAATTGGGCAGAAGCAGTGCAAGCTTTGCTTCCTTACAGAAGAGGTACAGCCTAGCAGTAGCAAAACAGGCAGCCCGTCCTCGCAGGAAGCAATTGCAGTGCAAGCTTCCTATCCCTGTAGAACAAATTCTGAAAGCCAGAGTAGTGCACGCTAGTATCACTTCCAGAAGATGTACATTTTAGGCATGAGTAGTAGAGAGATTACTGACAGATCTTTGGAGTGAATGCATAATCCACTGAGATGAGTCTACAGTGGATGAGTGAGTATTTACGTGTGGACTTCACTTTCCCTTTGGTGATATTCCATATCAGCATACCTGCTGTCACTCTCTTTTACAACCCCTGCTTTCACTCATGATTCTATCAATCATGTTTCTGTCATATCTTGTAAGTCCTACTGCTTTCACTGGTGTAGCTGTTGGTATATCCTCAGCTTTGCTGCTTTCACATCCTGCAGATCCAACTGCTACCATTAAAAATAGATTTGTTAATGAATCTTAGACATCACAGCATGGACCTGGCTATACCCATACAGTAACCTATCCTACTTGTGGTGTGATGAGGCAGGAGAGACAGGTTGGTTCAAAGACAAAACAGCAAAATAAAATGTACATTTATGCTAATCATATTCTCTGCCCTCCATAGCCTTTAGTGATCTTTATATTTCCTGTACATTAGACTTCCCCTCATCAATATCTAGTTTTATCTCTACACATTCTCTCCCTTCCTTCCTTTCTCTATCTCTTTCTCTCTATATTTTCCTTCCTCTTATTTATGTTTGCAACCTTAGCTTACATTTTTCTTTCATCTCAATCTCTCCTAATTTTCCTCTTGTTTCACTCCCATTTCTCTTTTCACCCTCTTCTCTTACCGTTGCCTCATTTACACACATTGTTCACACCTGCCTCTTTCCCACTGTCTTCTACACCAGTCCACTCTGCTACAGATACTTTGTAACCCTCTTTTCATTTTTCCCACCCTATCTACCACTCTACTTTTCACTTACCTCCATCTTAATTCCTCCTACTGCCTATCTCTATTTCCCTCTCCACTGCTTAATGTCAGGACGCTGATTTTTGCCTTCCTAGTTCAAGGCACAATTTTCTGTACCACCCACATCAACAATGGCGTCACTTTTGATGCTTGTCCTGGTAACATGACATCCTCTGCTAGTGACAGTCTAGGCATCCTCCTAGTTTTCTCTTTCCCAACAATGCTCTCTGTAAGAAATTCGGGTATTAGTTGAGGCGAGTGAGTACCAGCCTCAAGTAATAACCACAACCCTTGCCAGGGTGGACAGTTAGAGTCACTAAATTAGCCTGAGCTCAAGCCCCTGGTAGCTAGTTCATAGAGCAGGCAGGTTTAACTTAGACCGAATGTGTACAGTACCAAAACAATAATAAATTCAAAATATAACAAAAGAAAACTTTCAAACTAATCTAGATGTATAGACTACATTTTAATAAACAAAATGACACCAGAATCACAAAAGTCAAATAAGGGAAACCAAAGTTCTGAATTTTTAAAGTTTAAACTTCAAAATAGCCCAAAAAGGCATTAAGCGCCAACCGCAGTCATTTGGTTGCCCCATGATTGGTACCTAGGTGCAAGTTAAGGCTGACCGCAATGGATCACAGGTTGGATACAGAAACAAGGCTCAACCTGGTTGGAAGTTTTACCTTCAAACTTAGGCCCTGATTTGAAATGTTGCAGAATATCCTTTCCACCAAACTGAAAGTCAGCCCACCTCATATAAAGTCAGACGGGCCATCAGTATCCCAGCAATGAAGACTACTCTGTTTCAACAGTGTTTCACCAGATGGCAGGACCTTTCTCCCCCTCTGCAGAGCTTCTCTACCCACCACAGAGGAATGGCCAAGGAAATGAGCAACCTCTCCTCCGTGGTCATTCTAAACTAGTTCTGGGGCAGCTCTACCTCTCCCATTAGGATTGATACCTGGCTACTGAGGGAACCAGCCGCGGCCGCTCCATTAAAGCGGAGGAGCACCGCCCATTTTATTATCATTTTATTTGAATCCCCTGGACCCGCCCCCATGACTCGGACGAGTGTTTGGGGCGGGTTCAGGGGATGACACTGCTGGTGGGGGAGTGGTGGGCACTCCCTTCACTGCGCATGAGGTGTTTGGCCGGCCGGCCGCCTCATGCACAGTGAAGCTCTTTTCAGCATCAGCTGCGTTGCTGGGGCTGGAGAGAGCAGGGACAGGCTTCCAGTCTGCCTGGGAGCGCAAGTTGCCAGTGCTCAGCGAGAGCAGCTTCAGGATTGGCTGCAGAGCAGGCTAGGAGCCTGTGCCCAGCGCTGGAAGGAGGGAGAGCTGCTGCGGCGGGAGATGACAGCGGCGTTAAGGTACATTTTTTTAATTTAATTTTGTGTCCCCGAACCCTTCCCACCTCCTTCCTCCCACCTTCTTCCTCCCTCCCTCCTCCCTGCCTCCCTCCTCCAGCCTGGCTTAACCCCACTTTGGCAGTGGATGGTCCGCTACTGGAGGGAGCAAAGAAAGGCTCTACCCAGGTGGCAGATACCATTTACCTGTTACACGGTAGGCCTCTTTGAAGTTAATCAAATTCCTTGGCACAGCCCAGATGGTCAGCCTGCCAAATGAAAAGCACACTTCCCAACACCCAAGGCCTTTATTTCAACTTTAAGAGCAAGTTCACACCTCATTAAGGTGGTGTAGGACCCGAACCTTTCACCAGGGTCACCCCTAAACGTTTAGCCTTCCTCCTGCTATATTTGCTGAATTCGTTTTTGTTAGCCTTAGGCCTTTGTGCACTTTCCAACTGTTATACCTAAATTGGCATATGTAATGTACATATCAGTCCCCAGTAAAGAGGTACTACATATAACTTGGGACTGTAAATGTAATGCTACTAGTGGGACTGCAGCACTGGTTGTGCCATCCACTTAAGTAGCCCTTTAAACATGTCTCAGGCCTGCCATTGCAGAGCCTGTGTGTGCAATTTTAAACTGCCATTTCGGCCTGGCAAAATATATCTGTTGCCAGGCCCAAACCTTCCCTTTTATACATATGAGTCACCCCAGGGTAGGTCCTGGACAGCCCAAAGGGCAGGGTGCAGTGTATTTAAAAGGTAGGACATGTACTTTTAAGTCTTACTTGTCCTAATAGTGAAACATTCTTAAAATAGTTCTTTACTATTGCAAGGCCTATCTTTCCCATAGGATAACTTTGGAGTTCCATTATTACATTTTATAAGTGTAAATTCCAAATGGGAAGAGATACTGTTTGGTGTCTCTGGAATCCTAATTTAAAATCCTAACTTTGGTGAAGTTGGATTTCATATCATAATTCTGAAAATGGCACTTTTAGAAAGTTGGCATTTTCTTGCCTCGGCCATTTGGTGCCTCTAGCCTGTGTCTGGTCACATGACTGCCTGTAGTTTGCAGTTGGTTTATGCATTCCTCCTAGACAGTCCCACACCATGGGAGCTTAGGTGTGGCTGGATGGACCATCATTGGGCAGATGGGAGAGAGGAGCTGAGCCCAGCCTCACTTTCACCTGAATAGGCTGTGTCCTGCCTCCACACAAAGGGCTTAAGAGCCCTGCATTTCAACTTCGGCCAACTTGGAGCTTGGGCAGGGGAGATAAGGAATTACATGTAATTCAAAAACACTGCCTTGAAGCTTCTCCTACCTTCTAGATCTAGGGCATCAATGTAAAAGAGAAGGACCTCAGACACCACCACTTCAGTGCACTTCTGGACCTGTGGATACTCTGCCAGAAAGAAAGACTGTAGTGCTGCTGAAAGGACTGTGCTACTTTGCTGGACTGCTACTCTGAAGAGGTTGCTGCCTTCCTGTGCTGACCTGCTGCCTGCTGCCTTCTTGCCTGGGGAAGAAGAACTGGACCTGCAACTCCATCTTGAACCCTGGACCCCAGAGTGACTCAAAGGGCTAGTGATGGCATTTTGATTTGCTTCTCAGGGGCATGACAGGCTCCCAACAGCTCCTGAACCATCTTCAGGAGATATTGACCACAAAGAGGTGCCTCTTAAGTCCTGGCCCCTTGGTGTGGTTCTGGAGCTTGTAAATTCAAACCGTTGGGCTCTTCGCGACCGTGAACTGACCCATTTACACTGGCACTAAAATCAGCGTGAGCCACCGCCAGTCTGTCACACAGCAGCATCGACTAATCCTGGGGGAACACCAGTTTGAAGCACCAGCCAACCTGTCCGCGACACCCAGATGGCTCCTCGCACCATGCCGCCCACCGCCCACAACGTTCTCCTTGCTCTTCGTGACCCCCTCCAACATGAACAGGAATCTTGGCACAAAACTTGAAAAGGTAAACCTTCAGCTGGACTAATCTGAGACTGTATCCGACCCGCACTCCACAGCAGTCAGCCTGAACGTTTGACTTTGACCCAGCCCGGCGCAACAAGATATTCACGGTTAGCGCTTTATGGTGCTATTTTGCACTTCATTCTTTAAAAATTAATAAGTTATGTTCTACTGATTGAATTTTGTTGTTTTGGTCTCATTTTATTTCTTAAATTAAGCTTTATTTTCCTAATCTGGTATGGGTTCTTTTTTGTGGTGTTTCCACTGTTTTACTGTTTAAAATGTTACACAAATTCTTTACAAATTGAATCTAAGTTAAGCCTGACTGATCTGTGCCAAGCTACCAAGGGGTTGAGCACAGGTTAATTTAGGGTTTGCTTGTGCCTTACTCTGACTGGGATTGTTGTTGCTGCTCGACATGGGCTCACACCCCAGTCAACCAGCAGCCCAATTTCTAACAGGGGGCTATTCAACTGCCATGTGACAGTTGAAGCTCATGCAAATGGGCCTCTAGAGGCTTTAGGCAGAAAAAAGGTAACTTTCTAAAATTACTTTTTCCAAAATACGTATTAATAATCCAACTTTACTAGTGACTTGGGCTTGAAATACATATTTCATTAAGTCCAAAACCTCAAATAACGTTATAAAATGTATTAGTGTAGCCCAGTGCTTTTCTATGGAACAGCCAATGCTACTACAGTTAAAATAGATTTTCAGGCCTGAAAGAAGTGGCCCTTAGGGGCCACCCAGGTTATTTACAACCACCTGCTCTGCCTTCCCAAGTAATGAAGAGTCGGTCAGACAGTAGAGAATATAACCAAGCATTTTCTTAGTAATACTCTGCAGAAGAGTCCAATCTGACCAGCACCCTAAGATGTCTGCCGAGGGACTGGCTCCCCAACAGTCTGCAACACATAATCATTCCTCCAAGAACCCTCAACCACGACCACAGTGGGTAGTTACCGGCTTAGACCGAGCATGAACAAAGGAGACACAGAGGATGGGCTAACCCCTGCAAGATGGGTACATACTATCACAGCCTCAAGGTTGCCGTGCCGGGTCTCAGCGTCTCCTAACGTCGGAGCAGAGGTACACACATAGATAGGTATGCAAAGGCAGAATGGCTTATTCATTAGCAAGTCACAAGGCAACCTTGAGCAAAAAGGAAGGAAAATAATAACTGAATACAGTGTTCTGCTGAGGCAAGCAAAATGAATAACGGGGCCTAGTTCAGACACAGCCTAATGGAGATTGCGAAATAAAAAATGGAGTCACACTCGCTAACTGAAACTCACGCATTACAAGGATAACGCAGTGGGTTGCATAATGTGAATACAAATGGAATCTAATTTAGCCGCACACTGCTAACCTACTATGGCAAGAAAAAAGTATATAATAGAATGGGGTTTTTCAAACCTAACAGGCCTTTTCATGGTATGGACATGTTTAACATTAAACTATTACACGCCCTATTTTTAAAAAGCATGCACTCAGCCTTATGGGCAGTAAGGCTGGATTGGGAGTGGCTTATTAATATTTAAAAGAACATTTTAAACCTGTCAAAATGGATTATTTTGACAGGTTGGATATGTAGAATTAAAACGTCATTGATAGGCTACTGAGGATAGGCCTGCAGTCATGTTCACATTGCCACTGAAGTGGGAGGCAAAATGGTTGCTGCAGCCTACTGGGTGACATTTAACATACAAGTCCTGGGTACACTTTGTACAATATATACAGGAAGTATAGGTAAGTTAAATATGCCAATTAGGTGTATGCCAATTTCATCATGTTGAAAGGGGCAGCGCTGGCATGTTTACCTCTGGTTAGCAGAGGTAACGTGCAAGGAGTTCTACAGCCAGAAAAAACAGTCAAGGCAAAGGTTTGGGTATACACCATGAAAAAGTTGGTCATTTCCAATACTCTCTTCCAGCTCTCATACCATCTTCTCTGTCTCATGCCTCCTCTCTTGAACTCGTTTTATCATTCCTCATCCTTCCGCTTCTAAAATATGACCCTCACAAATTTCTTTCTCAACCTCTCACCTTCCTTTCTCTATTTTACATTCCCTCCTCTCTCAAACTTTTCATTTAGAGGCCCCATCTCTCTCCATCCTCTTATGTCCTATTTTTTCTCGCTCTTTCTTCCTTTCCTCTACACGTGCACACACACACACTCATAAACATTTTTTTCCTAACCATTATCTCCCTAGCCTCTCTCAAATATTCCTTTCCCACAACTTCCTTTTACATATCTTTTAGCCTCACTTTCTTCTCACACCTTTTTCTCTAAGATCCTACGCTCTGTGCTGCATACTTTTCTTATTATCCATTCTCACTCACACACAACCTCACTCCCTCCTCTCTCCCTGATATGCTCCCCCGACACAAACACACACGTAGGCCTTTCTTAGAAGGGACTAATACATTCTGATATGTGTGATAACTCCTGTTTATATCGAAATTATGAGTTTTGTTATAAATATCAGCAGGCCAAACCTGCCGATATTATAGAGGGGAAAATGCATGGTATTTACCACAACATGTGGGGGCATATTATCAAGGACGGCGTTAAAATTATCGCCGCTTTAGCGGCAGGAAACTGCCGCTAAAGCGGCGATAATGGGCTTGATAATATGCCGTAGAGAATTCCAATAGAAGCCCATTTTCACACCAGAACATGGGCTTCTATCAGAATTCTCTGTGGCATATTATCAAGCCCATTATCGCCACTTTTAGCAGCAGTTTCCTGCCACTAAAGCGGCGATAATTTTAACGCCGTCCTTGATAATATGCCCCGTGGATTTCAGTGCACCAAAATCCACATACTATTCTGCAAACATTCTTTACAAGCGATAATTATCGCATCTGAAAATGGGCAACTTGTAATGAGGGCCAGAGTCTACCTTGTTCAAAAAGAAAAAAAACATCCCATTTCCAATTCTATGCTCCGAGCATGTAATTGGAGGTGGGTTGTTTTTCTTCTTTTTGAGCAAGGTAGACTCTGTTCCGCTCCAACATCAGTTTATATTAGGGAACCCTTTGCAGTGTTTGTCTACCTTGTTCAAATCTTCCTGTCCCTGCCAACCTGCATGCTTACTCTTGTCACTCACTTAACCTCCCTTACACTGTGCCTTCCAGAACTCACATTTCGCTCTTTCTCGTCTCCTATTTATCGAAGCACTTTGGGGCAGATTTACAAGCCCCTTGCGTGACTTTTCCACCGCCATTGCATCACTTTTGTGACACAGTCACGGCGTAAATGTTGCAGCCCATTTACAACGTGACACATCTAGGGAGATGCGTCACGTTGTAAAGCCTGCATCATACTATACCTGCGTCAGGTATAATGTATGCAGGGTGGGCGTTCCCACGGAAAAAGCCATGTAGAACTGACGCAGTGAAATCTACAAGATTTCACTGTGTCACTCTACGCCTTCACTGCGTCAAAATCCCTACGCCTGCTCAGGACAGGCGTAAGGAAGGACGCAGGGCTTTTTGAATGGGACTCACCCATCTATTGTGGTGCATTGCTGTAGTTGAGTCACTTTCATGAGCAACTCCAGCAATGTGTCACTTTTGTGCTAACAGACGCATCAGAATTTCTGACACATCTGTTAATCCTTGCGCCATGGAGCACTGTATTGTAAATACAGCGCATCCTTAGTGGCGCAAGGACATTTGGCGCTGATGCAAGGAAACTGACGCATCTATGCAGATCCGTCAGTTCCTTGTAAATCTGCCCCTTTGTCTCTGTCTCATTCGTAAACAAATGCTCAAACAAAAGGAAGCATCTGTTTTTTAGATATACTATCACCAGTGCAAATGTTGAATGGTCATTTTCCAGACTTAACACAAGTGAAAATAAATCTGTGCTCCACAATGAGGCAGTATCACCTTAGAGGCCCTGCTGATGCTGCCTAGCGAGAACTTCCTATGCAGGATTGGAAACTTAAATCAAGGCAATGATGCTTGCAAGAGGAAATATGGATATTTTGTTGTGAAAAAACAAACAAAATAAAGGGTTGGGGCCCAGTCCACACTGCTAGACTTTATGTTGATTATTTGGCTTTCGAAGTAGTGAACAGTAGCTGTAACCTCCGTGTTATTTGGAGCAGCCCAGCCTCTAACTATGTTCAAGTGAAACACACAGGGGCAGATTTACAAGCCCCCTGCGCCACCAGTACGTCACCTTTTGTGTCGTACCGGTGGCGCATGTTACTGCTCCATATTTACAAGCACAGGAAAAGCCACCCTGCGTGGATTTTCCTGTCCTTGTAAATATGGCCCCTTTACACGCAGCACTTTGCATGAAAGGGGCGTTCCATGGGTGTTGCTGTCGGTGTTCCCACGCAACACCCATGGAACAAGACACATTTACAGATTTACGAGGAATCGTAAATCTGGAAATGCGTCTGAATGCTACGCTCACCCTAGCGGTGGCGTAGCGAGGTGCAACAAGGAGAAATGTTTTCATTTCTCCTCGTTTTTTCCTCTTTCAATGCCTACTGCATTCTACAGCACGCATTGAAAGAGGAAAATGCCTGTAGTGATTGTTTTTGTGCAGGGAGGTGCCCCTTTCTGTTCAAAAACTATCTCCCCATGACGCAGGCATCCGTGCACCATAGTGCAAGGGTGCCTGCGCCGGCGCATGGCTGCAGTTTGTGCGCCAGCGCAGGGGAGAGCACAGGAATGCAACATATTATTGTAAATATGTTGCATTCCTGTGCTTTGGAAGTTCCGCAGTGTGCTGCATCCAAATGGCTTGCGTTGCAGCGCTGCGGCACTTCCTTGTAAATCTGCTCCACATGTACTAACCTCTTTGAAAAGCTTTTGCATGCATGTGCACCGAAAATTGTGAAAACCCAGCCTTGGTGTGGCAGCTTTTGAAAAAATTAATAAATAAATACAAAATGAATGCGTGGTTGACGAACACCCAGGCTGCCTAATTTTGAGTGAATCCACCTCAAGAGACTTTCTTCTACCACACTATGGGCCTCATTTATGAGACTCCTTGCGCCTCCGGGATGTCACTTTTTGTGACGTTCCTTGGCGCAGAAGCCTGCGTGATATTTATCAGTCAGCACGAAGCCACTTTTTTGGGCTTAATGCTTCCTGATAAATATCAGTCTCTTTAACGCAGTGTTCTGCGTTAAAGGGGCGTGCAATGGGTGTTGCTGGGGGCGTTCCTAGCAATATCCAAGGCCTTTTGTCACTGCCCCAGATTTACAAGAAATCGTAAATCTGAGGCAGTGCCAAAAGCATACGCCTCCCCAGGGGAAGCGTTAGGGAGGCACAACGAGGAGAAATATCTTTATTTCTCCTCGTTTTTCCTTTTTTCTGTGTGCTGCATTCTACAGCACACATAGAAAGAGGAAAAAGCCTCTTGTGATTGTTTTTGTATAGAAAGGTTTCCCTTCCTGTACAAAAACAATCATCCCCGCAACGCAGGCACCCTTGCACCATGGTGCAAGGTGCCTGCATTGGTGCCCGGCAGCCCATTATGTGCCGGCGCCAGAGAAAAGGACAGGAATGGGCCGTATCTTATAGATACGGCACATTCTTGCTTTTTCTTTTGCCGAAGGCCTGCAGCGCTGCCCTGCGGCAAAACCTCATAAATTGGGCCCTATACTTCTGTCAGTGGCACCCTCATTATTTACAAGCCCCTTGCGCGCCGCCAGTGCGTCACTTTAATATGGGGGAAAAGTGACGCATGGGCGCGCAAGGGGCTGGTAAGTAAGCCCAGTTGAGGGCGCCACTGACGGAAGCACATTGTGGTAGAAGAAATTCTCATGAGGTGGAATCAAAGTTAGGCAGCCTGGGTATTCGTCAACCACGCATTCATTTTTTATTTATTTATAAATGTTTGTTACAAATTATGCACAGAAGATACCCAACGTTGTCAGACGTCGAGGGGCCAGCTATCATTTGCAGAATTTCTGTTTTACTGATTAATTGGAGCTAGGAGCATAATCGCTAGCAAAATGTTTACAAAGCTCGGTATGTGCTAGCATGGCATGATAGTCTGCAGAACACTGTATTTAATCTAAAAGATGTCGGCTTTAAACAAAGATACACGAAGAGCCAAGCAGTGTAAATGAAGCACTTTGTGGCGTTTCCAAGTAAAATGAATTGAGATAATGGATTGGAATGTTGTGGCTGTAGAGTGCTCTCTCCCTGTGGCCTCGGTGCCTGAGAAGGTGTTTATTTTTACAGCAGGGGGGCAGTTTGCTTCTGCCCTCGACTTTATTGGTATTAACAAGTGCTTATAGAACCCAGAGTACAGGGGTGAGCGAGGATACCGCCATTCTGGAGCCAGAGTGCTTATCAGACATGCTGTTTCAATGCCCTCTTATCTACATGGCAAGAGTGCGTGTGTTTTCAAGATATGACTGGTTTGTGCCCCAAGTATATATATATATATGGATTCCTGGGAGATATGAATCCCAAAGTCTAATACTGTTTTTCAATATTTTGTTTTGTATTTATTTATTGTCATAAATACAAGAGAGCAATCGAAAAGGCCGACACATGTTTCGCCCATATGGCCGGCAGGCCAAGGTCTTTCTCAAGGCAAGTTGTCTTTAAGGTATAGAAATGGTCTTGAAATGCAAGGTAAAATAAACGATGATAACGTACATAACAAAACGCACCGTCCGAAAGAATGTATGGAAGCGAAAAGGTCTCTGTGGTCAAAAGAGTCAAGCGTGTGTGTGCGCATGTCTGTTTGTCCTTGCCATGTGTTGAGTGTGTGTCATTTGGATGGTGTCAGTCCTCCATGAGCTCTTCTTTATCATCCAAACATGCACAATTCCTCCCATAGACTCTGTGGCGTAACATTAGCTCCCACAGCCCCTCCAGGAGGCCCCCTCCGGCACTGTGTACGGGCGGCGGGCGCCTGCCCTGAGAGCTCCTGACTGGGTTTTGGGGAGGGCCCTCCATGTACTTTGCAGGGGAGCCCCCTCAAGTTTGGTTATGCCCCTGCAAATACTTCGGGCAGATTTACAAGCCCCTTGTGCCACTTTTGTGTCACTTTTAACATGGCAAAAGTGACGCAAAAGTGGTGCAAGGGGCTTGAAAATCTGCCCCTTTGTTTAGAGTTACAAACTGACCAGTATTTTAATGCCGAGACAGATAAAAAGAAAATCAGCAAAATCATTGAATTCTGGAAAATGTTCCTCCCATTTAAACATAATGTAAAGCAACCAATACAAACTAATAGCATGTCAAAAGAATATTAGTTCTGTCTACTAAAGAATATGGACGATTTTACCAGTGGCAGCCCCTTAATAGGGGCTTCAGGACGCAGTCCAACCACTTGTGAGGTGCTGCATAATGCTCCAAGGATTTGCCCACACTGTAGTGTGACACTGTGTATACATGAACACTCCAAGTGAGCAGGGTAGCACTCTCGACCCCTCCAGGCTCCTGAAGACAGGAAGAGGGGGGGGGGCTCATGGGGCTGAAGCAGGATCCATCTACTGAGTGCTGTTTAAAAAGGCGGCCCTCTATGCGTGCATGCCTGGATTGTGCATGTCTGGGGGAGGAATTCGAGTATGATCCCCTCACACAGGCACAATACTTAGCACTTTGCTTAGCAGACATAATGTGCATGCACAGCATATCTGCTAAAATGGGTCTGTCAGGTCACACATTAGGGCATTCCTGAGGCTACTGAGATGCCACATGGATCAGCCAGTGCAGGATTCCAAATACCGTCCCAGCTTCTGACAGGGCCGTGCTTGCATCCCTGGGAACACTCCCTTGCTGGTCCCAATGTCGAATGCCAGGTTCCTGCCCTGCTACTGACATGGACAAAAGGTTTAAGGGTTAGCTCTAGTACTTCCCCAGAACCTGGACCAAAACACGTGCAAACAACAGTGGTGTAATGCGGGAACTGTTTATTGTATCTTAGTTATCCAATGGTTACAGAAATGAATCACTGGAGCTGTATTTACAATTTCTGCAAATGTATTTTAACCTTTTTAACTGAGCCTACAATCGTTCACTCCTGGAGTAGGTACCTGGGTTCTACACATGCTGTAAGACCCAGTAAACATACTCACATAAAACAATTAAACTAACATATAAAAGGGACAATCAACGCACCAAGTTGCACATACATAAAACATATATCAAATACCAAACAATAAATGTGCCAACTAGAAACTTTCTTTTTTCAGTCCTCCAGTTGTTTTAAACAGGTATGGCTTTGTTCTTTGCTTTCTACACAGTCATTTAAGAGATAGTCTGTGGATTGTACTCATGTGAGGGGCAATTTTGCCCTCTATATTCTTGGTGTGTATCAAATAATGTCTTTGAAAGAATTACAGAGACTCCTCCATTGAAAATGTTGATTCGTTTTGGCCTAGAAACTGCAGGCCTCTTCAGGACGAAAGAAAGACAAAGTACTGCCAGTCCCGTGTGTGGGTGGAGTGAACCACTGTGACACTCTAGGGAATATCTGTGGCCTCGTGTCAAGTGGAGGACAGGCACCCAGCCATGGTTAGGTGGATCCTGGAAAAAGGGGAAACACATTTCTTCGAATGATTCAGATATGTAGCATGAACAGAATGGCCGTACAGAATGCAGCACACATACAAAGAGAAAAAACAAGGAAAAATAAATGTATTTTTCCTTGTTATGCCTCCTATTGAATGGCGTTTTTTTGGGGGATCTGCCACAGATTTACAGATCCTTGTAAATCTGAGGCAGCGTCAAAAAGCAATGGGTATTGCGTGGAAACGCCTACAGCCAAATCCATTGCACGACCATTTGACGCAGATACCTGCGTCAAAGGGTATACAATATTTACAAGGTGGCGTTAAGCCACGCAAAGTGGCTTAGTGCTACTTTGTAAATATGGAGCAGGGCATTGCGCCAGCAGAGCGTCAGAAAAGGGATGCTCCGGTGGCGCAGTGCCCTTGTAAATATGCCCCACATTGTTGAAGGGGTGAGTATTGACTTACACATGTCCAATTTGTTTATATAGCACTAGGCTTTCTGAGGGTTCTGCCTTTTGCCAGACAAGAGGTCCGAGTTGTAGGGGGTGAATTGATTTGCCAAACATCATAAGATCAGGCCAAGTGGGGAGCCATGATTAGAATCGCTGAATGTTACACAATAATGCAGGGGTAGTAGGCCTAGCTGCTGCCACCACAGGAGCACAAGAAGAGTTGCTCCAGCCGTGGTACAAGCAGAATCGGTAAGGCTGGCTCCCATGCTGTGCATCGGGAGCCTGCAGGATGCCAAGGGCCTTGGGGCTCCCCCATAGCACCAGGGCTTTAAGTGGGATGACAAAACATGGGGAGGTTCTCTCAAAGGAGCGCGGCTGATGTAATTAAGGGCGTGGCTTAAAAATACCGAAGCTCTGTGCTTATCATCGTGTCTGTGCTTAGCATAGTGTGCCTCCTGTCTGGTATTTTGCTGTTTCTATCATTGCATCAGATATCCAGATACAACAAGTAACATTACACATACAACAATCCAGCACCATTGGCTTTGCCAATGGTTGTTAGTTGCATAAAATAAAATTAGTAAGAACTATGCTTCCGTTGTTTATAGGTTTAAAATGCTTTCATTCTGAAATGATGAGACTGTGAAAGAACTATAGCGAGTCTCTTAGAAGTTACCTCAAAGGCAATGAAGGGTGGCACTGCTGCAGAGTTAAGATCATTTATTTCACCCCGAGAGTTCGGGCTAAAATTGAGGGCCAGATAAGGACCCGTCTCGGCACCCGCCTTTTTGGAACTGCTGGTGTTGAGCCCCGGCAGGACCCAGCCCACTTAAAGCCCTGCATAGCACCAAACATTTTGGGCAGCTGTGGGTGCCCAGGCTGTACTGGGACGCCGAGTAAAAATGAAAGTAAGCCAGAAGCAATGTGGAACGAGGCCGCAGCACTTTCCAAGGCCCCTCATAAAATGTGCACACAAACTAGCAAGACCATCCCATAATGCCCCACGTGGGCAGTTATTCACATAATTTATTTCCCTGTGGCACCCCAAAATTGGGTAGTGGCACCACCAATGTGCTTCTAATGTGTTAGGGGAGGTGGGGAGGGGGTTGCAGGATGCACAGCAACCACTTAACATATCCCCATAATGTCACCCCAAGTCTTGGGGCATATTGAGCTCATGGGGTCAGGAGAGAGTTATACAATGTTAAAGCATTCACAAGCATGATATGGCCTGTATACAGTGAAAATAAGGTTCGGGAACGTGATTGTATTTGAACAGTCTCACGCTATCAGTGGCTTAATTGACGAACACTGCAAGATAACTGCGCATAACTACTGCTGACATTTATCATGGTTAATGTTAATTATATGGCGACACCCTGGCAAAGCCAATAGGCCTTTATGTATAATAATGTGTTAGCCCCTTCTCAAAGCCTATATGTTTTTTCTATATATTAATGTGGTACCCTAATAAAGCCAGTGGGTCTGTCTTTATATATATTAATGTGTTGACCCCTTGTCAAAGTCAATAGGCTTTTTCTATTTATTAATGTGGTAGCCTAATAAAGCCAGTGGATCTGTTTTTATATATATCGATGTGGTGACCACTTGACAAAGCGATTAGGCCTGCCCTATAACTAATGTCACCCCTCATAGTGTGATGTTACATTTGGTATAGGTGGGGGGGGCGATGTGATTATGGGGTTCAGCGCCCACTGGGGTGAAATGTGATTTGAGGGTGTCACCAAAGATACTTCCATATACCTGATATATATATATTTGTAATGTAATGCATAGTATTTAGTAGTGTGTGTAATAAAAGTACTCGTCCTTTTTTTTTTAAATTGAACAATAATTGAGCATTGATGTTACTTGCCACTAAAATGGGATTATTAGCCCACACCACCTACATTGAGTAGGCCTGATACAGCTCTGCTTCGCTAGCCTGAGAGAGTCAAGTGCTACAATGGGGTACTTGGTTCCCAGTGAAAAGACAATTACTGAATTAATACTTACACAGGATTCACATCCTTAGCAACTAATAAACCCATTTCCTCCCTGTACTTTTATCTTTTTCCAGTTTACAGCCATGGCTGACTACTAGTTTGTCTTCAGTCTTTCTTCACCTTTTCAGTCAGCCTGGCTCTGCATGACAATTTTATCTGAGACATGAACTTTGATGGGTAGTATATTTTATTGTACATCCTTAACACTGATGGTACAGTGGATAACACAAATTAAATTAAAATGTGTCAATATTGTCTGTGTGCATGTGTCCACCTGCAGGGTTGGTTGGATAAGCATGCATGCCTGACTTTATTTTTCATGTATGCGTGTGTGCCTGTTATGTTGGTATTTTTACCTATATGTATATTTTCTGTGCCTGTGCATCTTCATATGTGCCCACCCTATTGGCTTTGTCAAAGCGATTGCTTTACCCTTAAAGAGCTGAGTCTTCTCAGATTCCGGTAAAAGAAGCACTTCGTTTTGTGACTGCCACCTTTGAACTTGCCTTGAATTTTTTCTGGTGCTAGAGGCAGCTCAGAGGAGCTTTAATTTTCTTTCAGCCGAGCCATTTGCGTGCAGAAAGTTAAACAACTTTTACCGGGTTTACATCTTCATGTTTCAGGGTTAGACGAACAATACTCTATTTCTTAGGTTAGTAGAATATTGTAAGTATTTTTTTCATATTTCTGTCTCATACACTTCCTCAACCATAATGCATTTTCCATCGCTCTGAACCTTGCCCAACTGGTAACAGATGTTTTTTTTTATTTCCCTAAACGTTGCAGAAGACAGTTTGATGGCAGATGAATTACCTTTCTGTGACAGTAAAATGGACTCGACCTGAATAGGTCTTAATTTGCAAATATTATTGTATAGAGCATTCTTTAGGTGCTCAACAAGTCTATGAATTACCTCTGGAAGCACAGTATAAACAGCATAGTTATCCCAGGCATATTTTATACTGCTGCTGTTAGTTTAATCAGGACAGGAATAATTCCCATAAACCTGCTGTAGCAAAAACAAAAAGCCTTGGGGACTAAACTCGTCTTCAAGTTGAAACGTTGACATAAATCAGAGCATATTTGTTCTTTCCTGTGATTCTGTAGACCTGCTCCTAGACTCACAGAGACCGGCCTCTGGCTATTGTCGCTCATATTTCGACTGCTGCTATAGGATAAATTAATAGATGTCATCCCTTCCCTCTTATGTAGACCGTTTAAGGAATAATCTTCTGTTTTCAACAGACTGGCGTCTGACCTATGGTGATTTCGGCCTGGGGTGCACCTTTTTGTTGGGGAGTATGGGGGCTGCTCGCAGTGCCGGACTGGGAATAGAAACCAGCCCTGGCAGATTGCTGCTAGACCGGCCACTGGGGGAAAGGCTTTGTAGGAGGGTGGGTGGGTGCTAGCAAGAAGCACCGCTCCCACTTTTGTTACAGGGGGCCGATATTGCAGCACTGCCCTCACAGGCACAAAACTGGCCCACACCCCGCCAGCCACCCAGGGAAATGCCCGGTGACCACTATGGCCATTCCAGGTCTGGCTGCTCGATCACCTTTGGGTAGGTAATTTTATGGGCTTCCGTGGTGCCTTCAGGTGCAGTGGTGACAAAAGCCGCCTCCCTCTACTGGTGCTTCGGGAATCTCTAGACAACCCCCTCCTCAGACTCCCGTGCATACGCCCAGCACTAGAAACAAGGAGATAAAATGCAAACGTACTAAATCGACACAGGGGCCAGATTTACTAAACGTTCACACAATGCAGTGCATCATGACAACCTGCTGCATTTCGTGGAAGGGAGAGAGCAGGGGTGTACCGTATCTACCAAAACACGGCACACTACTGCCCTCTCTTAGCGCTGGTGCACTTCAGGCACCCTTGCACCAAATCGCACAGGGTGCCTGCGTTACAGGCAGAATTGTTTCTGTGCAGAAAGAGACACCTTCCTGCACAAAAAGAATCCCTCGAGGCATTTTTCTCTTTCTATGTGTGCTGTAGAAATCAGCACACATAGAAAAAAGAAATAGCAAGGAGAAAAAAAGATTTTTCTCCCTGTTACCGCATTCTCTGGGAGGCGTAGCGATTTCACGCAATCGCAGGTTTACAAACCTTTGTGAATCTGGGATTGCGGGAAATTCATGGGTGGATGCACAGGAATGCCTTCACTCCATCCATGGAATGTCTCCCAGAATGAAATGTAACGCAATGCAGTGCAAGCCACTGGGTTGAGTTACATTACTTTACAAAGCCACACAAGGCGGCGCAAATCGCCCCTGGTATGGCTTTCTAAATATCTACTAAAAATCTTCGTCATGCCTGCGCCACAAAAGTGGGGCAACCACGAAGTAAAATGTTAGTAAATCTGGCCCCAGTTGACTCATGAATTGGAAACAGTACCTTGGAGGAGGGAGAGTACTGCCAACAGTAATAAATCGGGGCCTTGCATACTAAAAAGGCTGCAAGCCTCCATTGCTTTCTCCCAGAATTACTTCCTTTTGTGTTATGCTGTTTATTATTTGTAAACCGCTTGCATGGTAAAAAGCTTCTTGGGACCTTAATGATACCAGTGAGCCTTCTTCTGTAATGATACCATATACATAAATGCAAAAAATCCTTAATAGATTTGTATGTGTTGCGAGAGATTTAAACAAGGATTTCTTTGTTTCTGATATTGTCACAACCTCACACTCAGTAAATTACTTTTTCTGCCAGCTCAAGGGTTTCCCCACCGCCTACTCCTCTTATCCAGTTCTTTATATAAGGAAGGTTTTCCATGAGGTCTGTTGGACCTGGTCCTCTCTGAAGGGTTAACCCCAAACGTTTTGCCTTTACCCTTCACTTTTTTGCTGAATTGATTTTGGGTGGCCTTTGAACTGCTTGCACACTCTCCTTAAAACATATTAAAATTGGCTTATACCTATCTGGCACATTTAATTTACTTATAAGTCCCAAGTAAAGTGGAACTATGTGTATGTAAATTAAATGCTACTCGTGGGCCTGCTGCACTGATTGTGCCACCCACTAAAGTAGCCCTTTCAAACATTTCTCAGACCTTCCATTGCAGCCTGTGTGTGAAGTCTTAAACTACCATTTCGGCCTGGCAAATTAAACCTTTTGCCAGGCCCAATCCTTCTTATAAACCTATATATAAGTAAACCTTAGGGTAGGCCCTGGACAGCCCAGAGGAAAGGGTGCAGTGTATTTATAAAGTTGGGCATGTACTTCTAATTTTCCATGTCCTGATAGTGAAAAGATCTTCAATTTGTTTTTCACTACTGCAAGGCATCTCTCTCCTATAGGATAACATTGAGTTACCTTATTATATTTATTAAGCTATGACTTCCAAATAAGAACAGGTAACCAATTCATGTTTGTTGTCTTTGGAATTGTAATGACAAATCCTCTCTTATGAAAAGTTGGGTTTTGAGTTATAATTTTAAAAATAGCTCCTTTAGAAAGTTGGCATTTTCCGGCCTTAGCCATTTAGTGCTGGCTCGTGGTCACATGGCTGGGTGTAGTTGACCGCTGGGCTTTGTGTTTTCCCCCTCTAAAGCCACATACAATAGAAAGCTTAGGTGTGCCTGGGTGGACCATCACTTGCAGGATGAAAGGGTGGAGCTGGGACAGCCCTACTTATACTTGAATAGGCTCTATCCCGCTTCCACAGAAAGGGATGCATGCCCCCTGTAGTTAGTCTGGAGCCAGCGCAGAGGAGGAGGGAAACCTGTGCACATCAAAGAGAAATCTTTAGAAGCTACTCCCACTTCAAAGAAGGTACTTGGTATAAATATTGAAGCTCAGACATCAGCTCTTCAGTACACTTCTGGACCTATGGAAGTCTCTGCCAGGAAGAAAGACTGCTGTGCTGCTGAAAGGACTGCAACTCTGCTGGACTGCTTCCCTGAAGGACTGCTGCCTACTGTGCTAATCTGTTACCTGCTGCCCTCATGCCTGGGCGAGAAGGACTGAACCTGTAACCTGAACCCAGGACCACCAGAGTGATTCCAAAGGCTAGTCTCTTATAACCAGCACCTGGGCTCTGCAGCTGTTAGTTCTACCCTGACAAGTGATGCCACCTCAGTCCTGGAAAAGGGCCTGAAGGTGCTCTGCCAGCCGAACAGTGTATCCAGCAGAACCGAGACATCACCTCTGCTGCGCAAGCCCGAACAGAGCCAACATATCGCCGCTGCAGCAAAGGGACTCCCAGTGCAAGGACTCTGCATCAACCTTGCAGCCTCATCGGAACAACCACTGAGTGACGCATCCTTGATGCAGGCCCTTGCATCACAGGGCTCTCATTGACAGCAGCCTCAATGACAATGACAGTCCCCTCATAGCAGCCTTTCAGCTCCTGGAAACTGACTCATCGACGTGGCTGCTCAATGCATCCTCGGTGCCGGACTTTACATTGCAAGCCCCTCATCTACGGAAACCTTGATGACGATACAGGACCCCACATCACAGCCCCGCAGCCTCTCGGAACCGATGCATCGCTTCGGCTGCGGAACACATATTTGACGCAGAACCTCGCAACGCTCCGCAACTGGGATTTATTGTTGTTCAGTGGGCCTAACTGGGTGCCAGTAGCCGGCCCCCACTCCATTGTGGTCCGTCTAAACTTGTAACTTTGTCCTGGTGCGGCACGAACAGAAATCAACAGTTGGCGCTTTGTGCTTTTTGGAGCTATTCTCCCTAAAATCTTTGCATAGCTCCAGTTCTACTGATTGGATTTTTGTCATTCTGGTCTTATTTTGATTATTACAATTCACTCTGATTTTCTAATTTGGTGTGGGATTCTTTAGTGGTGTGGTTTCACTAAGTTACTGTTTTGAAGTGTTGCACAAATACTTTACACATTGCCTCTGAGTTAAGCTTGACTGCCCTGTGATAAGCTACCCGAAGGTTGAGCACAGGTACATTTGGGGTTTTCTTGTGACTTCACCCTGACACAGAATTGTGATTACTACTTGAGCACAGTTACATCCACCTCAACCAGTAACCCAATTTCTTACAAGTTCCAAGTCATGGTGTAGGCCACAATGTTGGCAAATGTGGTCTCACTCTGCTTTCAAGGTAGGTTGTGCCCTAACCCTCGCCTTTCAGCCTCTGTATCTGGGATTGCTGACCCTGTTATGTGATCTGTTGCTTGTGTTCGAGGCTCCTCCCAGTGATTGGATTTTTTACTGTGAAATTTAAAATCCTGCCTTTGCATAACTGTAACTGCTGCAGCCATCTTTCTGCTCAATGCCAACCAATGATTCCAAGTTGAGCATGTCTCTGAAATGTGAAGACTCCCTTTCATGCCTGGCATTGCAGACAAGAAGGTTTTGATTAGCTTGCACAGCACAGAAAGTTTACATTTCCCGATCAGTTTTTTATCATTTATGCACCTTCCCATGAATTCAGATCCTGCACCTGCATAACATTTCTGTTTAAGTCTCATCGTTGGATCCCTATGTATCAAAACACATACATTTGTGTCCTGTCTCTGTTAGGACACCTTTTATGCTCATGGGGTGCTAAAGTATCCTTTTGTTGCCAGATTCTGTGATTCACAGATTCATTCTTTTGTTTTATTAATGAACACTTACAGACTCTGATTGGCGTATTGGCAAATTTTGTTTAACAGACTTGGGGCCATATGTATCACAAAAGAGTTTTGCGATTCTCAAATTGCGATTTTTAGCGATTTGCAATTAGAGAATCGCAAAATGCAATGTATGTAGGATTTGCTAAAGATTTTGCGAATTCTACATATTCCTTATTTGTGAATTACAAAGTGAGATTCTCAAATAAGGAATACCTTCCCACTCACTCCTATGGGCTAGGAGGGTCATAGGAATGAATAGGAAGGCATTCTCAATTTGCGATTACCAATTAGAGAATCGCAAATTGAGAATGCAATTTCAGGGTTGCCAGGGTGCCAAAAAGACACCCTGTTGCACCCCTGAAATATGCATGTGTGAACATTTTGTTCACATACATGCCCCAGCCCCAAAGGCATGTATGTGCGACATATGGCACTTTCAAAAAAATCCCAAAAGTGCTTGGTTTAAGAAAATAGCAATTTCCACCAACTTGAAGTTGGTGGTATTTGCAATTCCTTAAGGCCAAATAGCAAATTTCTGGTGCTTTCAGAATTGCATTTAAGGAATCGCAATTTGCAATTCCTTAATTGCATTCGCAAAATAGAGATTAGCAAATTTTGCAATTCTCTATTTTGCGATGGCCTTTTGGGATGATACATCCCAAAAGTCTTTTTCCAATTCGCAAACGGGCCGATTCTAAGAATCGGCCCATTTGCAAATGGGAAAAAGGCTTGATGCATATGGCCCTCAGTGTGTTGATACCAGGAAGTGCCTGCACTTGACCACAAGCAAGGAGCAGGGACCGACTGAATTCCACATGACAACTTCAGGCTCCAAAGATAAGCTGGAGAATCCTCCAGGGGGAAAGTAGGGATTGAAGCCCGCCCAGTGATTGACCCAACGACAGTGCTAGCAAGCTTCATAAATGTATGAACTATGAAGACTGATTGTGTTTATTGACTGTTAAGTTTTAAATTACATTTGAAAGTGTCATGTTTGCCGGTGATGATGGGACAAACCACGTTGAGTAGGTATGGAGTAGTTCCAGTATACCAGAATTTAGAGGTGTGAGTGAAATACACAGTGTGAAGCAGGAGATTCTAGAAAAGATGCAGAAACAAAGAAAAGAGGCAAAATGTCTAGAACCTCTAGCACACATCCTAACGGATAATGGTGTGAGAGAAAGAGGGACACTGATCTAGCTGCACTAGACCCACTGCAAGACCCAATGGGCTCTGCCCCAGGGCAGGGCCGGAGTGGCCATAGCGGGCACAAGGAGTTTTCCTGGTAGGCCGGAAGGGTGGAGTCCGGCTTTGGACCTGTGGGGGGCGGTTTTGTTACTGGGGGCCAGTTTCGCCCCCCTGTAACAAAGGCACGAGCGGTGCTTCTCACTAGCACTCCCTCCCTGGTCAGGCAGATTGCCATGGTTGTTTGCTGTTTCCAGTCTGGCCGTGACCCGGGGCTTTTGAAGGCATGAGGGTCAACAGCCATGTGTGAAAGAACTTTCTGGCCTAGCTCCATATGGACAGATGGGAAAGGGCTGTTAGTCCCACCTCTACTCTTTTCTCCTATTGTCCCACCCCACCGCCTCCATGTCATGAGCTGCAATACAAGGATGGTAGACACCTTCCTGTTTTCCTGTTTGTGTATGAGAGTATAGACAAAGAAATGGAGGCAGAACAGTTGAAACAGGAAAGAGCCCTTGCAAAAGGGACTCCTGCATATGCAGTGTACTACAATATGGGAAAAGCATGTGCATTTACATAGTACAGTGTATTAGACTTTCTAATGAGGATGAGAAGTCCTTTCCAAAGCATGGTCACCTTTAACATAGAGTAATTAACCAATCGCAGGAAACCCAAAAGCAAAGCAGATGCAGATCAACAGGTGACATTTCTAAATAAGTATGGGAAAGCCAATAA
The DNA here is from genome assembly GCF_964204655.1 of Triturus cristatus. Lineage (NCBI taxonomy): Eukaryota > Metazoa > Chordata > Amphibia > Caudata > Salamandridae > Triturus > Triturus cristatus. Next base: position 222,855,781 of record NC_140582.1, read on the forward strand.
ACACAAACAATAAACACAAACAAGAGGCTCAAACGAATAGTTTGAAAATAGTCCATGAAAGACTGAAATACCAAATTACCCACTTGAGGGCCAGGATTAGGGCTTGTACCCTAATTTTCTACCTTCTACTTATTTATTTCCACAAATTGCACAAGAGAAAGCAGAATTTACAGAATAAAAGGTGGAGGATATATTAGATGGTTTGAATTTCCTAAAGCTTGCAGATGACCCCAGAGGTGCAAAGGTTGAGTTACTCAGAAACGGGGCAGTACCTGCCCTGCAGCCAGTCGAATGGGGTACTAGCAAAAGAAGCGTAGGCGAGCGCAATAGTTACAACAAATGCAGCAAACTCAAGAAGTGTCGAAGCGGAAGAGAACTGTGGTGCAAGTGCAAGACGTGAACTGACTCCACAACTTCAAACTCCTTCACAGGAGCTCAGTCTCGCTCAGCACTGTCCTGATGCCTCAAATCAGAGCAATAGGGCATGCAACTTGACTTTTACTTGAGTTAGTCTAAGTCATACAGTGGGATACAGAGTGAGGGAACTTGAAAGAAATCTTCAAAATGTTCAGCTTGCCCTCTCCTTTAGTTCCATGAAGAGTAAAAACTCTCAAGACGCTTGTTTCCAACTCTCTTATACCCGCTTTCCCTTTCAAGAGTAGACTAGCCCTGGACCCAGGGGTCATGTCACCATCCATGTTCCATGGTGCTCTGCTGATGTAGTGAATAAGAAATGACAATGCCCCAACATCTGTGATAATCCCCAAACATCTATGAAGAGTTACAGACCTTATTTGAATATGTTTTGAATATTTTAGTCTAATAATGTGGTGCTGATTCCTGGAATCTAGGCTGTTTTTTGCACAGAGATTAATAGAAGGACTTTGAAATTTTGTCAGCTGATATGCAGAAGGAAATTATATGGTCAGCTGCTTTGGTTTCAGAGGTGCCAGTCTAGGCCAGGAAAAGTCTTTGGATGAGGGACTGGAAAGCTTATAAGTCAGAGAAATCTTCTTTGTCAAAATGATTGTTTGTTTTATGCTTTAAAAATAAAACAGTTTTGAGCTAAAATGTGACATTGAGGAAGCCGTGAGCCGAAACACGTCTGTCCATCTTTATACATGTAGCGATTAAAATTAATTTACTTACTTTGCCAGTGTGCGCCTCATTTCGTGACCGTGGGAAAATGAAAGGTCACTCACTGGAACTGAATCGCGTTTCACCAACGCGGAGGAAAGCACCCGTGTCGAGTGGAGCGGCAGTAGGTAAACGTACAGGAATTGGATATTACTGCCAGCCCCGCCGTGCGTTGTTCCGAACAAGGAACAGAATCCATTGGGAAGGAAAATATGGCAAGGAATGTGGAGAGGGCGTACAGACGGTAGGAGGATGCCGGAAGCTACAGGTCGGAGGACGCGAGGCAGTCGGCAGATTCCCACCGGTGAGTACAACCTTAATCACTTCACCGCATCTAACGCACATGGTGGCAGACACGTAGGCAAGACATCTGCATCTAGCAACCAGCCACACGTTTTTGTGAGAAAACAGTAATGTTTACAGATCAGGAGAGAGAGGAGGCAGCTGAAGGACTCTTCACTAAAAGCAAACGCAATATCAATCCTGACCCGAAAGGAGCATCGGGAGGACAAACTACGAGTAGCAATCTCAAAACCCTCTTTAACAAATTGGAGAAAACCTACGAAAAAGAGACCCGAAAATGGTAGGAGGCGACCTCTCTATAGAGGTATTTGGACTGTGACCGTATCCCGAGAGGTTTACGCATTTATATGACGCCCTCGTACGAGCATCCGGACCCGCTGTTATTGCAGGAATGGGCTGAATACACCATGGAATCGGCGAAGGGCATGGTAAAAATCCTGATAAAATATGCCTGGAGCGATAGGCAGAAGCTACTAGAAGAAATCAAGGAAATTAAAGCACTGATTGCATTGGATAAGGATGTAAAACTTAAAGATGAGTTGCATCAGCGGATGAAGAAACGTCTGACAGACTATGAGAGCGTGATAAACAATCGCAAACAGACAAAATTTCTTAGGGATGAAGATGACTATGAGTCAGGAAGAATCCTAACATTCGCCAGAAAATATGATGCCCCCAGGAAACAACTAATGCAACAGAAGACAAGTGAGGTATCTTCATGGGAAACATGAGAATCGGAAGTCGAGGCATCTGAAGAGGAAGAGGAAGAGGAAGGAAAAAGACACCAGATTGACGACGACAACTTTTTTTCACGAGTACCAGTTAATGAGGGAAGTGAGACAGCGCCCAACAGCAAGAACCCACCCCCCAGAAAGAAGAAATGAAAAACCAGACGGGGAAGGAAGAGGAAAAGACACCTCACCTGTGGGATGGAGGACAAGGAGCAAACAAGGGGCAAAACGGAAATAGAACGGACACCAGAAAAGAAGACAGTGATCAATCTATCCAGCAGACAAGTTACACAAGAAGAAATTAAAATTTTGGAGCTGGGCCTCAATTTCTCCCCCACCACGCATTTCGACTACACCAAAACGCGTATAGACTTTTATAAATTTGTACGCAAATTACATCCTAAAAGACAAGGAGGAGGAAGTGCAAGTAGCTTGGAACAAGAAGACTCATTAACAGGAATGGAATTAAATACCCTTCGCGCAATGAGAGAATTGGAAATTGAAACTAGCAACAGCCAGGATGTCACAAATGAGACAGTGGATTTTCTAGGAGAGATGGGAATCACACAAAAGGGAGCTGTTAGTACATTAAGAAAAAAATCACGGTTCATTCCACTAACAGCATATGATGCAATAGACACATTTCATGATTTGGTGATAGAGGGAACTACAGGCAAGAGGTCCCAATTTGACGAAAGAGAATCTAATGACACACCAGAGAAAATTGATAACAAGTCTTAGTGAGGATGACAATATATTAATTAAAGCCTTGGATAAGGGAGGAAACGTCGTAATAATGGACAAGATATCCTATCTGAATGAAGCCAGAAGACAACTTGCTGATACTAACTGCTATAGAGTGACAACACGCCTTGAATATGAAAAGAGCATACGAGATTTTCAGGAACTGGCAAATAAATGGAGGGAGAAGGGAACATTGGGAGAAGAAGATTTTAAATGTATCTACTGCGATACACCAGAGTTGCCAACATTTTATCATCTCCCCAAAGTCCACAAAAGTGCAACAAGCTCCCCAGGCAGGCCCATTATGCCTGCTAGAGAATACCTCAGTTTACATTGATTGTTTCTTAAAACCTTTAGTAGTGGATCTCAGCTTGTATGTGAAAGATACAAAGGATTATTTGCGAATTATTTCCAACATTGAGTGGGAGCCAGACATGCTGTTGGTGACTCTGGATATAACCAGCCTCTATACAAGTATTCAACATCAAAGAAGACTTGAAGCTATAGAATTTGTTTGAAGAAAGAGACATTTAAAGTATTTTGAGCACAACATCATGCTGATAGAATTGATAACAAATTGTCTCTATAACCATATTTTTCTGTTTGCAGGAGAACTGTTTCACCAACAGCAGGGTACTGCGATGGGCACATGCTTTGCCCCCAGCTATGCAAACTTATTTGTTGGCTTATTCTTTGGCTGGTGGGAGAAGCAAGTGGCCTGGGCAGGGAAAAATGAAATCTGGCTTGAGAATTTTGTTCTATGGTCTCGTTACATTGATGACCTCTTCATTGTATGGAGAGGGACAATGGAGGAGGCCAAAACACACATAGGAGAGCTGAATAACAATGACATAAATCTAAGATTAATTGAATATATGAGTAAAACTAGTGTGCCCTACTTAGACCTAATGGTGTATGTAAGAGCGGGAAACAGCGTATTACACGCCTATAGTTTCCATCCTAAAAGCATCGTCAATGGAGTCCCATATGGAGAACTGATAAGGCTGAGGCGCAACTGCTCATTAGATGAGGACTTCCTGAAGGAAAGCAGTAATGCTCTATGCAGATTTGAGAACAGAGGATACAGAAAAGAAACCTTGACAAATGCTAACAAAAAGGTAGGAGGTAGAAAGGAAAAATCTCCTGCTAGACAGTGAGGGGATGGAAGTCTCCACTCTTGAACCTCAAGGGAAAGTTACAATGATAACAGAGTATACTACAGGATCCACTGAGATTTTTCAAATCTTCAGAAGAAATTGGAAGGTTTAAAAAGCAGACCATATCATAGGGTCCATCATTCCACATAGTCCCTTGATTATGTATAAGAGAGGCCCGGCACTTAAAGATCAGTTGGTAAGGAGTCACTTCACAAAGACCCCCAAGAAAAAAGATCTGATTACAGGATTCTATCCCTGCATGAGCTGCAAGGCATACAGGAATAGTGAGAAAGTCAAGGAATTCAGTATACCAGGAAGGAAGACCAGGCGCAAAATCGGTAAACTGATGAATTGTAATTCCGACTACACAGTTTACTGTCTGGTGTGCCCATGCAATAGGAGGTATATAGGGAGTACCATCCACCCAACCAAAAAGAGGATTCTTGAGCAAATGCATGCGATCAAGAACCACGACGCAACATATCCAAATGCACGGCATTTTGAGGAAAAACATAACTCAAATGCTAATTTGTTAAAGTTTTTCTGTGTAGATCAGGTTCCCAAAAGTGAGAGGGGGGATAGAACCAGGACATTAAGAAAACTGGAATCGTGCTACATTGTGGAGCTACAAACAAAGGCCCCACGGGCACTAAACAATGAGGAAGAGCTTTGGATCCATATTGATTAAGAATAATAGGAACCACATGTAGACAGTATCTCCTGCATGATGGAAAGTTTGCTACGGGTGCTTTCTCCTTCATTTGCAACTGCTGAATGAACTATGAGATAAAGTTATAAATAGTATTAGGACCTACTAGAAATAAAAGTCATCCTTCGTATGAATCCATGGTGACAACAGGAGACAATGTAATGTGAGAGCCCATTAAGTGCGGAATTGTTTGAATGTTATTGAATGTATATCACACATTTTCCACTATTTTAGAGGTAATTGGATATAATGGTGAGCGCGAGAATTATGACTTTGCAACAAGCCCATTCAGGGCAAGATTGTTAAATTGCCATGTAATTCTACAAAAACAATTAACGAATTATGAATTAATTGGTACACGGGAGAGGGCATTTAAAATGCTCATGCGTCACCATTCTCCTAGCATTGTAATATACACAGTAGAAAAATATAAAAAAAATCTATATAACTGTATATAATGCACTGTTTTCCACCATGTATAGTAAATGAGAATGAATGAATGTAGACATTCCATCATGGCCGCTGAAGGAACACGAATAATGATTAGTGTTGGTCCTCTTCTATGTTAATGAACAAACGAATCGCCAGTCCTCTCTCTTAGTTGATTGTTTGTTTTATGATTTAAAAATGAAGCTGTTTTGAGCTCAAATGTGACATTGAGGAAGGCGTGCAGCCGAAACGCGTCTGTCCATCTATATACGTGTGGCGATTAAAATTTATTTACTTACTTTGCCAGTGTGCGCCTCATTTCGTGACCGTGGGAAAACGAAAGGTCACTCACTGGAATATATATATGACGTGAGGCCGAAACGCGTCATGGCGGTGTGTGGGATTCCTATGGAATAAAGAATACTTTGCACAACAGTCTGGGTCCGTCTTCGTCCTTCCTGACAACTGGATGCATGAGGCGGAGTTATTTGGATATATATATATATATTTCCTACTGGCGGTTGCCAGTAGGTAGTTATAGTTAGGGCCTATTATCCATAGGAAATCCGCAACATTCTATTTAGAATAACTTTGGCGCCGGTTGACGAATCTTCGTGAAATTTTCAAAACTCGTGGCCCGCTCAGGTTCGCTCCTATCCTGAAAGTCTCGGGGTAATTCGTCAAGCGGGGGTGAGAAAAAAGGGGGGTCCCAAAACGTGTTTTCCCCATGCAATTTTCCATAGGGATCTTTAGTTGCAGCTACAGCCCGAACTGCTGAACGGAATGACACCAAATTTGGCAGAAAGGTAGACATTGGTTCAGAGTCGTGCCTTTTGCTTAAATGGTGTGAATCCGTTCAGTAGTTCCTGAGAAAATCAAAAGTAAAACCACATATATATCTGGGCGGAGCCTAACCACACATCTCATCGTGAGATCTGATTGGCTGTCAGCACTTCATCCAAGAAGTGTTGGCAACCATCTTGGGACCAATATACATGATAGCACCTCATTAAAATGCATTGCAGTTAATAGAAGGTTTTAAGACTTTAGTTACATTATAAATCCTTTGTTGATGGTACCATACTAATTTTAGGAATTGTGGTATGTTCTAAGGTGATTTTACCATGTGAACAAGCCTTCTGCTGGGAAATCATGAATCATGTTTGAGAGAAAACTATTTTCTCATGCTTTTCCCACAGAGGCTTGGAAGGTGATCTATAAGCTAAACTGAGAGCATATGTTCTGTAAATTCACATTATCTTTCTCAGTCATGTGAGAATGAAGTCTGACATTCTTAGTAAAACATGTACATCCAACAAGGGCAGAGACTGTCAGTTGATTCCTTTGTGTTCTACTACAGCTTCCCAGAGCGTTCCAAAGAACAACTAGAGCGCTAACAGTCTTATTTATGACAAAGTATGGCACACCTGAAGCCATCTTGATTGGAATAAAGTGGTAACACTTAAAACATTTAATTTGCAAAGGAACAAAATGAGGGGGTTGATTTTGCCATAGAAATTATGATTAGTGCTGCAGAAAGAAAAACTTAAGGCACATTTTGACTTCTCAAATCCTCTTCTATTTCATTAAACAATTCTGCATGCAGACTGAAACGTGCACTTTGAATACCAGCAGCAGACTTCCCTGGTAAGCAGTAGCTTTACTACAGTGATCTAATGAGCAACTAGAGTGCTACCATTCAGAATTTATGGCAAATGTGTGACACACCTGAATGCCTCCTTGATGGAACCAAAGTAAACAAGCATTGAAAATGCAATAGGTCTCGCCCTCGTTTAAGTTAAAGCAATTCTGTTTGTAATTAGGTGGCTTTTTAGCTTTGCTTTAATTAGTGTTTTTCAAACTTTCATGTACACAACATGCATATGCATGCATATATGTACATATATCATGTGATCAAGGCCCGAGTGGGGGCTGAAACGCGTCATGTCGGACTGGTTCAGAGAAATTTAAATAAAAATCTCAGTGATTGGCACCGAAGTTTGGGTCCGTTCTTCGTCTTCCTAATCAAGGCAGCACTATAGACAAATTTACATTCATATGTATATATATAAGTATGCATGCATTTATATTTGTATTTATATAGATATGCAGATTATATATATGTTTCTATATGTATGTATATATATACACATACATATATATAAATGCATATGTATATATATATGTGCATATGTGTGCGTTTAGAGAGAGGTAGAGAGGTAGAGGTGTAGAGGTAGAGAGGTAGAGGTACAGAGGTAGAGGTAGAGGGGTAGAGAGTAGTAGAGAGAGAGGTAGAGAGGTAGAGAGTAGAGGATGAGTAATAGAGAGTAGAGAGTGAGTAGTAGAGAGTAGTAGAGAGAGTAGCAGAGAGTGAGTAGTAGAGAGTAGTAAAGTGAGTAGTAGAGAGTGAGTAGTAGAGAGTGAGTAGTAGAGAGTAGTAGAGAGTGTAGTAGAGTGAGTAGTAGAGAGTAGTAGAGAGTGAGCAGTAGAGAGTAGTAGAGAGTGAGTAATAGAGAGAGTAGTAGAGAGTAGTAGAGTAGTAGAGAGTGAGTAGTAGAAAGTGAGTAGTACAGAGAGTAGTAGAGAGTAGTAGAGTAGAAGAGAGTGAGTAGTAGAGAGTGAGTAGTAGAGAGCGAGTAGTAGATAGTGAGTAGTGGAGAGTGAGTAGTAGAGAGTAGTAGAGAGTGAGTATTAGAGAGTGAGTAGTAGAGAGAGAGTAGTAGAAAGTGAGTAGTAGAGAGTAGTAGAGTGAGTAGTAGAGAGGGAATAGTAGAGCGAGAGTAGTAGAGAGTAGTAGAGAGTGAGTAGTAGAGAGTAGTAGATTGAGTAGTAGAGAGTGAGTAGTAGAGAGTGAGTAGTAGAGAGTAGTAGTAGAGAGTAGTAGAGAGTGAGGAGTAGAGAGTGAGTAGTAGAGAGTAGCAGCGAGTGAGTAGTAGAGAGTGAGTAGTTTAATTTAAAAGGAACACAATGAGGGGGTCATTTTGCCATAGAAATTATGATTAGTGCTGAAAAAAGAAAACTTAGGGCACATTTTGAGTGACTTCTAAAATCCTCTTCTATTTCATTTAAAAATTCTGATATGCAGACTGAAATATGCACTTTCAATACCAGCAGCAGACGTCCCAGGTGAGCAGTAGCTTTACTAAAGTGATCTAATAAGCAACTAGAGTGCTAACATTCTGAATTTATGGCAAATGTGTGACACATCTGAATGCCTTCTTGATGGAATCAAAGCATAACACCTGAAAGTATTTCCTACTGAGGAGACTATAGAAAATTAGGAAATTAGGAAACTTCATAACAAATAAGTCTCCCAAGATGGTCCCCAGAGACAAAAGAGCCCAAATATCACCCAGATGTAGCCCAAGTATAGCCCAATGACAGAATGTCCCAGAGTGTTCTAAAGAACAACTAGAGCACTAACAGTCTTACTTATGGCACACCTGAAGCCATCTTGATTGGAATAAAGTGGTAACACTTAAAACATTTAATTTGCAAAGGAACAAAATGAGGGGGTTCATTTTGCCATAGAAATTATGATTAGTGCTGCAGAAAGAAAAATTAGGGCACATTTTGACTTCTCAAATCCTCTTCTATTTCATAAAATCATTCTGCATGCAGACTGAAACATGCACTTTGAATGCCAGCAGCAGACTTCCCTGGTGAGCAGTAGCTTTACTACAGTGATATAATGAGCAACTAGAGTGCTACCATTCCGAATTTATGGCAAATGTGTGACACATCTGAATGCCTTCTTGATGGAAACAAAGTAAACAAGCATTGAAAATGCAATAGGTCTCACCCTCGTTTAAGTTAAAGCAATTCTGTTTCTGATTAGGTGGCCTTTTAGCTTTGCTTTTATTAGTGTTTTTCAAACTTTCATGTACATAACATGCATATGCATGCATATATGTATATGGATGCATGCATTTATATTTGTATTTATATAGATATGCAGTTTAAATATATGTTTATATATGTATGTATATATATATATACACATATATATTACCTACTGGCGGTCGCCAGTAGGTAGTTATAGTTAGGACCACGTTTCCATAGGAAATCCGCAACATTCTATTTTGAATAACTTTGGCGCCGGTCGACGAATCCTCGCGAATTATTCAAAATAGGTGGGGCGCTACGCTCCGCTCCTTCTCTGAAAGTCTCGGGGGGATTCGTCAAGCGGGGCTGAGATAAAAGGGGGGTCCCAAAACGCGTTTTTCCCATGCATTTTTCCATAGGACCTTTAGACAGGGCTACAGCCCGAACGGCTGAACAGAATTACTAGAAATTTGGCAGAGAGGTAGTCCTCAGGTCAAGGAAGTGCCTTTTGTAGGTTTGGTGTAAATCTGTTCAGTAGATTCTGAGAAAATAGCCTTTAAATCAATATATATATCTGAGCCAGCTTACGGTACGCTTACCGTACGCGTACGGTGGCGTGCGCGAGCGCGATTCTGATTGGCTCTTAGATCTTAGTAAACATTCGAATCGGTCGAAACCAGGAAGCGGCGGCCGCCATTTCGTGTGTTTCACTCAGAAAAAAAAAGAGTGATAACAAGAAAAGGGGGCAAGGAGGAGAGTTACAGACCCCCTAACATTTGTAAGGGGGTCAAAGAAGGACAGAAAAGTACAAAGAAAACAATTATTGATTTTAAAAAAAATCGCGGGGTACGCGTACGGTAAGCGTACGGTAAAAAAAAAAAAAAAAAAAGAAAGGAAAATCAGATTTAAGTGTTTAGATATTAGGGGGCTCTAAAAAGAGCCGTTGTGTTTATGAAGTGATTTTTTAGTGGTACCTACAAGTAAGTACCGATGCAGAGTCTAAGGTTCAAGAGGAAGACTCTGTTCCCTTCATCATTGAAGTGCACACCATCTCCTCTATAAATGTCTTGCATGTCGTAACGCAAGTTGTTGTGGTAAATGGAACCCATACCATAGTCACGGAGGAAAGCAGAAACAGATTTGTTGACGTGCTTTCTTGCTTTGTCAATCTGCGGACAGAAATGATTGGACCAGTTCCATTTTTGCCTTTGGCATATGTTAGAAAACACAAAGGCAGTTTTAGGGAAAAGTGAAAACAGTTGTGCAAAGGTGTCCTTCATAAGCATTTCCAGACCTACCCCAGTCAAAGTGCCTAGGTCATTGCCACCACAGTGCACTATTATGAGGTCAGGGTGTTGGATGTGCATGAAGGATTTCACCAATGGCATCAATTGGTGCCACTTTAACCCTCTCTGACCAATCCATTTAATGTCTACATTTGGCAAAGCAAGGTCTCTCACCATACCTGTTTTCTCTGCATACTTTTCACTCCAGAAGACATAGCTGTGCCCTACAATCCACACTGTGAACATCTTCAAAGGAGAACTGGATGCACTCAGGAGGTGTAATTCAGTAGAATGGCAATATGAAAAGAAAGACAGTTTGGAAATGGAGGCATACATATTTTTTTCATAAAAAAAAGAACTGATTGGCTGTTTCATACCATTCTAGAATAAAAACTAGGCTGTATGTGTAAATTAATAGAAGCATGTTTTGTATTGGTACAGAAAAATGTGTTACCAAAGAACAGTACTATGGATTTGCTGTTAGGTTTGAAAAGTCAAGCACTCTTGCTCTGTGGAATTGAAACATTGTTTGGCGAACTTCTGACCTGACTCCACACAGCAGTGTTCCATGAGCTGTTGCTATGGTAGCAGGCAGAAGTCAAGTTGGGGGAAGGGTACTAGGCAGAAGTCAAGTTGGGGGAAGGGTACTTTTGGAAAAGGGTTGGTTTTCAACCAATAGAAATGTGTGATTACATTTGAAAAAAAGGGGCAAGCACTGAGATTTGAAACTAACATGTATATGTGTGGAAAAAGAGAGGGAAAGTTTGCCATTATCTGGTTCTGCTGAGAGGAGAGAGGTGTAAAGAACAGAGATCCTGGCTCTGATAATCTGCTGTTTGAGTGCCACATTTCTTTCACAACTAACTAATTTTAAAGGTGAGTTTAGAGTTTGAGAGGGGATGTATATGGTAAATTAAGAAATGAATAATAGAAATGCAATTCTTTTTGTTGAAGTTGTGTTTATTATTTTCTGTTTTGGGAGAAATTTAAATGTGAGGAACAAGTAAAATAATATGGACTATGTTTTCACAATAAATTAAGGTGTACTGGTATAATAAAAGAATAGTTTAAGGGTTTGAGGTTGGACTCAGTAATGCAAATACATTCAGCATCACTAAGGCTGGTTGCCCTTGCTGGAGTGTAGGCAGACACCCAGGTTACAAATGGTGCTGGTCTGAAAAAGCAGTTTGGACATGTGCTTTTTAAAAAAGCTGAAAAGTGGATTCATAATGTGTCAGTCTGTAAAAGTGTTTATCACTTGCCAAAAAAAAGAGCAGTGAGTGTGCTTTCAAATTGGCAAAGAAATTTCGTTTTGTGACTAATGTGAAAACATGACTCTGTGTGCAAATAGGAATTACAGGCAGAGATTTATTGCGTATTGCTCTGGTGATTTCACAGTTGCATTAGATGGAAAGGGGGAGCCATTTTTTGGTGCAGAAGCTGACTCTTAGCACACAGGTAGCTGCTTACCATGTGGAATCATGCACAGTATTCACAAGCGAGTGGGGTTTGAGGTTTCAGTCAGTAATGCAAATACATTCAGCATCACTAAGGCTGGTTGCCCTTACAAATGGTGCTGGTCTGAAAAAGCAGTTTGGACATGTGCTTTTAAAAAAATCTGAAAAGTGGATTCATAATGTGTCAGTCTGTAAAAGTGTTTATCACTTGCCAAAAAAAAGAGCAGTAAGTGTGCTTTCAAATTGGCAAAGAAATTTTGTTTTGTGACTAATGTGAAAACATGACTCTGTGTGCAAATAGGAATTACAGGCAGAGATTTATTGCGTATTGCTCTGGTGATTTCACAGTTGCATTAGATGGAAAGGGGGAGCCATTTTTTGGTGCAGAAGCTGACTCTTAGCACACAGGTAGCTGCTTACCATGTGGAATCATGCACAGTATTCACAAGCGAGTGGGGTTTGAGGTTTCAGTCAGTAATGCAAATACATTCAGCATCACTAAGGCTGGTTGCCCTTACAAATGGTGCTGGTCTGAAAAAGCAGTTTGGACATGTGCTTTTTAAAAAATCTGAAAAGTGGATTCATAATGTGTCAGTCTGTAAAAGTGTTTATCACTTGCCAAAAAAAAGAGCAGTAAGTGTGCTTTCAAATTGGCAAAGAAATTTCGTTTAAGGGCCTAATGTGAAAACATGACTCTGTGTGCAAATAGGAATTACAGGCAGAGATTTATTGCGTATTGCTCTGGTGATTTCACAGTTGCAATAGATGGAAAGGGGGAGCCATTTTTTGGTGCAGAAGCTGACTCTTAGCACACAGGTAGCTGCTTACCATGTGGAATCATGCACAGTATTCACAAGCGAGTGGGGTTTGAGGTTTCAGTCAGTAATGCAAATACATTCAGCATCACTAAGGCTGGTTGCCCTTGCTGGAGTGTAGGCAGACACCCAGGTTACAAATGGTGCTGGTCTGAAAAAGCAGTTTGGACATGTGCTTTTTAAAAAATCTGAAAAGTGGATTCATAATGTGTCAGTCTGTAAAAGTGTTTATCACTTGCCAAAAAAAAGAGCAGTAAGTGTGCTTTCAAATTGGCAAAGAAATTTCGTTTTGTGACTAATGTGAAAACATGACTGTGTGTGCAAATAGGAATTACAGGCAGAGATTTATTGCGTATTGCTCTGGTGATTTCACAGTTGCATTAGATGGAAAGGGGGAGCCATTTTTTGGTGCAGAAGCTGACTCTTAGCACACAGGTAGCTGCTTACCATGTGGAATCATGCACAGTATTCACAAGCGAGTGGGGTTTGAGGTTTCAGTCAGTAATGCAAATACATTCAGCATCACTAAGGCTGGTTGCCCTTGCTGGAGTGTAGGCAGACACCCAGGTTACAAATGGTGCTGGTCTGAAAAAGCAGTTTGGACATGTGCTTTTTAAAAAATCTGAAAAGTGGATTCATAATGTGTCAGTCTGTAAAAGTGTTTATCACTTGCCAAAAAAAAGAGCAGTAAGTGTGCTTTCAAATTGGCAAAGAAATTTTGTTTTGTGACTAATGTGAAAACATGACTGTGTGTGCAAATAGGAATTACAGGCAGAGATTTATTGCGTATTGCTCTGGTGATTTCACAGTTGCATTAGATGGAAAGGGGGAGCCATTTTTTGGTGCAGAAGCTGACTCTTAGCACACAGGTAGCTACTTACCATGTGGAATCATGCAAAGTATTCACAAGCGAGTGGGGTTTGAGGTTTCAGTCAGTAATGCAAATACATTCAGCATCACTAAGGCTGGTTGCCCTTGCTGGAGTGTAGGCAGACACCCAGGTTACAAATGGTGCTGGTCTGAAAAAGCAGTTTGGACATGTGCTTTTTAAAAAATCTGAAAAGTGGATTCATAATGTGTCAGTCTGTAAAAGTGTTTATCACTTGCCAAAAAAAAGAGCAGTAAGTGTGCTTTCAAATTGGCAAAGAAATTTCGTTTTGTGACTAATGTGAAAACATGACTCTGTGTGCAAATAGGAATTACAGGCAGAGATTTATTGCGTATTGCTCTGGTGATTTCACAGATGCATTAGATGGAAAGAGGGAGCCATTTTTTGGTGCAGAAGCTGACTCTTAGCACACAGGTAGCTGCTTACCATGTGGAATCATGCACAGTATTCACAAGCGAGTGGGGTTTGAGGTTTCAGTCAGTAATGCAAATACATTCAGCATCACTAAGGCTGGTTGCCCTTGCTGGAGTGTAGGCAGACACCCAGGTTACAAATGGTGCTGGTCTGAAAAAGCAGTTTGGACATGTGCTTTTTAAAAAATCTGAAAAGTGGATTCATAATGTGTCAGTCTGTAAAAGTGTTTATCACTTGCCAAAAAAAAGAGCAGTAAGTGTGCTTTCAAATTGGCAAAGAAATTTCGTTTTGTGACTAATGTGAAAACATGACTCTGTGTGCAAATAGGAATTACAGGCAGAGATTTATTGCGTATTGCTCTGGTGATTTCACAGTTGCATTAGATGGAAAGGGGGAGCCATTTTTTGGTGCAGAAGCTGACTCTTAGCACACAGGTAGCTGCTTACCATGTGGAATCATGCACAGTATTCACAAGCGAGTGGGGTTTGAGGTTTCAGTCAGTAATGCAAACACATTCAGCATCACTAAGGCTGGTTGCCCTTGCTGGAGTGTAGGCAGACACCCAGGTTACAAATGGTGCTGGTCTGAAAAAGCAGTTTGGACATGTGCTTTTTAAAAAATCTGAAAAGTGGATTCATAATGTGTCAGTCTGTAAAAGTGTTTATCACTTGCCAAAAAAAGAGCAGTAAGTGTGCTTTCAAATTGGCAAAGAAATTTCGTTTTGTGACTAATGTGAAAACATGACTCTGTGTGCAAATAGGAATTACAGGCAGAGATTTATTGCGTATTGCTCTGGTGATTTCACAGTTGCATTAGATGGAAAGGGGGAGCCATTTTTTGGTGCAGAAGCTGACTCTTAGCACACAGGTAGCTGCTTACCATGTGGAATCATGCACAGTATTCACAAGCGAGTGGGGTTTGAGGTTTCAGTCAGTAATGCAAATACATTCAGCATCACTAAGGCTGGTTGCCCTTGCTGGAGTGTAGGCAGACACCCAGGTTACAAATGGTGCTGGTCTGAAAAAGCAGTTTGGACATGTGCTTTTTAAAAAATCTGAAAAGTGGATTCATAATGTGTCAGTCTGTAAAAGTGTTTATCACTTGCCAAAAAAAAGAGCAGTAAGTGTGCTTTCAAATTGGCAAAGAAATTTCGTTTTGTGACTAATGTGAAAACATGACTCTGTGTGCAAATAGGAATTACAGGCAGAGATTTATTGCGTATTGCTCTGGTGATTTCACAGATGCATTAGATGGAAAGAGGGAGCCATTTTTTGGTGCAGAAGCTGACTCTTAGCACACAGGTAGCTGCTTACCATGTGGAATCATGCACAGTATTCACAAGCGAGTGGGGTTTGAGGTTTCAGTCAGTAATGCAAACACATTCAGCATCACTAAGGCTGGTTGCCCTTGCTGGAGTGTAGGCAGACACCCAGGTTACAAATGGTGCTGGTCTGAAAAAGCAGTTTGGACATGTGCTTTTTAAAAAATCTGAAAAGTGGATTCATAATGTGTCAGTCTGTAAAAGTGTTTATCACTTGCCAAAAAAAAGAGCAGTAAGTGTGCTTTCAAATTGGCAAAGAAATTTCGTTTTGTGACTAATGTGAAAACATGACTCTGTGTGCAAATAGGAATTACAGGCAGAGATTTATTGCGTATTGCTCTGGTGATTTCACAGTTGCATTAGATGGAAAGGGGGAGCCATTTTTTGGTGCAGAAGCTGACTCTTAGCACACAGCCAGCTGCTTACCATGTGGAATCATGCACAGTATTCACAAGCGAGTGGGGTTTGAGGTTTCAGTCAGTAATGCAAACACATTCAGCATCACTAAGGCTGGTTGCCCTTGCTGGAGTGTAGGCAGACACCCAGGTTACAAATGGTGCTGGTCTGAAAAAGCAGTTTGGACATGTGCTTTTTAAAAAATCTGAAAAGTGGATTCATAATGTGTCAGTCTGTAAAAGTGTTTATCACTTGCCAAAAAAAAGAGCAGTAAGTGTGCTTTCAAATTGGCAAAGAAATTTCGTTTTGTGACTAATGTGAAAACATGACTCTGTGTGCAAATAGGAATTACAGGCAGAGATTTATTGCGTATTGCTCTGGTGATTTCACAGTTGCATTAGATGGAAAGGGGGAGCCATTTTTTGGTGCAGAAGCTGACTCTTAGCACACAGCCAGCTACTTACCATGTGGAATCATGCACAGTATTCACAAGCGAGTGGGGTTTGAGGTTTCAGTCAGTAATGCAAACACATTCAGCATCACTAAGGCTGGTTGCCCTTGCTGGAGTGTAGGCAGACACCCAGGTTACAAATGGTGCTGGTCTGAAAAAGCAGTTTGGACATGTGCTTATTAAAAAATCTGAAAAGTGGATTCATAATGTGTCAGTCTGTAAAAGTGTTTATCACTTGCCAAAAAAAGAGCAGTAAGTGTGCTTTCAAATTGGCAAAGAAATTTCGTTTTGTGACTAATGTGAAAACATGACTCTGTGTGCAAATAGGAATTACAGGCAGAGATTTATTGCGTATTGCTCTGGTGATTTCACAGTTGCATTAGATGGAAAGGGGGAGCCATTTTTTGGTGCAGAAGCTGACTCTTAGCACACAGGTAGCTGCTTACCATGTGGAATCATGCACAGTATTCACAAGCGAGTGGGGTTTGAGGTTTCAGTCAGTAATGCAAATACATTCAGCATCACTAAGGCTGGTTGCCCTTGCTGGAGTGTAGGCAGACACCCAGGTTACAAATGGTGCTGGTCTGAAAAAGCAGTTTGGACATGTGCTTTTTAAAAAATCTGAAAAGTGGATTCATAATGTGTCAGTCTGTAAAAGTGTTTATCACTTGCCAAAAAAAAGAGCAGTAAGTGTGCTTTCAAATTGGCAAAGAAATTTCGTTTTGTGACTAATGTGAAAACATGACTCTGTGTGCAAATAGGAATTACAGGCAGAGATTTATTGCGTATTGCTCTGGTGATTTCACATATGCATTAGATGGAAAGAGGGAGCCATTTTTTGGTGCAGAAGCTGACTCTTAGCACACAGGTAGCTGCTTACCATGTGGAATCATGCACAGTAGTCACAAGCGAGTGGGGTTTGAGGTTTCAGTCAGTAATGCAAACACATTCAGCATCACTAAGGCTGGTTGCCCTTGCTGGAGTGTAGGCAGACACCCAGGTTACAAATGGTGCTGGTCTGAAAAAGCAGTTTGGACATGTGCTTTTTAAAAAATCTGAAAAGTGGATTCATAATGTGTCAGTCTGTAAAAGTGTTTATCACTTGCCAAAAAAAAGAGCAGTAAGTGTGCTTTCAAATTGGCAAAGAAATTTCGTTTTGTGACTAATGTGAAAACATGAGTCTGTGTGCAAATAGGAATTACAGGCAGAGATTTATTGCGTATTGCTCTGGTGATTTCACAGTTGCATTAGATGGAAAGGGGGAGCCATTTTTTGGTGCAGAAGCTGACTCTTAGCACACAGCCAGCTGCTTACCATGTGGAATCATGCACAGTATTCACAAGCGAGTGGGGTTTGAGGTTTCAGTCAGTAATGCAAACACATTCAGCATCACTAAGGCTGGTTGCCCTTGCTGGAGTGTAGGCAGACACCCAGGTTACAAATGGTGCTGGTCTGAAAAAGCAGTTTGGACATGTGCTTTTTAAAAAATCTGAAAAGTGGATTTATAATGTGTCAGTCTGTAAAAGTGTTTATCACTTGCCAAAAAAAGAGCAGTAAGTGTGCTTTCAAATTGGCAAAGAAATTTCGTTTTGTGACTAATGTGAAAACATGACTCTGTGTGCAAATAGGAATTACAGGCAGAGATTTATTGCGTATTGCTCTGGTGATTTCACAGTTGCATTAGATGGAAAGGGGGAGCCATTTTTTGGTGCAGAAGCTGACTCTTAGCACACAGCCAGCTACTTACCATGTGGAATCATGCACAGTATTCACAAGCGAGTGGGGTTTGAGGTTTCAGTCAGTAATGCAAACACATTCAGCATCACTAAGGCTGGTTGCCCTTGCTGGAGTGTAGGCAGACACCCAGGTTACAAATGGTGCTGGTCTGAAAAAGCAGTTTGGACATGTGCTTATTAAAAAATCTGAAAAGTGGATTCATAATGTGTCAGTCTGTAAAAGTGTTTATCACTTGCCAAAAAAAAGAGCAGTAAGTGTGCTTTCAAATTGGCAAAGAAATTTCGTTTTGTGACTAATGTGAAAACAAATGTAGTAATATATTTAAATAAGATAAAGGAATTTTGTTTTAGTTTTTTTCAGGTATTGCTGAAGAGCAGTGAACTAAATTTAAGATGCCTACAAAATCCAGAGTAAAAAAAGACCACAAAAAAAACCTATATTTGAAGACAACTGGAGGACCTAAGTTAGTTGAAGATGCTCATGTTGGGAAGAAGAAAAAATCTTCTGGTAAGCAAACAAAAGATTTTCTAAGGAACATATTCAAAAAAAGGAAAAATGTACAAAATGTCTGTACTGGAAAGAATGATTTCAATCGAAAAGGACAGGAAAAAATTGAGAATTTAGTTAATGCAAATATACCTTCTGCAACTAAAAAGATAAACTCAAACAGAAAAACAGCGTTTAAAGAGATACGTAGAAAAATGTTTCAGAGAAGAGTTATGTCCAATTTGATAAAGGATGTGAAGAAATATAAGCAAAAGGCAAAGTTTTATAAGAGAAAAAAAGAAATTGAAGCCATTGCAGCAAAGGCATTAGAATTAAAAAGGAAACTATTCATTTTAATTTTGAATAGGATGCGTACATTAGACAAAATGGTTAATGTACTGAAATCACATAGCAAAAGGAAAAGAGTAGTGAACAGAACAAACTTTTGTAAAGTGTTTTTAGGAAAATGGATGCATAGTTCAAGTAGTGAACCTTTTTTTAATGAAGAGAGTTATTTTCAAAGGAATAGTTTGCTGCATGCAGTTGACACCAGAGGTCGTGCTTATGAAGTGAAAAATGGTTGCATAATGGAGAAGGAGATAATGGTTCCAAGAGATGAGGTACAAGTGATGGCGGATGAGGCTATGGGGAGACGTCCTAAAGCCCCAGTGTACACTTGGAATTGTAGTAGTATTTGCACTGTGCGTCAGGAATCTATTGATAAATTTCGTGAGTTTCTAAGAGAATATAGCAAAAAAAGTGTGAAACAGAAGATTAAGGTGCTTCAAAGTCTAGATCCATGCAGAGTGAGAGAGAATACTGGTTTGCAGGGTCATTCTCTGGCTTGTCTATCTAGAAAAGTGTGTAATAGTGTTTTCCATCATTTTAGGATGCTGGCTGTTCATCATACTGAAATGAGAAAGTTTGTGAGACGGTTGTATTTTGCTAAAAGTCCAGCAATAAAGTTAGATGAATTGAATAGGGCTCTGTTCCGTGGAACGGTATCAGATGTAGAGAAGGTTGTTGATGAAATTCAGTTTTGTTACTTTGGTCCTGAACAAAACAGTGCAGAGAAGGACACAGTAAATGAGGAAGAAGTGGAAGAAAATGTAGAACCCTCTGTAAGTAAGACATTTAATGATCACATAACAAAATTTGCAATAATCTCTAATGAAAGACCAAATATTACTTGTATTTGTTGCCGCAGAACTCATTATAGAAAACAAACCAGGTATGTTGATCTCTACAGAAAGAGTGAAAATGAAGATAATTATAAGTGGAAGGATTTTGCCACATATATATTTCTTGAAAATTGTTTTGAATTGGGTGAAGTTCAGCGTATTTGTAAATACTGTTACAACAAGTTAGAGGAAAATAGAATGCCGACCAGAGCTGTACATAATAATTTAGAATTGGATGCTATTCCTGCTGAACTTTCTGAATTAAATACATATGAGTCTATACTCATTCAATGTGTTCATCCGTTCCAGACCATAGTACGTATGGAGCCCAAAACTGGTAAATTACCTCCTTCAGATTTACTGAGAGGTTTAAAAGGTAGAGTGGTGTATTTGCCCTTGGATTTGAAAAAAAATATGGAAACTATTGATGAGGATACTTTGGAAACTGAACCATTAATTATTCTGGTTAATGGTGTACCTACAAAGAATAAGAAGATTTGGCAGGAGCTGGTAGATGTACGGAAAGTACAAAGAGCAAATTTGTATTTGAAAAGGAATAACAAATGGTATGAATCAATTTATATAGAAGAAGAAGAAGAAGAAGATTTACAAGAAGACACAGAAACACCAACTGGACAAATTGAAAAAGTGGACAAGTCAAAGGAAGAAGAAATTTATGAACATTTTAGCATACATCCTCTTCATTCAAAAGAAGTTATGGGAGACAATATTGATCTATTTCAGATGAAGAAAGCAAAAGGAACTCCCGTGAGTGTATGGGAGGAGAGCTTGGAAGCTCGATGTTTTCCCCAGCTGTTTCCTAAAGGAAAAGGAGGACGATACGATGAACGTCCGGAACAGATTCCAGCTTCTGAGTATCGGACTACAAGACTATATGCTGAAGATCCCAGATTTCGACAAAGTATTCATTATTTGTTCCATCTTTTATTTGAAAGCGACTTGTCTGCACTGTCTTATGCAGTAAATCACATTTTAAAAAGTGGAGTACATTTACAAAATGTGTCTGCTAAGGATTTTATGGAGAAAGTGCAGCACCGAGATGATCATTTGGAAACACAACTGATCAATCTGATGGCTTGTCAGCGTGGGACAAATGAATATTGGTACCGACGCCATGGTGAATTAAAATGCATGTTACGGAATTTAGGAACTCCAACATGGTTCCTTACCCTAAGCTGTGCCGAGTACGCTTGGGATGATTTACTGGATTTTCTACGAGAGGCAAATTCAAACATTAAAAACATCGAATACAAGACAGCAGGAGAACTGTGCTCATTGGATCCAGTTAATGTTTGCAGATATTTCAATCATAGATTTGAGGCTATGATGTCCTTCATCTGCAATAAAAAAAATCCACCTCTAGGAGAAGTAGTGGATTTCTTTTGGAGAAAAGAGTACCAGGCAAGAGGTGCTCCTCATATTCATATGCTGTTGTGGATCAAGGATGCCCCAAAGTTTGGAACAGATACTGATGAAGCAGTGTTATCTTACATTGAAGAATATGCAACATGTGCTATACCAAAAAGCACAGAAGAGAAAAAGTTAAAGGAGCAAGTTTTACGTTTCCAAAGTCATCGGTGTGGAAAATACTGTCGACGGAAATACAAGAGCAAAGATAAATACTACACTAAATGTCGATTTGGATTTCCTAGACCTGTTCTTTCAAATGGAAGAGTTAACAGTTTTATGTCATCTGTGAGACATACTATCACAATAAAATCACCTAAGAATACCTACAACCTTAAAAGAAAAGAAGAATCAAAAAATATAAATGACTACAACCCAGTGATTTTATCCATGTGGAACGCTAACATGGATATACAGTATGTAGCTGACAATTCCATTGCTGTTGCTCGATATGTAACGTCTTACATTACGAAATCAGAAAAAACAGAATTGAAGGAAATGTGGGAAGAGATTTCTCACGAGAAAACTGTCAGTAAGAAGCTGTACAGTTTCAGTTTGAAGATGTTATCGCATCGAGAAATTGGATCCTACGAATGTTCAGATAGGTTATCTTCTGCAAGTCTCTACTCGAAATCAAGAAGAATAATTTGGGCAAGTTTAGGCCTTGCAGCAATGAGAAATCGGGTACTGAAATCTGTTGGAGAAATTGAATATTTGGCCGAGAATGACCCAGAAAGTACAGATATTTTGAAATCAAACATGTTGGACACATATTACCCAAAGAGAAGTCATCATCTGGAGAACATGTGTCTCTATGAAGTGCTGCAGAACTACATTTATTCACGGAAAGCCGCAGAAGACATCAACAATGGAAAATATAAAGTCATTGGTGAGGAAGGATGTTTGGTGAAGCAAACAAAAGGAAGTTTGATAAATCACCGGAAGCTGAGTTGCGACACTACTGACAAAAAGGAATTTTACTACTTGGCTCTTTTACAGCTATTTAAACCATGGCGTACAGAGGATGAACTACTGGGAGAATTTCAAAGCTATGAAGATTCTTTTAATGCTTGCAAAGACAGCATACAATGCAATACATTCACAACTTATCTGCAAATGTTAAATGAAGAAATTGAACAGGAAACTACAATTGCAGCAGAAATAGCTAGAGACAGTTCTCAGGACAGCCAAAGTTCAGGAACACTCAGTCAAGATCCCCTAGGACAACCAATCGTTGAAAATGAAGCATCAATAGCCATGAATGAAGTGGAAACGGCTATGAATCAAGCTCAAGGAGAATTTATAGACTTACAAAATTTGGAAAGACAACTGAACGAAGAGCAGCAACAAATTTATGAAGAGATCAGAAACAAAATTGATCACGGATTTCTACATGAAAAAAAAGAGTGCTCATGCACATCATTTCATCCAATCAGGATGTATGTAAGCGGACAAGCTGGAACTGGAAAAAGTTTCCTAATAAAAGTCATCAGAAGCTACCTACAGCAAAAAACGGATTCTACTTTGTCTTGTGTGGTTACTGCTCCAACTGGGTTAGCAGCAAAGAACATAAAAGGAATCACTTTACATTGTTTGCTAATGTTACCAGTGGAGCATGAGAACAAAATACAATACAACAAGCTAACTGGAGAAGCATGCTTGGAAGTTTCAAGAGTATTGAAGAAGATGCAAGTTCTCATTATTGATGAGGTGAGCATGGTATCGAACTTAATGCTTGCCTTTGTGCATTTAAGAATGCAGCAAATTCTGAAGTCAGACTATGACGTGTTATTTGGAGGAAAACACGTCATAGTTTTTGGAGATCTTTTGCAACTTACTCCAGTTAAAGGACAACCAGTGTTTAATACTGTGACACATAAAGACACGAAGAAGTCATTGGGAAGCATCGGTAATACAAATATTTGGTCCTTCTTTGAGTACAAGGAACTTACAACTAATATGAGGCAAGCAAACGATGAAGAATATGGAAGTATTCTGAAAGATATCAGGATTGGACTACTCACAGAAGCTGGCAAAAAAGCATTACAGACTCGGCTGCTACATAATTTATTTCCAAAGGAAGAAATAGTTGCAGAGAAGATAGACAAGAACATTGCAGAAAACAAAAGTGTCATCTGCTTAATGCCAACTCTACGTGAATGCTCAATATTCAATGAGGAGCTTTTGAAATTGGAAAAGGAAGATATCAGGAAATTGGAAGCAGTGGACAAAATTGAGGATGGAAGAATTACTGTCACATTAACAGGCACACTGAAAAATAAATTGGATTCACTAGAGAAGAAGATTTCCAAAACAGCTGGATTAGAAAAAAATCTATATGTTTGCATGAACTGTAGAGTATTTTTAAGGAGAAATTTGGATGTTGAAAAAGGTTTAGTTAATGGAGCTATGGGAAGAGTTGTGGGTTTTATTAATTATCAGAAAAAAGATGGAATTGAATGTTTAAAAATAAAATTTGATCAGATAGAAGAAGTTAAAGACATTTGTCGTTGTACAGTTCGTTTCATGCTTGTGAAAGACTTATATGTACGTAGGAAGCAGTTTCCGTTTTCGCTAGCATATGCTGTAACTATTCACAAGTCTCAAGGATTGACTGTAGATTGTGCATTTGTGAACATTGGTTCAACTGTGTTCAAAGAAGGTATGGCATATGTTGCTTTGTCACGAGTGAAAACATTATCAGGTTTATTCATGATAGACTTTGATGATTCAAAAGTTAGTGCTGATACAAATTGTGTAAAGGAGTATAATAGATTAAGAAGAAGCTATGCTCCTCATTTAGGTCAGTATCCTGTGTTGGAGAAACGTGTAGTTTCTCGTAAAAGGAGAAATGAGAATATCTGTAATGAAGATGTAGAGAGGAGGAAAAAAAAGAGGAGTGATGTAATTGCAAACAAAAAGAATAAGGAAAATGAAGAACAGGTTGTAGGATGTTATTTTGAAAATAGCTCTGGTGTCAACTGCTACGCTAATGTAGTGCTGAATGTTGCATTTTATCTGGAAAGTTTGCAAGAGCAGATAATAGTAAATCAGGGAAAAAGATTCTGTTCTGTGCTGAGTCTCCTTTTTGAAAAGCTGAGTAATGATAAAACTCAAATAGAAAGTGCTACTGAAATTAGAAAAGTTTTAGATGTATGTTCAGGACGAACACAGTTTTCTCAAAATGTACAGCAAGACGCACAGGAATTCTTGATTTATTTTCTTCAGGTACTGGAAGAAGAAGGGGTTAACATTGAAAATTTATTTGGTCTCTCTTATAAATGGGAACATAGTTGTGAAAACTGTTATAATATATGTGGCTCTAATGTTGATTCTGAAAGGTTTATTTATTTAACATTGCCAGAGAGTAAAACAGTCACTTTTGCTAAATTAGTTAAAGATGCTAATCATAGCATGCAATGCGGTGAGTGTAAATCTGACATGTTTTCAACATTAATTTTAAAGGAATACAGACAGTATGTAATTTTAATGATGCAACGATGTAGAGCTGATGGTTCAAAATTGGATACTTTAATAAAGAAGTTTACAGGACAGCAATTATCAATTTCAGGAAAAACTTTTGTAACAGTTGCAATAATTTTCCATGATGGACCTACTGTAACTTCTGGTCATTACACAGTTTATCTTAAATGTGAAAAAGGCTGGACACTGTGTAATGATTCCCAATTGATTTTTAAGCAACGTTTGCCTTTTGATTTAGCAAATTCCTATCTAATCTTCCTGAAACCTAAATTTTAGAGAGATTTGACAACATCTGGACAAAACAATTTTACCATTTTATTGGATTACCATTTGGAATTTACAAATAAAAAGATTTAACAAATTATCATTTGGCCTAATGGAAAGGTAACCAATTGTAATGTGGAATTTTTCCATTTTTTAAGGAAACTTTGGAAAACCAAAAATTTAGAAAAAATCGGTAACATCTGCACAATTTAAATTTTGGAATGTTATTGGATTGCCATTGGAAATTTTTTCAAAAAAGATTTTTAAAATTACTATTTGGCCATGCGGAAAAGTAAACAATTCTATTGTGGACTTATTTAATTATTAATTAATCTTTCGGAAACCAAAATGTTACAGAGAATCGGTGACATCTGTACAATTTAAACTTTTGTTTTTTATTGGATTACCATTGGAAATTAAACAAAAAAAGAATTTTAAAATTACTATTTGGCCTAAAGGAAATGGAACCAGATGTATTGTGGAGTTATTTGACATATATTATTGTGATTATACTTCTGAAACAAAAATATCAGACGGTATTTTAAAGAAATAAGTATTGATATTAGATGATATTTTTTAAGAATATTATGCATTTCTATAAAGTTATGTTTATGCAAAAAGAGATTGTGGGCTTTTTTAAAAACAATCTTTGAGATTGTTAATTTTTTTTTTTGCCTGCTGTTAAATGATGAATGCAATTGCTTTCACAATTTATAGTGAAATGCAATATTTTCTGAAAACAGCAAAAAAAAGGCAAAAATATTTTTTGAAAAATATGTAAATATGTGTACTGTATTATTAAATGTTTTATTAAATATTAATACTTTTTTCTTTTTTTTCAGATTGATATAGAACATTTTCGAAAACTAGAACCATTTTTAAAGCAATTAAAAAAAAATTAAATGAATAAATCTTTTTTTGAGTGGGTATGGTAAGTCAATAATGTCATGGTCCCTTTTTTCCACTTCTCTACAATCACATTTGCAGTTTTTAATTGTAGTCTCTCAAGGACCTTGTAATGTGATAATTGATTTTTAGTGTTTTTTTTAAAAAAAAAAAAATTACACGTACCGTACGCGTACGGTAAAAAAAAAAAAAAAAGTTTTACAAAAAATATATAAAAAATAGATAAAAGGTAAGGTTGGCTCTTAAAAGAGCCGTTGTGTTCATGCAGGGACAGAGGAAAGAAAGATTGGGAATATTAGACGGTACGACAAGTGTGCTGATCTATTTTAATGTTCACTAGGGAAATACTGGTCTCCCTATAAGTAATTAGATCGTGACAATTGGCGCACCGTACTTCAACCCTCTCAAACCGAGGGTTAATTTCCAGAGGACCAGAAAAAGGAGATGCTCCCCCCACAGATGAAGGGCTCACCTGACCTGCAGAAGAAGGACTCGGCTCTGCAGATGATGGTCCAGGCTGAGCTGCTGTGGATGTGCTTTATTGATTTACTGAAGGGTTACCTTCAGTAAGTCGAGCATGTGTCCTTCTGTGTACATCCTTAAGGTGTCTCATCATGGTGTGATTCCCAAAGGAATACTTCCTGTCAGGATTACCTCTTGAAAGTACACGCTTACACAGCTTGCAAGTCACTAAGGGTGCATTTACCTTTTGCTGGCCTTCTGGAAAAGTAAAATACTCCCATACGTAAGAGGTCTTTTGTTTCCTCGCTCTCTGCCTCAAGGTAGTGCTGCTAGCCTCACTCTCAGAAGAGCTCTGCTGTTCTGCCATCGTATCACAAAGACAACCCAGCTCCTTCTCCTAAGGGATCACAAGCAGAAATGAGGGGAATGGGTGTGGTGTAGGAGAGTTCTAGAACTGAAAGTAGTTTCAACCAATCAAAAGTTGTGTTTCATGATCACATGACCTACCGTACGCTTACGGTACGCTTACGGCAAAAGTACGCATGCGCGTAAAAAAGACACGCGCTCGCGCGCATGCGCATACCAGTCACTCCCCGACACTTCCGCGTAACGTGCGCGTGTAGCGTACACGCGTACGCGCCCCACGCGCAGTACGCGCGGCTACGCAAATTGCCTAACTATACGCAAACAGCGTAGATAAATTACGGACATTGCGTAAACCGTACGCTTACCGTAAGCTTACGGTACGCGTACTAAAAAAAAATTTAAAAAAAAGGAAAAAATGTATTGCTAATAAATTTTACCTGTTTATTTTATAAAAAATGTTTAAAAAAACATATTTTAGAATTTTAAAAATTTAACCATAGTCTTTAAAAAAGGATAGAAAATTAAAATAAAAATATGTAAAAAAAAAAAAGAAGAAAATAAAAAATAGCATTTAAAAAACCTTGCAAATTCACTGAAAAAACCATGGGTTTCACACACGTTATAGTTAGGAATTAGCATTTAAAAAACCTTTGAAATTCACTGAAAAAACCATGGGTTTCACACACGTTATAGTTAGGAATTAGCATTTAAAAAACCTTAGAAATTCAATGAAAAAACCAAAGGTTTCACACATGTTATAGTTAGCTGGACATTTCACTCGTAAAAAACCAATGAAATTCCCCCGTTATAGTTAGTTCAGCTAACTATAACTCGCGCGCCCGCAATGCACTACTGATGACGTCACATATTACATCACTCATGACATGGTCAGTGACATCACTCATGACATCACTGATGACATCTCAAATGACATCACTGATGACATTATCCTTGTGACAGAGTGGTAGACCTCCTCTCACCCTAATATAACCTTTGATACAAACATTCAAAAATAGAGACTAAAATTTTCAAAAAAATGGACATACCAATAACAGTTACAACAAACCTATTCAGTAATTCTAAGATCCACATACACATCCACTCATCCACCAACAATCCTATACAGTCACTTATACATGTACTCACACATCATATGTACTCATACACCTAAACATCCTGTAACACAATCCCACTCATCCATAGAGTTACTCACACATAGTCACTCATGCTAATAAAGAATCAAACATCCATTTACTTGCATATACAGTTATACACACACTAGCACACTTACTTTTACAGAAACTTACACATACTTAGTCTTTTTAACAATCACTTATAGAAACACATACTTATTCATACAGGAACTCTTCCAATCTCTCACTCTCACATATACTCACTTATAAACACCAATAGTCACATATACTAGTTTAAAACATATGTAGTTACTTATGAAGACACTATTGAGACAGTCATTCACTCACTAACACACCCATGCACACACTCATCCACCCATACAGTCCTGCACACATGCTGTCTTCAACACATACAAACAGTGAGTCACTCATTCATGCATCTATGCACTACGTAATACCCCCCACCGCACCATGAAGACACTCAGACACTCATACTGATACTCAAAAAACCAACTATTAACCTATATAGACACTCATGTAGCTACTCACCAACCCATGCAGCCACTTATATACAAAGTGAGAGACTGATACAGGTATTTACACATTTAAACATTACTCACTAAGCCATGTATTCAAAAAGATACACTTAATCAGTCAGTTATACAATCAATTTTTCAGAAACAAATCATCAATATAGACACTTATATACTCATTTATTCTTCCATCGACCTTGAGATATACATATATAAAACATATTTAATTTTCAGAAAAACACACATTCACTGGATGATGTCATCAGTGATATCATTTGAGATGTCATCAGTGATGTCATGAGTGATGTCACTGACCATGTCATGAGTGATGTAATATGTGACGTCATCAGTAGTGCATTGCGGGCGCGCGAGTTATAGTTAGCTGAACTAACTATAACGGGGGAATTTCATTGGTTTTTTACGAGTGAAATGTCCAGCTAACTATAACATGTGTGAAACCTTTGGTTTTTTCATTGAATATATATATATATAAATGCATATGCATATATATGCATATATATTTGTGCATATGTGTGCGTGTAGAGAGAGATAGAGAGGTAAAGGGGTAGAGGTAGAGAGGTAGAGGTAGAGAGGTAGAGGTACAGGGGTAGAGAGTAGTAGAGAGAGAGGTAGAGAGGTAGAGAGTAGAGTATGAGTAATAGAGAGTAGAGAGTGAGTAGTAGAGAGTAGTAGAGAGAGTAGCAGAGAGTGAGTAGTAGAGAGTAGTAGAGTGAGTAATAGAGAGTTAATAGTAGAGAGTGAGTTGTAGAGAGTAGTAGAGAGTGAGTAGTAGAGAGTGGGTAATAGAGAGTGAGTAGTAGAGAGTAGTAGAGAGTGAGTAGTAGAGTGTGTAGTAGAGAGTAGTAGAGAGTGAGTAGTAGAGAGTAGTAGAGAGTGAATAGTAGAGAGTGAGCAGCAGAGAGAGAGTAGTAGAGAGTATTAGAGAGTGAGTAGTAGAGTGAGTAGAAGAGAGTAGTAGAGAGAGAGTAGTAGAGAGTGAGTAGTAGTGTGAGTAGTAGAGAGTAGTAGAGAGTAGTAGAGAGAGAGTAGTAGAGAGTGAGTAGTAGAGAGTAGTAGAGAGAGAGTAGTAGAGAGTGAGTAGTAGAGAGTGAGTAGTAGAGAGTAGTAGAGTAGTAGAGAGTGAGTAGTAGAGAGTGAGTAGTAGAGAATAGTGGAGTAGTAGAGAGCTAGTAGTAGAGAGTAGTATAGAGTGAGTAGTAGGGATTAGTAGAGAGTGAGTAGTAGAGTGAGTAGTCGAGAGTAGTAGAGAGTGAGTAGTAGAGAGCAAGTAATAGAGAGTGTGTAGTAGAGAGTGAGTAGTAGAGAGTAGTAGAGAGTGAGATGTAGAGAGAGTAGTAGAGAGTAGTAGAGTAGTAGAGAATGAGTAGTAGAGTGAGTAGTAGAGAGTAGTAGAGAGCGAGTAGTTGAGAGTGAGTAGTGGAGAGTGAGTAGTAGAGAGTAGTAGAGAGTGAGTAGTAGAGAGTGAGTAGTAGAGAGTAGTATAGAGTGCGCAGTAGAGAGAGAATAGTAGAGAGTGAGCAGTAGAGAGTAGTAGAGTGAGTAGTAGAGAGTGAGTAGTAGAGAGAGAGTAGTAGAGAGTAGTAGAGAGTGAGTAGTAGGGTTTTGGCGAGTGAGTGGTAGCGAGTAGTAGAGAGTAGTAGAGTGATTAGTAGAGAGTAGTAGAGAGTGAGTGGTAGAGAGAGTAGTAGAGAGTAGTAGAGAGTGAGTAGTAGAGAGTAGTAGAGAGCGAGTAGTAGAGAGTGAGTAGTAGAGAGTGAGTAGTAGAGAGAGAGTAGTAGAAAGTGAGTAGTAGACAGTAGTAGAGTGAGTAGTAGAGGGGGAGTAGTAGAGAGAGAGTAGTAGAGAGTAGTAGAGAGTGAGTAGTAGAGAGTAGTAGATTGAGTAGTAGAGAGTGAGTAGTCGAAAGTGAGTAGTAGAGAGTAGTAGTAGAGAGTGAGTAGTAGAAAGTGAGTAGTAGAGAGTAGTAGCGAGTGAGTACTAGAGAGTGAGTAGTTTAATTTAAAAGGAACACAATGAGGGGGTTCCTTTTGTCATAGAAATTATGATTAGTGCTGAAAAAAGAAAACTTAGGGCATATTTTGAGTGACTTCTCAAATCCTCTTCTATTTCAATAAAAAATTCAGATATGCAGACTGAAATATGCACTTTCAATACCAGCAGCAGACTTCCCAGGTGAGCAGTAGCTTTACTACAGTTATCTAATAAGCAACTAGAGTGCTAACATTCCGAATTTATGGCAAATGTGTGACACATCTGAATGCCTTCTTGATGGAATCAAAGTAAAAAAACCTGACAGTATTTCCTACTGAGGAGACTGTAGTAAATGAGGAAATTAGGAAACTTCATAACAAATAAGTCTCCCAAGATGGCCACTAGAGACAAAAGAGCCCAAATGTAGCACAAATATCACCCAGATGTAGCCCATGTATAGCCCAATGACAGAATGTCCCAGAGTGTTCTAAAGAACAACTAGAGCACTAACAGTCTTACTTATGACAAAAGTATGGCACACCTGAAGCCATCTTGATTGGAATAAAGTGGTGACACTTAAAACATTTAATTTGCAAAGGAACAAAATGAGGGGGTTGATTTTGCCATAGAAATTATGATTAGTGCTGCAGAAAGAAAAATTAGGGCACATTTTGACTTCTCAAATCCTCTTCTATTTCATTAAACAATTCTGACATGCAGACTGAAACATGCACTTTGAATACCAGCAGCAGACTTCCCTGGTGAGCAGTAGCTTTACTACAGTGATCTAATGAGCAACTAGAGTGCTACCATTCAGAATTTATGGCAAATATGTGGCACATCTGAATGCCTTCTTGATGGAACCAAAGTAAACAAGCATTGAAAATGCAATAGGTCTCGCTCTCGTTTAAGTTAAAGCAATTCTGTTTGTAGTTAGGTGGCTTTTTTGTATTAGTGTTTTTCAAACTTTCATGTACATAACATGCATATGTATGCATATATGTATATGTGTATGTATGCATGCATTTATATTTGTATTTATATAGATATACAGATTATATATGTGTTTATACATGTATGTATGTATATATATACACATACATATATATAAATGGATATGCATATATATGCATATATATATGTGCATATGTGTGCTTGTAGAGAGAGGTAGAGAGAGGTAGAGAGGTAGAGGTGTAGAGGTAGAGGTAAAGAGGTAGAGAGGTAGAGAGTAGTAGATAGAGAGAGGTGGAGAGAGGTAGAGAGTAGAGAGTGAGTAATAGAGAGTAGAGCGCGAGTAGTAGAGAGTAGTAGAGAGAGTAGCATAGAGTGAGTAGTAGAGAGTAGTAGAGTGAGTAGTAGAGAGTGAGTAGTAGAGAGTGAGTAGTAGAGAGTAGTAGAGAGTGAGTATTAGAGAGTGAGTAGTAGAGAGTGAGTAGTAGAGAGTAGTAGAGAGTGAGTAGTAGAGTGAGTAGTAGAGAGTATTAGAGAGTAGTAGAGAGTGAGTAGTAGAGAGTAGTAGAGAGTGAGTAATAGAGAGAGTAGTAGAGAGTAGTAGAGTAGTAGAGAATGAGTAGTAGAGAGTGAGTAGTAGAGAGAGTAGTAGAGTAGTAGAGAGTGAGTAGTAGAGAGTGCGTAGTAGAGAGTAGTAGAGAGCGAGTAGTAGAGAGTGAGTAGTGGAGAGTGAGTAGTAGAGAGTAGTAGAGAGTGAGCAGTAGAGTGAGTAGTAGAGAGAGAGAAGTAGAAAGTGAGTAGTAGAAAGTAGTAGAGTGAGTAGTAGAGAGGGAGTAGTAGAGAGAGAGTAGTAGAGAGTGAGTAGTAGAGTAGTAGAGAGTAGTAGATTGAGTAGTAGAGAGTGAGTAGTAGAGAGTGAGTAGTAGAGAGTAGTAGTAGAGAGTAGTAGAGAGTGAGTAGTGGAGAGTGAGTAGTAGCGAGTGAGTAGTAAAGAGTGAGTAGTTTAATTTAAAAGGAACACAATGATGGGGTTAATTTTGCCATAGAAATTATGATTAGTGCTGAAAAAAGAAAATTTAGGGCATATTTTGAGTGACTTCTCAAATCCTCTTCTATTTCCTTTAAAAATTCTGATATGCAGACTGAAATATGCACTTTCAATACCAGCAGCAGACTTCCCAGGTGAGCAGTAGCTTTACTACAGTGATCTAATAAGCAACTAGAGTGCTAACATTCTGAATTTATGGCAAATGTGTGACACATCTGAATGCCTTCTTGATGGAATCAAAGTATAACACCTGAAAGTATTTCCTACTGAGGAGACTATAGAAAATTAGGAAATTAGAAAACTTCATAACAATTAAGTCTCCCAAGATGGCCCCCAGAGACAAAAGAGCCCAAATATCACCTAGATGTAGCCCTAGTATAGCCCAATGACAGAATGTCCCAGAGTGTTCTAAAGAACAACTAGAGCACAAACAGTCTTACTTATGGCACAGCTGAAGCCATCTTGATTGGAATAAAGTGGTAACACTTAAAACATTTAATTTGCAAAGGAACAAAATGAGGGGGTTCATTTTGCCATAGAAATTATTATTAGTGCTGCAGAAAAAAAAATTAGGGCACATTTTGACTTCTCATATCCTCTTCTATTTCATTAAACAATTCTGACATGCAGACTGAAACATGCACTTTGAATACCAGCAGCAGACTTCCCTGGTGAGCAGTAGCTTTACTACAGTGATCTAATGAGCAACTAGAGTGCTACCATTCAGAATGTATGGCAAATGTGTGACACATCTGAATGCCTTCTTGATGAAACCAAAGTAAACAAGCATTGAAAATGCAATAGGTCTCGCTCTCGTTTAAGTTAAAGCAATACTGTTTGTAATTAGGTGGCTTTTTAGCTTTGCTTGTATTAGTGTTTTTCAAACTTTCATTTACATAACATGCATATGTATGCATATATGTATATGTATATGTATGCATGCATTTATATTTGTATTTATATAGATATACAGATTATATATATGTTTATATATGTATGCATGTATATATGTATATATATATACACATACATATATATAAATGCATATGCATATATATACATATATACATGTGCATATGTGTGCTTGTAGAGAGAGGTAGAGAGAGGTAGAAAGGTGGAGGTGTAGAAGTAGAGAGGTAGAGGTAGAGAGGTGGAGAGTAGTAGAGAGAGAGGAAGCGAGAGGTAGAGAGTAGAGAGTGAGTAATAGAGAGTAGAGAGTGAGTAGTAGAGAGTAGTAGAGAGTTGTAGAGAGAGTAGCAGAGAGTGAGTAGTAGAGAGTAGTAGAGTGAGTAGTAGAGAGTGAGTAGTAGAGAATGAGTAGTAGAGAGTAGTAGAGAGTGAGTATTAGAGAGTGAGTAGTAGAGAGTGAGTAATAGAGAGTAGTAGAGAGTAGTAGAGAGTGAGTAGTAGAGTGAGTAGTAGAGAGTAGTAGAGAGTAGTAGAGAGTGAGTAGTAGAGAGTAGTAAAGAGTGAGTAGCAGAGAGAGAGTATTAGATAGTAGTAGAGAGTGAGTAGTAGAGTGAGTAGTAGAGAGTAGTAGAGAGAGAGTAGTAGAGAGTGAATAGTAGAGTAGTAAAGAGTGAGTAGTAGAGAGTGAGTAGTAGAGTGAGTCATAGAGAGTGAGTAGTAGAGAGTGAGTAGTAGAGAGTAGTAGAGAGTGAGTAGTAGAGAGTGAGTAGTAGAGAGTAGTAGAGAGTGAGTAGTAGAGTGAGAAGTAGAGAGTAGTAGAGAGTGAATAGTCGAGGGAGTACTTGAGAGTAGTAGAGAGCGAGTAGTAGAGAGCACGTAGTAGAAAGTGTGTAGTAGAGAGTGAGTAGTAGAGAGTAGTAGAGAGTGAGATGTAGAGAGAGTAAGAGAGAGTAGTAGAGTAGTAGAGAGTGAGTAGTAGAGTGAGTAGTAGAGTAGTTGAAAGCGAGTAGTAGAGAGTGAGTAGTGGAGAGTGAGCAGTAGAGAGTAGTAGAGAGTGAGTAGTAGAGAGTGAGTAGTAGAGAATGAGTAGTAGTGAGTGAGTAGTAGAGAGAGGAGTAGAAAGAGCGTAGTAGAGAGTGAGTAGTAGAGAGTAATATAGTGAGTTGTAGAGAGTGAGTAGTAGAGAGAGAGTAGTAGAGAGTGAGTAGTAGAGTAGTAGAGAGCGAGTGGTAGAGAGTAGTAGAGAGTAGTAGAGTGAGTAGTAGAGAATAGTAGAGAGTGAGCAGTAGAGAGAGTAGTAGAGAGTAAAAGAGTAGAAGAGAGTGAGTAGTAGAGAGTGAGTAATAGAGAGAGTATTAGAGAGTAGTAGAGTAGTAGAGAGCGAGTAGTAGAGAGTGAGTAGTGAAGAGTGAGTAGTAGAGAGTAGTAGAGAGCGAGTAGTAGAGAGTGAGTAGTAGAGAGTGAGTAGTAAAGAGAGAGTAGTAGAGAGTGAGTAGTAGAGAGTACTACAGTGAGTAGTAGAGAGTGAGTAGTAGAGTAGTAGAGAGTGAGTGGAGGAGAGTAGTAAAGAGTAGTAGAGTGAGTAGTAGAGTAGTAGTGAGTGAGTAGTAGAGAGTGAATAGTAGAGAGTAGTAGTAGAGAGTAGTAGAGAGTAGTAGAGAGCGAGTAGTAGAGAGTGAGTAGTGGAGAGTGAGTAGTAGAGAGTAGTAGAGAGTGAGCAGTAGAGTGAGTAGTAGAGAGAGAGAAGTAGAAAGTGAGTAGTAGAAAGTAGTAGAGTGAGTAGTAGAGAGGGAGTAGTAGAGAGAGAGTAGTAGAGAGTGAGTAGTAGAGTAGTAGAGAGTAGTAGATTGAGTAGTAGAGAGTGAGTAGTAGAGAGTGAGTAGTAGAGAGTAGTAGTAGAGAGTAGTAGAGAGTGAGTAGTGGAGAGTGAGTAGTAGCGAGTGAGTAGTAAAGAGTGAGTAGTTTAATTTAAAAGGAACACAATGATGGGGTTAATTTTGCCATAGAAATTATGATTAGTGCTGAAAAAAGAAAATTTAGGGCACATTTTGAGTGACTTCTCAAATCCTCTTCTATTTCCTTTAAAAATTCTGATATGCAGACTGAAATATGCACTTTCAATACCAGCAGCAGACTTCCCAGGTGAGCAGTAGCTTTACTACAGTGATCTAATAAGCAACTAGAGTGCTAACATTCTGAATTTATGGCAAATGTGTGACACATCTGAATGCCTTCTTGATGGAATCAAAGTATAACACCTGAAAGTATTTCCTACTGAGGAGACTATAGAAAATTAGGAAATTAGAAAACTTCATAACAATTAAGTCTCCCAAGATGGCCCCCAGAGACAAAAGAGCCCAAATATCACCTAGATGTAGCCCTAGTATAGCCCAATGACAGAATGTCCCAGAGTGTTCTAAAGAACAACTAGAGCACAAACAGTCTTACTTATGGCACAGCTGAAGCCATCTTGATTGGAATAAAGTGGTAACACTTAAAACATTTAATTTGCAAAGGAACAAAATGAGGGGGTTCATTTTGCCATAGAAATTATTATTAGTGCTGCAGAAAAAAAAATTAGGGCACATTTTGACTTCTCATATCCTCTTCTATTTCATTAAACAATTCTGACATGCAGACTGAAACATGCACTTTGAATACCAGCAGCAGACTTCCCTGGTGAGCAGTAGCTTTACTACAGTGATCTAATGAGCAACTAGAGTGCTACCATTCAGAATGTATGGCAAATGTGTGACACATCTGAATGCCTTCTTGATGAAACCAAAGTAAACAAGCATTGAAAATGCAATAGGTCTCGCTCTCGTTTAAGTTAAAGCAATACTGTTTGTAATTAGGTGGCTTTTTAGCTTTGCTTGTATTAGTGTTTTTCAAACTTTCATTTACATAACATGCATATGTATGCATATATGTATATGTATATGTATGCATGCATTTATATTTGTATTTATATAGATATACAGATTATATATATGTTTATATATGTATGCATGTATATATGTATATATATATACACATACATATATATAAATGCATATGCATATATATACATATATACATGTGCATATGTGTGCTTGTAGAGAGAGGTAGAGAGAGGTAGAAAGGTGGAGGTGTAGAAGTAGAGAGGTAGAGGTAGAGAGGTGGAGAGTAGTAGAGAGAGAGGAAGCGAGAGGTAGAGAGTAGAGAGTGAGTAATAGAGAGTAGAGAGTGAGTAGTAGAGAGTAGTAGAGAGTTGTAGAGAGAGTAGCAGAGAGTGAGTAGTAGAGAGTAGTAGAGTGAGTAGTAGAGAGTGAGTAGTAGAGAATGAGTAGTAGAGAGTAGTAGAGAGTGAGTATTAGAGAGTGAGTAGTAGAGAGTGAGTAATAGAGAGTAGTAGAGAGTAGTAGAGAGTGAGTAGTAGAGTGAGTAGTAGAGAGTAGTAGAGAGTAGTAGAGAGTGAGTAGTAGAGAGTAGTAAAGAGTGAGTAGCAGAGAGAGAGTATTAGATAGTAGTAGAGAGTGAGTAGTAGAGTGAGTAGTAGAGAGTAGTAGAGAGAGAGTAGTAGAGAGTGAATAGTAGAGTAGTAAAGAGTGAGTAGTAGAGAGTGAGTAGTAGAGTGAGTCATAGAGAGTGAGTAGTAGAGAGTGAGTAGTAGAGAGTAGTAGAGAGTGAGTAGTAGAGAGTGAGTAGTAGAGAGTAGTAGAGAGTGAGTAGTAGAGTGAGAAGTAGAGAGTAGTAGAGAGTGAATAGTCGAGGGAGTACTTGAGAGTAGTAGAGAGCGAGTAGTAGAGAGCACGTAGTAGAAAGTGTGTAGTAGAGAGTGAGTAGTAGAGAGTAGTAGAGAGTGAGATGTAGAGAGAGTAAGAGAGAGTAGTAGAGTAGTAGAGAGTGAGTAGTAGAGTGAGTAGTAGAGTAGTTGAAAGCGAGTAGTAGAGAGTGAGTAGTGGAGAGTGAGCAGTAGAGAGTAGTAGAGAGTGAGTAGTAGAGAGTGAGTAGTAGAGAATGAGTAGTAGTGAGTGAGTAGTAGAGAGAGGAGTAGAAAGAGCGTAGTAGAGAGTGAGTAGTAGAGAGTAATATAGTGAGTTGTAGAGAGTGAGTAGTAGAGAGAGAGTAGTAGAGAGTGAGTAGTAGAGTAGTAGAGAGCGAGTGGTAGAGAGTAGTAGAGAGTAGTAGAGTGAGTAGTAGAGAATAGTAGAGAGTGAGCAGTAGAGAGAGTAGTAGAGAGTAATAGAGTAGAAGAGAGTGAGTAGTAGAGAGTGAGTAATAGAGAGAGTATTAGAGAGTAGTAGAGTAGTAGAGAGCGAGTAGTAGAGAGTGAGTAGTGAAGAGTGAGTAGTAGAGAGTAGTAGAGAGCGAGTAGTAGAGAGTGAGTAGTAGAGAGTGAGTAGTAAAGAGAGAGTAGTAGAGAGTGAGTAGTAGAGAGTACTACAGTGAGTAGTAGAGAGTGAGTAGTAGAGTAGTAGAGAGTGAGTGGAGGAGAGTAGTAAAGAGTAGTAGAGTGAGTAGTAGAGTAGTAGTGAGTGAGTAGTAGAGAGTGAATAGTAGAGAGTAGTAGTAGAGAGTAGTAGAGAGTAGTAGAGAGTGAGTAGTAGAGAGTAGTAGCGAGTGAGTAGTAGAGAGTGAGTAGTAGACAGTAGTAGAGTAGTAGAGAGTGAGTAGTAGAGAGTAGTATAGAGTGAGTAGTAGAGTAGTAGAGAGTGAGTGGTAGAGAGTGAGTAGGAGAGTAATAGAGAGTGAGTAGTAGAGAGCAGTAGAGAGTGAGTAGTAGAGAGTGAGTAGTAGAGAGAGAGTAGTAGAGTAGTAGAGAGCGAGTGGTAGAGAGTAGTAGAGAGTAGTAGAGTGAGTAGTAGAGAATAGTAGAGAGTGAGCAGTAGAGAGAGTAGTAGAGAGTAATAGAGTGAGTTGTAGAGAGTGAGTAGTAGAGAGAGAGTAGTAGAGAGTGAGTAGTAGAGTAGTAGAGAGCGAGTGGTAGAGAGTAGTAGAGAGTAGTAGAGTGAGTAGTAGAGAATAGTAGAGAGTGAGCAGTAGAGAGAGTAGTAGAGAGTAATAGAGTAGAAGAGAGTGAGTAGTAGAGAGTGAGTAATAGAGAGAGTATTAGAGAGTAGTAGAGTAGTAGAGAGCGAGTAGTAGAGAGTGAGTAGTGAAGAGTGAGTAGTAGAGAGTAGTAGAGAGCGAGTAGTAGAGAGTGAGTAGTAGAGAGTGAGTAGTAAAGAGAAAGTAGTAGAGAGTGAGTAGTAGAGAGTACTACAGTGAGTAGTAGAGAGTGAGTAGTAGAGTAGTAGAGAGTGAGTGGAGGAGAGTAGTAAAGAGTAGTAGAGTGAGTAGTAGAGTAGTAGTGAGTGAGTAGTAGAGAGTGAATAGTAGAGAGTAGTAGTAGAGAGTAGTAGAGAGTAGTAGAGAGTGAGTAGTAGAGAGTAGTAGCGAGTGAGTAGTAGAGAGTGAGTAGTAGAGAGTAGTAGAGTAGTAGAGAGTGAGTAGTAGAGAGTAGTATAGAGTGAGTAGTAGAGTAGTAGAGAGTGAGTGGTAGAGAGTAGTAGAGTGAGTCGTAGAGAGTAGTAGAGAGTGAGTTGTAGAGAGTGAATAGTAGAGAGTAGTAGAGAGAGAGTAGTAGAGAGTGAGTAGTAGAGAGTGAGTAGTAGAGAGTGAGTAGTAGAGAGTAGTAGAGAGTGAGTAGTAGAGAGTGAGTAGGAGAGTAATAGAGAGTGAGTAGTAGAGAGCAGTAGAGAGTGAGTAGTAGAGAGTGAGTAGTAAAGAGAGAGTAGTAGAGAGTAGCAGAGAGTGAGTAGTAGAGTAGTAGAGAGTAGTCAGTGTCAGTCAGTGTCAGTCAGTGTCAGTCAGTCAGTGTCAGGGTCATTCAGTCAGTGTCAGTCAGTCAGTCAGCGTCAGTCAATCAGTGTCAGTCAGTGTCAGTCAATCAGTGTCAGTCAGTGTCAGTCAGTCAGTGTCAGTCAGTGTCAGTCAATCAGTGTCAGTCAGTGTCAGTCAGTGTCACTCAATCAGGGTCAGTCAGTGTCAGTGTCATTCAGTGTCAGTGTCAGTCAATCAGTGTCAGTCAGTGTCAATCAGTCAGTGTCAGTCAGTGTCAGTGTCATTCAGTGTCAGTGTCAGTCAATCAGTGTCAGTCAGTGTCAAGCAGTCAGTGTCAGTCAGTCAGTGTCAGTCAGTGTCAGCTAGAGCAGCTCTGCTGACCTGGTTCTCTGGCTCTAAAGCAGCTCTGCTGACCTGGTTCTCTCCCTCTAAAGCAGCTCTGCTGACCTGGTTTCTCTGGCTCTACAGCAGGTCTGCTGACCTGGTTCTCTGGCTCTAGAGCAGCTCTGCTGACCTAGATCTTAGGCTACAGAGCAGCTCTGCTGATCTGGTTCTCTGGCTCTACAACAGCTCTGCTGACCTGGTTCTCTGGCTCTAAAGCAGTTCTGATGACCTTATTCTCTGGCTCTAGAGCAGCTCTGCTGACCTAGTTCTTAGGCTACATAGCAGCTCTGCTGATCTGGTTCTCTGGCTCTACAACAGCTCTGCTGACCTTGTTCTCTGGCTCTAAAGCAGCTCTGGTGACTCGGTTCTATGGCTCTAAAGCAGTTCTGCTGACATGGTTCTCTCCCTCTAGAGCAACTCTGGTGACCTGGTTCTCTTCCTCTAAAGCAGTTCTACTGACCTGGTTTCTCTGGCTCTACAGCAGCTCTGCTGACCTGGTTCTCTGGCTCTAGAGCAGCTCTGCTGACCTGGTTCTTAGGCTCTAGAGCAGCTCTGCTGACCTGGTTCTCTTGCTCTATAGCAGCTCTGCTGACCTGGTTCTATGGCTCTACAGCAGCTCTGCTGGCTTGGTTCTCTGGCTCTAGAGCAGCTCTGCTGACCTGGTTCTCTGGCTCTAAAGCAGCTCTGCTGACCTGGTTCTCTGGCTCTAAAGCAGCTCTGCTGGCCTGGTTCTCTGGCTCTAAAGCAGCACTGCTGACCTGGTTCTCTCCCTCTAAAGCAGCTCTGCTGACCTGGTTTCTATGGCTCTACAGCAGCTCTGCTGACCTGGTTCTCTGGCTCTAGAGCAGCTCTGCTGACCTAGTTCTTATGCTCTAGAGCGGCTCTGCAGACCTGGTTCTCTGGCTCTACAACAGCTCTGCTGACCTGGTTCTCTGGCTCTAAAGCAGCTCTGCTGACCCGGTTCTATGGCTCTAAAGCAGTTCTGCTGACCTGGTTCTCTGGCTCTAGAGCAGCTCTGCTGACCTGGTCCCTTGGCTCTAAAGCAGCTCTGCTGACCTGGTTCTTAGGCTCTAGAGCAGCTCTGCTGACCTGGTTCTCTTGCTCTATAGCAGCTCTGCTGACCTGGTTCTATGGCTCTACAGCAGCTCTTCTGGCTTGGTTCTCTGGCTCTAGAGCAGCTCTGCTGACCTGGTTCTCTGGCTCTAAAGCAGCTCTGCTGACCTGTTTCCATGGCTCTAAAGCAGCGCTGCTGACCTGGTTCTCTGGCTCTAGAGCAGCTCTGCTGACCTGGTCGCTTGGCTCTAAAGCAGTTCTGCTGACCTGGTTCTCTCGCTATTAAAGCAGCTCTACTGACCTGGTTTCTCTGGCTCTACAGCAGCTCTGCTGACCTGGTTCTATGGCTCTAAAGCAGCTCTGCTGACCTGGTTCTCTGGCTCTTGAGCAGCTCTGCTGACCTGGTTCTTAGGCTCTAGAGCAGCACTGCTGACCTGGTTCACTGGCTCTGAAGCGGCTCTGCTGACCTGGTTCTATGGCTCTAAAGCAGGTCTACTGACCTGGTTCTCTGGCTCTAGAGCAGCTCTGCTGACCTGGTTCTCTGGCTCTAAAGCAGCTCTGCTGGCTTGGTTCTCTCCCTCTAAATCAGCTCTACTGACCTGGTTCTCTGCCTCTGGAGCAGCTCTGCTGACCTGGTTCTATGGCTGTAAAGCAGCTCTGCTGTCCTGGTTCTCTGGTTCTAGAGCAGCTCTGCTGACCTGGTTCTCTGGCTCTAAAGCAGCTCTGCTGACCTGGTTTTCTGGCTCTAGAGCAGCTCTGCTGACCTGGTTCTCTGGCTCTAAAGCAGCTCTGCTGACCTGGTTCTCTCCCTCTAAAGAGCTCTGCTGACCTGGTTCTCTGGATCTAAAGCAGTTCTGCTGACCTGGTTCTCTGCCTCTAGAGCAGCTCTGCTGACCTGGTTCTCTGGCTCTAAAGCAGTTCTGCTGACCTGGTTCTCTCCCTCTAAAGCAGCTCTGCTGACCTGGTTTCTCTGGCTCAACAGCAGCTCTGTTGACCTGGTTCTCTGGCTCTAAAGCAGCTCTGCTGACCCGGTTCTATGGCTCTAAAGCAGTTCTGCTGACCTGGTTCTCTGGCTCTAGAGCAGCTCTGCTGACCTGGTCCCTTGGCTCTAAAGCAGCTCTGCTGACCTGGTTCTTAGGCTCTAGAGCAGCTCTGCTGACCTGGTTCTCTTGCTCTATAGCAGCTCTGCTGACCTGGTTCTATGGCTCTACAGCAGCTCTTCTGGCTTGGTTCTCTGGCTCTAGAGCAGCTCTGCTGACCTGGTTCTCTGGCTCTAAAGCAGCTCTGCTGACCTGTTTCTATGGCTCTAAAGCAGCGCTGCTGACCTGGTTCTCTGGCTCTAGAGCAGCTCTGCTGACCTGGTCGCTTGGCTCTAAAGCAGTTCTGCTGACCTGGTTCTCTCGCTATTAAAGCAGCTCTACTGAGCTGGTTTCTCTGGCTCTACAGCAGCTCTGCTGACCTGGTTCTATGGCTCTAAAGCAGCTCTGCTGACCTGGTTCTCTGGCTCTTGAGCAGCTCTGCTGACCCGGTTCTTAGGCTCTAGAGCAGCTCTGCTGACCTGGTTCTCTGGCTCTGAAGCGGCTCTGCTGACCTGGTTCTATGGCTCTAAAGCAGCTCTGCTGACCTGGTTCTCTGGCTCTAGAGCAGCTCTGCTGACCTGGTTCTCTGGCTCTAAAGCAGCTCTGCTGGCTTGGTTCTCTCCCTCTAAATCAGCTCTACTGACCTGGTTCTCTGCCTCTGGAGCAGCTCTGCTGACCTGGTTCTATGGCTGTAAAGCAGCTCTGCTGTCCTGGTTCTCTGGTTCTAGAGCAGCTCTGCTGACCTGGTTCTCTGGCTCTAAAGCAGCTCTGCTGACCTGGTTCTCTGGCTCTAAAGCAGCTCTGCTGACCTGGTTCTCTCCCTCTAAAGAGCTCTGCTGACCTGGTTCTCTGGATCTAAAGCAGTTCTGCTGACCTGGTTCTCTGCGTCTAGAGCAGCTCTGCTGACCTGGTTCTCTGGCTCTAAAGCAGTTCTGCTGACCTGGTTCTCTCCCTCTAAAGCAGCTCTGCTGACCTGGTTTCTCTGGCTCAACAGCAGCTCTGT
The DNA here is from genome assembly GCF_964204655.1 of Triturus cristatus. Lineage (NCBI taxonomy): Eukaryota > Metazoa > Chordata > Amphibia > Caudata > Salamandridae > Triturus > Triturus cristatus. The sequence goes on from NC_140582.1 coordinate 222,898,048, forward strand.
TGACCTGGTTCTCTGGCTCTAGAGCAGCTCTGCTGACCTGGGTCTCTGGTTCTAGAGCAGCTCTGCTGACCTGCTTCTTAGGCTCTAGAGCAGCTCTGCTGACCTGGTTCTCTGGCTCTACAACGGCTCTGCTGACCTGGTTTCTCTGGCTCTACAGCAGCTCTGCTGATCTCGTTCTCTGCACTCACGATGCATGCACCCAACTTCGCGAAAATATATTTAAAAATAATATAAGTTTATTATAAGTACAAATATATTATTTTTATGAATATCTTAGATAATCTCTTGCCCTAATATGTATATTAAAGACACACACATATCATTTTGGAACATAATTTTTTTTTGCAGGAGTCAAGCACCCAGCGCCTCCCAGCACGTATATGACATCACGCGGGACCCGCAACTGCGCAAGCATCTCATACCGTAATGCGCATGTGTCGCAAATGCGCGGGAGCAGGAGTCACGGACTGGTCGCATACCAATTGCGCACATCACGTAATATTAAATGTATATGATGTAACTGAAAAGCACACAGCCATCACACACCGTACGCAGATCCTTCACGACTTTTCTAAAATAGCGGCTAGAATGCGCGCACCCACCGTGATGTGCACGCTTTGCGTGCGCGACTCCCAAAAAAAATTGGATTTTTTTTTTAAAGAAAATAATATAAATATATTAAAATAAAAAAATGAAAACAAGAAAATTAATCAGTATTTCAGTTTGAATGTTTTTTTTTTGTTGCAATTTTCAGAAAAATATATAATGTTATTTAATGAATAAAATATTTATAAATGAACAGTTAAGAAAAACTTTGACAAAGACCGTGCTGGTTGATACTCGTCAGCCATTAAATAATTTTTTTTCTGTACAATCCTGGAGTGCGGTTCTTCTTTGCGCAGCAGTGCGAGAGTAATTGGACATATATATATATATATATATATATATATATATATATATTACCTACTGGCGGTCGCCAGTAGGTAGTTATAGTTAGGACCACGTTTCCATAGGAAATCCGCAACATTCTATTTTGAATAACTTTGGCGCCGGTCGACGAATCCTCGCGAATTTTTCAAAATAGGTGGGGCGCTCCGCTCCGCTCCTACCCTGAAAGTCTCGGGGGGATTCGTCAAGCAGGGGCTGAGATAAAAGGGGGGTCCCAAAACGCGTTTTTCCCATGCATTTTTCCATAGAACCTTTAGACACAGCTACAGCCCGAATGGCTGAACAGAATTACTAGAAATTTGGCAGAGAGGTAGTCCTCAGGTCAAGGAAGTGCCTTTTGTAGGTTTGGTGTAAATCTGTTCAGTAGATTCTGAGAAAATAGCCTTTAAATCAATATATATATCTGAGCCAGCTTACGGTGCGCTTACGGTACGCTTACCGTACGCGTACGGTGGCGTGCGCGAGCGCAATTCTGATTGGCTCTTAGATCTTAATATCAAAACTAACAAAGGTGACGGACTCAAAATGGTAGCACCTCACTCCCAATATGCTGCTGCCTTATCTGGCTGTTAGTGCACAAAATCTCCAGCACCATTCACCTAGTGATGCCTCAGAGGGGAAATTCTGACAAACAATTTACATTAAATGGAGGTGCACTGAACATAGAAAAGAAGTCCAAAAGTGTTTTCTACTTTTCTTTGTTTAATTTTTATTTCAAATAGATAGATACATAACCACAGCCAACGCGTTTCGTTCCTTTAAAGATACAATTTCTTAACGGAACTTCTTCAGGGCTCAAAGTGACAGCAAATTAAATGCAGGCTTTGGATTTCAAAAATTGAAAAATGACGAATAGGTAGTGTATCCCACTTGATAATGGAACTATCCAGAGATCAAAAGATATTCAGATTGATCGTGGAGGGTCTGACTAAAGCTAAATACCAGTGGTCGGAGAATCGGGTTGTGACTGGAGAACGCTTAATAAGGTGTTTAATCAATAATATGTTGACATTAGACTGAGCATCTACTTTTGATGTCGTTTGACAATTTACCTCATGAACTGAATTGAAGGAACAGTACAGATTCTCATTATGAATCTTTGTCAATCACCATTCAAACGGATCTTAATACTTTAAACTTCAACCACTGGTATTTAGCTTTAGTCAGACCCTCCACGATCAATCTGAATATCTTTTGATCTCTGGATAGTTCCATTATCAAGTGGGATACACTACCTATTCGTCATTTTTCAATTTTTGAAATACAAAGCCTGCATTTAATTTGCTGTCACTTTGAGCCCTGAAGAAGTTCCGTTAAGAAATTGTATCTTTAAAGGAACGAAACGCGTTGGCTGTGGTTATGTATCTATCTATTTGAAATAAAAATTAAACAAAGAAAAGTAGAAAACACTTTTGGACTTCTTTTCTATGTTCAGTGCACCTCCATTTAATGTAAAAAGCTCTTAGATCTTAGTAAACATTCGAATCGGCCGAAACCAGGAAGCGGCGGCCGCCATTTTCTCTCTCGCACTGAGAGTGTGGATTAAAATACAAAGCACAAAAACATGTAAAGGGGCTGTTTGGACAGCTCCAAAACACCTAGCCATGTTGAGGGAGTCCCCAAAGATCCCCCAAGGCCAAAAACGGAATTTTTATTTTTTCGCTAATTTCGCCGATTACGCTTACCGTACGCGTACGGTAAAAAAATATTTAAAAAAAAAAATTATCCACACTCTCCCCACCCCGTGTGCAAATGGTGCCCGAAGGGCACCATTTTTGCATGGCTTATAACAGGTGTGAAAAATTAAAATATTACCTTTCAAAACGAAGTGCATCATATGTCCTCCATATGCGCACGGTGCGCGAAGCGCATCGTGCGTACATGGCCCATCTAGCGTAACGTGGGCACGCGGTGCGCATAGCGCACCGCGTGCCCACCGTGCGTGCACGGCACTAACTGCGTAAAGTGGGCGCACTGTGCGCACTGTGCGCGAAGCGCACCATGCGCGCACGGAACGAACTGCGTTAAGTGGGCGCGCACGCCACGAATGGCGTAAAGTAACATAGCATTTAAAAAACCGTACAAATTCACTGAAAAAACCATAGGTTTCACACACGTTATAGTTAGGAATTAGCATTTAAAAAACCTTGCAAATTCACTGAAAAAACCATAGGTTTCACACATGTTATAGTTAGCGGAAATTTTACTGATAAAAAACCAATGAAATTCCCCCGTTATAGTTAGTGCAGGCAACTATAACTCACGCGACCGCAATCTTCTGCTGATGACATATGTGTCTTTATGAAAAAAAAAAAATTGTAATATATGTATAGCTAAAAATTTATGGAAGAAGACATGGGCAAATAAGTGTCTAAATACAGTATTAGCATCAGCAGAGGATTGCGGTCGCGTGAGTTATAGTTGCCTGCACTAACTATAACGGGGGAATTTCATTGGTTTTTTATCAGTAAAATATCCGCTAACTATAACATGTGTGAAACCTATGGTTTTTTCAGTGAATATATATATAGATAGATAGATAGATAGATAGATAGATAGATAGATAGATAGATAGATAGATAGATAGATAGATAGATAGATAGATAGATAGATAGATAGATAGATAGATAGATAGATAGATAGATAGATAGATAGATAGATAGATAGATAGATAGATAGATAGATAGATAGATAGATAGATAGATAGATAGATAGATAGATAGATAGATACAGATAGATAGATATATAGATATGTAGATTTATATACATAGATATATATTGAAAAAGCTTTCCGACCCAAAGTCCACAACAGGACTGAAGGGCACTCCGCAGGGCTTGCTTAATCAGATGTGGTTTATTTAATAAAAAGATACAAATCGGTAAAAGAGCGTCTACGCGTTTCGGCGGAAAGCCTTTTTCACGACGCTGACTTGCAGTTACTGGGCATTATTTAATCTAACAGACATAGCTAAACATAGAGGAAAGGCACGCGCACATCTCATTGATTGTTGTGCACAAAATAGCGGCCATATTGTAACTTATTGTTTTGGTCAGACAGAACTACAAAACTGTCACAATTGGTGTGAAGAAGTACATTAAAATATAAACTAATAACAATTTGTTATGTCACATTCAATTACAACTAATAACCTCAAATTTGATATTAATGAGTGAAAAAACAAAAAGAGGAAATTTCCAATGAAAACTTATGCCTTCCATCACATCTCATGCCCTATTGGGCAGTCTTAACTAACCCATTCTAGTCTTTGGCTATATTTAATACAGGGAGGCTACTAGACATCCCGCAAATGCTCAATAATAATGACAATCCTACCCCATTGGGTCTAATAATGTACAGTTGCAGTGAAATTCTGCCCCTCCGTCAAATTAAACATATTATGCAAGATATACTCAAGATTAAAATTCCCTATGCACATTATACTCAACGTAGTACCTTGACTCCACCAGGGAAAGAAGAACTAATCACATAAAAATAAAAATTATGAAAAATATAAAAGAAAAAGAAGATATCTCAGCTCTTTTGCGTCACACTCATTGAACTGGAAATCCACACTCCAATGAGACATTCACTTCAGACCAGGGCCTGGAAAATAAAAAATACAAAAAAAATGTATAAGTCCAAACATAATGGTAAATCATACTCCTCTATGTACATATTTTCACTCTCCACTTGTAACTGCAAAAGTAAAAAAAAAAATTAAAATAAGTATAGAGACAGGTTGAGTTATTGTTGTTGTTTACAGGTAGGTATACATCTCTTCATCGACATTTACGCCAACAGCTTCTCTCGTATTCAATCTAAGAATATATCTGCACTCCAACTGCCTGAGTGCTCTCTCTCTATCACCCCCTCTTGGTGATTTCTCAATATGGTCGATCACTATGAACAGTAAAAAGTTGGAATTACAATCACAATGCCTCGCCACAGGATAGGATTCATCTACCTTTTTAATCGCTCGAAGGTGCTGTAGGGCTTTATTATGCACTTGCAGTATAGTGCTGCCTACATATTTCTAGTACGTACACCACAAATTCAGATTTACAATTAAGGGATTTGTTTATAGTTATTTTTTCTCCTTAATCTGTGTAAAGTGCTGTGGCATTCATATCCTGTGTGCACGCCTTACACTTGCTGCATTTTTTGAATCCCTTGGCAGGTTTAAGCCAGGTTTCTCTATCTGGAATCAGATTTTTGACTATACTCTTTTTGACAGACCTGGTTCTCCTGTAGGTTATGGCAGGTCTGTCTTCCATTTCCATACCTATTATAGGGTCTTGTTTGATTAAGTGCCAGTGTCTGTGCAGAATCTGCCTTATCTGATTGTGTGCCATACTATATGTAGTGATAAACCTGCATTGCTCAGTCAATTTCCTAACATCCTCTGCTGCTGACCTCTCTTCTCTGTGTGCTTTTGGAATAGACTGTGGATTAAATAACAAGTCTGTCCTCGATTTAGTGTTGATCTTTTCTCTGGCTTGTCTAAGGATCGCCTCATCATATCCCCTTGCTCCTAGTCTATTGGTCATATCATTCTCAGTTGCTAGGAATGCCTCTTGAGTACTACAGATATATATATATTATCACCAAGTATAATATGTGGAATAAAGTACCCCTTGCAGTAAATTATATGGATATTTCAAGTCAGAGGAGTTCCATGACGAGGGCCAACTTTTGGCATGGGTGAGACCCAGGGCAATAATTTTCAGAGAGGCGCACAGAGCTGCCTGTTTAAAGTCATACAAACAGCTACATCCAGTGATTCAAGTTCAAATGCTTTTAGTCACTTGTTAACGTGCTGCAGATGCTTTTTTAACACCCCATTAACCCTTTTCCTTCTCCTTCCCTCTCACGCCCTGCTGCCACACACCAACACCCCTCCAAACAAATAACTTAGTTCCAGTGTGATAGGCCTGAGCTGTGAGTGGTTCAGGTGGGATGGGGAAACTGTAGAGATGTTTGTGTTCAGAGGCAGTCACTGCTGTGATGTTATCAGTCTGCAGCTGATCTATAAATACACAAGGGGCTCCCTGCTGCTTTATTTTATTCAGAAGCAGCAGCGAGGGCACCAACTTCCTTGGTGCCTAGCCTCTATCCGAGCAAAGGGGGCTAGGGTTGTCAGGCTAGTACTCTAAGCCAGGCTTTTTGGTTTACTATTACGTCATGAAACCCAGGTGCACAACAAAAAGATAATTCAATTAACAAAATAAGAAGCATTTTAAACCAGGGGTCTCCAACATTTTCTATAGTAAGAGCTACCTTGGATCAGCGGAAGTTTTGAGCTACCGAAGGCTAAGCAACTTGCACATTATTACCAGATGCCCTTATTCCCACCTTAATTGACTTTAGGTCTAATGTTCATAGAGCCAGATGCTATGGTTTGAACAAAATACTTTGACTAAAGGGCACTATGACAGGGCTGCCATGTTAGTCAATGAGAGTGTGGTATGTGGGGATGTATGACCGTGTGTGCATATGAATGGGATATATGTGTACAGGTGACTGTGAGACTGTGTAGTATGCACTTGTCGCACAGGACATACCTTTCACCTTAAGCTGCACCATGGATAACACAAATGGGAGAAATTTAAAGAGCAGAAATATATTCAGCAAAAATGTTTCGAATATGAAATATTTTTCTGCACTTTAAATCTCTCCAACTTAAAATTAGGGCTGTATGTTTCACTTATAAATATGGCACTGTATCGAGAAAATTAAGCTGAAGAGTTACCTTTGCTTATATAGATTCCATTAAACTCATCATATTAATTTTCTCCCATTTCCAAGTGTCACATTTTCAGACACTTAGGGGCCGATTAGGATGGCGGGTGGACTTTAGTCCGCCCGCCACCCTAGCGGTGCAGGGACCGGCCGCCAGTGGTGCGGCGGTCCCGCACCTGCAATTAGGATGCCACCACCACCGTGGCAATGGCATCCTCTATTCCCAGCATTGTGGCGGGCGGTGCTGTGAGCACCGCCCGCCACAATGCTGTGAATGCACTGTGTGCATTGTCATGCACAAGGTGGCAGGAACCGCGAGGTGCCTGCTGTGCACCCCCCACCCCCCCAATACCCTGGGGGCCCGCAGCAGACCCCCGAAAGCCGACTCCGCATGGCTTTCCATGGTGGGCTCTCCGCCATGGAAAGGCATGCACCGCTACCCATGCTAATATGGATGGCGGTGTCTATTGGACACCACCACCATATATAGCCCCTTTTCCGCCCGGTCACCTGTGTGACAGGCGGAAAACCGGCGGACGGTCTTTCCGTCCGCCAGGGTCCCCCGCCATACTAATATGGCAGGGGGGAAATGGGTAGTGGGCGGGGAAGGATGTAAGGCAGATCGCCACCGCCATGCGGGCGGTGGCGATCCGCCCTACATCCTAATCGACCCCTAAGCATCTTGCTCTCCTAGTGGCCTGTAGACATGGTGCCATATTTATAACAGAAAAATACATTTGTATAAAAGGGTTGAATTTTAAGTGAATAAATATGCTTCATAAAACATTAAGACATATTTGGCTTAATTGAAAGTGGAGAAAGACATTAATATTTATTATAAAACATTTTCTTCACTTTAAATTTACCCCATTTGAAAAAATTATTATTTTTCAGCTATATATGTGGCACAGTATCTACTTGCCATTGGGAGCAAAAGGCATGCTGCTTGTAGATGCAACACTTTTAAATGGGAGATGTTCGACTTGGCCTCTTTGGCGTGTTTCCTCTGAGTTTTTGCTTTCCGACCTCCAGGTTTTGACTCTGCTTTTGCTGGCTTAGTGTGTCTGCGTACATTTCTCACTGCTGATCAGTGGTAATGTGCAAGTTCTCCTTTTGTAAACTGTGCTATGGATTGGTGTTTCCATGATTGGCATACTTGATTTACCTGACAGTCCCTAGTAAAGTGCACTGAGCGTGCCAGGGCCTGTAAATCAAATGCTGGTAGTGTGCTGCAGCACTGGATTGTGCCACCCGCGCAAATGGCCTGTAAATGTGACTCTGGCCTGCCATTGCAGAGCCTGTGTGCAGTCTGGGACTGCAATGTCGACTTGGCAATTGTACCCACTTGCCAGGCCCAAACCCTCCCTTTTCTTACAGGTCAGCCACCCCTAAGGTAGGTCCAAGGTACCCCTGTGGGCAAGGTGCAGTGTATGTGAAAGGTAGGACATGCTCTGGTGTGTGTGGCATGTCCTGATAGTGAATTACTGCCAATTTCGTTTTTCACTATTGCAAGGCTACCTGTTTCCATAGGACAGAATAGGGAGTTTGTTTATAACATCTTATAAGCATAACTGGCCCTAGGAACTAGGTAGAAAAATAAAGTTTAGTATGCCTGAACTCAGAATCTAAAGATGAATCTTTTAGTGATGGTGATTTTTACATTCTGTGTTTGAACGTACCACTTTTAGAAAGTAGGTATTTTCTTGCTTAGCCATCCAGTAGGCCTCTGATGGGGTTGTGGATTGACTGTCTGGGTGTTGGACACGGCTCCAGATAGTCTAGGTGGGTCAGGAAAGGGCTGAATAGACCTGGGCTGCATTTAGAGTAGGGGGAGGAGATTTCCTTTCACCTGAATGGGCATTGTCTGCCTACAACAATGCCGTCTCCACCTCCTGCCAGGAAGCCACACCAGAGAGGGCAGAACTGGTTCTAGCTGTGCACAGACATTCTCTACCTAAGAGATCAAAGGATTTTGGGCTATAAAAAGTGGGGCCCAAACCCCTGAACTTTAGAACTCTTTTGGACGAAGAAGACTGCCAAGAAGAAGAGCTGGAGAAACTGTGAGGAGGAACTACCACTTTGCTTAGTGCTTTGCTGTGTTGGCCTGCAGTGGCTGCTTCTGTCTTGGGCAGTGAAAGGACTGGACTGAACTTTCTGCAATCTATTCTTGTGAGTTTCTCCAAGTGCTTAAGGTAGGGCTTGCCCCCTGTTCAAGATGTCTCAGGAACAGCAAAGGCATCAAGTTCCCTCAGCACTGTGTTTTGTGCTGCAAAAAGCAACCGACTCCATGTCCTGAAGGCACCGCAGAGGGCACTGCCGCAACGCCACACCGTGACCCTGGTCTCACCGTTGATGCCTGCTGACGCCGCCACTGAGCCGATGCTCGCACCGCGACCTGTGGACACCGCACTCTGCATCACCTCACTTCACGACGCCGCCTTGGTATCCCTGACGACGACGCTCCATGGCAAAATCGATGCCGCTGCTTGCACTATGGTTCGAAGACACTGCTCGAAAGTTACACAACGCATCATCCTCATCCCGCACCGCAGCCTGGGCCTACCGACGCCAGCGCCATCGACTCCAGTTTGTCAGCCGACTTCAGCATTTCAGCAACGACAACGGCGCTGCTTACACCGTGACCTGCCAGCACCGTGACGAGCACCGTATCACTTTGTGCCGCGACCCTGGTCTCACCAACGATGCCATCTGATGCTGCCACCAAGCCGCTGCTCGCACCGCGACCTGAGGGCATCGCATGCCGCACCGCTGCACTTTGCACCGCAACACCCGACGCCTGCCAACGCCAGTGCTCCGGACTTCAACTGCGAGGAGTTCGATCTGCAACGTGTGTGACTTCAAGGGCCCGACGACTCCTGCATCGACCTCTGGAACCGACGCCTGCGGACGACATGCTTTTGGAAGCTCAACAGGAGGTCGCCGACGCCCTGCATTTCTAAAGGTACTGTTTTGCAGGTCTTCCCGACACTGTAGCTGGCCCGCAACGCTGCGGTCAACCAGAACTCTTTGGATCTGTTTGTTCACGATGCTGTGATAGCCCCAGAGGGAGCTATCGACTTCAAGGAACTGTTTTTAAAGGGTATTTTGATAACTGAAGATTTCTAAGTACTGTATTGTGGATTTTTATTGTTTTTGGTCTTGTCTTAAGTATATAAAAATATTGGATATTTTTCTAAACTGTTGTGGTGTTCTTTTGTAGTGCTTACACTGTATTACTGTTGTTAATGTGCAAATGCTTTACACACTTCCTCTAAGATAAGCCTGTCTGCTCGTGCCAATTTACCAAGGGGGTAAGCAGGGTTTTTTTAGGAGTGTAACTCCCTTATTCTGACTAGGAAGAAGGGTCCCTACTCGGACAAAGGTGCAAGCCCTTGCCAACTAGAGACCCCTATTTCTAACTGGAGAAATTTAAAATGAAGAGTTAATCCGTAAGGTAACTTTTCTTTTTCATTTTCTCCCATTTAAAAGTACTTAGAAACATAATTTTGTTCTCACCTTCCAATAGACAAGGACTTTGATTTTAAAGTTAAATATTTCAGTTGTTCACCTCTGTGACCCTGCCTGGCCCATACATTTGACTGAGCACTGCTCATTATGCAGCCTGATGATATTAATGTAAACTAAACACAGGCTTCCCTTAACATTAAAAGAAAAATGTGACCTTGTGTTTATTTGAAAATGAACTCAAGGCTTCAAGCTACTTTGAAGGTGTCTGGGAGCTATATCAACTGGTTGGAGACACCTGTTTTAAACCAGTGACCTATGACCCCTCTGTTTGTGTGTGTACTGCAGTATTTTGCAACAAGTGAACAATATTTACTCCCTATTATAGCCTGAAGACTCTGTTCAAGAACATATGCTTTTGCTAGTTGACAGATTTTGGGAGGCTGCAGATGAGAGTGTGATACAAATGTATTCTGAAAATATTAAAGGTGCACACACTTTCTTATGACAATACAGTGGTAATGGATGCATCATCAGCAACAAGGGCGCCAAATTTATTACTGCCCAGGGTGCTCTCTTTGCAAAGGACAGCTCTGTCCATGACCATATAGAGGAATGAGGCTGAAGGCTGAGTTCCTTTTTTAGGTTATGGACCTCCGTGGTGACTTGCAATATCCTTATCATGTAAGGCAGGGGATACTTTATTCCATATAATACATTTTCACACTGTTACCTTTCCAACAAATCACTTAAATCCTTGGTACGTAGTTCTTTCATCTGAAAGACAGAGCATGTTTGTGAACAAGTAGAATAAAAATTGAATCTTTAGTGCAAAATTAAACATGAAAAAACTGACAAATTTTTGTTGCAAAAATATATTAGAATCAGTTTAATACTTGCCAGTTTTTTTTAAAAGAGAGAAGTAGCTCAGAATTTGTAGAAACATTAACGAAAATGTTTAACTTTACTATAATTACCCAAGGAGTGCAAAAATAAACATGTTGTCATAATATCTCCTTTCTGCTTGTCACTATATAGCTTGAAAAAACAGATCAGAAGAAAGAAAAGCAATTATATTTGAGTTGTGGGGTCATTTCTATTTAATAGGCGACTGGGTGTGTCACAAGTCACCTAATGTGAAACAAAAGAGAGACAGGTTTTTATACATGGATTGCAGAATCTGGGATTTGGTTTGCATATTTAAAATGCAATATTCTGGTAGAATACTAGGTCAGATTGGCAGCCAGGAAACGGAAAAGAAAGCATACACCAGAAGCCTTACAAAGGCATCAATGAGACGTCACAAGTGGATGCCAGAGTAGGTTTTAAATATGAGTTTTAGATGTTTCTTTTTTCCTGATGAGGTTTTGTATAGTTCGCAATTTTTGTGCTTTGCATAGTTTGTGCTTTTCTACATTTCCTTTGTTTTGTCTGTGCAATACTTTGTCTTCATGAACCCCTTTCACACTAATAAAAAAATAGCTACACCTAAAATATCCCCACTTGGGCAATTAAATCCTTCTTGCGTAATTACATCATAATTCAATGCTGGGAGTTAAGTGCAGAAGTTTTCGCTGCAAGATGGCATTTTAGAGGAGAACAATAAGGATCAGCTTTATGAAATTAATTGTAAATCGCCACCGACACGTTTTCGCTAATGGTTGGAGGCAGATTTACGGAATTCCAGGCATTCCTAAACCTTCCCAGGAGTACTCCGACAGTTGCAGGCTCAGACCGGTACTAGGGTCGGACTGGCCTATAGGGCAATCTGGCAGTGTCTGAAGGGCTGGTCTAACAGGCCAGTGTGTAGACGTTTTCATGGCGTTTGTGGACCTGTTTTGGTCTGATGGGGATGGGCCTGTGTTTTCTCTGGTATTACCCCAAACATTGCCTCTAGCAAGCATAAATGTATGCAGTCGCCTAACCTTGCAGTGCACATAGACGGTTTGGGCAGAATTACAGGCCCCTTGCGCCTTCTAGCACCGCCAATGCGTCACTTTTTTTGACGCAACAGCGGTGCAAACTATGCGTCCTATTTACAACGTGACGCATCTAGGGAGATGTGTCACGTTGTAAAGTCCTGCATCACATTATACCTGCGTCAGGTATAATGTATGCAGGGTGGGCATTCCCACGCAGGAAGGCCCCGTAAAAGTGACGCAGTGAAATCTACAAGATTTCACTGTGTCAAAACCTTACGCCGGCTTGAAGCAGGCGTAACGAGTGACGCGGTACAGCAAGTTTGAGCCTCAAAATACATTGCTAGAGTTGTGGTGTGCTTACGACACAACTCCAGCAGTGTGTGACTTTTGTGCCAACAGATGTGCCAGTATTTCTGACGCATCTGTTACTCCTTGCGCCATGGAGCGCTGTATTGTAAATACAGCGCATCCATGGTGGCTCAAGGACATTTGATGCTGGCGCAAGGAAACTGACGCATCTATGCAGATGCATCAGTTCCTTGTAAATCTGCCCCTTTGTCTTTACAAGTTCAAAACTGCCCTGATTTACAAATGCGAGTCATTTGTTTCGCTCTCTGATTCGGTAATGGGGGTCTCTTTTATTTTGATGCCTGGGGCTTTTTTTCTGCCCCAGTCTGACCCCGAAGAGTGCTCCTGAAAAGGTGTAATGAATTCCTTATTAAGTCTATGTGAAGGCAGTGCTGCATGCTTAACTATGCAAAGGGCACACTTGTGCAGGTGAAAATGCTTCTAAATCAGCGTAATTGGGCTTTTCTGTTTTTTTTTGTTTGTCTCTCATCAGATAAATTAATTTGCCCCTTCGGGAAACCCACCTTGCACTGCACCTCAAACAACACTTGGTATGTCCCCAATATCTTCCCTTTCAGTTCCAAATCTGGAAACGGATTTACTCCTCCCCATGACAGGCATACATCTGCACCTGTTCCCAGGGAGGTTCTTGGTAATTATCATTTTTATGAATAACCATTTATTTATGTGCTAAGACTTTCAATAGCAACTGCGCCCTGGGAACGCCCACTTCCCTCCTTACTTATATTTAGCCGGTGTTTGAGGGGGTGTCTTGTATTGTAATTGTATTTGTACAAGGCTTTCTATCCCTGACGAGGCGTCGAAGCGCTTTTCGGCGACTAACACGCTACTCTGAAACCCAACTGGATTAGTGAAGGATTAGTTTAGGGAAATATGAGTTAATTTGACCGAGGACGTGTGAGTCTGTTTGTTGGATTGAATAGGGTAATGTGTGTGTGCGCGTGGGTGCGTGTGCGTGTGTGAGAAATCATGGGGATTATGAAACTAGATATTTATTGGCCTCATTACCCTACCTCCGCCCAAACACAAGCCATCATTTCTGGCACTTTTCCCAGGCAAATCCTCCTTTGTGTTTGCTAAAAATACTCCCTGCCCTCCGTGACTCCAACAAAACAGCTGCGTCACACCCGGGATGCTCTTCTCCGTCAACTGGCCTCAGTGAAGAAATGCTGGTGTCTCGGAAAAGTTATCTCACCAACCATTCATTTAAAAGTAATAGTAAGTTCCAGACAGGCACACTGTTGTGACGAAACAGTATTTGTGACCGCTCTTAGAGAAGTGGCATAGACCGTGTTTCATGAGCCTCGCGCAAGGAAGGAAATTGCCGCCTGGCTGCGGTTTTAATTGTAAAATATACCAATAATCAGGCTTCGGTGGGCCCCTCAGGCTGCATCAATAGAAGTTACGCCCCTACTTTTGACCTGATGAGAGCGATATTTTGTTTGAGAAGAGAGCTGTAAAGTGTGTTGAAGTAAATAAATCAATGCATAAACTATGGGTGCCGTGTTCAAAACCTCTTTGAGAACGTCCAATAAAGTATTGGGCATATTATCAAGCCAGGCGATACAATTATCGCCGCTAAAACGGCGATAATGGGCTTGATAATATGCTCTATGGAATTCCAATTGAAGCCCATGTTAGATGTCCTTCACATCTAACGTGGGCTTCAATTGGAATTCCATAGAGCATATTATCAAGCCCGTTATCGCCGTTTTAGCGGCAGATTTCTGCCGCTAAAGCGGCGATAATTTTATCGCCTGGCTTGATAATATGCCCCTAAGTATCATTTACTACACAAATCCAACTCTGGGCATCTACAGACGAGTCTATGTAAAAACCTCACTTCTTGGCAAAGTAGCAAAACTGTTTGCTTTTCCTTTTCTGTTAGAATATCTTGATTTTTTGCGACAGTTTGTGTTGCACATGTATATTTAACAGCAACAAAATGGCTCTGCATAAGGTAAATTTCACTAAAAACAATTAACGCCCTTCTGCGCTATGCCGTCCACTGTGCATAGATAACCTTCGCAAATGGTAAACTTGGGAACTTTCTGTAAAAATTAAAGCGAAAGCCTATGCGATGAAAATGATTACGCAATATGAAGAAAAAAAAATCTCAGGCAAGGGTAAACAGAGAAACTGTAGAGAGCTGAAGTCAGTATCTTTGCATTATGTCACTGGTGCAAACGAAAACTTTTGCACAGATCTGAATTGGAAAACAGCCTTTACCACGAAGCATTTTCTACGCATTACGTTTACATCGGTACACTTACCTCGTAAACGTCTTCACAACGTGTAATGCTTCAATGACCATCTTTACCACGCAAGCAACGTCATCACGGAACAACGTCTTCCTAATCCGAAAAAATGCGTCAGTCCTTTTTCAGTGTCGGCGAAGACCTGAGAAAAAGGCAAAAAAAAGAAGAAAGGGGGCTTGGGGGGTTCTCCCCCTCAAAAATGAAAAAGCGGGGTAAAGGAAAAATCGAGGTAAAGGCAATGCGTAGAAAAAACATTCCGTTGTAACGCATGCGTGGTAAAGGCATGCGTTGCAATGAATGCGTAGTAACGACATATATTCATCTGAATTAGCGCACAGCTGCACATTTAGGATCAGAAGCAGAAAGCAGGTGGACTGTTGCCCCACTACGTCACTGCACCCGCACTCACAAAGGATATTGGTGCATAAGTGTGGACTTTCCAGTTGCAGGCAATCAGAGATTAGAGGAGGATCCAACAGCGCGTGAATAGAACATTCGGGGGTCATTCTTCACACTGTCCCTTTTCATACCCACTCCGAGCTTTAGCAGTATGAGTCTCCTCGTGCCTAAAAAAACGGAATGCCTCTCTGTGGAACGTAACTGGTGCTCATGTAAAGTGCTCGAATATCTTCGGGTCGAGTTCGCGCTACATACAATTGCACAAAAAAAAAAAGCATTTGCAATGCAAAAGGTCTGCATTTACGAGAGTTTGAGCTCTTGGCATTGTAAATGACAATGCCAATAAATAGCTTAAACTCTCACAAATGCAAGATCTATTGCACTGCATATGTAAGTTTGGGAAAAGCGCCCCAGGCCACACTTTCACGGTAATGTCGGCGAAGAGAAGCGTCTAAAGAAAGGGGCGCGGCCACCATTAAAGTTAAAGCGCGGTATTGGGCGGTTTTTAACAAAAAAAGCATCTGTTTGTCAAGTTAACAAACAAATGCTTTTTTTTGTAAAAGTGCCCCATGCCGCTGCTTCACTAGTGCTTATAGACTAATTAAACATACTGTGTAACAACAGAAGTAAAACGGCCAGTCCTCACGGGAGGATACAAATTAAGACAAGGCGGTACTAAGGAGGGACTAACAAGCCTATTAATGAATCAGAAGCTAGCTTTTACGAATGACAAAGATACAAGCCAATGAAAAATATGGGCAGAGATTTGGGAGGGGCTTTGAGTCTATACTCAAATACCGCATGCCACGCAGAGCAGTGCACGCACTGCCCAGGCTCAACCTAAATTTTTTTTAATAAAGAGTACTTTTTAAAGGGCGTCCCACTGGATAAGAAACTCATTAATTTCATCAAGGTTCGGACCGGGGTTTGACGTGCCCACAGTAGCCCCACAACGTCCCCAAAATGTACTTAGTCACATTTGCCAACCAGAGAAACATGCACAGATATGGAATGTTTTTAACATTCGTTCTTTGATGCTTCCTTTCACAGAATGGTATTCCTCTCTAGTCGTGTCTAGCTAAACTGTATATAGGGCTGTACTATGGGAAAACTCACTACGAGAAGCTAGCTAAACTTTCCTATGCTTGTGGAATATGTGCGCACTTATGATAATGTGCATGTGTCTGCCTTTTCAAATGCTGTTAATAACACAATGCTTAGAAAATATAAATTTCTCGATTTTATTGCAAAAATTGTGTATGGTGGAATATTTTGGAAAACTTTTTATTTATGTACCAAAAAATGGAGATCATAATACGAATAATTAGTAATTCATAGATTGGATTTAGTAACCACTACAATTATTGACTCATTCAAATCAACACATTGCGAAATTCCTAGTTTTATCAGGACAGAGTTGAACCTTCTTTACATAAGTTAGGGCCAGATTTAGAGGTTGGCAGACAGGTTCTCGAACACAAACATGATGGTTATCCAGTACAACCTGTTACAAGTGCATTAGGATATAATACATAGGATTTTCAATCCCTGTTTAAATGCCTACCTCTAATAGTCGGACCCAGTCGCCGATTACAAAGAAAATATGTCAGAACTCCACTATTATTAACTATTACAGTCGAGTTCTGATGTCACAATGTCTGCTGCCAGAGCCAGCAGCGAAGGTGAACAAGCTCTTGTAATGCAATCGGTCTTGCATTAGTGAAAATTAGAGCTATTGGTGTTGCAAATGAGAATGTTTCTTGGTTATGTTTATGTTTCTTTTGTTTGCAGTGGAGTGATTATTTGACCTATTTAAAGACAAACACTGGTGTAGCTGGGGGGGGAGGCAGTGGGGGCAGTCCACCACAGCAGTGGCGTAGCTAGAGCTTTTGGCGCCCGGCGCTATCCCTCAGATTGCCGCCCATGGCCGATAGTGGGAGGGGGAGGGGGGCTGCGGAAAAAAGGACGTATTTGCTCCGGAACCCCCAATGAAGTCAACCGTGTAGCTTGGGTCTTTTGTGCCAAAAACCTCCAGCTTGTTATTGATATATAGAAGTTCATTTCACACAAGGCCTAGTGACTTAGAGAAATCTCACACTGCTTTGGTGTTCTGACATTCTTGGCATGCTTTACATCATAACGTTAGACAATCTCCATTATTCCATCCCTTTACCATGTATTTTAAACCTTATTCCTCATCACCACATTCAGTACCTTCCAGCCTGGGTTGTGACCCCTAGCTATGTGTGTGCCCATCCATTTCTGGTGCTTTCCAGCCGTTTTAAGACCTTGTTATAGTTTCTCGTTGCTCAAATGGGTTTAATTTATAATATTTATATGTTTCCCTCATCTTCATTGCTTGATTTTGCTCACGCAGAAGTGTCACTCATAGTTGTGGAAATGTCACTCATAATTACACTGAAATTCTAAAAATGTCACACATAGCAATCTGAAACCTTGCTATGCATTATGATGCTATTTCTTTCAAAAAGACATATAGAGCAGTTTAATAAAAATCAATTTGTTGATTACAGCACTGCGCACAGTGCCACCAGCTATTATTAACCTGAGGCTGAAAGTAAGTTGAATGGCTAGTCTAAGTAATTACACATTACAATACATGAGGCATGATGGGGGGGTGCAAGCCTCAGGAGAAGAGGCTGACTGAGGTACATAATAATAATAATGATAATAGGCACATTTATAAAGTGCATGGTTACACTCGGCCAGTGTGTCCCCGTGCTGCGGTGCAAACTGCCCTGATTGCTACACCCTAACCTAGCCAGTCCTGACTATCCCGGGGGGAAGAGATGCGTTTTCAAATTTTTCCGGAAGGTGCCCTCCAAGGCCTCCACCCGGAGGCTCAAGGGGAGTTTGTTCCATTGCTGTGCAGCCAAAAAACGAAAAGAGTGCCCACCCATCCTTGTTCTCTTAACAGCGGGAACGCACACCAGGCCTGTCCCTCCTGATCTAAGTTGGCGTTTTGGGAAATAAGGAGTGAGTAGATCAGACAAATAGGATGGAGCCGTCCCCTGAATAATACGGTGGCAGATGCACAGTGCCTTGAACAAGACTCTCTCTCTTATCGGCAGCCAATGGAGGGAAGCCAGCGCCACCTTCGAGGAGGCCCTCCTCGGGCACATAAGAACCAGACGAGCTGCTGCGTTCTGCAAACCCTGGAGTCTTTGTATACATTTAGCCGTTGCACCCAGGTTTAGAATATTGCAATAATCAAGGCGCAATGTCACCAGGGCATGAACCATGGTCTTCCTGGCTGCAGTAGGCAGCATATCCAGGGTTTTACAAAGGCCACTCAGGACTCCAAAACAGGCGCCTGCCACCCGCCTGGTATGGTACTCAAAGGAGAGCTTTGTATCCAGCCACACCCCCAGGTTCTTCGCCTGAGCGCAGGGCGTAAGGGTGGATTCCAAGCTCTGGGGCCACCAAGCCGATGACCACACCGACAGGGCTCTCCCCACCACAAGCACCTCGGTCTTATCGCCATTCAATTTCAGGCAGTTGTTAGCCATCCATGATGCCAGTTCTTGCAAGCATGCCACGAAATTGGAGGCTGCCGTATCCTGTGCCTGTGTTAGGGAAACCACCAATTGAGTGTCATCGGCATAGGACACGACCCTGATCCCAAATCCATCAGCAATCTCCGCTTATGGAGCCACATAAAGATTGCACAGGGTCGGGCTCAGGGTCGATCCCTGCGGCACCTCCTTTTTCAGTTTGATGACTTTAGAATAGTGGGAGCCCTGCCTCACCTGAAAACTGCGCTCCAACAAAAATGATTTCATCCAGCTCAATGCACTGCCAGACACCCCTCCTTTCCTCAGACACTGCACCAGAGTGTGATGGGCAACAGTGTCAAAGGCGGCACTTAAGTCCAACAGGATCAAGGCCGCCGTCTGTCCCGCATCCGCATATTGCCTGATGGTTTCTGTGGTGAAAAGCAGGGCAGATTCCGTCGAGTGGGATGCAGGAGGTTAAATTTCCCAATATGCGCCGTAAGTTGCATGTTTACCACTTTCTCCGCAATCTTTGCGAAGTATGGCAGTAGAGAGATTGGACGCAGATTGTCAAGTTGGTCTGGGCCTATGTGCGGTTTCTTGGGTAGCGGAAGGACGACTGCTTCCTTCCATCTTCCTGGCACTGTGCATGTCCTAAATGAAACCTCCACGAGATGTCTAATATATGGCTCCAATGTTTCTATGCTCCCTCTAAGCACTTTAGGGGCGACCGGGTCTCTAGGAGAGCCCGACTTAACACTAATACAGATTTTAGTTAGCAGCTCTGCAGGGGGAACGGTGAAGCTATCCAACCCTTCACCCTCCCGGGCGTGCCCTGCCTCCTCCAAGGTCTCATAGCCTACTTGGGCGGAGTCAGGGAAGGTGGAATAGATTTTCTCCACCTTGTCTGAAAAGAAATCTGCCACGCGGTTACATAGCTCTTCTGAGCCCGTTGCAGGTACTGCCGCTGTAGCTAGGGAAGATATCTCCTTGTAAACCCTAAACAGTTCCCTTGTCAAATTTTCCGCCGACCCAATTCTTTCCAGGTAGTATGATGCCTTAGCCCTTCTAAGTAGCCCATGATAGCTCTTCAACGTATCTTTATACTATCTCCTCCCCTGGTCCGAAAAGTCTTTCCTCCACCGCCTTTCCAGGCGTTTACAGTCTGCTTTCGCCATTCTCAAGGCAGCGTTATACCAAGGAGCAGATTTTTGTGCTCTTCCCGGTATTTTCTGTGACCAGGGGGCAGTGCTATCCAGTGCCTCCGCAATCCGCCTGTCCAAGTTTACGCATGCACTTTCGGCATCTATACCCCCTGGTAACCCACCCTGAGAAAGGGCACTATTAAACTTTTCCTGCGAGAAGCCAGCCCACTTCCGGCATGCTGTTCCCCTCACCTTTGGCCCAGGCAGCATCATAACAAAAGGAACCAGGAAATGGTCTGTCCATACAATAGGGAGAGGTGGGTTAACAACTATGTCCTCCCAGTTTGTGAAAATGGGGTAAAGCAAATGGCACAGCTGATGGGTAGGGGAGTCAGATTTTAACCTGAGTTGTAAAGTAGCCATTTCCTGACATAACTCACCCGCCACCACACTCTTAGCATCCTCAAAATGCAGATTGAAGTCCCCAAGCACTAAGAGTTTATCATAACGCAGTGCTGGTTGAGTGAGACAATCTATCAGGCTAGGAGAGAAGCGAGTGGGGGGTCCAGGAGGTCTGTAGACCAGGAGCCCTTTCACGATGTAGTTCATAGCCACTTTAATCGTAAAGAGACCAGCCTTGCTCTCAGCAGTGGTGATAGGCTCGAGGAAGCATTGGATGGAATGTTTAAATATGATTGCCACTCCACCTCCTCTGCCGGAATCCCTGTCTATCCTAGTGATCGCATAACCACTAGGTAGGGCCTCTAGGATCTCTGGCGCAGAGTCCTCGTCCAGCCAAGTCTCAGAGAGAAACATCACCTCTATCTGACCATCTAACAGCAGGTCTTAGATCTCCAATCTATGCTTCCTGAGTGATCGACAATTCAGCAGGCAACAGTTCAAAAGTGAGCTTGCCTCCTTCACC
This sequence comes from Triturus cristatus, assembly GCF_964204655.1. Lineage (NCBI taxonomy): Eukaryota > Metazoa > Chordata > Amphibia > Caudata > Salamandridae > Triturus > Triturus cristatus. The sequence continues at coordinate 222,918,734 of NC_140582.1, forward strand.
TCCCTCCCCACACTAGACTTAAATGGGCAATACTTACAGTCCCATCTCATACTTCCTCCTTCCATGCTGTGACTGCACAGATCCGCCATTGCGGGGCAAAGAGCATGCAGTTCTTGGAAGCTATACTGTATTTTTACTCCAGAATAACCAGGGGTTCTAGCCCCGGGCCCCGTTCGGCCGCGGACGGGTGCAGAAGGGCTTGCCTTTGGCATGCCCGCCGTGCGCGTCTGCTGCGTGGCCGCAGAGGCATGTGGCTTTATTGCTACCTGCTCCCCGCAACTAGACCATTGACCGGTCGACCGGAAGTGCCTGGCTCTCACCTTCCCCGCCCTCCGCGCAACGGTACTGGTTACCACGTCGGACCGGGGCGGGAAGGAGTCAAGACTGAGCCCAGGCCTCCGTGAGCCTCCCGTGAAGGTAAGCCACTAAAATGCCCCCAACACTCCCCTCAGGTAAAGTTTACACAGTATTAAAAAAATACACATTAATGTCATCAAATTTTAAAATGATAAAACAACAGGTTGCAGCACCAAGCAGTTAGAGGGCCCTGCCACTGCCCCACTCACCACCTAGATATCTATGCTGTATTATTTCAAAAAGACACTTCTAGACACTGAGTAGTAATAATCCTAAAGCTAAACGTAGGATCCATCCCCAGCCAGACTCCCTCTTTGCATCTGGCTGTATCCCTAGCTGGGAATAACCCCCACAATCATAATCTATGCTGGCTCCAACTCCTGACTGTGCACCAGTGAATGCAGCCGGTACCTGTGCGGGGGAGCCCGACCACTGCTGTCCTCAATGTTCGGCCTCATGGGAGCCCTAATAAAAGCTCCGCTTGCTGCAGCAGTACTAGAATAGAAACGTGTGCGCTTTCTGAAAATTAAAGTAATTTTCTTGTAATATTGTTACTGGCAACTAGTGGCAGTGGCTGGTTAACTTACAGTGTTCGTTCTTCTTCCCCCAAGCTGCGTCAGCGTGACTCTACCAGTGACGATCGGCCCTCAACCTCTCACCATGGTCTCTTGAGTGCATGACGCAGCACTCTCCTTCCTTCACCCAGTGGCATCGTGTCGGCCCGGGCTCTCTAGATGTTCGGAATAATTCAAAGGCCTGGCGGCATCTCCCTGCACTCTCCAGACTCGAGAGCGTGTGGTGGTGGCACACGTCACTGCTGCGCTTTTAGTGCGGGGGGGGCTGGCCAAAAATGATTCCCATAGCCATCATTGGTAGCACTTTCGCGCGCTACAAGATTGATGGCTCTGGGACCACGCGGCACTGATGGCCCATGACGGCGGCCTTTATTTGGGGACACTGGGTCAGCGTAGAGCATGATTGTGGGGGTTATTCCCAGCTAGGGATACATCCAGATGCAAAGAGGGAGTCTGCCAGAGGATGGATCCTACGTTTAGCTTTAGGATTATTACTGCTCAGTGTCTCGAAGTGTCTTTTTGAAATAATACAGCATATATATCTAGGTGGTGAGTGGGGCAGTGGCAGGGCCCTCTAACTGCTTGGTGCTGCAGCCTGTTGTTTTATCATTTTAAAATGTGATGACATTAACGTGTATTTGTTTAATACAGCATAGATATCTAGGCTATGTGTACCTCAGTCAGCCTCTTCTCCTGAGGCTTGCCCCCCATCATGCCTCATGTAGTGTAATGTGTAATTACTTAGACTAGCCATGCAACTTACTTTCAGCCTCAGGTTAATAATAGCTGGTGGCGCTGCGCGCAGTGCTGTAATCAACAAATTGATTTTTATTAAACTGCTCAATATGTCTTTTTGAAATAAATAACATCATAATGTATAGCAATGTTTCAGATTGCTATGTGTGACATTTTTAGAATTTCAGTTTAATTATGAAAATCAAGCAATGAAGATTAGGGAAACATATAAATATTATAAATTATACCCATTTGAGCAACGAGAAACTAAAAGAAGATCTTAAAACGGCTGGAAAGCACCAGAAATCGATGGGCACACACATAGCTAGGGGTCACAACCCAGGCTGGAAGGTACTGAATGTGGTGATGAGGAGTAAGGTTAAAAATACATGGTAACGGGATGGAATAATGGAGTATGTCTAACGTTATGACGTAAAGCATGCCAAGAATGTCAGAACACAGAAGCAGTGTGCGATTTCTCTAAGTCACTAGGCCTTGTGTGAAATTAACTTCTATATATCAATAACAAGCTGGAGGTTTTTGGCGCGAAAGAGCCAAGCTACATGGTTGACTTCATTGGGGGTTCCGGAGCAAATACGTCCTATTTTCTGCAGCCCCCCTCCCCCTCCCACTATCGGCCATGGGCGGCAATCTGAGGGATAGCCCCCCCGGGCGCCAAAAGCTGTAGCTACGCCACTGAAGAGAAAGAAAAGAAAGAGGATGGAGAGGATGGAGAGGAAACAGTTGAAAGTAGGTGGGTACTATTAGTGCGTTAAAAGAAAGAGTAAAGACAGACATTAGCATCAGCAATAAAATAAAATCCATAAAGCAAGGAAAGGGTGCTGTACCTTAGGCTGTTACTGAGTGTCTGTCGGAGGGAGGGGCAGAAACAGAAGCTAGGAGGCCGGATACGGTCTCAATTTTGGCTTGTTTATTCAATGATTGCAAGTCTGAACAGCATTATAAGGCTGGAAGTATGAAATCCCCTTCGACGCATTGATGAACACTTCTCTTCTTTTCTACAGGATGGTCTTCAATCGTTGGAAGGTTCCCCAGGAGGCTCAAAGAGAGAAGAAATTGGTGGTAAGTAATTGGACTTACTTTCTCTTTCTTTGTAGTAACCTTCACCACACCCGGTGGAAAGTGTGTAAAGATTTGTCTCACTGGATTAGTGCTCAGAGTATGGCTCAGGAGTGAAACCGGAAATATAGTAGGACTTAAGTGCAAGGGTAACCTTCAGTTATTTTCCTATTGACTTACCCGTGTAGAAAAATAGTAAAACTAAAGAGGATAAGGAAAACAAAGAAGTCATGATAGCCCCCCCTTCAAAGGACAGAACATGCATGCACAAATGATGGCCATTTTGTATTTTACTCCTTTGAGGGACCTGGTAGCCCGGGTCTCCTGATTGGTTCCCTCCGCGGGCGTGCTTCTTGTCGGTCTGCACAGGAGAGGGTGTGGCGAAGGGTTTAACCCTTTGGTTAACTTTCTGTTCCCCTTCATGACATTGGCGTATTATTGTGCCAGAAAGGGTGGCTTGCGGCGTGCAAATGGGTTCGGGACCTGATCCTCCCTGACAGTGTTTTTTTCAAAGGGATATCTATTAGCCACATAAGGTACTGCACCCATAATGCATCGTACTAAAGGATATTGTTTCTGCACTGTTTATTGCTGAATGCAGTCTGAGAGGCATAATGCTTGTAGTAACTTCAAAATTGTTTTCATTGAGGTTGAAAGTGGCTCGAAGAAAATCTTAACCTACGGGTAGTATCCTTAGTATTTGCAAGAAAACTTGTGAGATAAAAAGTTTTCACAATCCGTAAACAATGCAAGCCTCGGAGCATCAGGACAGCCGATTCAGTTGAGAAGTATTTTAGAAATGTTAAAATAATTTCAGAATGAGTATTAGGACAATCACCTTCGTAACTATCATATAACAAAAAAATCTTGACAATTTTACATAAATTATTTTGAGCCTGCTAGCAGTCGGCTGTTGCTGGAATCGCAAAATGAACCAAATGGTCGGTATATTTTTATGAGAGGTGACAAGATTACGACGTGACTCTACATCCCATTACAGTCCTGGACTTTGTTTTTACAATAGCTTGCACGTGACCCCGTGCCCTGCATACCTCATCGTCACATTTGGACGTTTAACCAGCAGCACCTTGCATGCTTGGATTTTTAAGCAGATTATGTTGCTGCCTTGCTGGTTCCTATCAGAAGAAGGAAGTGACAAGCTTCCTGAGTTGTTTCATGCCGGAAGCAGCTGTCCTTAACAGTGACCTTAGTGTCCTCACTCCGCCACTAGACACCCGAGGCAGGGTTTCATGCCCATTGTATTTCCTGAATATTTGTGGCTGTTAGGTATGCTAAATTAGGGGGCGTGGCTAGGCGCCGAGAAGAATGGCTGCCGGGTTCAAGAGCTCCGTCGGGAGGTAGACGAGACGGGAGCTGGCTGCTTCTTTGGATCGCTCACACCCGCGGATTGCGCATGGAGCGCGTCCGCCATTTTGACACTTGCATATTCTCCGTGTGATCTCTCATAGAATACGCGCCTCATGTTTAAACGGCCCATGGTGTTTCTATCAGGATGCTTCAAGCAATATTATATTTTACAATTGTCTGATGTAGAACAACTTTGCTTTTTTTTTTTTTCTCTCAGAAGGAATATCCTTCGTACCTCACAGATGGAGAAACAACCGCCAATTTGTGTCTGCAGTGCCTCACAGATATTCTCCCTAATTCTGTCATGCTGCGAATTATGGGTTTTCAACCCTCAAATTCTGTCTTTAGTCAATAGATGTGTTGACTATTAATAACTATTAATTAGAAAAAGTTTATTTTTGCGGGATTCTAAGACCTCTTCACTTCATTAAACCCACATGGCAAATAATTGACTTTCTGTTCTCAGCTATACCTCTCAAGTGTCTCTACATCCCATTACAGTCCTGGACTTTGTTTTTACAATAGCTTGCACGTGACCCCGTGCCCTGCATACCTCATCGTCACATTTGGACGTTTAACCAGCAGCACCTTGCATGCTTGGATTTTTAAGCAGATTATGTTGCTGCCTTGCTGGTTCCTATCAGAAGAAGGAAGTGACAAGCTTCCTGAGTTGTTTCATGCCGGAAGCAGCTGTCCTTAACAGTGACCTTAGTGTCCTCACTCCGCCACTAGACACCCGAGGCAGGGTTTCATGCCCATTGTATTTCCTGAATATTTGTGGCTGTTAGGTATGCTAAATTAGGGGGCGTGGCTAGGCGCCGAGAAGAATGGCTGCCGGGTTCAGGAGCTCCGTCGGGAGGTAGACGAGACGGGAGCTGGCTGCTTCTTTGGATCGCTCACACCCGCGGATTGCGCATGGAGCGCGTCCGCCATTTTGACACTTGCATATTCTCCGTGTGATCTCTCATAGAATACGCGCCTCATGTTTAAACGGCCCATGGTGTTTCTATCAGGATGCTTCAAGCAATATTATATTTTACAATTGTCTGATGTAGAACAACTTTGCTTTTTTTTTTTCTCTCAGAAGGAATATCCTTCGTACCTCACAGATGGAGAAACAACCGCCAATTTGTGTCTGCAGTGCCTCACAGATATTCTCCCTAATTCTGTCATGCTGCGAATTATGGGTTTTCAACCCTCAAATTCTGTCTTTAGTCAATAGATGTGTTGACTATTAATAACTATTAATTAGAAAAAGTTTATTTTTGCGGGATTCTAAGACCTCTTCACTTCATTAAACCCACATGGCAAATAATTGACTTTCTGTTCTCAGCTATACCTCTCAAGTGTCTCAGCTATTTTACGAAATTCAATACAATATTGCTGGAATTGGTGAATCTGGTCCTTTGTCATCCTCGGCTGTTCCTGCAATTCCTTTAAGGATATGCTGCTTCTGGATCATCACTGAAAGGAATTTTCACCCAGCATTTCAGGCTTTAAGTATTTCCAGTTGATTGAATCTTTTGGAACTTTTATGCATGGTTTTTCCTCTCCTCTTAACTTTTCATTTCCAGCTTTTGGGGGGGTGTGGTTAACGCCCCTTGAGTATGGAGGTGTTGGAGTGTTGCTCTCGGATTCGGCAAGACGAATTCGCGTTCACAAGCTACTTGATATGTAGCTAACCAGAGGGATGCACCACTGAAACATCGTGCATCTTCAGGAGATTTCACTTGTCGCTCCCCAGGACAGTAAACGTTGATTTTGCAAGGTTTCCTGTATTTTCATCATTGACCTATGCTATCTTTCAATTGAATCTTAGCCTCTTCATGGGGAAACTCCGGAATTTAAAGCTGGCTGCTTCTTCTCAATTGCCTGTGGAATCAGATTCGGACTTTCCTCCTCAGGTCATGGTAGACACCACAATACCAAAATCAGATCTAATACGAGGCGCCATCCCTAAAGCGCGCAGTAAAGGAAAGCTGCCGTCCTCTCTAGCTTCCTCTAAGCGCCTGAAGAAAGATCCACCATCTCCAGGGAGTAATTCCTCATCCGCTTTCATGGATCTCATTTTGGAAGAACTTCGTGCGTTCCAACCCTTTATGGAAGCTACCACTAAGAACATGCAGGCCATGCAGGAAAAATGGTCGTCTCTGGAGTCACATGTTCAAACTTTGGAAACTTCCACTGATTCTTTGCAATCCTCTTGTTCCCATATTCTGTCAATGGAGGCGGAGATACTTCTACTTAAACGTCAGACTGAGGATTTGGAAAATAGAAATCGTAGGAATAATCTACGCCTTTATGGTCTTCCAGAACTTACAGAGGGGTCGAACCCCATAGTCTTTTTCCAATCCTTCCTTGCCAAGATCTTAGATGCTCCTGCCTTAACTTCCGTTAACATCCAAAGAGCTCACCGCCTTGGTCCGAAGGTCACTAGTAAACCTAGAGGTGTCATTATGTTATTCCTACAATTCACCGACCTCCTACAGGTCCTTTCAGCTGCCAAGCTTAAGAAGCAAATTATGTGGGAAGGTCATCGCCTCTATCTTTCACAAGATGTTTCCAAGGCCACTGCAGATCGAAGGAAGAAGTTCTTGGACATGCGACCTCAATTGCGGGCCCTGAATGCTAGATATGGACTACTGCATCCTTGTCTCTTCAAGGTCACATATAAAGACAGAACAACCACTTACGAAGACCCTGCAGCCCTACAGGCGTTTCTCCAGCGGCAAGGCCCAGATGTTATGGATGTTGAAGTACTGGGTATTTTAGACCCAGCGGTGCAGGGGCACACACCCTATGACTTCTGGGTTCACCCTGTTCCAGACCTACAGAAACACAGAGTCTTCTGGGTGAAGTCAAAGATCGTTTATTGGCTGCAGACCAATTACAGGTATCCTAGAAGTACAACAGCGTGTATGTTCTCAGGAGACTGCTGAAAATCATAGAAACGGACTTCATCTTAAATACACTTTTCCCTGCCTCAAGCATACATTCCTAGGTTTTATGATACGGCAATATATAAGTGTACATTACAAAGAAAAGGCAGAGTCATGATGACCATCCCACATTCCAGTTCGGCCAGCCCACAATGATTTACACAGTAAGGTTCAGATCCCACATTTGATATCAATAGGCCCCAATAAAACACGGGCAGCTCCTGTTTTGGGAAACAGGTCATAAAGCAGGAACAGTCAGGTGTGAAAGAGATTAGCCGGAGGCTCGTGTAGAATGAAAGGGTTTTATGATGGGTCAAACCCTGATGCTAATCACAGGTGGACGGAGGAAGGGGAGCTCGTGAGACCAGTTTAACCTGGGGCAGCAGAGCCAGCTGCCCAGGTCACAGAGAAGTCACAGGAAAGCACATGTACTGTGAGGCCCGTATTTGCTCCATTATAGCCTATGTGAGGGCAATGACAAGATGGCCACTGCTCTCAAAATGGAACCCGCGTAGTTGAAGCAGAATAACGTGTACACAGTGCATTCATAGCTAGAACGATATATAAAGCACTCGTACATGCCGCATTAATCATTTGCGGTTCGCCAATACCAGATAAACAGGGGTAGGGCCCTGTCCCCTACGCGGTCACAGAGATTAAAGTACGACAGACCCTCCTTTAGCCCTTACATAGGCAATCACTATACTCATCTTAATCCGAGTCCAGGTCAATGTTCACAAAGTCATGGAGATGTTGCTGTAGCATCATCCTATTACTTAGCTCATCCCTCGATACAGGTTTCCTTACACATAAGGTAGCACAGAGGCCACATATCGCAGGAGCACACTGTATGCACAGACAGAACAGGAAAAGAATGGCTAAGATCATTCCAACGACCATCAGAACTTTCCAACCCCAGGTAGATATCAATTCCCAGAACCACCCCACCAGTGACCAGTCTCCCTTATCCACGTGTATGGATTCAGATATTTTATGGAGTTTGGAGATGGCTTGATAGACTGTTGGAGCGTTATCTGGTATGAAAATACAGCAACTAGATTGGATAACCTTACATACCCCACCGCGGTCTGCAAGAATAACGTCTAGAACCATGCGGTTCTGCAAAGTCATAAGACGATCCGCTTGGAGCTCAGCGGTCAGATTACCAAGGGCACCAGCCGTTATATTTACAGTGGATTCAACCACACGTGTCAGTTGTCTTAGGTTCCTACTATTCACCATAGGTCCCCAAAACGGCAGGAAGCCCAAAAAGAAGTCTCCTGCTTCCTGACCGGCAGTATCCTCCTTACTAATCACACCTCTCACAACTCTGGTCTTGTGATAATCAGAGGCAGCAGTAAATGTAGGCGGTAGCAAGTTTGCAATATAACATGTGCCCGAGAAATCAGGGGGCAACCATGTATATGCTCGGTCATTGCAGATGAAATATGTGCCCTTGGCAGCCAAAAATGCAGGGGAAAACTGTGACGGGAAGGTGTATGTTTCAGTACAGTCACTTCTTCCCAGTTGAGCTCTAGGATTCTGACCATTACCCTGTAAGCAGAACCGACCTATGTGGGGTACGACCCAGATTGGGGATGAGATTTTTCGCTGTCTTTCACCCAAACTAATACTATACCCCGTCGCGTTCCATCCTACATAAGGTCTCAATTCTTCTTTGGGAATGGATGAGTATGCATCAATATCTCTACTCATATCGGCAACTCCTTTCATCAAAGCCTTATTGTTGGTGATAGGTCTGATGGAACGCGGTTGGCGAGGGGAGTACGTATCTAGAGCATAGAGAAACATGGTCTGGAATGCCAATGACGATCCACTGTAACTAAAGGGCAGCACCAAATAGGGAATACCCTTGTTAATGGTATGTGGCATTAACCCACACACCCAGCAATTGGTTGTGTTCATTACCAGTTGGTGCTGGTGCAAAAGCTGGATAAACGAGTTATTTACAAACTCTGATCGTCTGGTCTGTTCGTGCTCAGGCAGAGGGTGAAAAGAGTGAGAGGAGGCAGTAGAAAGAGGTATAGGCTGTACAGTGGGCGCAATGGTCTTTTGAGAGGAGAAAAACACAAATCCTACGATGAACATTATTATACTACACAGCGTAAATAGGCACAGAAATACAAAACATTTACTTTTTACAATTCTACACATCTTTGCTTTAGAGTTTATGTCCTCAATGGGTCTCTCCATCTTAAAAAACTCCATCCTCTAAACGGGCCGCTCGCGGTGGATGAGTTTCTTCTGCTAAGGAGTACGCCTGTCAGTCCAGGGAAACGCCCTAGACCAACCAGAACCGTTGACCTAACATCTTCGGCCTGTACCCCAAAGTCTTGGCACCGCGACCCTGCGGCTGAACCCGGATGGTGGTTCGAAAAACAAAAATCAAGAAAGTCCTTCAGATGGGAGAGCCAGAATGTCAAAAAAAAGGAAATAATAAGGAAATCTTTATTTGTCCATGGGCCTTGGTCTCAAATTATAGCGGAGACGGCCAGGTGCTGTTTGGTCTTGGAACAAAAGTTCAGGCTCAGTGGTGTCCAGTCGATTTGATGGTGGCACAGCTTCTTGCAGAATATTGTCACTCTCTTGGTCCGAAACTGTGCCTCTTATGCGTGCGTCACTGAATGGTACAAAACGAGGTACAATATCTGCCTCAGAGTCGGCGATACCCTCCTGGACCCACCGGTCATATGGCAAAGGCAAGGGGATTACTTTGCAGTGGGTACCATGGATCCAGTGCTTCTTCCCTTTTACTCGCACCACTGATCTCGTCGATAAAAGCACAAGGTGAGGGCCGATCCAGCGAGGCTCGTCGTTGCTCTTGCGCTGGAAATTTCGGATCAGAACCCACGAGCCAGGGTTGATAGGGTGTCCAGGAGGTTCAGAAGCTTGGGGAAGAGTATCATGTACCTGTTGGTGCAAAACACGCAGTTTAACAGTCAAATCATACAGGTAATCGAGTAGTACTGGATGCTCAATCTCACTAAATTTCATAGGCCTCGGTACACCCCATACGTTGGCCGGGCGGCCAAAAACCACTTCGTAAGGACTAAGTCCCACTCGTGAGTGTATGGTCATTCTGGTGGACAGGAGTGCTAAAGGCAGAGCATCAGGCCATTTAAGACCGGTGCTCGCCTGAATTTTGGCCAGCTTGAGCTTTAAGACTCCATTGTAGCGCTCTACTAGTCCAGCTGATTGGGGGTGATTTGCAGCGTGGAACTTTTGCTTTATGCCTAAACCTTCACATACATTCTTCATCACTTTACCCACGAACTCACTTCCATTATCACACCACACCATTCTTGGCATTCCAAACCTGGGGAAAAATTCTTTCACAAGGGCTTTGGCTGTGGATAGGGCAGTGTTATCTTTCAGAGGATAAGCCTCTATCCATTTTGAGAAAGCACAAACAACCACCAGTACATATTTCAGGTTGTTGCATCTTTCCATGTGAATAAAGTCCAGCTGCAAGACTTCGAATGGACATGATGGGGGTGCAAAGTGACCAGCTGGAGTTGGGGTTCCCCTACCAGGGTTGTATTTCAAGCATACCATGCAATTTTTGACCACATTCTCTGCACACTTGGGAATTCCAGCATTCTGCCATACTGGGGCCAACAACTTACAAATTCCTTTCGTACTGATATGTGCCATTCCATGTGCCATAGTAACCACTGGGAGCACATATGCGTCAGGTAACAACCATCGCCTATGTTCTGTCAGATCAATCCAACAACCATTCTCATCCAACTTACCCATACTTTCTCTCCACTTGCTTAGCTCTTTCTCTGTGGCCTCAGCTTGAAGCGACTTCACACTGTCTATTGTGTTCTCACACATTCCAACATCATCAACCCATCTTGCGGGGCCTGCAACATACATTCTAGTCTTCACATTCTGTGCTGTTTCTTTCGCGGTCTCATCAGCAAACGCATTCCCACGTCCAACATCATCTGTGATTTTCCTGTGCGCACTGCATTTCATGATCGCAACTTGCAACGGTAGGGTCAGTGACTCAAGGAGATCATTCACCAACTTGCCATTCTGAATTTTAGCTCCATGCGACGTCAGAAACCCACGCTCTTTCCACAGTCGCCCAAAATTATGAGCCACGCCAAAGGCGTACTGGCTATCCGTGTAAATATTCACTCTCATTCCTTCAGACAATACGCATGCTCTTGTGAGGGCGATTAATTCTGCTGCTTGGGCCGAATTATGTGGCACTCGTGCAGTTTCCACGACCGTGTGTAAAGTCGTGATAGCATATGCAGCAGTCGTGTCACCATTAGGGAGCTTGAAACACGAACCATCCACCCATAAAGTGCCATCACACTCAGTCAGGGGAGTATCTTTTAGATCTACTCTCCCTTTCGTCTCTTCCTCTGTTCTGAACAGCCAGTCATGTTGCTCAATCTCATCTGAGTCTGCTGGAATTGGCAATAACGTAGCTGGATTCAGCGTACTGCATCTCTTTATGTGTATGTGATTTGCTAACAGTGTAAGCTCATAGCCTGATAATCGCGCACTAGTCAAGTGTTGTGTCTTGGTCCTATTTAATAATGTGTCTACAGCATGCGGAACCATAACAATCAATGTGTTGTCCATTACCAAACCAGCAGATTGTCGGATAGACATTGCTGCAGCAGCTGTCGCTCTCAGACAGCTTGGCAATGCCCTCGCTACAGGGTCCAAGGTGGATGAAAAATATGCGCATGGGCGCGGTCTGTCGCCAAAGGGCTGTGTTAACACTGACAGCGCACAGCCATCTTTCTCGTGAACATACAACGTAAAAGGTTTGCTGTAGTCAGGAGTACCCAACACAGGAGCTGAGCACAATGCATTGCGCAATTCCACAAAACTTTTCTGGCACTCTTCAGACCATGGGATAGGATTCGGTGTGTCTTTGCATGTTAAGGCTAACAAAGGTTTTGCCAACAAGGAAAAATTAGGAATCCAATGCCTACAGTATGAGGTAATGCCCAAGAAAGCACGTACTTCTCTCTGTGTTCTTGGCACACTCAACTGTGCAATGGCTTGAATTCTTTCTGGGGTCAGTTTCCTTCCCTCCTTCGATAAGAGATGACCTAAGTAGGTCACTTCTTGTCGACAATATTGCAGCTTAGAGAGAGAAACTTTGTGATGGAAAGCAGATAAATGGCGCAACAATGACAATGTGGCTTCTTTACAGATGTTTTCAGTATCCGCGGCGATTAGTAAATCGTCCACGTATTGAATCAGAATAGCGCCACTAGGTAAAACAAGTGCATCAAGCTGCGCTTTCAAAGCTTGACTGTATATGGATGGACTCTCACAGTAGCCCTGGGGAGCGCGTTTGAAGCGGAAGCTTCGGCCTCCCAGACTAAAGCCAAAAATATCTCTGCTCTCCTTTGCAATTGGGATGCTAAAGAAAGCATTCTTTAAATCGATCACTGAAAACCATGCAGCAGAGGCTGGAATCATCGTTAACAAGGCAGTTATATCAGGGACAACCGGAAACTGTGGCACAACAATCTTATTAACCTCTCTAAGATCAATCACAAATCTGTAAACAGGTGGCTGTGAAGGGTCCGTTCGTTTTAAGACAGGTAAAATCGGACTATTGCAAACGTTGCCTCTTGTTTCTTCAATCACACCCTTATTAATCAAGTCGCTGACAATGTCTAACAATGCTTTTTGGCCTTCATTAGAGATCTTGTACTGTGGAATACGTGGCAGTCTGACATTAGCCTTTAAAGTCACCACGTATGGCGGTATCTCCAAGAGGCCCACATCATTGGGACCAGTAGCCCAAAGGGCATCCGGAAGGGATGACAATTCAGGTGGCATTGTATTTTTAGACAAGTACATTGGGGAAATCACTTTCTTGCCTAATGTAAGTTGTACTCCTGAGGGAGAACAATACAGTGTAGCGTGCAATCTTTTCAACAAATCTAATCCTAGCAAATTCTCACCACAACCTGTCGTCAGAATCAGGGGTGCTTTCAGCTCGCAAGGCCCAATAGAAAGTGACATGGGACTAGAAATCGGGTTCCTAACCGGGGCGCCAGAAAAACCTACTGAAACATTTATATCGCCAGACAAAGGTGCGCCAGGGAGTTTTGAATGCATGATTGAACTCTTTGCAGCACCAGTGTCTAGCAGAAAGGGCTCCGTTACATTTGCTGTAGTTACCTTAACATACGGTCCACTCTGATCCACTGGCACTGAAACAACTCCCTCTCTCTGTCTACGACTATCCTAGTAATCATTACTTTCTGCATCACCGTCCTCTGCATAATAATCATTATTATAATACTGAGCCGTATTACTAGTCGCGTTAGCTTGCTGGTCAAAACTATTGATGGTATTTTGAGGCGGCAGAGGACGCGCGTTCTGGGGAGCATTTCCACGCCCTCGGCCTCTAGGAGCTTGCTGACCACCCCTACCTCTTGCGCCATACGCATTACCGTTCCGCTGCATTAATTTAGGGCAACTATATTTAAAATGACCTTCCTCTTTACAGTATGAACATTGGTTGGGACCTACAGGGACACGTGGTTGATAATACCCATTCATTTGCTGATTGTTCTGAAATTGTTGGGGTTGGTGATAGACACCTTGGGGTTGCCTATAATTATTCTGACCTCCACGTGGCGGATAGGCCTGCTGCAAAAGGACCTTCGTCTTTAGTTCCTTCGTTTTCTTTTCTGTTCTATCCTTCTCATCTTTATCTCTGTTTTCATAATACTGTGCAGTAGCTAGTATTTGCGCTGAAGAGGAAACAGCCCAAGAACTTTCTGAATCTTTTAACTTTTTACACAGGTCAGGAAGTAGATTCTGCACAAACTTATCCACAAATAACCGTTGGCCACCCTCTGTACTCATATCTTGCCCACTGTGGTCAACAAACGTTTCTTCAAACCTAGTAAAGAAGTCTGACACTGTCTCATCTTTCTTCTGCTTGCATGCAGATAACTTGTCCCAATTTACGCGCATCGCGGGCATTATTGTCTTCATATACGTGATGATTCTACCAGGCAGTTCTGCTACTAAAGGCTCAGGTTTCGCACCACCAGTTTGTCTAGCATCAGCAGCGATGATGTTAGCCCATGTATCTCCTAGTTCTGCAGCATGATCCGTATTACGTATGGATCCCCACAAAGGCTGCGGAACCACATTCCCAAACAGCATATCTACATCAGCCAGATTCATTACACAAGATTCTGCAGTCTGTGACAACTCCTTATAATAACCAGTAGGGTTTTTACGGGGATCAGGCAATGACTGCTTGAGTGCTAACACCTCAGATCTTTTCCATGGAACATGTACCCAAATACGCTGGAAATGTGCTACGACAGGTGGATTAGCATTTGCATCAGCGGGTCTCCAAACTGGGGGAACCTCACGCATCGGATATTGGCGTGCTTTTACCCTCTTTCCCACAGAAACATCAGGTTCAAACAACGACTGTTGACAATCATCATTCCTGAAGGACAACACAACCGCAACTGCTTTATCTACGTCGCGATCCACAATTATACCAGTTCCAAAGTCAAACCTCACTCTACACAACTCCTGCGGGCTCGGGTCTTTACCACTATCCTCCAATTCTTCACAGAGAATTTCGCACATTTTCTCAAACACATATCTCTGTTTTGGGGCATCCCACTGATGGAAAACGTTGACAACTGATTCCACATCATACAGTGAAGGGAAAACAATCCATCTACGCGCCATGCTATCTATTACCTTTTTCTCATCAGGGTTAGGCAATTGACTACGCAGTTGCTTACGCTGTAAACCAGGAGTTGCACCAGATGACTCAAAGAGAGGCGACATTAATGTAGTAACCACATTAGCTAAGCGCTGTCGCGCTGAAGGAGAAGTTGAGGCGAAAACAGGGGGATAAACAGAGGGGAGAAAAGAGGATGCAGAAACAGGTACTGGAGTGGTGGAAGGAAGAGTGTCAGGGGAGGCAGCTACTGAATCAGGCAAAGTCGCAGGAAGCGCGGGGGCAGTCGGGAACACAACTGGCGGCCCTTGAGAGGGCTGCGCTATATGGACAAGAGCCGGCTGCGCAGCAGCTGGCGGTAGCGGCAAGGCTTGCAGTATATTAACTGGAGGTGGCATATTCACAAGCTGGGGAGGTGCCGTGGCATTTTGAGCATACGGGGGTGGTGAACTCAACAAATGTGACATCAGGGGATCTTTCTCCTTTTCTTCTAACTCATTCTGCTTAGAGTGTGGTAAGGCTGGGTAACATTTGTCGATCCCTAACTTACGCTGCCTGTGCAATTGCTCATTCATCTGCTCCTCCTCATTATCTTTAAATTGTACAGCTGCTTGCATTACTGTCATACCTCTCTCCCTTTTATTCTTTTTCGCTAGCTTAATTTCCTTCTGTTTGGCTTCTTTTCGCCATAAGCGGAAAGAGTCAAACATCGCCGGCCGGGCTTTCTTTTTGAACAATTTAATTTCTAAATTATCTAAAATATCGGTATCGAAACTACCATTTTGGGGCCATTTTAAAACACCGTCTTTCCTGGTGTAGTGGATCCACACTTCGTTATATGCAATGGGGCCTACGCCATGTTTTACATAGAGCTCATAAGTTGGAGTTCCAACCGGAGGGACCGGGCATGATTCCTCCAGCTGGAAATCTTTTCCACAACCCAAACAAAATATTCTACCAAATATTCTAGAACCAGGCATCTTTGCTCACTAGTCTAGATCCAAACGTCAAAGGATTATCAATTACGATAGTCTCGTGAATACACGAGTCCTCTGGCTTTGGCGTTTGCAAACTCCAAATTACCAAATCAAACGATCCCGAAGGATACCAAAACAAATGGGAGACGCTCCACTTATACTTAACTGAATATTGCTGATCGATGGCGTCACCAGAAGACTCTCTTGATTGTTTCGCTCTCTCAAAACTCGTCAAGGGTCCAAAACAGGTCGATTAATCAGGGCAGCAGTCCTTCGTAGCCGTCGGGACGCGGAGAACCTCGCAGAAAAGACTTTCGGACCACGTCGACATGCAGGGGTCGATGAAGTGGCGGCCTTCCTCCAGAATTTCCACACGAAGCTCCTCACGAACCTCTGGCTTGGACTGGTACCGCTGAAATCGCCCCACGTTGGGCGCCAAACTGAAGTACTGGGTATTTTAGACCCAGCGGTGCAGGGGCACACACCCTATGACTTCTGGGTTCACCCTGTTCCAGACCTACAGAAACACAGAGTCTTCTGGGTGAAGTCAAAGATCGTTTATTGGCTGCAGACCAATTACAGGTATCCTAGAAGTACAACAGCGTGTATGTTCTCAGGAGACTGCTGAAAATCATAGAAACGGACTTCATCTTAAATACACTTTTCCCTGCCTCAAGCATACATTCCTAGGTTTTATGATACGGCAATATACAAGTGTACATTACAAAGAAAAGGCAGAGTCATGATGACCATCCCACATTCCAGTTCGGCCAGCCCACAATGATTTACACAGTAAGGTTCAGATCCCACATTTGATATCAATAGGCCCCAATAAAACACGGGCAGCTCCTGTTTTGGGAAACAGGTCATAAAGCAGGAACAGTCAGGTGTGAAAGAGATTAGCCGGAGGCTCGTGTAGAATGAAAGGGTTTTATGATGGGTCAAACCCTGATGCTAATCACAGGTGGACGGAGGAAGGGGAGCTCGTGAGACCAGTTTGACCTGGGGCAGCAGAGCCAGCTGCCCAGGTCACAGAGAAGTCACGGGAAAGCACATGTACTGTGAGGCCCGTATTTGCTCCATTATAGCCTATGTGAGGGCAATGACAAGATGGCCACTGCTCTCAAAATGGAACCCGCGTAGTTGAAGCAGAATAACGTGTACACAGTGCATTCATAGCTAGAACGATATATAAAGCACTCGTACATGCCGCATTAATCATTTGCGGTTCGCCAATACCAGATAAACAGGGGTAGGGCCCTGTCCCCTACGCGGTCACAGAGATTAAAGTACGACAATGTTTCCAGACCTGGTTGACAAGACCTGTTTTTTCTTCTTGGAACTCGTTTGTTCTGATTCTGTTGTCTCTTCATTATCGCTGAAGTTGTGAATTCCCTACTGTCTCTTCTTCCGACAGCCGTTTCGCTCTCCTGTATCCCATATATAGTTCAATTGTAGTTTTGTTTTTTCCTGTTTTCCTATGACACGTCTTTCCCTTCAATTGTATGTCTCTCTTGTTTCCACAGACATCCCCTTCCTCCCTCATACCATGATGTGCCAGACTACTTCTATATGCTGGGTTCTTAGATCCATGGTATTTGAGATTTGATGTCTGCTCTGGATATTGTCGTCTTTTGTCTCCCGGCGCCATCACCTCATCCTCGTTCTTGAGTTTTTCGTTCCGTAATTATGTTCTTCAGTCGTTCGTTCCGAACGTGTACTGTCTTCTTGTTGGTTTTTGTTTCTGTCCTTTTTTCTATACTTGATCTCTTACCTTTTTCTCTTTCCTCTCTCTTTTCACTTTCGTTCACCTCCCCTCTCCACTTCTCGCTCCTTCCTTTCCGTAGTCTTAGTATTATCTTTATAGTGGTCACTTCCTTCTTTTCTTTCCTTTTCTTTCTCTTTGCTTTCTCTCCTCCTGCTCTCTCTCCTTCATCAATTCGTTACAATTCTCTCAGTTTTTCTCAAATTATTTTCACTGCATTAATAAGCATGTTGTTATTAGCTGTTTTTCTTTGCTGTTTCATTCCCTGTTACATCGTGGAACGTTAAGGGTTTAAACAACCCCATTAAAAGGCAAAGGGTTTTATCACATTTAGCGAGACTTAAATCTGATGTTGCCCTCCTTCAGGAGACTCATCTCTCTGAAACGGAGACTCTGAAACTCAAGCGCTGTTGAGTGGGTCATGTTTTTTGCTCACCCACAGTTTCCAAGAAAAATGGTGTTGTGATTCTATTACATAAAAAGTTAAATGTTTCCTCAATTTCTCACGAATGTGATGTTGATGGTCGATGGGTTATTGTTACTCTGCTTATAGATAATATTCCTATCACTTTTTTTAATGTGTATGCCCCAACTGGGATTGACAGATTATTTTGGCCCTCTATTTCAACTAAATTATCCTCTCTTTCTGGAAATTACATACTTCTCGGGGGAGATTGTAACCAAATTGTTGATCCCTTCCTCGATCGTCATTCCAATGTTAAATTTGTCCCCTCTAGGATGCACTCCCAATTTGTTAACACTTTTCAAAATAATGCCCTGGTGGATATCTGGAGATTGTGTAATCCTGATCTTAGAGAATACAGTTTTTACTCCCCTCCACATCACTCACAATCCCGCATTGATCATATCTTCCTCAGTAAATCCCTATCCCAGCACGCTATACGCTCTGACATTGGTTCCATCCTAATCTCGGACCATGCTCCGGTTCATGTGGACCTTGACCTACTTCCTTTTTCCCCTCACCCTGGCAGATGGCGTTTCAACAATGCTTTGCTTTTGGATCCTATTTTTTGTTCCGAATTTACTGCCTTTGCCACTGAATTTTTCCTTCTCAATCATACCCCTGATTCCTCTTTTGTTACTGTTTGGGATTCTTTTAAAGCAGCCTCTAGGGGTTTTATTATTAATTTCTTAGCTCGACGAAAGAAACTTCGAGAAGCCAAATCCGAACGCATTTTAGCTAATATTAAGATTTTAGAGCTTGATTATCATGCTTCTAATTCTGAGATTTCTCTTAAAAAGCTTATTGATGCGAAAATTTCCTTCAATAAGTTTACAACTGATGCTGCCTCTAACCTTTTGCTAAAATGTAATTTCAGGTATTATGGAGGTAAGAATAAAATGGGGAAATTGTTGGCCAATTACTTAAAGATAAGAAAGGAGCGTACAAAGATTGAGTCCATTAAGACTTCCACTGGGCACTCTTGCTTTAAAGATAAAGACATTCTTTCAGAGTTTGTTAAATTCTATGACAATCTTTATACCCCCGAGCATATCCCGGAGACTACGGATCTTCTTTCATACTTTCATTCGCTTCCCTCTCCCCTGACCTCTCACGTTGATTTTATTGCCCTAGAACAGGACATCTCGCTTTCTGAAATTTCCCATGCTGTATCTAAATTGCGACACAGTAAGTCTCCAGGCCCTGATGGTTTTACTATTGAATTTTACAGCCATTTCGCCTCTCTACTTCTCCCTAAACTGTTACTATTATTCCAATCCTTTCTTGCAGCGGGTTCTTCCAGCGGCTCCTTCCAACAGGCTTTAATCTGTTTAATTCCCAAAGAAGATAAGGACCACTCGTTATGCAAAAACTACAGACCAATTTCCCTGGTTAATACGGATTATAAAATTCTGGCTAAAATTTTGGCATTGCGCATTGATCCCCTTTTACCCAACCTCATTGGCCCTGAACAATCGGGTTTTGTCAAGGGCCGTCTCTCATCTGACAATTCCCGTGTTTTTCTTAATATACTTAGCAAGGCTTCCTCTTTGTCACTTCCCTTCGCGGCTATTTCTTTAGACGCGGAGAAAGCCTTTGACAGGATTGGATGGGATTTTATGTTTCAGGCCTTGCGCTGGATTGGCTTTTCTTCCAAACTCATCTCTATTATTTCTTTACTATATTCTAATCCCCAGGCTTCCATTTTTGTCAATGGGATGACCTCGGATTATTTCTCGTTACATAGGGGAGTGCGACAAGGCTGTCCTCTATCCCCCCTACTTTTTGTTTTAGCCTTGGAACCCTTTCTTACCACAATTCGTCTGGATAACAGTATTTCTGGTTTTAAATTTGGTTCGCGTCAGGTTAAATTCTCGGTCTATGCTGACGATATTCTTTTTTACTGCTCTGATCCTGTTTCCTCTATTCCCTCTTTTCTCCAGCAGGTGTCTTCCTTCTCCGCGGTCTCTGGTTAACGCCTAAATGCTGATAAGTGCGAGATTCTACCTTTAAACCCTATTTGTCAAAAGCATCTTTTTTCCCAAACAGGTTTCTCATGGCAACCATCTAAAATCAAATATTTGGGTGTTTGGTTCGCTCCTCTCTTGTCTGATACGCTCAAATTAAATTTTGATTATGTCTTCAAGAAAATGGACACGGCTATTCAACGTTGGAACCCGCTCTTTCTGTCCTGGTGGGGCCGGCTCAATTCTATAAAAATGATGTTATCCCCTCTTCTTCTTTATACCATTTCCATGTTTCCAGTACACATTCCAGTATCCTTCTGTAAACTGATTGATTCCTTGTTGCTGAAATTCTTATGGAATGGCAAGCGGTCTCGGATAGCTTTAGCTTCATTGCGCAAGGATAAGGCCCAGTCTGGTGTGCGCTTTCCGGATTTCAGAGAATATCATCGAGCTTTCTCTTTGAAACAATCGACCCATTGGTTCTCTTCTGATCTTCTGCACTATCCGCCCGTCTGGTTAAGTATGGAATCTTCCTTTCTGTCCCCCTTTACCTTTCGCGAGTTCTTATCCTTCACGTCTTCTTTAGTTCACTTTCGTACGCCTGTTATTTCTCATTCCCGTACTCTTCTTCTCCCTTATAGAATATCATCATATCCCTCCCTCCTCTCCATTCACGAACAACCGATATGGCACAACTCTCTCTTCAAAATTCGTAATCGCACCATCTTTTGGAAGACATGGCATTCTCGAGGATTGTGTTGGATCTCTCAATTGATTTCCCAAGATACCCCTCTCTCATTCCAGGAACTTCAATCCTCTTTCTCATTACCCTCTTCTGCTCGATCGCAATACAATGCCCTTCTCCTGGTCCTGATCTTATATCTTCGCTCCTTGGCACCATCTATCGATATTCCTTTGGACCGCAAAGCTACTTCTTTATTATTGGAGACCTCTCCCTCAGCCTCTGCTATTTATAACTCTTTCCGGTACTCCACAGTTTGCTTCCATCATCGTCTAGATACTAATTACGTATCTCCCGTTTCCCTAGCAATTAAACGCGACCTGACTTGGCTCCCTTTAGTGTCCTATCTCTCCTCCTTTGCTCCAATGCACGCTTCTCCGGATCCTGACACAGTTGAAGTACGTAAACCTCCATGATTTTCTTGTTTTCTTTAATGCCTTTAGTAAATAATGCTATGATATTCCTTCTATTATATTTTATGGTATTTTTTCATTCCTATACGTAGGTTCTGTTCATGTAAACCTCATATTTGTTATATTTGCTTTTAATGAGAGTTTCTATTGATCTGCTTATTTTTTGTATATGCTTGTCATGATGATTATTCCCCTTTCCTCTCCCTTCTCCTTCCCTTCTTTATTTCTTCAATAAACTCAAACTTAAAAAAAGGTATGCTAAATTAGCATTGCACTTAAGGGAATCAGACACTTCAATTTCTAATCACACTGAAGTTCACTTTCTACATAGTTCTTTCTGCAGGCCTTGCATTCTCACGTTGTTTTGCCAGCAGTACAGTACAACCAGACTGGGGGTGATGTAATTTTTTAATTTGCATAACCATAGTTAAAATTACATGCCAGGAAACTTGAAAAGAGATGGAGAACCTCTCATTTGATCGAGGATAAAAATAAATATTGGACTCACTATCTATATACCATAAAGCCATTCGCGTCGCCCGTAAAACTTACATTGCATCGCAAATTACAGCTGCAGGGAACTCTTCAAGAATTTTGTATCAAGTTTTACAATCCTTTGTTAAACCGGCAGCATGTGAATCTTCGGAACTTGCCTCCCAACAGCTGTGTGACGACATCTCTTGCTTTTTTACGAATAAAATAGATACAATCTATGACAAAATAGTTTGCACTAATAATAAACTGACCACAGATATGGCACCTCTGGAAATAGATTCTGACCCCAAACTGCATAAATATACGTTAAGCTCTTTTCCACCCATTTCTTTACAAGAGACATCTGTACTAATATCACGGATTAAAAGTGGCAGTCCTGACGATATCATCCCAGCCAGGATTATGCCTGTCCTGACTGAACAGCTATGCCCCATGATCCAAAGATTGGTGAATCTCTCTCTGGGCTCAGGCACTGTCCCAAGAGAGTGGAAATGTGCTCTTATCAGGCCTATTAGGAAGAATACTGCTATCCCGTGGTCCGATTTAACAAATCTCAGGCCCATATCCCTATTACCATTCTTAGGGAAACTGATCGAAAAATATGTTAACTGTCATCTGTCCAATCACATTGAACTTGTTGGCGGCCTGGACTACTCACAGTCAGGGTTCAGGCCGAAACACAGCACGGAGTCTACCCTGCTGTCTGTTATGGATGACTTACATATGTATCAGGACAAGGGCTTCTCAGTAATCCTAGTTCTTTTAGATCTTTCAGCAGCGTTCAATTAAAGAGCTTCCTATCTGGGCGTTCCCAGAGAGTTATCATGGACACGTACCGATCAGCGGAGGTGGATATATCTAAAGGGGTGCCACAGGGCTCTTGTTTAAGCCCTACCTTATTTAACCCCTTCGGTGCTCATGACGGAATGGTTCCGTCATGACCCACGGTTGAGCTGTGCTCATGACGGAACCATTCCGTCATGACCACGCCCGCGCAAGATTCCGCCAGCACAGCGGCGGAATATGAGCAGCATCGAAGGGGTTAACATCTATGTGGCACCCCTGGCAAGAGTGATGCGCAGTTATGGATTCATCCCAGTATCATATGCTGATGATACTCAGCTCCTCTTCCCTTTTAAGACCATGTCCGCCGAAATTAAAAACTCCTTTTCTGCGGGCATGAAGGCGGTGGCTCATTGGATGTCTTCCAACTTCCTTCAGTGTAATGTCAGCAAGACGGAACTAATGCCGTTTGGAGAAGCCAAACTATTGTGGACCCCTGATTGGTGGCCTCCCGATTTGGGAGTAGCTCCGGAACCCAAACAGGTTGTGAAGAGTTTAGGGATTCGTCTGGATCAAGACCTGTTATTTGGACAGCATGTCAACCACACTGCTGGAATTTGTTTCCATACTATTGGCCTGCTACGCAGAGTTTTTCCCTTACTACCGGACTCTTTTAGGAGAACTCTGGTCCAAACATTGGTTCTGAGTCGTATTGACTATTGTAATGGCCTGTTGCTTTCTGCCAACGAAAACGTGCTGGCCAAGCTTCAGGTCATTCAAAACACTGCGGCTCGTCTTGTCCTTAATGCTCCTCCGAGAACTGCGTCCAAACCTCTTCTGGAGAAATTGCACTGGCTTTCCATTCGCCGGAGATCTAAGTTCAAGATATGCTGCTTGATTCATAAATGTTTAAATGGACAAGGGCCTATTTATCTGTTGCAACGTAACAAGGGTACCCCTAATTTAGCTTCCTATCTCAGGGTTTTAAAGTAAATATTTGTGAAAAATATATAGGAAACAATGATTAAAAGAAGTGTGGTAATGTACAAATCATTCAACAACCTTGATAAAACATGACTACCCAGAAAAATGAATTGATTGAAAATACTTTCTTTAATATTTATTGTAGTAAGTTTTTGTTTTGAAAAATTATATCATTTTTTCCTTTTTTCCTATTTTTCTTTTCCTTTCTTTTCCCTTTTCCTCTCAAAACATTATTTATACAAAAAGACTATTATAGTGTCCTAACATATTTCTTCTAAACCTTCCTTTGTCAACATATGATTTGCCGAACACTAGATAGTTGCATATTCAATCAAACAGTTACAATACAAATTTTATCAACAAAAAGTGAATAATGAACATGGCTTAATTCAGTCTACGCGCGTTTCGGCGTTCAGCCTACCTCAGGCAGCCATGATATTCAAAACTCCTAAGACATAATAAAGAAAAAGAAAAAGAATAGTCTATGACAATTTGTACATACCAACCGAGTCAAGTGCACATAACAATTAAAAGGCCCTAAGGGCCTATTTATCTTCAGAACAAATTTGTTCCTTATGTCCCAATTCGTTCACTTAGGTCCAGTAACTATCTTCTTTTGGTGACTCCCCGTGCAAAAAAATCTAGACACGGTAGTAAAGCACTATCAATCTTAGGCCCTACCCTGTGGAATAGACTTCCCCTTTATCTGAGACAGTGTAAAGAACATCTCACTTTCAGAAAACTCCTGAAGACTGTGTTGTTCAAAAATGAGATCTAACTCCTCTGTTTTACCGGCTCCATAAAGCGCAGAGATACTCCAGTTGGAGTCGATTCTAGCGCTATATAAACCTACAAATAAATAAATAAAATAAATAAATAGTGCACCTGCATTACAATTGTTGTAATGCAGTTTTTCTAAAAAATTGTTAAGGAGAAGGCATAACTAACGTTGAAGGGAAGGTACTACAAGCATAATACTCACAGCTATCTAGTATGGGATGGCCTCCCTTAGTAAGTATGTTATGTTATGTTAATAGGACTTCTATAGCGCTCTGTTACCCTGAGGTGTCCTGGCGCTATAAAGAACAGACTTTAAATACTCTTCATACAACATTAGGTTTGCGCCTGCTTCGGCAGCACACAGGGCAAAGAAGGTTATCCTAAAATAGTGAGTTCCACGCTGCATTACATGACACAGATACATTAGCACAATGACCACCAAAGTTTGTTTACTCACACAGGGCCCGATTCACAGAACTAACTTAAGACAAAATCCTAAACTTACTACCATTTTGGTATTCACAGAAGGCACTTACTCATTTTGGTATTCACAGAAGGCACTCACTCAGTTCGGTATTCACAGAAGTTAGGAGTCCTAACTTTAGGACTCCTAAATGCCCTCTGTGAATACCGAAAGTCTTAAGGTTAAGATTTTTCTCAGTTTAGGACTCCTAAAGTTAGGAGTCCTAACTTTACTACTCCTACACTGAGAAAAATCCTAACTTTAAGACTTTCGGTATGCACAGAAGGCATTTAGGAGTCCTAAAGTAAGGACTCCTAACTTCTGTGAATACCGAAATGAGTAAGTGCCTTCTGTGAATACCAAAATGAGTAAGTGCCTTCTGTGAATACCAAAATGGTAGTAAGTTTAGGATTTTTTCTTAAGTTAGTCTGTGAATCGGGCCCAAAGTCGCTTTGGATTGTGTCGACTGGTAGTTGTCTCTTATGCAGCGTTGATCTCAGGAGAAACCTCCAAGTTGACCGCAGAGCGTGAGAGAAGGAAACAAATAAAAAAGCGCAGGAGCTGCAATTGTTAAAAAAAGTAAATCAATTAAAAAAAGGCATGCGTCTGTGTTTGACGATTGCAAGTAACAAAAAAAAAGTGCTGCGCTGGTTAGCTACAAAGAAAATAAACGTTGCAGGACAGCGTTTGCAGGCAGGAGAAAGCCCTTTAAGAAAATAGTGCTAGGACGCTGGAAATCAAACATACTGAGTAACAACACATGTAACGGGGTGTCCTCATGGCAGGTTACAAGAAGACAAAAGGCAGTACTAAGGAGGGACTACTAAGCCTATTGACCAAGGAAAAGCCACTATTTACAGGGCTCGAAAAATCAGAAAAATGGTACTAGTCCTGCAGGTCTAGTCCCTTGGAAAATCCCCTCGACCTCACTGCAACCTACTTGACCTCCGTCTGGTAAAACGGAGCAAAAGTGACAAGATAACAAGATTTAAAGGCATCTTTATTGCTCATTCCCTTAGTGAGCAATAAAAATGCCTTTAAATCTTGTTATCTTGTCACTTTTGCTCCGTTTTTAAAGACAGAGGACAAAAGTTAGTTTGTCTTCCTACTCGCCAGAAAGGGCGAGTAGGACCTAAAAATAGCTCGTCCTCATCAATTCTCCCTCGCAAATGCGAGCGGGCGAGTGGATTTGTCGAGCCCTGATTTACAAAGGACAGGGACAGGAGCCAATTAAAAGATGAGTGAAAAGTGGGTGGAGCTTCATGCCCATATCTTGAATATAGCATGTCTCGAAGAGACAGCACAATCGTTGCCTAGGCGAGACCTAAAAACAGGTCAGGACACACAGCAGCTGTTTAAAGAAACGAAAAAACATTGCTTTTCGTTCTTCTGCTTTAATTTTCTAGCTTACAGTGACAAATAGAATGACCATGATTTGTTCTTGCATTCCTTAGATAATTATAGAAAAGTTAGAATATGTCTGGATGTTTCTACACATTCTGAGCTACTGCAGTTTAAACAAAAAAAAAGCTGAGTAGTATTGAACTGTTTATAATATCTTTGTGCAACAAATATCTAGCAGGTATTTAATGTGTTTCATTTTGCACTAGAAGTTCTATTTCTATTATTTATATTTGCAAAATGCTCTCTCTTTCATATGAAAGAGCTACACACCGTTGTGGGAAAGGTGATGGTGTGACCATGTATTATATGGGATAAAGTATCCCCTGCCAAACATGATAAAGATATTGCAAGTCATCTCAGAGTTCCATAAACTTATAAAGAAACTCAACCTTTGGCCTTGTTCCTCTATATGGTTAGGGAACTCCTCGGTGACCTGCAATATCCTTATAATGTGGCAGGGGGTGCTTTATCCCTTATGTAATGTACTTGTAATAATGCGGGTGAAATACCTGTCAGATTTGTGACAGAGTACCCTTCCACTAAACTCTAACTCAGCTCCTTATTCTTTGTAATCTTCACTATCTCCATCACCAAGAGACACATTCAGTGTATCTTCAGGATACATAAACATAGGTAACATCTGACCCCAGTCTCTGAGTCCTCATCAAGGTTATTATCTGTATGACCCATGACCATTCTTTTTTTTTACCTTCTCCCATTCACCAACATCCATATTCATCTTGCAACTTCTGGCCCATTTCATTGCGGCCATTTTATAGCAATATGTCTTTTGGCTAGTATTAGACATCTGGCCCAATTGAGAGTTTGGAGGACAGGGTACTCTATCCAAAATGCAGCAGTGTGCCATGTCCGGCAAACCCTCAATCCATCCTTCTCATTTACAGATGAAAAGACCGTAAGTATTATGCAGATGTGTGGGAGAGGTGTTGTGCAGCGGCCAGGGCAGCTGGTTCCGGAGCACGGGGCTCACGGCTCAATCCCCAGTGCCAGAGGCAGATCAACTTATCACCATGTGACTCTGGGCAATAGCTTACTTAATCTCCCAGATGGCCCCCAGCTCCTTCAGACCCCTATGGGTGATTAGTTTGTGCTTTACAAATACTGGGTTATTTATTATTATCATTATTATTATTATTATTATTAGATTAACTCCCTCTTTGCTCCATCGACACAATACTTCCTCTAACAGTCTGATGGAGTAGGGGTCACTGGTGGAAGGACATTACACCGTTTGCCATATTTAGAGTGCACAATGTAATGCCTTTTTTTCTTGTCCATCAACCTCAGGAAAAACCTGGTGGTGAGAGATAGAAAAAACTAAAAATGACCACTACCCCATTGGATAATCCTTCCAGTGTGTAGTGATAGTTAGTTTTGTTTTTAAGAAACAAACTCCTGCTTTGGGAGTTTGTGTTTGAAAACTAAAAACTTTGCAAAAGTCTGGTGTATTGCTGCTAAAACTGATGGCAGCCATCCACCAAACTTTTAGTATATTTAAAGGAACCACCATGTACAGAGATGATGTCTGGGCCAAAGGTCATCTCTAAATTTGGCCGATGGATTCCCTCGGGATGGGCGAGGTAATGTCCTCTCCTATCCACATGTACGCTACTCCTTCCCAAAACTCTCTAAATCAGGCCCTTACTGCCTCAATCCTATATTTCAGTCTACATTTCTTAGGCTTTGGATACAGTTTTCGAATACAATATTCTACCATACAATTTAACAAATGTACCCACAATCATTCCCAACTTATTTACAACCGCATTACGCTATGGGACACTTTCATATGATTTGTAACAGAACAGTTCTTTCTCTATCACATTCAGGACAGGCATCTGAATGGTGTGTGTAAATTTGATGTATAATAATCAAGGGGAGCTGACAGTCACGGTCACCACAATGAAGAAGCAGTGCCAGGGGGTTATAATAAAAAACAAATTAAAGTCAAAACGTACCTGGAGCTGCCTCCTGCATTGCACTGGACACAGTCCTTCCTGATTCCAGCATGCACTAGGACCACGTCATGGACTGCACCACCCAATCCCCACGCTCCTCTCATGTGAGAGCAGCCCGGTGATTGGTCTGAGAAGGCAGGAAAGACACCCTGCTCAGTACAAGGAGTCTGTGGGGTTTCTCCAGCCTGGCTGTTCAATGCAGCTGGGCTGGAGAAAATCTAAGTGCACATGTGCGTTTTGGTCGACCTGAGACAGCTGTCCAAAATGCACTTATGGAATGGAGTGCACATTGTAGTCCTCCTCCCAATGACCTGCCCCTCCCATCGCAAGCTGGCTCAGAGGCGCAAAATGAAAAATAAAACAATTCATTTACTGGCTCTGAGCCAGGCAGTGGGGTGACGCTCCTCGGCCATTAC
This sequence comes from Triturus cristatus, assembly GCF_964204655.1. Lineage (NCBI taxonomy): Eukaryota > Metazoa > Chordata > Amphibia > Caudata > Salamandridae > Triturus > Triturus cristatus. The sequence continues at coordinate 222,947,151 of NC_140582.1, forward strand.
GGAGGGGCTGCCACTGGGTGCTGATATTTCCATTAGGTTAGTTTAAATCAGGCATTGTTGGTACAATCAGTAGTAAAATGAAATACTATGGGGCAGATGTACAAGCCCCTTTTGAGGCACCTTTGCATCACTTTTTGTGACGCAGCAGTGACGTAAACAGTGCGCCACGCTGCGGCCCATTTACGACGAGATGCATAGTCACCTTGTAAAGCCCTGCGCCACATTACACCTGCGTAAGCTATAATGTAAGAAGGGTGGGCATTCCCACGCGGAAAAAGCCTCGTAGAAGTGATGCAGTGAAATCTGCGAGATTTCACTCCACCACCTCTAGGACGACACTGCATCAAAACCCTACACCTGCTTGGAGCAAAGTTAAGGATTGACATAGTGTTTTAGGAATAAGCCGCCCCATGCATTGCTGGAGTTGCGTCGTGCTTGCAGCATGACTCCAGCAATGCGTGACTTTGGCACCGACAGATGGGTAAAAATTTCTGACACATCTATCCATCCTTGAGCCATGGTGTTCCATATTGTAAATGTGGCGCATCCATGGTGGCGCAAGGGTGTTGCACGCAGGCGCAGAGAAACTGACACATCTTAGAGATCCGTCAGTTTCTTGTAAATATGCCCCTTTATTCTGAATCTGTCACTGGTATCAGCAGGCATCTATCACGCTTATATTTAACCGGGGTCTGAACATCCTACCAATCTGTAAAGAGTCTTTTAAATAATTTCTTCCATGTGACAGCATTAGTAATTCCAAGAATGCCTCGGATTGTGGGAGGCTAGCTTGAACACTACTTCAAGTATTACTAATTGCATCCAAAAACCAGAAGGATTTAGCACTTAAAATTTCGCTCTTCGTTTTGCAAGTATAAGTAGGGTCTATCCATTATACATCTCTCATTTCAATATGCAACCACCTTTTATCCAACCTGTAGTGTCTGCCTACCTTTAAAACGTTTCCATCGTCTGGAAACACCATATTGGAAGACTGCTATGATGTGATATCCTTTTCAATATTTTGAATGTGGCCCACTTCCTAATTTTCAACATCAGGTATGTGAAGCCTAAATTTATTTTCTGCTTCAAAAGTAACTATTAGTTCACATCCCTTTCCACATGGTAACCAACTAGAAGCCCGCTCTAACGGTTAGGGTTTTCATTCAAACATAGGACCAAAGGCTGTATTTGTATGACCAAGTAGTAGCTTTCCAGATCTGGTATGTCCAGGTCCTTTTTTTGCCCAAGTCAGTTCTTGGATTTCCAGGTGTTTTCTAAATCTTTCAGCCACCCAAATCAGGGAATTCAATATCTTTTTTTTTAAAACATAATTTTATTAGTTTACCAAGTTTGCACAGTTCGTACATTGGCGTGACATTACATAATAACTCGTACACTGAACTTGCACTGTAAAATAGCTTCTTGTCCGCTTCCCATAGCTGTTCCCGGCTCCTACAATTGTCTACCATAATGCACGATTCGGCAAATAATATATACACAACAATAATAACATTCCCTCCCCCCTCCCCTGTCTCCCTGGGTCCTTGCAGATGTCTCCTCATCCTGTTCACTCTGTCTCCATCTGTTTCCCTCATCATACACATTACACATTTCTTACCGCTTTGTACTGGTCTGCCCATGTCTCGGTCTCAGCCACTACCCTGCGTGCTGTCGTTTGTGGCAGGATAATCTACATCTAAAGCTCGCCCCGCTTCCAGCAGAGCATCCTATTCTGTTGCTATAGGAGTCCTCCTTAACCCTCTCGCTTCCTCCCGCCTCAGTGCTGCACTCTCTGCACTCCCCCATCTCACCATCTCAGTATGCCATGCATAGATTGTAGGCGGCGTTTTTGATTTCCATCTCTTGGTGATTGCTCGCACTGCCAATAAAAGTGCTAGGTTCACAAACCTGTTCAGCACTTTATATTTTGAGGTCCCCACCCTTAATCCCAGGATACAGCTCTCTATTGTAGCCGGCACTTCTCTGTGTGTAATCTCCGCCATATGGCGTCTAATCGAATCCCAGTATCCTCCAAGTCTATGACAGGACCATACCATATGTATGAGATCCGCTCCTTCTATTCGACATCTAGGGCAATGATGTTCTGTATTTGGGTACATCTTGTCTAATCTATGCGGTGTAAGGTATGCCCTATGTAAGAGCATGGTTTGGATGAACTTGAACCTTGCATTCCGTGATACCTTCTTCGGGTGTTCCACTACCCTCTCCCATTGCCTGTCCTCTAAGGCTCTGCCTATGTCACCCTCCCATGCTGTGCGCAGCGGCAGCAGATCTATTTGTGTATGAGAGCGCAGCCCTACATACAGCCATTTAATGAGGTGTCGGCCCCTCCCCATATAGTAAAGTTTTTTAACCAGATCATTCGTGTCTGGCTCTTGTCTCTGCAGGGCCCACTGTGTCCTGACATACTGTAATAGTGCTGCGTGTAAGAGGTATAAAGGATCCGGAGCTCCGTTTTCTCGTACGAAATTATCGTGATCCATTAACATCCCGTCTCTAAAAAGATCCGCCACCGTGCTGACCGCCACATCCAACCAAGGCGTCAGCCTGCGCGTCGTCAAGCATCCATCTTGTAAAGGTACACCAAGCAGGGGTATGTTCCCCGCATATGCAGGGGTTGTTCCAGTGTACTGCATGGCTGCCCTCTAGCATCGCACGGCCGTGTGCAAAAGGGGGGGAGATCCCTCGGGATCCTGCAGTGTGGTAGCAAAAGGGTGTGTAGAGCCCCTCTCTCAATATCCTGCTCAGTCATCCCTATTTCCTGTAAATTGCGCCCTGCTGTCCAGTAGGACAACCACTGCAACTGACAGGCATAAAAATAAACTCTGAGATCGGGCACTCCCAAGCCTCCTCCCGAGGTGCTACGCTGTAGCTTCTTAAGGCTAATCCTCCGCCTACCTGTCCCCCATATCAGATCTATTAATAATGTATTAATCAATTTGAAAGTGGTGCCCGGTAGCATAAGCGGTATATTCGTAAAATAGTAGAGCAGCCTCGGAAGGACCACCATTTTTGCTATTGCCGCCCTGCCTGCGACCGACAGTGGCAGAGCAGTCCAAAAGGCAATGCTAGATGGCAATGCCCTAAGTGCTCTATTCAGGTTGCCCTCCACCATGTCTACCTGGGACCGGTAAATATGAATACCTAGATACTTGAACGTTTGAGGTGCCACCGTAAACTGTAGCGTACCAAACCAGAAGTCCCGTACTGGCATCTGCTCCTTGAAATAAAATACCATCGATTTCGTTGGATTGATAGCCAGCCCCGATAACTGCTCAAAGCGTAGAAACATCGTTGCCATCGCGTCCACCGGGGCACGGAGGTCGCGTAGGTATAACACAATGTCATCGGCATACGCCGATATCAAATGCGTGGTACGACCCACTTTGATCCCCATATTGCCCAATTCAGCCCTAATTTTCAATGCCATGGGCTCCAGTACTAGTATAAAAAGAAGCGGCGACAGCGGGCACCCCTGTCTCATTCCCCTGTGTATCTAGGGAATTCAATGTCTGATCCCTTTTTTCAAACTTCTGTGTTGGAATCCGACAAACAGTACCCTGAAAAACAATATAGAATATTTTTATCAGAGTACTGCTACTGTCAAGGTAAGTGGGAGAGAGGACCAAAATGGAATGGAGTTCCTATCTAGAACCTTTCTTATATTAAGATTTATTATATCATCGTTGGTGTGTCCTGCTCTTATTCCAAGCCATTTGACACCCTGTAGTTGCCATTCTATGCCCAGGTCTGGAATAGCTTTGCCATTTGTTGGGTTCAGCTCTTCCTTAGGTCACAGATATGATTTGGCAGAATGAAAACCTCACATTCTATGATTTCCTCAAATGTCCTTAATATATCCATGTTGGACATGGCCCTTCTTAGGGGATGTCCCTAAAACGTTTTGCTTTTTTCCTCCTGGTTTTTGCTGATTCTCTTTTTGTGGACTTTGGACTCTGGGCACTTCCCACTGTACTGCAGTGTGGAAGCATGCGCGCCCTTCTTACAAATGCTAGAAAGTGGTGCTTATTTGATTGGTTTAGGTGCTGTATCTGTGTGTACCCTTGTATAGGGGCATAGCACATACCCAGGGCAGGTATTGCACTTGCTACTAGTAGACCACAGCACTGATTGTGCCACACTCACAAATAGCCTTTCAAACATGTCTTAAGCCTGCCATTGCAGGCCTGTGTGTGCACGCTTTTGCTCTTATGCTCATGTTGGTCTTTCTAAATCATTGGCCAATGCTGAAGGTGCCTTTCACTAACACGAGAGCACCCCTAGGGTGAGTCCTGGGGGGTTGGAGCCAGTGGTGGGTGAAAGGCAGGGCAGGTACACATGTGGTCCCTGCCCAGCTAATGGAGAACCCCATGTGTGTTTTCACTACCTATGAGGTTTGCTCTCCCCATAGGTTAACATGGGGCAATGGCTGAGATTACTTTAAGCTGCAGTGGTTGCTTACAGTGGAGCAGCTTAATTTTATTTACTTTCATTGGATTCCCAATGACAAATCCTCCCTTGTGCTAAAGGTGGATTTGTAATTTACAGCTTAAAAGTGCCACTTCTAGGAAGTGGGCATTTATTAGCGCTAAACTCTTTTGTGTGTCTTTTAGTTTGACTCCAGTCCAACCTGGAGCATTCTGTGCATTCCCCAGAGAAAGCCATAAACATTAGGCATGCAACTGGAATGACAGACATCTGCCATTTGAGGACTTGGCTGGATAGATTGGGGGAAAGGTTTCGACACGGCCTCTGGAAAGCAGATCATGGCCCCACTAAAGATTAAGATCTGCATTCCAAGGCCTCCTGGCAGACTGGACTGAAATTTAGGGAAGGCGTCTGTTGTTCAAAGGGGAACCCTGTGACCCATCCCCAACTTCAAAGGCACACCACAGTATAACCACTGGTTCCATACTTCAGCAGGGCAGAGATACGCCTGTGGGAACAATCACCAGAGATCCTGGACTGCGTGGGGCACACTGCCAGAGGAGTCTGTTGTGCACAAGGAGGAGACTGCCATTGGAAGGGACCGTGCAACCTGCCTGAATAGTGGCTGGCCTGGGCCAACTACCTGCTGCTGTGTGGTACCCTGAAGTGTGCTCTCCAAGGGATTGTTGGCTTGCCCCAAGTTATTTTGTGAAGGTCTCAGGGATATCAAAGACCTATCGTGAAGGACCTACACTGTCTACGTGTTTCACGTGGAGAGCAGTACCCTCTCAAGAGCCTCCTTCATCTTCTGGATCCTGCCTTTAGCATAGTGTAAGTGTGGAACTAAGAATTGTACCTGGAGACCGGATTGCCTTGTGCGGAGCCCCCAAACGTTGGTGGCGAGCAGGTTTATCGGTTGCAGATACACCGTGTGGACCGCTTCGTCGTCCATGCCGCAAATCTCTCGTGCGACACGCCGACTGCATGAGTGCAGTGTCAGATTTATAGGTTGTGATCCTTGGAGGGAGGGCGCATCCATAGTAGTGCCTCATCCTACCTCATGTTGTACTATTGAACTTGCGACTGTGTGTGTGGGACTGGATTGTCTGGTGCAACTTGTATTATTGTGCACCAGATGTTCTGCCTCATTCCAGGGAGGTACGGTGAAGTAGACTGTGTGGTGATTGTAACCGGATTGTCTGTTGTGACTTATATTATCGCACATCAGACATTGTGCCTCATTCCAGGGAGGTACTGCAAACCCGAATGTGGGTTGACTGTGACTGGATTGTCTGGTGCGACTCATATCATCGCGCACTAGACATTGTGCCTCATTTCCAGGGAGGTAAGGCGAACCCAACTTTTGGTTCTTGGTGACCATATTGTCTATAGCAACTTGTATCATCGCACACCAGATTTTGTGCCTCATTTCCAGAGAGTTACGGAGAACCTGACTTGGGTTTCATAGTGACCAGTTTGTCTGGTGTGACTCGGATCAACGTGCACCAGACATCGTGTATCACTTCCCGCTGGGTGCGTGGACAGCTGCAACCCCCTTCACTGAGTATTCTGTCTTGCCTTCAGTGCAGCGAATCAGGAGCCCTCTCCTCACCCAGCCAAACGACTGTGTTGCCAGGTAGTATCACCTGGATCGGGTCTGAGTGGTGAGAGTAACTGACTGGGCTGAGGAACACTTCAGAGAGCGATCCGAAGCGGGTCGAGAGACTGCAAGACATCCCTGTACTTCACAGAACTGGGCTGGTGTTGGAAGGCGAATTGAGGGTCCTCCTGATTGAACTGGGACAACCTCTAGCCGTTTCTGCTCCACATAAAGTGGGTGAACTTCCCAAGTGGGGGTCATCCCCCATTTGTCAACTGTTGCCTGGTGACCATGATAGTTACTCCAGCCTTCTTCCGTGGGTCCCTGACTAAATATGACTCCGGCCTAAATTTGGTATAGTAAGGGGTGTCTGTAGTGGGGGGGAGGTAACTGAGAGGTGTGGGAGAGATTGTGCCACGGGGTCCACATTCACATTATCATCTAACCTGCCGGGAATCATTTGCACAACGTTACGGTGCAGAGTGCATGTGTGTGCAAATGTGCTCCTTATGGACTTGCCTATATCCTTTGCACCACGTTACGGTGAGTGTGAGAGAGTGTGCTGCATGAGAACATCCTGCTAATAGTTGCACTGCTGAGCAGTGCTGTTTTCTTGTTTGCTTCATTAGCTACTCCTTTTTGACAATGTATTGCACCGCATTAGGATGCTGGGGGGGGGGGGGGGGGTAAAATAGGATTCTTCCCAAGTGTGTTTATTACCAATGTCATTTTAGCACTGTTGGGTCAAGTACTGCTAGTAATATTTCCAAGTGTGATTTATGCACAGAAATGCATGATGTCATGCTGTGTTAATTAATGTGTGCATTGAATACAATCTTTATTTACATACAGCAAGCGTGAAGTCTATTTTGTGACACTCAGTGTATTTATTGTGTTAGAGTGCTGTACCAATGCTTTAAACATTGCCTCTGTGATAAGCCTGACTGCTCAGTGCCAAGCTACCCAAGGGTGAGTGCAGGTTATACAGTGAGTGTAATCACCTAACCCTGACAGAAGTAGTAGGTTCAGCCTCACTTGGGCACCACCCCAGCGAAGCAGAAAATACCAGTTCCAACAATGTAACATAAATGGGACTGACTCAATAGGATCATTTAAACATATCAATGTGCCATATGGATACAGGTGTACTGTATGTCCCCCACTGTACTACCCCAATCAAATGTGTAAAGAAAGTATTGCAAATAACGGTTCCATAGCTACTGCAAATAAGAGTGGCGACAAAGGTCCCTATCTGGTACCTCTTTCACCCATATATCTGATATCTCTCGAGTTGGCCTAGGTGAAACTTAAGTTATGCTGCATAATTTCTGGAATTGCGTATCATGCTTGTAAGGTGAAATTTCCGAAATTACGCCATTATGCCACTATGCAATTATGCGCAGTTTGCGGTAAAGAATTCCTGTGAATGGTGCAATTCACCATAATTTGCAGTAAAAATGTACCATGACACAAAGGAACAATGGAACATAAACTGGCGTTGTTCAGGGTGATCTTGTTTACATGCATCCTTTCACCAAAAATTGACGCTAGGATTCATTTCACAGTAAAATTAAGTGTAGAAAAACGGATTCACATTTTTTCCAATTACCTATAACTTCATGTAAATGCGCAAAAGCAAATTGCACCAATTTCACACACCCTTCCTTTCGATCAGTTCTGAATCTTGCTTAGGGTCTGTTGCAGCTCAATCCAACACCTAAAAGAGAAGGCCAAAGTTAAACTTCCTCAACACCGCAAGTAAATACTCCTAATTAACCGTATTAGTAGTAATTCTACCAGCTTTGGTCCCGCTGTTACCTACTCCTTCGAAATCCCTGTACTCATCCATGCACCCTCAATAGGTGACGTGGTAGGTTTTATTAAAAAAATGAGATCCTCAGGAGCAATGGGTCCTGATGAAATCCCCATGTCGGTAATTAAAAAGGAGCCATTTTTGTGGGCCACTTACCTAGCTCCACTGTTTAACTTTTGCAACTCTCAGGGGAAGACACAACCATCTTAGTCTGGAAGTATTTTAATTCCTCTGTACAAAAAGTGCCCTAGAACCCATCTGGGTAACTGGTGACAAATAGCCTTATTAGATGAGCGGGGAAAATATTTGCACGTAGTATTCGTGACCACTACACCGATTGGGTGATGGAGAAGAAGGTCCTCCCTATAGAGCAAGCAGGTTTTAGGAAAAATCATTCCACCCTGGATAACATCTGCATGTTGAAACTAATTGTGGAGAAATATATGATTTCTCGTAGATCAAACGTGTATATGGCCTTCATAGATTTTTCAACGGCCTTTGATAAGGTAGACAGGCCATTGCTAAGGAGAAAATTAAATACAATGGGAATGCCTTCTTCCCTGACAGCTTTAATTATTGCTCTACATTCTCAAACTTGGTGCCAGGCATTAATGGGAGGAAACCAAGGCTTATCATCAGTAATTGCCATAGAAAATGGCCTGAAACAAGGTTGTTTATTAGCACCGCTGCTATTTTCTTTATATATAACAGATTTACCCGAATGCTTTTCTCAGTTAGAGGGAGATGCACCAAAGATAGGCAGCCGATCTTTTGCATGTCTCCTATATGCTGATAATATAGCTGTGAGGAATCAAACCCATATGGAGCTGAACAAAACGCTGTTATCATTACAGAATTACACGGTGGCCCATTTTTTGAAGATTATTGTATTAAAAAACAAAATCTTAATCATGAAATGTAACAGAAGTACAAAATCAAGTAATTTTAAGTGGCAAATTGGTCATGAAAAGCTGGAGGTGGTAGATTCATATCTCTACTTAGGGGAAACTAATAGCAGGCAGTACGAAGGATAAACTTCATATCGAACACAGTTCATGTAAAGCTGCATCTCACGCTAATGGTTTGCGTATCGTCTATAGTGCAATGGGCAGAAGAGACTTTTTACATCTGCTGACGTTTTCAAAGCAAAAATCCCTCAGACTCTGCTTTATGCTATTGAGTCAATCCCTGTAAAGGACTGGAGTTTTTTAGATAGGATTGAAGGCCAAATTTTACGTAAACTATGTAATTTTATTCCGTTAGTTCCATCTGCTGCTATTAGACTGGAATTTGGCATGATAAGTTCCTATATCCAAGGTTTATCTAGGGTTTTACGTTGGGGATATCAGTTTAAAAATAGTGAGCCTTATTCATTAAGAGATTTCATGTGTCAAAGAAATTTTCAGCAATAATGTAGGTAACTATTTCCTCTATCGTGATTTGTATTTGACACTAAAAGTTTTTTGTGTACAAGAAGAATCATTGATTTCCCTCATGCCTTTAGAATGTAAATCCTTCCTAAAAACCATAAGTGGTAAGATCAGCTATAATAGAGATATTACATTTTGTAATTCTAAAGAGAGACTAAAGATAATAGCCATGTGTTTTATTACATTTTACGTAATACTTTGTATGTTCATTTTTTTGTGGTGCTCATTGGAGATCCAAATCATTAATAAATATTGAATTGAATTGAACCGTATTAAAGGCCTTTTCAATGTCTAAGGCCACTGCTATGAAATCCTCATTGTTCTAGCTCAAGAGGTATTAAACATTAGCTAGCCTATGAAGACTGATAATTGTAGTCCTATATTGTACAATCCTGGATTAGCCTCGCAGGGCCAAATGGGCAATCACCTTAATAAGATGGCTTGCCGGTGCTTTAATCAGTATTTTTGTATGTATATTTAGCATTAGTAGTGTTATGCAGGATTTACAATCCGCTGATGTTGTGGCTAGTTCCATCTCCAGCACTATTAAAGTTGCCTTCATGGACTCCTGGAGGTATTGTCTTTCAAATGCTTCTATACATACATACATTACAAACATACATACATACATCAGGCTCTCTGATGCTACTTAATATAATTCTACACGTATTGCATTTAGATGGGGGTTTAGCTTTACCCATTCCTTTGAGAGATATAATTACTTCCTCTTTAGTAAAACGAGACTCAAGTTGAACTCTCTGGGGAAGAAGTATTAAGGCTACAATATTGTATGTGTAGCATTTCAAAAGGGCAGTAGTAGATGTGCTCATCAAATATATGATATGGGGCCCACTGCAAGTTGGGTAGAGTGCTCTCGCCTCAGGAGATACAACTCCACACAATTATGAGTTTACTGTGTAAGGACTTGCATTGGTAATACATTTTATTACTCAGAGATTCCAAAAAGATGTGGAAAAGGGTCTGTTAATTCCAAGACCTGAGAGGTATTCCCTAGTCCGTTTTTAAAAAGTACAAATTCAGAGTATAGAGGTAGTACAACTGAATAGAAAAGGTAATTAATGACCAGCATTCTCATGGTCCATGCGCCGGGCAACTCAGTATTGGTCCCGTGGAGTGTTCTTGTTTGTACTAATCAAGTCTGTGAGAGGGTTTGTCCTTTACATTACTGTATCTTTTCAGTACGCATTAACAGACCCAAGAGGCTTAGCTTTTGTATAACGCATGCGCAAAGCATAAGACACTGACAGATGTTCATGCAGACAAATATACGCAGAGGGACGTACAACACAGACAACGTATGATCAGGCCCCCATGTACACACATAACATACACACCAGCACACAGGCACAAAAGCCACATGTGGAAGCTAGCCATCAGACCAGATCCAATCTGTAACCGCCTCATTGCTAGACATGCGCGTCACTGGGCTTGTTGTCTCCACCAGTGATCTCCCCCCTGGTCACCACAGGAGGAGAGAGTCAAATAGGGCAACTATTCTGCCAGCTTTGAAAGGGGACCCAGGCATTATTGACTGACGCATGCCTGGGTCCTTGGAAACTATATATCTCACCCGGCAGAGAGCAGAGACAAGGGATAAACAAAATTCTCTGACAAAAGTAGGATTTAAGAAGCTTTTCATGACAAGCAGAACTTCCAGAACATCATAATATCATTTGTTGGTGTGGCACTCGCCCCAGGACCTACAAAATTATGTTAAGAGAACTGTAATTTGTTGAGAATAGTTAGTAATCAATGAGAACTAGCTCTGGTTTAAATTGTTTGTATGTCTGCGGGTGGAAAAAAAAAACATTAGGTTTTTTATGAAGACCCTCACCCACCAACCTAGTTGGTGGCATGCTTCATCATTGGGCCCCACCCGAGGTACCAAGTGTACCTCAGGTGTGCTTCGACGCAAGATTACTGCGGAGCAGGTTTTTTGGTTCGGACCTGCACTAACATTTTGCCCCACGGAACTGTTAAACTATGCCAACACAAGAGTTGATATCTTCAAGTTTGTACGAAAACTAAAGTTACAGAAATGGCACACTTTGATGATCGTGCCCAGGCCAGAACACCTGACACAGTTAACAAGCAACACCTGGCACTTTCCACAGGTATTTAAGCGCTTTCTACATTGAAGCTCATTTCTCACGGAGCCTCTGCCCGGACAACAGGTTCATTGAGGGTCCAGCGACATCGCGCAAGTGCACATGGTGCTGGCCCCTGGCTGAGCTCCATGCTGAGTTGTTCGCTACAATCAGGTGCACAACCCGAGAGGAAACACCTCTTGCACATATAAGCACTGTAGCGTTTGCTTTACACACAGGGCACTGACAAACTCATAACTACCCCTGTAACACCCCACACATATAAGGTCCTGACGAAAGCCAGTAGAAGAAAAGGCCTGGCTGAAACTAGTTGACCGCACAGGACGTCAGAGGCAATAAGCCTACGGTGCACGTCCCACAGCCTTTGTTTTTATCGACTGCCTGGGGCCCACCATTAAAACAGTCTTTGGGACACCCAGGACAGTATTTTAAACCTCACTCAGAGCACACTCACAGCACCCTCACGAACCAAAAAACCCGCTCCGAATAGCCACATGGCAAATAAGCATCCACAGGGACTCACACGGGTGTCGGAGACAACATTTGATCCACTTCATTGTGATTTTCAAAAATTGAAACAATAAAACTACTAATACTATAATTTGCTTTTTTTAAACTCGTCTGATGATATTGACCATTTGAAAAAGTAATGTGAGAATGGCATTTACATAGTAAATTTGAACGGAGACGTAACTTAAAAAATCTTACTAATAACCTACTCGCTCCTAAACTTACAGGGCTATTGATTACCCCTGGGGAGGACGTAACTTTGGCAGTGGAGAGGTTGGAGAATGGTGTTACAACAGCCCTGGATGAACTTGCACCGGCCACCCTGTGTTATTCTGCCAGAAGAACTCCCTCGGCCCCCTGGTTCTCTGAATCACTAAGACTGCTTAGGCAGGGATTACGGAGACAGGAACGTCGTTGGCGGTCTAGTGGGGCCTTGTGCGAGAGGGACAAACATAAAATTCTTTTGAAGACTTACAAGAAGGAGGTAATCAAAACCAAACAGGAATATTTCACTTCTCTTACCGTCTCCCTTTCTTCACCCAAAGACCTCTTCAAAATCGTGGACACGCTCATCTCATTAAAGATGCCAGATCCCGTGGTTAGCTCACAACAGCTATGTAATGATATTGCACAATTCTTTAACACCAAGATTGTGGATATTCATTCAGCATTGGAGCTACAAAAGGCGACCCTATCTACTTCCACAGTTTCTCCTATTATCTTGTTACCTCTATCTGAGGAGGTGTCCCATGGAAGTCTGTCCAGTTTTCCTTCCCTTTCCCTACTGGATCTGGAAGCTCTCCTGGCCAAGGTTAGGTCAGGGTCCCCCTTAGACCCTTGCCCTCTTAAACTTCTTAAACAGTGCAAGGACTGTCTTCTCCCACCCCTATTGGGTGTGATGAACGGGGCAATGAAGGAAGGGACCTTCCCCCCTCAGTGGAAGAAAGCAGTGGTCAAACCTCTTTTAAAAAAATCCACACTTGACCCGGGTGTGCTTAAAAACTTTCGCCCCATTTCGTTGCTCCCAGCTCCCGCCAAGATGCTGGAAATTCATCTAAATAAGCATCTTGTCGACTTTCTGGAAACCCATGATAGGTTAGATCATTCGCAGCACGGATTCAGGAGAGAACACAGCACCGAATCTGCCCTTACCATCGTGCTTGACACCATCCGCACCAGGGTTGACAAGGGACTGACCACTCTCCTCATCCTTTTGGATCTCTCGGCTGCGTTCGATACCCTGTCTCCCTCAGTTCTAACATCAAGGCTGAGAGAGATAGGGGTGGAAGGAACGGCACTTAGTTTGCTGGCATCCTTCCTGAATCAGAGGGAACAGAGAGTAAAGCTGGGGGAGTTTTTGTCTCCATCCCTCCCTGTGCATTGTGGGGTCCCTCAGGGGTCGGCATTAAGTCCGACCCTTTTTAACATCTATGTTACCCCACTTGCCAGGCTTATTAGATCTTTTGGGATGGAGGTAATCTCTTATGCCGACGATACACAGATTCTGCTGTCTTTTACCCAACCTGCTATCTTGGCCGCCTCTAATTTTAAAAACTGTATGAAGGCAGTCGCTCAATGTATGGTCTGTAATTCATTGAAGCTCAATGGAGAAAAGACAGAGATTCTGGTGTTCGGGGGAAAGGAGGATTTTTGGTCGGCTGATTGGTGGCCGTCCACTATGGGGGTGTGCCCTTCACCGACTACTCTGGCCAAAAACCTAGGTGTCCTGATTGCTCCCCTCCTGAGGATGGATCAACAGGTAAAGAGGACCATCTCCACCTGCTGGGGCCTCATAAACATCTTACGGAGGATCAGGCACTATTTGTCCTTCCAGGCCAGGAAACACATTGTCCTGGCACTGATAGGTTCCAGACTCGATTACTGTAATGCTCTTTATTTAGGCATTAACAATGGTCTGGTAACCCGTCTCCAAATGGTGCAGAATGCCACCGCTAGACTGGTTTTGGACCTGCCCAAACGGGCCTCAGCTCATTCGGCAAGAAGGACTCTACACTGGCTTCCAATGGAGGCCAGGATATCCTTCAAGTCCCTGACCCTGATTTATAGAGCCCTGGCTACAAATCGTCCGGAGGCGTGAGGGATCTGCTGGTCCCCTACACACCTTCTACAACTCTCCGGTCGTCCAACAAGTTCTTGCTTCTAGTTCCCAGGATACGTAAAGCTAATTGGGGAGGTAGAGCCTTTTCAACTCTTGCTCCTAGGCTCTGGAACACCCTGCCCTTGGAGATAAAATCTCTTCCCTCGGCGCTGGCTTTTAGGAAGGCTCTTAAGACATGGCTTTTCGCCAAGGCCTACGCTTAGACATGATCTGCCTTACTTTTTGAACTGTTTATTGGTTAGGCGCCTTGATGCCTTCGGGTTAAGTCGCGCGTTTACAAGTTTCCTTTCATTCATTCATTCATAACATTTGACACCAGTTATATTGTCTAAAGGAAAGGCACATAATGCCTTTGTAATTGTAATATTCTTGGAGACAGGCAATATCAGCATTTCCTTTGGTTTCATTGAAACCATTTAGAAATAATCCACTTAAAGTCCAATCTCTTTTAATGCTACATTACCAATGCTTTCTTTCAATACTGCCACTGTTCATCAGTAGTCAATAGTACTAGATTTATATTCAGTAAAAGCATATTATAAACATAGTGGGAGTTGTTCACATCATATCTAATTGTCTTTCAACAGCAAGAAGCCTACTGAAGAGTGTTCTAGTTCATGTGGCTTTTCAACATTGTAAAACGTTAAGAATCTTCACCAAATTGTTTGTGATAATTTGTACATTCTGTTCTAACTGAACATGGAATCCATGGATGTGAAGGACAATTTTGCTGTACTTCAGATTTCCTCAATGAGTTAGATGCCATTGAGTGGGTGGGTGGTTTACCCACTCGAGTGCATGTTTCCTGACCGAAAATGGCCTCCACATCAAAAAACTGAAACTCTTTGATGGCACCTTTACCACCAGTGCGCCCTATTTCGGATGGGAAACTTTTCTGTAGTAAAAGTACATCTGAAAGTTCAGGGATGAGAGTATACCACCATTTCTGGATCTCACAGGGGTTCTGGGAACAGTGTCTCCACAACAGACTCATTATAACCGTGGAGTTCACGGTGCCTTACGCTATTCATTCTTTTCTGGCTGGGGTCAATAACCCTTATGGATGGTTTTGTGGCTCTTGATTGGAACAGTGGCATGAGCATCCTAGAGAAAGACCAGAGGACTTTGTGCCCAACCTTGGCAAGGGCCTTAGCCATCTTAACCAGATGAGTCCAGAGCCTTTGAAGGGTGTACAGCAAGTGAACGAGAGGACCAAAGACACCTAGGACCAAGTTCAGAGAATGCTTTGGTGGTTGGTCGATATCTATATCAGGATTCCAGCATGAGTGCATAAGAACATCAGCAGACAGAGATTGACTTCATTGGTGGCACAGCCCTTGGTAAAGATAGAGACCTGAGAACAATTTGAACAGAGAATATATCTATAGATTTCTACAGGGGGGAGGTTTAACAGAGACAGGGGATTCAGCTACATGGCCTCTGGAGTTAGCGTGCCTCACTTGAGAGGACTCAAGCATCAGTTCATCTTGGATGCCCAAGATAGAAGCCTTGGAATTAGGTTTGGAGATGGCCCGGACAGAAGAGATGAGAGGATTGGCCAACATTTCTAAGGAGTGTGTGAAAAGAACACCAAAATAGTCATTGCTTTTAAGCGGAGCCTCACCAGGTTTCCTTGTCAACAACATCATAATCATTAATGTTATTGGCCTTGGGGGGAAGGGAACCTCAACATAATTTTGGGTACAGTACCTAGGGCCAGATGTACGACCATTTTTAGCGGTCGCAAACGGAAAATCGGGTCATTTGCGACCCCTAAAAAGGGTTGTATTATGTACAAACCCTATTTTGCGAGTCGGTACCTATTACCGACTTGCAAAATAGGGTTTGCGAGTCGCCAATAGGAAGTGGCGTGCCAAGGGTGCTTCTTTCTAATAGCGAGTTGCACTGGTATGTGCAATTGTTTTGTGACCATAAGTGCAGTCGCAAAACAATCACAGTTACCACCTGCTTCAAGGAGATGGTAAGCCAGTCGCAAATGGGAAGGGGTCCCCATTGGACACCTGCCCCTTTGTGAATATATGCTAAAAAAAATGTAAGAGCAGGCAGTGGTGCTTAAAAAATTAAAAGAAACCGTTTCATTTTTTTCTGTTATTAATTCCTTTCCATACTCTTGATGCTGTTATAGTTTCCTAATGTGACTTAAACGATGTTCCTCTATGTGGGTTTCGGCACACACGTCTTCTCCAGGAGTGCAACATTTTACGACCCCATCTGTGTTCAAAGCCTGCAATCATATAAGATATCACTGAGCCAAACATTCAGATATACACCTTAAGATAAGGTACTACGTAATTTACTGATGTTAAACATCATCTCCTCTGGCTATACCACCATACGTGTGGTAAGCATGTGGAAGTGAGTGAGCGAACGCATGTGTTTTAATGTATTCTAAATAAGTTTGTTCTGCACTAGAAAATAATAACCAAATTAGGCCTCTCTGAGGGATCTGCCAAATAGGACCAGGATAAGAGTACTGGAAAGTATCTGAGAAGGCCTAAAGGTAATAAAGAGTCAATTAGTTCTTTCCATTCCTTTTTTTAAATATATTTACAGGTGAAGGACCCTTCTAAATCTCTCTTTTGCCACCAAAAATAAGAAATTAAAAAGTAGCAAAAATATATGTGCAGGGAGAAAAACAAAGCTGCTACAAGCTAACCACTTCTGTGGTTATTTACTACGGCACCAGATAGCGAGGGCATGGTGGTCCTATCCATGCTCAGCCCCGGCCTCTGCAGGTAAGAGTGGTGGGGCTGGGGGGGTATTTTGACAGACGCCTTTTATTCCAAGAATGACATTTAGCATGCAATTATCAGTATTTTACCATGCATGGCCATTAGACCAAAAATTACTTCCAGTGTGCTAGTGCCTGTAATTTTTTTGCAGGTGTCCATCATGCCCAGAATTGCCTCAATTATGCCAGTCAGACCACCATCTGGTAGCTTTCCAACACAAAACACCACAAATCACCACACCTACCTCCAGTGTGCTAGTACCAACATTCTTTACAGGTGCCTTTAGGTTCACGACACTCAGAGAGAATTTTGCAAAATATTTTATTTGCACATTTAGCATTTTGAATTCTGTTTGAATAGTACCTTTTTTTTTTTAGCTTTTTTGATTGTTAAATTGCATATTCTGTTAAGTTTGTGTAGGTGGAGTTTGTTTAAAGTTATTTGTTATGAGCCAAGTGCATTTCAGCTTTTCAATTTGTTGTTTTATCTCTTTTAGTTCTGAATTCATCCAAGGTGCTTGTTTTCTTTTGTCCAATGTTGTTTTTCTTAGTGGTATTAGGATATCAAAAGGTTCCTGGAGCCACTCATAAAGTTGTTTAATTTAATTTATTGTGTCAAGATATTTGTTGGATGTTAGCTGGGTTTCTAAGTATTCAAAATTGACTTTGTTCCGCAGCCAATATGTGGTTGCATGTAAGGTTGCCTTAGGTGTGGTGATTTGTGGTGTTTTGTGTTGGAAAACTACCATATGGTGGTCTGACCATGTGACTGGAGTAATCCTTTGAAAGGTAACTAGTTCTGGATTTGCAAAAAGTACATCTAGGATGTGTCCAGCGATGTGTATGGGTTTGTTGATGATCTGTTGTAGATTCATTGTGTTTAGGCCAGTGATGATAGTTCTTGATGGGGCATTTTGGATTTGTCATATGATATGTTTAGGCCACCAAGGTTGCCGAGATTAGAGTGTAGTGCCATATGGTTTGAAACTGTGTCTACTAACATCTCTGGAAATGTTGCATTGCTAGGCGTTGATCTGTAAAGAAAGAGGAAGTTACAGGAGGAAGTTGGTGTAGTGTTGCATCTGGGGATGAGGGCCTCACAACCTTGTATGGAAATGTCATCAGTTTAAGCAAGATTTATTGTTTCTTTAAATATAGGAGCTAGTCCACCTCCTTTTTGCCTATGCAATTGTGTGTGACAGTTTGATAGCTTGGAGGAATTGCTTTGTGCAACACTGGAGCCATGTCATCTCCCAACCATGATTCAGTTATGAAAAGTAAGAGCTTGATTTAGATCTCGGTGAATAGGTTACTCTGTCCCAACTAAGTCAGGCCCTAAGTCAGGTTGTGTGTCAGTGAGAAGGTCGCAGATGTGGGGCCAGCAGCAGCTGCTACCAAACGGGGTGGTGGGGCAGGGAGGGGAGTGGTAGGGAGAAGAGGAGAGAAATTAAATTTAAAGAAGCTCTTACCTTTAACGGACCATAAGCTGCCGCCTCTCCTCCATCCTTGTTCTCTTCCTCTTCTTGTCCCGGCTGGCAGCAGGAAGCACCCGGGCAGACAGACTCCCCTGAGCCAATCACAACGCTGCAATGCAACGTTGTGATTGGTCTGAGCACGTGGATCGGCACTCAGACTGCAACAGGGAGCCTGTGCATGTTCCTGACCAGGCTGTGTAATGCAGCCTGGTTGGAACATGCAAAGTGCGCATGAACTGTTTGGTCAGCTGAAGAGGACCGGCCAAACGGTTCATGCGCACTTAGGGAGTGCACAGCACTCCTTCCCTGCTCTGGCCAGTCCCGCCCCACCTCACCACTGACTGCAATTGGGAAAATAAAATGATAATAATGTTATTATTATTTTATTTTTCCTTTTCAGCAGTGGAACGATGCCACTGTGTGGGGCTTGTTTTTATAGAGAGTATGATTAGGCAATATAGAGATTGTGTTTCAATGGGGGTGTGACTTTGTTTTCTAGAAGAGTGAGTAGTATTCTTTGAGGATAGCAATAGTGTTGTTTGTTTATATCAAAATCCTCGTCCAGCAGGCTTAAAACGCATTTTGTTGGATCTGTGTGTGTAAGTGGTAGAGATAGTGGTTGAGAGCGAGTTGATGGGCTGTTTTGTTTTTGTAGAATAGTCTTGTGTAATAGACAAACAGCTGTGAAGTTGTGAAGTGTGGCATGTTGTTTATGTGTTTGCGTCTGTTTAGGGTGGAAGGTTGTCTGGGTTAGGGGTGATGTTGGAGTATGTGGGTAATGTTTTATGGCTGTAAATTGTACAATGGATGAGGGGCGGGTGAATGAGCATTGTTTTTGGGATGTTTGTGGTAGGTGTTGGTGAGAATAGAAAGTTTGGGAGTGAAGTTGGTATAGGATGTTTATTATATGTGCAGTCATGATGGTGGGAATGGGTATTTGTTTCTATTTTGTGACAGCATGTACTATGAAATTGTGTTAGTGTGTGTTTGAGAGATTTTGATATTGCTACTGTGTGTTTTTTAATTGGGGTTTAGTAGTTGTTGTTGAGACATTGAAATGTGGATAGAGTTTGTTTGCTGTAAATGAGGTGTGTTTCTGCTGAGATTGTTTGCAGATATAGATTGCTCAAGGTGGTTTCTGGTAAAAGGAAAAAATGGCAGCATCTCTGACCCTAGGCCCGACCAGGCCCAAACATTCAGCTGTCCTTGCCCTTGTCCTCTGCGTCCTTAGCCTCGATGGCTTGGTTGAGACACCCTGAGCCCATTAGGTTAAATAGCCCAAGTGATCAGGTGACCTTGGGCCAATAAGATCCCTAGCCCTAAACCCTAGAGTTGATTGGTTCCCTGGCCCTATTAACCAATAACAGCCCTAGCCACCAATCAAAACCCCGAGCCCTAGGTCCAATAGAAATCCTAGCCCTAGGTACCAATCAAAACCCAAACCTAAGCCCTAAATTGTCAGAAACCCTGGCTCCATGAACCTATCAGAACCCTAACTCTATCAGCCGATCAGAATCCTAAATCTAAGCCCAAAATTCCATAGAAACCCTAGCCCTAGGAGCCAATCAGAACATGGATGCACCAACCAACAGGAAACCTATTTAAGGAGCACGTGACCTGAAACCTAAGTGCCTGTGCAGGTTGGAGGGGAGTGGTCAGGCATTCTCAGATGCTGACTGTAGGCCAATCACTAAAGCACAAATTGCTGTTGAGGGGGCAAGGAGGTGCCCCTGAAGTCAGAATCTCCTTGGATACAGACAGGCTCAATACACACTTTGTAGCTCCTGTTCATGTTATGTTATGTGATGTTTCATCCATTTATAACGCGCTCGGATACTCATTAGTGTCCCGGCACGATGCCAAAGGGGTAATGACAGAGACTATCAAGCAAATAAGTGAGACTTCAATTTCCTTTTGAACACAACTGGGTCCTGGATAGATCGCAAGGCAAGGGGGAGGGCATTCCAGGCCACGCTGGCTTTCACAGCAAAAGAGCTGCTCCCTAGCCTCTGATACTTGAAACGAGGGACCTGAGCAAAGCGAAGGGACATAGATCGAAGAGCTCGCGAAGGGACATAGAAGTAGAAGCGTCTCTGAAGATAGAGGGGGTCACACCCATGGAGAGCACGATGGGCCAGAACCAAAGACTTAAATTTAACTCTGTCCACCACGGGGAGCCAGTGAAGGGAACAGAATTGATGGTGCACGCTGCTCCTCGCCGAAATGCGCAATAGCAGTCTGGCCGCAGTATTCTGAACCACCTGTAGTCTTTTCAGCAGGTAGCTAGGAATGCCAGCATAGAGGGCATTGGCGTAATCCAGTCGTGACAAAATCAGAGCACACGTAACTGCTTCTCTCGCCGCCTGCGGAAGAAGCGGGAAAAAGTTCCTGAGAGTCTTAAGAAGGCCGAAACAGCAGCCGGCCAATTTCTTAATATGTGTTGAGAAAGAGAGACTCTCATCGAACCATTCACACAGGTTTTGTACAGGCTTTCCCGTGGTTGAGGGCAGTGGAGAGTCAGGCGGCCACAGCTGCTCTCGGAAATTAGAGGGGAATTTACCAAATAGCAAGATCTCAGACTTCTGTTCATTGCACTTTAGCTGTGCGTTCGCCAACCATTTAAAAATGGAGGCTAAGCACTGTTGCGCCACTGAAACAGAGTCTGTTACTTTATCCCAGGTAAAGAGCAGCTGGGTATCGTCCACATAGGCCATCACCTTAGCCCCAAGCTCCTCTGCCAGATATATCAATGGAGTGACATAGATATTAAAGAGGAGAGGGCTAAGGGAGGAGCCCTGCGGGACTCCGGTAGTAACTAACTGAGGGGAGGAGGAGAACGGAGGGAGCCAAATCTGCTCAACACGCTCCTCCAAAAAAGACCTGAGCAAACCCCAGATGGCTCCCGACACACCAATCCCTGCTAGTCGGGCCAAAAGAAGTGCATGTGGGACCGTATCGAACGCCGCCGAGAGATCCAGCAAAATTAATGCCGCTCTCCCGCCGGCGTCAAGGCACTCCCGAATGGCATCTGACACCTCTACTAAGACAGTCTCAGTGCTGTGAAAGGCTTGAACCCCTGATTGAGCTGGGTGCAAGAGTGCCTCTCTTTCCACATACTCTGTGAGCTGTTTATTGACCACCTTCTCACATACCTTGGCTATAGCCGGGAGGAGGGAGATAGGCCGGTAGTTCCCTGGATTGAGGGGATCCAGAGAAGGTTTTTTAAGGAGTGGCAAGATCTTCGCCTGCTTCCAAACCTGAGGGACAACAGCTGTCTGGAGAGACATATTGATAATATAGTTCACTTCTGTGTTCACACTCTCTGCCGCTGCTGCCAGAAGCCTGGCCGAAAATGAGTCCGAAGGCGAGCCAGACTTAAGCCCCATGAGAATTTTTTCTGAGGGGTCAACTGATCTAAATGCTGACAGAGAGTGGGCGGAAGCAACAGGTTGAACCCTCACTGTTGCCATCGCCAGAAGAAAATGTCGCCTGGATAGCCTGAATCTTATCCCTAAAGAAGCAGGAGAGCGTGTTACACCAGGCAGGTGAAGATGGCGTCACACTCGATTGGGCCAGCGGAGACGTGAAGCTCTGCACTATGGCAACATTTTATTTGGAGTTGTTACTAGCAGATTCGATGCGAGCTGCAAAGAATTGCCCTTTAGTCTATGCAATGGCTTCATAATATGCTTTTTGCATGGCTCTGAGCTTCCGCTTGGCTGTAGGGCAATAACCGCTCCTGCGCTAGGCCCGCTCAAGAATCTTACAATAATGCTTTGCAGCTTTAAGGGCCGAGTTAAACCAAGGTTTAGAGGGCGATTCTCTAGCCGGCCTGGTGGACCGAAAGGAGGCCACGGAATCAGCCGCGCGGGACCTGCAGGTAAGCCCCAAATATACAACCACTAAAATACTGCTTTTCACACACTTAAAAAGCACCTTTTCTAGCCAAAAATGAGTTGTACATACATATTTCAGGCACAATATAAATCACAAAACAAATTAAACAGTCTCTTAAAATTACTCTGCTAAGGCTTAAGGATGTAGTTTGCCTTTTAAGGGGCATATTTACAAGGGCTTTATCTCTGCTTTAAAAGCCAAAGAAGCGGAGATAAAAATATCTCCCATCAACAACAGGGTGCTAACATGCAACATCGCATGTTAGCACCCTTTTTCACTACGCTTCCCTTTGCATCTCTAATGAGATGCAACGTGGGCGTTCCAGAGCAAAATAATAGGAGAAATGTCGCTAAGCGACATTTCTCCTAATATCAAGCTTCACGCTAACCCTGTTAGAGACAAAAAAAGCAGCGCTAACCACGGTTAACGCTGCTTTTTTACGTCTGCTAATTTTCAGATTTAGCCATGTAATCCAATGGGAGGTGGATTACATGGCTAAATCCACCATGGGCTATCAACAAGGATATCCCTATCCTTGTAGTTTTATCGCTGCATTACCAGCGATAGCCTCCCAAAATGCCGCTATCGCTGGATTTTTTATCGCCTAGGCGGTTAGCGTAGTTAATAACGTGATAACCAGACGATTTTATCCAGCGATAACGGGCGTTAAAAAAATTAACGCTAAGCGCCCTTAGCGTTAGTTTTCCCTGTTCCTTGTTAGTATGCCCCTTAGTTTGTAAATGAGGGGTTTGCCTTCTAGGAGCCTTAGCATGGTTTATGAGAAAACCAGGATAGAGTAGAAAAATTCTGACACTGGCATATCAGGGAAGCCCATAGCATGACAAAATTCTGCCCTGGCAGAATGGAGGTATTTTTTTTTTTACATATATTTGGATTCATAGCACATTTTGGAAAAATAGTGTCAACTCTTTGGCAACATCAGTTTTTTTGGCTTGGCACACCATGAAAGGATGTGAAAAAATGAATCAGTGCTATTTCAGACTTTATAGCCAATTTGTAGGAAAATTGTGCATTAAAATGTACTATATAACAATATTCTTTTCAAAATGTTGTCAGGTGAGAAACCCCCTGGTAGAGGCATGGCTTTTTGCTTCACTCGTTCACTACAATACAGGACAAGTATTATGTCCCAGAAATTTAAAAAATAAAGGGGCATATTATCAAGAAACAGAGTTAAAATTATTGCTGTTTTAGCGGCAGAAAAATGCCGCTAAAGCGGCGATAATGGGCTTGATAATATGCCCTTGAGAATTCCCATAGAAGCCCATGTTTTGGTGACAATATGGGCTTCTATTGGAATTCTAAAGCGCATATTGTCAAGCCCATTATCGCCGCTTTAGCGGCAGTTTTCTGCTGCTAAAGCGGCGATAATTTTAATGCCGTGCTTGATAATATGCCCCAAAGTTGGCACTATTATACAGGTAGTATCTAAAATAGATTTTGGTCCGTCTTGTGTTGTTATATTAATCATGCAGTTAGTATGCAACTTCAACAATATCAATTATTGCGATGTTAACATGGTTAAGGTCATATAACATGACTTCCTAAATAAATCAGGGTCAAGGGTAATACGATGTCACTTCCTGTGATGTTATTAAGATCGAATGGTAGGTGATGTCATTTTCGCAACCCATTTTGATGATTGACACCCAGGTCAGCGATGCTTCCATTACAGTGGGAGACCTTCCCACTGCCCACATCCTGCTCCAGTGAAGAGTTGCTGCACAGAATATTACATAATTTTGTTCGGACATGAAAAGGACAGAATCACAACACATCAGCCCGCCTCTGTAGATGCTCAGCTGAATCTTGCTTCCAAATGTATGATCACAATACTGTATATAAGACTTGGGGTCTCTACACTGAGTGTACAACATGTTCATTGTTTATGAAGGTGATCATGTTTATGACTTTTTGGTGTCTCACAAAAATCGATATAATCCCCTGGAGTACTTGCAATCTACTCAAGTCATACATTTCCATGAGTTCTCCCGCTGCGCTACACTTTGCAGAGCAGACAGTCAATGTGAGTAAGAGTTGCAGAAAGGTACACTAACCTTTTTTCTCCACAGAGAATATATTTTTATTGGTTGAGAAATCCTTAATATCAATCCAATGGAGAAGTCAGGGGGAAAAGTATAGCACAACTTTGCGATCTATCCTCATTTTAGTAACAAATAAACCTACAGAAAGATCACCAAAGGAGACGTGTATCATGGTAAGGGTCTCAAGTCACCTCAGATGGATCCCTATTCTTAATAGACGTGTCTGCTGAACTAAAAAGTCCCCGGATGTCCTTTTAACTTGATATGTTTTTAATAAAGAAGGAACGGGCATTAAGATTAGGGATCCATCTGAAGTGACATTCCCAGGATGCAATTCTCCTTTGGTTTTGCTAGCTTTCTATAGTAGTGTTTCCAATTTGTTTTTTATACATCCAACAAAGTTAAATAGAACTCTTTCCCCACATTTGCGCACATGGAGAATTGATTTAGGCGAAAAAAAGCATTGGGTAGATATGTGAATTCCTACAGACATACAACTTTTTCAGGTGTTTCTTATCTTCCCAATGGCCTACCCTGCCCCTGCCCCTCCACCAAACACCCCTACCACTGTGGACATTCCATTTGAAGGCAAAAATGTGTACAGACCCTCATTCCATTAACCAGCATGTGTCATTATACCACACTGGCGAAGCTCCACATGACAGATGAACCTCAATGTACAAAGCTGTTGTGAATAGGGTTGTCGCTTCCTACTGACCATGAAAACAATTAATTGGAACAGATGAATCTGAAAGGTAACAATTTTGATAACGCCTAAATAGCAGATGTTCGCGAAAGTGTCACAGGCCGTCCTCTCAACGGCATGACGAATGTGCAGCTCGGAAAGTGGCCAAAAGTCTCTTTCTTCATCCAACGTATCGCCAGGTTTTTGAGTAGCCAAAAATTGCCTAATAATATCCACGACCACGAAAGAAGCAGAGTCACACCACAGATGCTGGAGTAAGAGGCAATGACATTGTGTGAGTTTCATTCCGTGAGCAAAAAGAGTGTCCTATGTGGAGTTCCTGCTACTGGTCCCATCTGTAAATGTGTGCAGTGTGACTGGCCCAGAGGAGGTACTAGAAAGTACAATGTCAGATGGCAACAATGCCCTATTGTTCCAAAAACCAAATGTATTACCTCCAATATATTCACAAGCATTACATACAGCATGAAATAGTTAACTCAAAACATGCACAGACTGCATTGACTGTAAGGGTGTGCAAAGTCTTTTGTTTTCTAGGAAAATGTCCTGTATTTCTTGCCTTTACATTCAATACCACAGGTATGTCACAAAGTTATACACATATGATTATCCTCATAAATATTGACGCTTTCACTCCAGTTTTGACATCCAGTCCAGTTTCTAAGTTTCATAGAAAATACATTTTTTATATAAGCGTGCCAGAGACCTGAACATCGATTGTCTATGAATAACTCACACTCGCAAGGAACACAATGCCAGATTGTGGGAGATAATGATACAAAGTAGAACAATGGAGCAAAAAACACGGCAAACTAGTGGGAGGCCATAATTGTTGCAAGACTTTGCATAAATAAATGTTGAAAAACTACTGAAATGTTTTCCCCACCTTTTAACAAACCAAGCCGATTTTCCCAGCTAGAATAGTGGAGGAACGTCCTGGGTTTTATTAAAAACATACATGTGAATATTATGCTTTCTTAACGTGCTACTTTTATGATAGAAGCCACAAATCACAATGAACTACACTTCCAAGCAAAGCCTGGATCACAAACTAGAGATTGAAGGGAAGTGAAACTACCAGTCATGAGCTTAGTCTAAATTGAGCAGTCACAAGGAAGTAACAGCTTTTTTTCTAGATGAGAAGACAAAATAAACTCAATGAGTTGAAAACAAAGAACAACATCTGAAGAAATCTGACTGAAACAATAGAACAACTTATTTTCAAACTCCTTAGGAATATCTAGAAGTCTTGACGCTTGAGCCCTTATGACATGAAGCCTTATGAAGAATCAGGGGTTGTTGTAATTGAAGGTGAAAGAAAGAATCAAGAACATTTCTATTATAAACATTTTAATGGGAGGGAAACAAAATTTATAATGGTATAGAGAGTGAGGGATAATATTCGACTCCGTGTCTTTAATAAAATCAGGACCAAAGATATAGACTTTGACCAGCTGGCTGAAGTAGGAGAAGATACAGGAGCACAGGTTTTTAGAAAGATTTAAAAAATGAGGAGAAGGCGTTCTTAAATCAGTAGTCTTTCATTCATATTATTTAAGGCCACTACACACAACTTCGAATGAGAAGAAAAATAAGGACACACAACACTAGTGGAGGCATTCTTCATACATCTGGTAAAAGAAAAGAAATCCCTGAAGGAGAATAATGTCTTGAAGACACATTAAAGTCCTATCATTTGAGTTCTATCAAAAAGGACTCTTTCACAATTTCAGAATTAGTTTACCATCCTATTTTGGGGAACAACAGAGGTTAGAGAGTTGAATAGGTCATATCCATCAGCAATTTACAGACTAAAGGATAATCCCCTTTGAGTATGCCCTCAATAAACTCAAAGCCATCAGAGTAACTGATCTGTAGCCATTTATGGCTCTGAAATGCTTGCCTTGAGGTGCCAAAGGAGCAAAGAAGCTCAGAACTGAAAGTATATTTGCTAAGATGAGATAGTGTTTCATTTCCACACACCAACCAACTCCAAGCTTGCCAAGCTGTCTGAGCCTTGATGATCCCCGGGGTGCCAGAAGATTTTATGAGGCTAGGAGCTGAAGGAAAAAGTGACCAAATATACAAGAACGTTTTGTTTTGAAGTCATCATCTGTAGATCAGAGCATAGGATCAGATCGTAAGTCTTGCTGTGAGGCTGTTTGAGGAGGTGAGGGCGGGATGGAAGCAACACAAGAATATTTATGTGATTTTTGAGATATCAGAGCTAGGTTTGAGCCACCCAGATTTGAAAAATTAAAAGGCCTTTGGTCTAAAACCAAGAGCTAGGCCCCAGTGATGAATCAGTGTTGGGAAAACTAATGGATGAACTCTCTCCTGTCATGAAGGTACCCAGGGTGCCAATTGACACCATGTGATTGTAACAAATAAATTCTGCCATTATTGAACTTTTTTTATGGGAACATAAGTCTCAAGGGGCCTCATGTAGGTAGCGAAATACCGGTCGGTAACGGCCGATTTTCGGTAAATATGCCGTTACCGACCGGTATTCAGACAAGTGAGATGTAGGAGTCCAAAAACCACTTTTCGGTAAATATGAGGCGGTAAATACCGATTCATAGTTACCGAATTCTAAAATACCGATTCATATTTACCGAATACATAATTAACGAATCGGTAAATATGAAGTGGTAAATATGAAGTGGTAAAAATTTAAAATGACATGTAGGAGCAGTCGGTAATTAAGAAATCCAGGAAAATCGGTAAATAAGAGTCGGTAATTAACACGGATGGAAAGCAGGTGGTAACCATCAACAATGCACATAAGCAATCCCAAAATGCAACAGCGTGGACAACATGGCCGCCATGTACGTCATTGCAAGGCGCCTACGTCTACAGGCAGCAGGACTGAGGGTGTGGCGACGGGAGGAACAAATCTACAGACAGCGCATCACACTATTCCAGCTGAGTGATGCAGAGATACATGAGAGGTACAGGCTACACCCCGAAACCATCATGGACCTGATAAGGGACCTGCACCCACTCCTGGACCAGCCAACAAGAAGGGCGCACGCCATACCACCACATGTGCAGGTGCTCTGCAGCCTACATCTACTGGCATCCGGCAGTTATCAGGTGGTGACAGCTGCGGTGGGTGGTGTATCCCAGAGTTGCCTGTCCCGTTTCTTCAGGAAGTTCCTGGATGCCATGATGCAGAGAATGCACCACTACATAAGCTTCCCAAACACACAGGCTGCACTGCAGAAAACAAAAACAGACTTTTATCACATGGCACAGTTCCCCCATGTCATCGGCTGTATTGATGGTACACACATCCCAATCTGTCCACCAGCTGATACAGAGCACATCTACAGGAACAGGAAGTCCACCCACTCCATCAATGTGCAGGTGATCTGTGATGCAGGGAACATCATCACAGATATTGTTGCAAAGTTTCCTGGGAGCACCCACGACTCTTACATCTTCCAGAATAGTGGGATCTACACACGACTGAGTGCCGGCGAATTCGGAGAGGGATACCTGCTGGGTAAGTAACAGTGACGCCCCTTGAAACCTGCAAATCAGAGTGTATAGAGGCATGTAACTGATGGTTCCCTTTTACTCATCCAGGCGACAGTGCATATGCATGCCGGTCATTCATCCTCACTCCCTACCTACACCCAGCAACCCAGAGTGAGAGACGATACAACGTGGCACACAAATCTACACGCAATGTGGTGGAGCGCACGTTTGGACTACTGAAGAGCAGGTTCCGCTGCCTCCACAAGAGCGGAGGCGCACGCCAGTACAAACCCATCACCTGCTGCAAGATAATTGCCACTTGTGCAATGCTGCACAACCTTGCCACGAAAAAAGGTACAGATGTGGAACTAACATATTTTGAGGACAACGAGGATGAGTCAGGCCAGCCAGAGGGCAGCGCAGCTAGAGTGCCAACTGCAGTCGATGGGAGAGAGAGACGGGCAGAGATCACATGCAACTATTTCTGAGTAAGTGAGGGGACACAGCGAGTTGTGAGAAGTCATGACGTAGTTTAATGTGGCACCACGCCATGAACACATGAACAGGCCAATCTGGCAATATGCCATCTATACAATGAGTATGTCCAGGGTTACGTCACCCAATGGCAAGTGGATAAGCAGGGCCACATCAATGTTTGCGCATACGCGCTGCAGTGGTGGATTGCACGGCCTGTGCATCCTCACTAGAGCCAACCCCAAGCCGCCTGCTGCTCCTGCGTGCTTCGGGGACGGGGGGTGTGATGCTGCTGCTGGTGTCGATGCTCTCCGCAGCATCCCCTGCAGCAGTTGTCGACGCCTGACTACTCAATAGCACCCCTAGTGCACTTGTCACCTGCACCATCCCCCGAGACAGGTCGCTGCAGCACTGTGTTAGGCCCTCCTGCATCGTCACAGAGCGCCGGCAAAGTAGGGAAGTCGCAGTTGCCAGACGGTTGAGTGCCCTGCTGGTAGTGTCCCTTCGCTGGCGTTCCCGGCGCCGTGCTTCGATGTCAGCATCTAATTTGCTGCACAACTGCTGGATTGACTGGGACATGTCCCGAATGCCCGCAGCCATGCCGCCAATGTTTGTGTCCATGTTGACTAAGCTTGTCTTCATCACCCGCATGTGCCTCTGGACTGACATAACTGCCTTTGATTGCAGGCGCTGTTGCTTCAACATTTGGCCCTCGAGCCCCAAGAAGACACCATGGCCGTCAGTGGGTGCTGGTGGACTCTGGACACGCGACCTGCGGCGCCCTCTTGCTCCCGTCTGTGCTGCCTGTGAGGTGTGGGGCACAGTGGGATGGCTCCCTTCCTGGGGCCCGGTGCGGTCTTCTGGGCCCATGCTGTCGTCTGACGAGGTGTCTAAGGCTCGTAGCCTGGCTGCTGGACGCCTCCTCATTCTCACACCTGCAAGCGGAGATGTGGCCGGTGAATCGAACATGAGTGGCGATGCTGGCTCTGGTGGTGGTGATGCTGGCTCTCGGTGAGGTGATGCTGGCTCTGTGTGCGGCGAGGCTGGCTGCGTAGGTGGTGCGGCTGCAAGTGGGCCTGCTCCCTGGTCTGAACTCGTGCTGGCTAGAGGTGATTTTTGTGGCCGGTGTGCCGTCTCCCCTGCAGCATGCCCTGTACTGCATGATGTCACATCTGTGGACAGAAAAACAACATTGGCTCAGCATCCCCGAAGGGCTGCATTGCAAGCGTCACAATAAATCATTTCACATTCCAATCTGTCCTCTGTCTCCTTGTGCCTCGAGTGCGTGACATGCCTTGTTGCCCTGTGACATTTACGTCATGGTTAGTGTTGCCCTGACTACATCTCCCGGAATGCATTGCCTGTCTGCACTGACACGTGTGGACTGCAGTGTGATTCTCGTTTCACAATGGGGGATGTGGGATAGGGGTAGGGGAGGCTACATTGCTGTGCTTTCGTCTTACCTTGGTGTGTTGCGGCTCTGGCAGAGCTGTCGGCGTCCCCAAGACCCACGACGCTCTCTTGCTCGAGTGTGGCCGCCACCAGCTTCTCCAGTTCGGTGAGGGCAGGTGCCCTGTTGGTTCCACCTCCGGTCTGGCTGGCCTCCTTCTGGATGTCGCCCATCTTCCTCTTGGTCACAATCCTCAGGTCATACCAGCGCTTTTTGAGGACCTCAATGTCCCTGTGGGTCACTCCCACAGCATTGACCTGCGCCTGGATGGCCAGCCATATGTTGCGCTTTTCGGCCTCAGGCACTTGCAGGGATTGCCTCCCAAACAGCTTCTGGTGCTGCTTCACCACCTCCTCCACCAGCACCTGGAGTTCCTTGGGGCTGAATTTGAGCTTCCTCCTCCTTTCCCCTCCGTCTTTCTGTGTTCTCTGGCTGGACATGCTGTTCGTTTCCCGCTCGCACATGCAACTGCTCCCTGCCTCTCCTCTGCACTCCAGGCCTCTCCAGGGTCGGCTAATTATGTACACCTGCCTGGGTGTGGCCACTTCGGCTAATTGTGTACACCTGCCTGGGTGTGGGCAGTTCCTGGTTGGGTGGGCTGTCGTTGCACAGGATTAGCTGTTTCGTCAAGTCATGTGATGTTATTTACCGAATCCGTACGTACCGATTCGGTATTTTCCGAATCGGTAGATACCACCTCGGTATTTTCCGATTCGGTAGATACCACCTCGGTATTTTCCGAATCGGTAATTATCACCTCGGTATTTACCGAATCGGTGAATTCCGATTCGTATTTACCGAATGTTACCGAATCGGTAACTGTTACCGAATTTTTACCTACATATAACTTACCGATTCTAATTTACCGATTCGGTACGGCTCGGTATTTAAGAACCGGTAAAATTTATTTACCTACATGAGGCCCAAAGTGTTTTTGCCAACCCTACCATGGTCTCCCAGAAATGTTTATATATTTGATCACGGAAATTGTGTCCATCCACAAAATTATGAGGAAATATGCCATGTCCCTGGTGAACGATTTAAACAACTGATATGTATTGACAATTTCTTTAGGAATTATGTCCTCCCAGTTGAATACTTATCACTCCAAAGACCTAATCTCCAAAGGCTAGCATGTGACTAAGACTAGAACTGGGGGTGTGGCGAATTTGGCAAGCTAAATGGTCTCACCACAATATAATCTCTTCTCAGGTATAAGTCTAAGGGTACTTTGCCTGTATAGAGGGACTCTTCTATAAATGTCTAACCTTGAGACATTAGCGTGCATGGTAATGAAGGGACATGGAAACGTGTCTTTAAAAAAAAACATTTCAAAAGGCCTAACATTCTGGGAAATTGCCTTAGAAATAATCATTATTCAAGCATTATCTTGGACTCTGGAAGTTCTAAAATGTCCTTTTGGATTCTACAGAGAAACTTGGTGGAACATGGAGCAGAGCACATAATCGAGTTGGTAACCACTGGTGTGCCAATGAAATAAAAGAACCTCTTGGGTTGCAGAAAAATTGCAGCAGAGAGGTAAGAGTCCTTACGGTCTAGCCTCACCATCCATTATTCTGGAAAAGAACACACCAGAGATGAACAAGGACCTCCATTTTTAAGTGACTGATCTATTTTCTTCATTTGTTTTCTCATTTGGTCAGAAAAACACTTAGGGGACACTGAACTCTCATCTATAAAACCCTTGGAAAGCAGCTTTCCTATATTCTATATGCGCTCAAATTCTTCTACACAAATAAACTGTCCTGAAACAAGCCTGGCTGAAGACGGCTGAAATGCCAGAAACCGGTCAACGTTGCAATTTGGTAGTATTTCTGGTTATCATCTGAACGATTCTAAAACGCAAATTGTAATTAATGGAAAAATTACTTTAATCGATTCACGGATAACATCAAGTTCTAGATATTTAGGCATTAAAATAAGCTCTAAAATTCAGGATATAGTGGACATCAATTTGACACCATTAATACAGAAAATCAAATTTGACTCACAAAGGATGAATAAGCTGCATTTGACATTAATGGGGAGAAGCAACGTCATTAAGATGATATTTTTGCCTAAAATGTTATATTATTTCAGAGCGATTCCCTTAGATATAAACAAAATCTGGCTTCAGAAACTCGATCAGTTAGTCTCATGGTTCTTATGGGCGGGGCAGCGCCCTAGAAGGGCTCTTAGATATATGACTCTATCTAGAGATAGGGGAGGGTGGTCTGTCCCTAATTTTCAAATGTATTATTGGGCAACTGTATTGAAACAGATGGGGGAATTGCTAAACGAAGGGAATATGCAGGGTTGGGGAAATATCAATTTATCATTTGATCTATAGGTTCGAAGCCAGAGGACTTCTCATGCGTCATATAGATTATGCTTATTTTAAGAGGGTTAAATTTAAGGTTTTGCTTGGAGCCTACCGGGTATGAACTGCAATTAGGAAAAAGGTTGGGATTGGGCGGCTGTATTTATACTCCCCTTTAGTAAATAATACTCTACTTCCGGATATATTTCAAGATGCATATTTTAAATGCTGGAGTGAAGAAGGTATTTGGTGTGTAGGGGATTTTATTTCTGACTCTAAAATTTTGACTTTTGAGGCTTTGAAAGATAAATTTGGGATCAAGAACAATTTTTTTTTCAAATATTTACAGATAAAGGATTTTCTTACGAGAAAATTAGTGTCTCTGTATAGAATTCCTTTATTAGATATGATTTTTGGAGGGCAAGCTACAACATCTTCGTTATATAAACTTCTAAACGGCGTGATGGGGGACGATTTAGGCAAACATTTTGATCGATGGCAAACGGTATTACATGCTGGACAGGCAGAATGCGAAGACTCTCTTATGTTTAGCCAAACGGCTTGTATTTCGGCAAGCTTGCAGGTACAATGCTTTAAAACTTGGTGTGATTTATATATATCTCCGGCGTGTATTTATCGATGGGGGGGTCTTCGGGGATACACTGTTCTCGGTGTGGGCTGTTGGCAGCAGATAGCACACATATGTTTGCTACCTGCCCCAGTCTCAATCAATTGCTCACTAAAGTGGAATCGCGTCTAGAATCTATATTTGGCTATCTAGTCCCATTGACCTCCCAGGTTATAATGCTTGGGATTTGTAATCAAGAAATAGAGGAGTCCAATCGGAAGTTGGTTTATATCACAATGGCTGTATTGCGACTTTGTGTGGCTACTGCCTGGCTAGATCAGGATCCCCCTTCAATACATGTGTGGTTTAGCAAATTAATTTATTTTTATAACTGGGAGATTTCTGTGTTTAGGAGAAGAGGTAGTCGGGCACGGGCTAAAGGCGAAATGATATGGGAACCATTAACCAAGTGGTTGAATAAGGAGTATTAGTAACTGGGGTGTGAATCCCCCCCCTTTTAGTATGTTTGTATGGTTTATATCTTTCTTCTTTGTTATTCTCTTTCCCTGCTCGGATCCACCGGGGTGGGGGGTTTAAACCGGAAAAATTGGACATCGGGGATGATATTTTGCCGTCAATTTTTATGTTTTGTCTCTGATGTCTCAATAAAAAAATTTAAATTAAAAAATAAATAAAGAAATAAATAAACTGTCCTTCGAGAAAACCTTGAAATTAAGAAAAGAAAAGGTATTTGAAAAACCCACTATGGGTACAGGGATTTTCTGAAATTGGTTGCTAAATGTGAAGGAACACATTTTGCAACCAATTAACTGAGAGGATAAAAATGGTATGCTGACCTTTAGACTAGAGAAAATATTCGCCCATTCTCCTTTGAGTAATGAACGAGGGTCATTGGTATTGATGAAACTAGCCACCACATGAGTACTGTTTAACTGGTAATTGAAATGGTAATGTTTAGTGCAACAGTTCCTAGACTTACTGGCTTTGTCAAAAACATGTTCTCAAACACCATCTTCAGAGAGTACTGTACTTTGTGTAGAGAGAAAATGACTTGACCTATCTCCCCATGTTTTTTGTAAACGAGTCACTAAAAAAGAAAGCCTGGGCGGATAGGCAAGTCTCTGAGCTTGCAAGTTCACACAAGTAATCAATCTTGGGCAACAAGACCTTGGAGGGATTTAGAGTTTGGTGGACAGGGTACTTCATCGCAAATGTGACAGAGTACTCTGTTTGCCAAACTGAAGGTCAACCCATCCTTTTTAGGGTGGAGAGAACTTCCAGCTTTCCAATAAAAGAGCTCCCATTGGCACCGTCACTGGTAAGCTTTCTCCGATGGCCCAAACGGAGTAGGGGCTGTCAGTGGAAGAGTATTACACAGTAAAGCCTGGCAGTAAGAGACATAACAATAACACATTTTGGGCCCCACACCCAGGGAAAAACTTCACCTGGAGTGAGGTGGGGGGGTCATTAGTTTGTTGTTTTTCAATGTTTTTTTAAAAACAAAGCATTTGTACAAAGTTGTTGGACAATGATTATAACCAATGGTGGCAGTCCATCAAACCGTTTGTACCATGACAGGAACCACTATGTTGGCAGTTGCTGTCAAGGTACAGAGATCACCACTGGGCCACTAGCGATCCCTAGATTTGGCTGACAGTAGTCCTTCAGAATGACAACTACGCTCCTCCTCCCTGATAAATGAAGTAGCATTCTCCAAACTCCAGACCTGTTGCATTCTTTGTTTGCTGCAAAATAGCCACAAAGACATTATCTGCAAAACACAAACCTTGTTGTGCCCAGTTAGATAAGAAGTCTATTGAATCCTTAGATTCCTTGGCTTGTTCAGCAAGTTCTAAAATCTTACTTAGTAGATCCACCACATCTAAACGCTTGTCTTGGCAGGACACCCAAACACACTCAATGCCATTGTTTGGAAAACAGAAAGAAATCATCTTTTACTTGTTTTAGTGAACCTGAAAATTCTTTGTAATGAATTTGGCACATGACCATAGAGATGCCAGGATACAAACCCTTAACCGTCAGATGGACAGTCATACATCTTAACTTTTAGGGCACAAGTGACCCTCCCAATTCTGTTGAAAAAGATAACCTTTCAAGGATCTAATATAATCACAGGTAAATAATTTTGATGCCAAATGGGAGCTGGATCAATCATAGAGTGAACATTGATATGTAGAATAACTGCCCTGGTTATGCAACATTCCTGTTTTTAAGGGTAGGGGCCATGGACATCTCTTGTCTTTTTAAAAGGTCAGGACCAAAGCATAAAGTATTGGAATCATTCCATTATCATTGACGCAATCAGTGGTATTATAATTATCATAATAATACTTTTGTGCATTCTCCAGAACAACATTAGGTTATTTCTTTTTCTTGCATTCTACCTCCAGACATTGAAGAACTGACTAAGTGTTGTTATCTTTGGGTGGGAAAGAATCTCTAATTAGAACATTGGAATGTTGGGAGCTCCATTGAAGACAATGGAGTGCTTCATGCTTTTACGGGCTGGTAAAGGCCCGCAAAGCAAAATTCCAATGTTGTTTTCAAAGGCCTCTCGGAGCCCGAGGGAATTTAAACCCCTCGAACTCCGAGAGGCCTTTGTTTTATTTGTTGGAACATTCTGCCCTCCAGTGGCAGAATGTTCTAATAGCCTTATAGCCCTTCGTAGCTGGGCTATACCGGCTATTAAATTCCCGCTCCCTTGTTAAAGTCCCTCGCCTTCGGCTCGGGCCTATAACGCTGGAGCTATATTACAACACTGAAAGTGCTGCAATCCAACTTATCATTGACTGAGTCAGTGGTATCATAATTACAATTATCACCCATTTGAGCAGTCTCCAAAACATTTCTTCATGTTACATATTATAAACAACAGGGTCAAAGGACTGAATGAGTGTCAATATCTTTGGGCAGTTGAAATCGGCTATTCATAATATTGGCAAAGTCGAAATGCAGTGTATAGAAGTCTTCTGAACTCTATGGGAATGTGAATGTTTAGATTTAAAGACCATTTGCCTCTTTTGATTGAAGTTTGAATTTCTCTGGCTCCAAAGAAAGACTCATTGAAAGAGCTTGCACCTTCAGAATGAGATATATGCAGCCTGCTGCAACCGGCAGGTGAGGGTCAGCTCAGTAAATGTGCAAGTCCAGGAGCCAATACCCTAAGCCATGAACTTAAAAACATAAAAAGCAAGGGAAGAATATAGATTATACGTTATCAATTCTTCCTTTTCAAATTCAGACTCATATGCAAAACACCAGGTCCTTCATAACTATTGCTATCATAACATCAAATGTACATGGTGCAAGCGGGGCCTGCGTTGGCGCTAGGCAGCTAATTTAAGCGCCAGTATTAGGGAAAACACAGGGGTGTGCCGTATTGTAGTACATATGGCACCACTGTGCGCTTTGAAATGTCATAGCACCTTGGCGTTGCCAAATATAGGGCAGCTCCGCGCTCAGACGTTTTCTGGTTAATATGCCCCCTCTTTCCTTAGACACTAACCTATTGGCGACTGATTTAGGAATCACAAAACGGTTAGTACATCTGCCACATAGAAACAAACCAAATAAGAAGCACAACTGTGTGAAACACAATGCTATACTGAAATCATGCATGATAACAGCAATAGGAGGAAGTGATTGAAAGTGCAGCCTCTAGCATACATTGCGTCATCCAAAGGGCCCCCCTGGCGGTGGTGATGGAACATGGTGACGATGTAGTGCGGGAAAGGGCAATGTCGGGTGTGGCTGCCAGAAGAGCTGTGGCGCAAGACATACTAGTACTTAACTTCCGGCTTTTTTTATCAGTGGCGAAACGGGATTTATCGAGGTATGCGACAAGTAGCTGCGTGTTCGAAGGTGTTGAGTAGTTGTGAATATTTACCCTCAAGGCAGTGCCAGAACTGTACGTAATGTCTGAAGAAAAGGATTTGCAAATGTTGGAGGAAAGAGAAGCTCATGCGATGACCAATATGTAAGGAAGTGGGTTTCTGTTGCAGTAACTCCCCCACTTTTTGCCTGATACCTGATGCACTTTTCCTTGGTGTGCCCTGGGTCCCTGCCAATCAGGTACCCAGGGCCTGTGTTCCTTCCCTAAAAACTGTACTAAAGCCTAAACCCAATTGGCATCTCTGGCCACATGTCAGCCCCTGGTAAAGGGTATCCTAGGTACCCAGGGCATTGTGACCAGAGAAGAACCCTAAGGGCTGCAGCACGTATTGTGCCACCCTTAGGGGCCCTGTACCCTGACACACAAACACTGCCTTTGCAGGCTGAGTGTCCTGGTGCAGAACTAAACAAAGAGTTGACATGGTACACATCCCTGTGTGACATGCCCACAAACCCACTGCCCTGGCATACATCAGCCACCCTCTAGCTGGGTGCCCTATGCCAGTGGTGTGGGCACAGGTGCATGAGCCCTGTGCCCCTACAGTACCCAGGGCCATTCCTGGGCACTGTAAGTGCAGTGATGCCATTAAGAATATATGGTGCTGGGAGGTTGTCATTACGAACTCCACAGCACCATAATGGCTACACTGAATACTGACAAGTTTGATATCATACTTCTCAGCACATTAAACCCACACTGATGTCAGTGTGGGATTTAATGTAAAATGCACTACAGAGGGCATCTTAGAGATGCCTCCTGAAACCTAACCTACAATTCACGTCTTGTCTGAGAGACTGCCTAGGCTGCCACACAGCAGATATGTTGCTGGACCCCTGGGTGGAGAGCCCCCGCTCTCCTGGGCCTGCAACACTGCACATCCTGGGCGAGGTGCTAGGTCTCCTCCTCCAGGATGGGCAGGGGGAAGCTTCAAAGGCATGCCGCCTTTAGGAGCTTATCCAGGCTAGTTGCTGTACTCAGCAACTGGCCCCCACCGGTTCTGACCCCCACTCTGGCGGGAAGACTGGCAGGAAACCCTACGTGAGGAAAGGGGGTGTGCCAGCCTGTGTCAACTCCACCCCCCAGGTAGGAGAAGCGAGGTGAAGCACAACTCCGGGCTCCGGCCATCTTGAGGATGGGGAGCCCTGCCCAATCAGAGATAGGCTCCTGCCCCCCTCCCACTGGAGAGGAGCAGGATAGGGGATGTACTCAACCCAGGACAGGGACCTATTGGTCCCTGCCGTTCCCCGACCTGTAACGCCCCTACATTTAGTATTTAGGGGCACCCTGAACCTTCCTTCCTCAGTTCCCAATACTGAAACAAGCAAAAAGATCAAGAAACAAGAAGACCTGCTGTGCAGCTGCTAAGAAGAGGACGACACCAACTGACTTGGCCCCAGCCCTACAGGCCTGTCGACCCTCGAACCTGCTCCTGTAAAACCCTGGCTCCTTCCGTGGTCAGCAACCTCAAAAACCCCGTAGGACCTGACTGCCTTGTGACTCTACCAAGACTGGGACTCCCACGAGCAGTGGTTCTGCTCAAACAACAATACCCCTGGTGCCAGCCAGGAACCGCGAATCCAGCCCACTCTGCACCCGCCGAGCCCGGCCTGTGCCTGAGTGAACAAAGACCCTGAGGACGTCCCCCTGGCGATTCTGACCTGGAATCCAGTGCCCAAGGACCCTCCTCGACGACCCTGACGACGCCTGCATCCTCAAGACAAGGGACACCTCCAACCGCGACCAACAGGGGATAAGATTTCCCGACCTCAAAAGACTCCCCTGCACCCGGCACCCCACGGCCCCCTGTGCCCAGCTCCTGGGTGCCTACCTGTCTTTCAAGATCCCAACTTACCCCTCGAAGTGTTGGTCGCACCAGAAGATCCTCCGTCCCGAGCCTGCAGCCTTTGTTCACTTTCCAAGAGCTCCATTGAATAACATTGAGCGCCCGATGGCTCAAAAGCACCCGGCACCCAGCCGCCCGAGTGCCCCTGGCAGTGCAACCTTTGTCTTAAACTACTTCCCTATTTGCCCTGAGCAAGTGACCAGGAGCCCAGCTCCCACCGACGCGTGGCCTGCTTGCCAGCAGCCACCAACCGAAGGCCCCCTGCCTCTCATTAGATAACATTGGGCCTAACTACCTCTGCACCCGACTGCCCCTGTGCCGCTGAGGGTGTACCAACTGAACCTACCTGAACCAGGGAGACCCCTGAGTCTATGCACAGAACCTTAACTCTGCCAGTCGAGTACTTACCTAAAGGCCGATAACTCACTTTTCTTCCATAGGCTAACATTGACTGGTTTCACTTGGAAATTCTTCTAAGTGTGGAGTTTTGGAACTTTAAAATATTCATCTAAAATCAGCCGAGCAACGAATTCTGACTTACTCACCTGTTATCAGGAGAGACCTCAGTGCTGCATCTTTTAGCCCAGTACTGACCCTGAAAAGTAATTTTAACCGTACTTACCAGTAAACTTGAAATTCGTTCCATAGGATATCATTGCCTGCTTTTTGCTGAAAAATTTTCTAAGTGTCGATTTTTGAAACTTACAAATATTCTTTAAAAATCGTGCCAATGATAAAAAACTTAATTACTTGCCTGTTTTAGATAGATGTCCCAGTGCTGAACCTAGGAGCTCAGCACTGGATTACAAAAGTAACGCAAACATACTTTACTTGCAAACTGAATTTCCTTCCATAGGATAACATTGGTCATTTTACCTAGAAAAGTTTCTAAGTGTTAACTTTTAAAATACAATACTATTCCTTAAAAATCACTACTGTAACCAAAACGCTTTTACTTAACTGTTTACAGTGCATGTCCCAGGACTGAATCTAGGATCCAGTCCTGTGGTTAGAAAAGTAATCTACAAAGTAATGAATTGCATTTAACTAGAAATTCCCATTGAGCTCAATGTTGCATTGTGTTTGAAATTGTGTTGCCTACTGCAACAACTGTAGCTATTTTAATCAAAACGTCTATTGCCTATTTGAAAAGTATTTAGCTAAAGTAATTCATTCTGAGAAAGTATATTTTGATACCTTGTTGGTTCGAAAATAAAACACCTATATCTTTTGATATAAAACAATTGGCCTAGAGTTCAGTTCTTGAGTGTGTGAGACCATTTGCTGACTGAGTGTGTACAACAAATGCTTTATACTGCCCTCTGATATTGCCTTACTGCTCGCCCAAGCTACCACTTTAGAGAGTAAGGTTATATCTAACTTCAGCCTCTGCCAAACCTCTGGGGACTGTGGACTCTGTGCACACTGTAACTTACTTTGGTCCAGTATATACAGAGCCACTTTCTTACACAATAATCCTGGGAAAATGCAAATTACATGATTCTCAACACACACTGTTACTTCGCGACGCATCCATCAGCAGTCAAAGCACACACGTTTTCTGTGGAATAAACTTCCTGCAGGCCAAGCTTCGAGAGCACAAGCCACATTGGCACTCATGTATTGGGTAAATTCCATGGGGTGATAGCTAGGGACAGTCCAAAACTGTGGTGCATATTTTTCAAAGGAAAAGGCGTATTCCATTATTCCGTTTAGATTTTGGACAATTTGCACTTTTTCCACGGGTTCCTAACATTTTGGGAATTACATACAATTTTTCTATCTATGCTTGAATTTCCAGGCAGAAAAAATGGGTAGAAACTTCAGAAAGGAAGGTGGAATGATTGGGCCAAGGAACCTGGGCGACAGTGTTAAATATGAGCATAAATGAACAACATTACAGGCCCTGTCTGTGTTACACATTCATTTTAAAAGCTTCTAAGCTGAATTGGAGGAAGGCTGTGCAGTAGGCATCTGCATAGTGAATATTTACAGGAAAAAGCCCAAGTCACTCACTGACTTCTGTCCCATAAAAGCTGAGCTTTAAGTGGTCCGGGGCCCCCGGGTCTCACACCCGGTAGTAATTAAAGGCCGACATTGAAACCTGTCCCTATCTGGCCCTATGTTCATGTCCTTAACGTCCCTGGGAAAAACACTGATCGAGTTTTAAACTATGAATTTAAAAAAACGTTAAGTGATCCATGTCAACAATGTAATGTCTGGTTACAAGGGAGTAGCCAGGGAAATAAAATACCTCCATTTTGAGCCACATGGAACAAATTATTCTACCAAAGTCGGAGATGCCGACACTCTCTATTAAAGCGCCCGTGGGATTTGTTCCCCTTAGTACAATGCTTTAAAATTATGCAATTCCCAGCATGATTTTAAAAGATTTTGGCAAAGCTGCACATTTACCAGTATTATCTTCTTTCTCTTATTCTTTCCTTGTTTCTCTCTATCTTTATTTCCTACCTTCCATTACTTTATTTCCTCCGTTTCTATTCTCCTCATTCCTTCTTTTTATCTTCTTTTCCTTCTGTCCATTCTTTTTAATTTCATGTGTACACCGTCCTATCTTTCTGGCCTTCTCAATATTCTTGTTTAATTTTATTTGCTGTTTTCCATCTTCCCTTGATTCCATTCTTCTCTTCTTGTTTCATCCTTTCTTTGTATTTCCCCTTCTTTCCATCTTTCTTTCTTTTTGTATTCCTTCCATTCGTTAATTCTTTTTTCTTTCTTTTGTCTTTCCATCCGTCTCTTGTTTGTACTTTATATTCTTTCATTCTATTATTTTGCTTTCCTTCTTCCTCTCCTTCCATCTCTTATTTTGATTCCTTTGTTCCATTTTTCTCCCTGCTATCATTCTTTCTAAGCGTCATTCTTTTCTTCCCTCTCCCTTCCTTTATTAATCCTTCTTTCTATTTTTAATTTGGATTTATGTCCCAGCAAGCTTTTTTTAACTTTCCTTCTTTACTTATTTGCATTCTGCTTTCCTTCCGTCCTGCTATTGAATTGCCTTTGACTCGAACTTATTTTTTCTTTCCATTTAAATACATTATCTTCCTTTTGTCACTGTTTTAAGCTCTTTGGCCTCTCTGTAGGGTGCACATAGCAATGGTCACAGATTCTAGTTGCATTTGTAATGCTGTGGCAATTCGTGTGAAGGAGGCACACAGCTGTCAAAATATTGACAAGGTGAAGGTAAAAGATAATGCAGTGCTTACAGAGAGGCAGGTGTGTTGTGTGTTGGGGGTGTGGTGAAGGAGATGCTAAGAAGTGGATTCAATACAGAGGGAAAGAGGATGCTGAAGATGAAAGAGGTGAGTTGTAAGATATGCATATGGTCGAGATGTGCAGAGAAGACGGGCGTCTCTGCCTAACATAGAGTACACATAACAGGAGTGATTGAGACAACCCTTTCCACAGGCCTCAGTAAAGTTTAGTTCACAGCCTCGTGATTTCAGAATCGAAACATTTTCAAAATTAATTGTTTAAAACAAAATGTCTGTTGTTACTCATTTAGTTTAAACAGCAAACAACCTTTGGCAAAGCCAATAGTTTTGGCTGGTTTAGGAGTATGGCAGTAGTTGTGTTATGTGGCTTCTCCAACGAGTAGCTCTCCAGCTATCTTTGAGTAGCTCTCCTGTGTGAAGCACAGCATACTATGGAAGCTTTTGCTTCCCTGAATTAATATATTTATACCAAAATTGAAAATTGTGTATTCAAGATGTAAATGTATGTATTTTCAGAACTCATACGATGGTGTTTGGAGAAACATGGTTGAATTTCCAAAATACCTTTAAAGCTGATATTTGAGTGGTGAATTATGTGGTGTTGGGAGGAGACTTATTACTGATATTATTACCTTGGTGCCACAAGCTTTCCGGCTATGGCTTTTTGTATTTCCTATGAAAGGGCTTTCAAATTGACAAAGCCTTTTCGACATTACTACTGGCAACCCTGCCAGATGCACTTAGGTGATCACTGCTGGTACTCTTGCTTAGGGTGGCCACTAATGTAATCTTGTTGGATCGTGGTCACTATTACAACACTAATATTATCAGTAACATGGGATCATTTTCATTTAACATGAGTAGCTTGTTACAGAAAAGGTTGGAGATCTATGATTGGATGTAATAGTAGGAAGCTCAGAGAGGAGCCAAAATACATTTTGGGAGGCACACTATCGGAATCATGGAAATTCTGTTTACGTGTTTAAGCCACGCCCTTAATTAGATAGGCCACGCCCTTTTCAGAGACACCCCCACACAGAATTTTCATTCTACATAAAGCCCTGCTTATAAATGAAGGCAGCACAGAGATGTTTACTGTTAAGTATACCAACCTAAAAGTGCAGCTGAGGAGAGGGGTGTGGATACCGTCAGAAGGGCTGCTGAAAGATTTGTTAAGGTGTGATCGAGAGTTTTATATAGAGAGCCCCATAGACTAGGAGTAATGTTTCTTTCCAGTTATGAAGCTCTTGCAGTGGCCTTGTTTTTTGAAGCTTTTGTTAGGAAAGATATGAATTCAATTGTAGTGATACTCAGAGTACCTACATTTGGCAACTGCATTTTGAAGGTTAGGGCTTTTTTTCTCAAAATACTTTATCATGGAGTTTTTCTATTGTTATGGGTTTTGAAGCTTTCTTCCCGCTGAAAGCCTTTCTCTTTGGTTTGATACTGTAGCATTCTGGATCTGCTGTCAGGTGTTGTGTGGGTTTGAGGTTGCAGTCCTTTTTAGGTCTTGCCTAGCGTTGCAGCGCATGCGCTACTCGCTCGGCGAGATATCTTGTGAATGAGGAGTTTGAAAAGGGGGCTTGAAGCCCCGCCCCTCATTTCCATTGGCTGGCGTCACCGTTTATGCTAAACGGTGGCCTGCCATTGGAAATGAGGGTTTTTGGTTGATGCCCTTTCGCCTCTCCTCCGGACTGGGGTGCCTGCTTTGCTGCTGTCGCAAAGCACTGTCTTATCTTTATGGGGCCATGTGTTTCTAATTAGAAACACATGGCTCCATAAAGACAAGAGATCGATGCTTGTTTTGAAGCAGCCGCCCGCTCTTTGTCTGCAGCTTCTGCAAGCACAGCTCGCCAATCCCTTTAAAAGCCGCCTAACGTTGTAATGGTGACTTTTGAAAGGAGCCCAACTGTGGGTCGTGATACCCCGACCTGATTTCCTGTTCTCGTCCTTCTATCTGCTGGGAAGGGGTGGCTCTTTCGTTTAGTGTTTACTTTCACTTTTTTTACTCCCCCTGCGTGCCTTTTCTTCTTGTTGATTAATGTGGGCGCAGGGCGGTACTTTCAAGAAGCATACACACTTTTTGCGTGTGGTTCTGAAACCAGCACTCCACCACATAGGGTAACCTTAGCATGCATGTTTATGAGCTCTGTTTGAGTGCACTGTATTTTGCGTTGTTCCAGGAGCCCAGAGGGGAAAGTTTGCTGTGCTTGCCTGCTGTGTGAGCAGGGGGCTGTTATTTACAGTCGGCGTTGCCCTCACCATGCTCTCCCTTGCTCCCATCTTGGTTACGACGGCTCCAGCTCGGTCCTGATGTCCCCTATGCCCCACCAGAGGATGCCCTACATGAACGTGGGCACCCTGTCCCGCTCAGAGCTGCACCTACTCAACCAGCTGCACTGCCGCCGGTTGAGGCGGCACCGGACCATCTTCACCAACGAGCAGCTCGAGGCCTTGGAGCACCTCTTCCAGGAGACCAAGTACCTGGATGTGGGCACCTGAGAGCAGTTAGCAAGGAGGGTTCACCTGCGAGAGGAGAAGGTGGAGGTGAGTGAAGTGCTCTGTCCCGCAAACACCATGCCAGGGCTGGGTTTCCTATTGCGCTTCAGTAAAGCACAGCTTCACCCCTGACACACTGGTGTGCACAACGCAGCTGGAATGCTGGCTCAGTTAAGAACCCTTTATTTCTATGGGCGTGCACTAGGCCAGCACTAGTGGTGAAAAT
Organism: Triturus cristatus; assembly: GCF_964204655.1. Taxonomy (NCBI): domain Eukaryota; kingdom Metazoa; phylum Chordata; class Amphibia; order Caudata; family Salamandridae; genus Triturus; species Triturus cristatus. Next base: position 222,992,130 of record NC_140582.1, read on the forward strand.
GCTCCCACAGAGCAAAAGGGACGGAGATGAGGGGGTAGTAGTGTCCGTGACAGAGGGCGCAAACATTGTAAGGGAACAAACTCTGTGTATATCAAATGTGTTAATATGTGACCATTTTTTTATAATGACTGTGTCCCGTTCAGCAGAACCCCCTTCAGAAACATATTTTGCTGGCCCCATCAGCAAACAAAGTTTGAAATATATTTCGTTTGACAAACACGTCTATTATACAAAGGCTGTACTATCTATCTATCTATCTATTTGTCTGTCTGTCTGTCTGTCTGTCTGTCTGTCTGTCTATTTGTGGCTGTCTGGTTAATTACAAACATACTCTCTCTATCTATCTCGTGTGTGTACCTTATTTTGGGGATTAATAACCACAAATTAACCTGTTAGGCGCTTGCTTACATGGTAGTCCTGCGCCTGAACGTATGACTTCACTTCTCTCGCCATCCTTGCGCGCACTGCCAGAATGTTGTGGCCTAAAAAGTACAGTTATGCCCTGTCGCAGAATTTTGTCTAATTACGAGGAAGGGTGAATAAAAAGCCCTTTAAGTTCAAGGCCAGGCACAGGTCATTGACGACGAGTCCCTTAAGTACCAGATTCATTTAGTTGTGCAGAGAGGAGGCAGTTCGGGATAAGCGTAGCTGTACCCCGCCCCCTCCCCGGAGAGTGGGAGCTAGTATACAGTGTCAGAGTATCAAGGGGACTGGCCAATACGAATCGGAATGGGTTTTATTTATATTTTGCAAACATACGGATACTTTAAAACAGTTGCAAATCAGAGATATGTATAGCGCGGTGCAAACTGCAAAGTCTATATAAAAACTACGTTCAGAGGACTTTGGACTGGGGAGGCTGTAAAGAAAATGTGTTTATGTCTCTACGCAATATGCACCCTTGGAACCTTTACTTTTTCGATTTGACTATAGCTAAATCAAATTTGTGTACTGGTGCGTGCGTGCGTGTGCGTGCACGTGTTTGCATTTGCAAGTGCTTCCTGTCCTCCCGCTGTGTGTGAAGACTGGATTAGATTCCGACAGTGCTTGTTGTTTTAAACATGTCGGAAGTTGCCCATGGGCCACAACAACTCAGTTGAAATGCACCCTCTTGTCCCCTTTCGGAAATCAGATGGCTAGAAAGTGGCACATTTGGAACTCAGTCCGTTTTGAAGTGGTAAGGACACGCTGTATAAGGGTTGAGCAAAGTATGGGAGGCTGTATGCGTTTGCTGCAGGCCATGTTTATGGTAATAGCAAACAAACAAGCATTTGCAATCAGGCGGGCAACTAGAGACAAATTTCGGGGGGGGGGGGGTCTGAAAAAGATTTCGGGGGTGGGCTAATTCTTCCAGCCATAGCAGAGTGGCTCTATGAAGGGGTGAAAACACAACAGAAGCCACATTAACAAGTAAATGATCTGTTAAAGACCTGTGAAGTACTCAGGTGCAGTTGCAATTAGACGGACGCCAGCCCGTGAAGCTGTCTCAGCCCGGCTTGACACACACGACGGGGAGGGGGTGAGGGGGGGCTGGAGCCCGTGAGCCCAATGGGTGTTGCACGCCTGTCTGCAATGCAATAGGTTTCGCATTTACACAAGTTTGAGCTATTGGCATTGTAAATGACAATGCCTTTTATTTATGTTTTGGTTTTTAAAACATAAATAAAAGGTATTGTCATTTACAATGCCAATAGCTCAAACTCGCGTAAATGCGAGGTAATTTCACAATCCTTTTTACAGGAAATTCCTAAGGGTCCTTGGCAGAAGGTATCCATTGACTTTTCAGGTCCTTATGACATCTTAGGTAGGCAACACAGAAATTCCTAAGGGTCCTTGGCAGAAGGTATCCATTGACTTTTCAGGTCCTTATGACATCTTAGGTAGGCAACACAGATTTCTTATTGTGTTAATTGACAATTTTTCTAAATGGATTTACCACACTTTTGTGGAACATCCCAACACTGATGAAGTGATTATGTTTCTAGAAAAGGTTTTTATTGTTGAAGGTTTTCCTAGGATACTTATGTCTGACAATGGTGTCCAGTTTGTTTCATCTAAAATGGTTTCCTTCTTAAAAAAGTGTGGCATTAGAGCTGAGCGTGCTCCTTTATATTGTCCAAAAGCCAACGGTCAAGTGGAGAGGGCTAATAGGTTTGTCAAGGATGGTATTCAGTGTGCTTTGGAGAGTAAGAAGAATGTGTTTGATTTTCTTAATGAGAAGATTTGGGCATATCATACCATGCCGCATTCAGTGACGGGAGTTTCTCCTTTTTATTTGATGAGAGGAAGAGGGTGTTGTACTCTAGTATCACCATCATTTGAATTAGATGTTCATAAGGATTTTGAGAAAACTCTTGATAAGGTGAAAGACAGTTTAGATGAGGCTGCATCTAAAAATAAGGTTTATCATGATGAAATACACAGGACCAAGTACAAGGACGTTAGTGTTGGTGATTGGGTACGCATAATTAATCCTGGTCTGCCACGCAAAGGTTTGTCTAGATTTTCTGCTCCTGTGCAAGTAATTAAAGTCTCTGAAACTGCTGTTCTTTTACACGAAAGAGGGTGGTGGAATAAGAGTTCTATAATTCTTCTTAAACCTGGGCAAGAAAAGTTGTTTAATGCACCTGACGCAGATGAGTCTTTTTGGGATGTAGGATCTTCCAATGATAAAGGTGCATGTGATCCTAATCTTACATACTCTGTTGATAGTACACATGTAGCTAGTACTTCTTCTGATAATATTTCCAAGTCATGTTTTGATGTGTCTGTTTCTAATTCTGATGCTCACAATATCTCTTCTTCTGAGGAGTTGATTCCCGAGGGGGCTTCTTTTGAGGTTCCTGTAAAAAGGATTGTGAAATTACCTAAAAAATTAGAAGATTTTGTTTTAAAATGATTTGTTTTTTTTTGTTTTGTTTATTTGTTTTATTGGGATTTATTTGTAAAAAAAAAAAAAAAGAGGGGACATGTGTGGTGTCCTTTTAATTAGAAGTTAGTTTATTGGAATGCCCTGATGTCAGTAGCATGATGTAGGTCTGTTCCAGGTTGCTTAGTTACTGTGAAGAATGTTTGTACTTCACTTCGTGTTCTGTGCTGACCGGTGCTGGAGGGTCTCTGTTATCCGCACTGGTGGGTTTATTTATCTGCAACTTAAGAATAAAACTACTTTATTCAACCACGGTCTGGGACCCATCTTTACAGACACCTATTGCATTGCAAATGCTTGTTTCCCAATGTAGCCTGTTTCTCACTGTGATTACACCTGGTTGTATGGTTTATTGAGGTTGTATTTCTGACAATGTGCTGTGATGTAAGTGGAGTAGTTGTGTTTTAATGCCGTGTTATATAATATTGCTCTTCTCCCTGTAGATTACACACTCTCATCGGTTTGAATCGACTTACATTGTTATTTGTGACTTTTGCGCCTGTTACGCTTGTGGTCTGTTCCACTTTGAGTACACTGTTGTTCCATTAGCATTCATTAACTAATCTGTTTCGGTAGAGGAGAAAGTGACACATCTGAGCTTTCCACTAATGATGTACAAAGTTCCTCCATGGATAGGAGGCTTTGATGTTTGTTTTTCCATCTCTAACCGTTATGCTTCCTGTGCCTCGTTATATGAAGAAAGTGCTTCTGTCATAGTGATTCTCAGCACTTACAATTGCCCAAGTCACAGTTAACATTGTCCACGGTAGCTGGAAAGAGGAAGCAGCGTCACATCTCTTCCTGGTATATGAACAATACAGGGTCGTTGAGGACATCAGTCGCAATCTTATTACGTTTAAAAATCGTCCCAGATTGATCATGGGGCCAATCTGATAGAACTCGGTAGCCAGTTTTACAGATGTTGGGTCTTTTCATTTGGGCACGATGAAGTCAGGCCCAGTAACGTTCACTTTATGAATTGATCCCTCTAAGTGGTTATTTTTGGGCGCACCAGTGAGGGATCTGGAAGCAGCTAATGTTTACCAGAAATTGATTTAGAGATGGTTGTGCTATTTCTGTGAAGCAGAAAGTGTCTTACATGTATTGACCCATTTTTCCTAGAGAGTTATGGAAGTGGGATTCATGCATGCGTGGGAGCAAGAGGAAACGCAAAAATTATAATAACACCCCAAAATTGATCTAAATCAGATTTTCCAACATTTACTGGATGGGTAACAGTGTGAAACCTCAATTTCATGAGGCAATGTGTCTCCACATTAAGGCACCTTCCAAACCATAAAATGTAAGAAAAATATTGTTCATTATTTAATTGGGACCACTCAATAACTGAGTTGTAGGGTCAATGAAAAGTTGAATGGTTTTTATTAAAGAATTCAAGAGTAAGCGGCACATAGTCCATGCCATGAAGGCTCTCAAATGCAGAGTTATACAGAGTTTGCAAGAATCAGAAAATATCAATGGGCAGCAAAATCATAAAATAATTTTATAGCATCCCCAATAGAAAAGTCTTCTGGTTCACCCCCCAAATCAATGGTTTTTATACACAATTCTTGCATAGAAAATACAAATTTCTGCAGATTCATTGTGGTGTGAGCGAATGTACCATTTCAGATCAGAGCACATAAATAATAAATGTGACATCACCTTAACCACTAGGCAGTGATCCACTACAGGAATAATGTTTCAGAATCCTCTAAGCTAATATCATCTGGAGATGCTTGAACAGAACATGTTACATTAACAATAATGCGTTATGTGAATGAATACGTTTCAGTGAACAAATAGAAGACATGGCAACATATTGCAAGTTACAGCTGAACTGAGCAAGGTTCATCATTCAGCAGAATTATAATAACAGTGAACAAAAACCCAATTCAGTTCAACTTGACTGTGTGCTGCAAAACTTTTGAGGAGAAGATGTGTTGCTGGGGGAGGCACAGAATGAGTAACTGAGAAGACTTCCATCTTGGTTAACATGGCGTTTTCACAGAAATAAGAACTAGTTATTTATTATACATTAGAAAAACACACTTATACATATCATAGGAGATTCATTTCAGAAGCAATTATATTAAATCATTCTATGCACATGAAATCAAGTATAAAATGAGATTTTTCTCACTGTTAATAATAGACAAAAAATATGAATCCATAACCATCCTCTTACACATGTGTAGGCCTCATAGTGGGCACTGACATCACACATGCAGTGCGGAAGGGAATCTGACCTGCCCAGCTACAAAACATTTTCAAGAATATTCCTATTATCTAAACTACTGAGTTTTCTAGGTCTAAAGTACTTTAAGCTCATAATAATGTCTTTGGATGATAAATTGACAGCAAGAGGCAAAGCCAGTGTAGATCCAAGGTCTTATTCATTGTTAATATTGATGTTGATGTATGCAATAGTACATGTATGTATAAAAACAAAATCAAATCACTGTTGTCGAAATCTCCCGATATGACCACTCCATCAACCTTGAGTCAGAAATACGTGGTCAGGTAGGCCCTGCTACCTAGGCCTGAGGCTACTGATTAACAGATCACAGGTGGGGTGGCACATAACTAGCAGGACAAACCCAAAAACAGGAAAAACCCAGATTAGTCCCACAGATAGCAGCAACACCACAATGGTCTGGGGAGATTGGCCCAAATAAAACGCACATGGCCATAAAGTCAGATGCCACATGAAGTTAGGAACACTTGGCCAATCAGGACCAGCACACACAGCACACGCAGTGGTCACGCACTCCCCATACCGAACATCTGGACATGTTACTCACTGGCCCTCATTGGGTTCACGCAGGGTCAAAACCCACCTGCATTTGTCATCAGGTGGGAGTCATTTATGGCTTGCATTCTTCTCTCTAAACAGGAGCTATGAATTGTTTTATGATGCTTCAAGAAATGTGTATAAAGAAGCTCAAAATGATTGTACTTTGAGACAGTCCTCAGACCCCGACTCTGTAACTGTGCTACCAAACGTAGTGTTTAATAAAAAACCAACTGTTACTGTTTTGCCAAGCACCTCTTGTCTTTGTTTTTTCAAGGTAAATTCATATTCAAGCAACACCATCAGCCACAGTGTTGCTCCTATGGCTAAATAAAAAGATACCATCTTGCTTGGTGCGTCTCATGTGCCACCATTCAAGTAGTAATGTGGCTGCTTGTAAGGCATGTCAATGATGACTCTTGCATATGAGTTATAGCTAAGTTGCTGATGTAAGTTCAGCAGCTCTGTAGCTCAGCCGTTCAGTGGTTCAAACTTTTAAGAGGTTCAGTGGAATACAATAGTCAGACTACGACATGGTAAGGCGGAAAACCTCACTTTAGACAGCAGCAATCCATTGTGGGATCATTTTTTAACTCAGTTCAGCTGTGTTTTATGCTTGTGCTAACAAGACCCTAAAGGAAGTGCCAGACTAATGTTTTAGAGCCTCTCGTTCACACATTGGCTCCCATATGAGAAAGTGTTGATTAGCTGGCTTAGCCGAAATGTATTCATTTTGTTAAAAACTGAAGATTACCTTCTTCCTTTCCCATGACCTCTGCCTTTGGACACCTGTATGCTTCTTTTATTTAGCTCTACCGTGTGTTGCCCAAATGCAGAACTATTTACTGAATACTGTAATTGTGAGTCTTGCTTTTCTCATTGTGCATGACCCATTCAAGATATCTAGAGGGAACCCGTGGCCTGCTAGACTATTCATTTTTATTTTCTAAGGAACTCTTTCATGCTATGATTGGTGTATAAGCAGGTTTTCTTTGACAATGCCACCATTTATCATTGATTGTATAGGCTTTGTAAACTCTATATGCTAAGTATGATCAATATGGTCGATATGTTCAGTAGGTTCAGCAAGAGCCAGTCAAGCATTACTTGTTGACTTTAAGGCAAAACAATTGTGGAGCCGTGGATTCAAAACCTTAAGACTGTTGCTCAAGCCTAGGGCAAGGCTCAAGGTTCTATTAAGAGGAAAATAGAACATGGATGCTCAACCACTCTCCTAACCCCAGATTCCTGGGATCCCAAAATTGCAATGTTGATCGTGGCTTAAGACCATGCATGGTTGTGATGAAGTGTAGTGCAGATGCAGTGGGGCCCACTGGTTCATTTACCTTATCAAAAACCACGTCCAAATGTAATGTCATCTTATGCTGATTCGTAGATCACACTATCACCCGTAATGGTATCCAGGCGCTGAGTAGGTGTGAGTCTAGCCACACCTATGGCCTAGTGGGTCTACTCGAAAAGCCAGGTCTTCAGCTTCTTGTGGGAATTAAGAAGAGGGGAGGCTCTTATGTGTAGCTAGATGTCAATCCACACTTTAGGAAAGATATAAGAAAAAGGTTGACTGCCAAATTTGGTTTTCCGTATGCATGGGATTTGTGCAAGTAGGAGTCTGGATAAATGGAGGTGTCTGGAATGTTTGTGGAAGCAGATGAGATTGTAGAGATATGATGGGCCAGTGATATGTAGTGCCTTGAAAGTGTGGATGAGGAGTTTGAAATGCGCTTGTTTGTGAATGGGGATCCGTCAGGCGTGGTGTGATGTGAGTGTGGAATGAGAGGTTGAGAGTGATTCTGGCAGCCGGATTCTGAATGGTCTGCAGCCCTCTGGTGAGTTTTTGTTGATCCTCTATAGAGGATGTTCCCATAGTCCAGCTTGCTTGTGACCAGGGCAATGCTTGACAGTTTTCCAGGTGCCGATTGGGAGCCATTTGAAAATCTTCCTAAGCATCTTCATAGAATGGATTCATGATCGGTAATGGCATTAACTTTGGTGGTCACGTCGAGTTTGCTGTCGATGATGATCCAGAGGTTCTTGTTGTGGTTGGTAGGGTTGGTAGGGTGAGTGCTTGTCCTAACTCTGTTGGCCACCAGGTGGAGTCCCATGGTGATGTACTCTTCCTGAATTTCACAATTTTGGTCTTGTCGGTTTTCAGCATTAGACAATTGGTCTTCATCCAGTGGGCGATTTCAGTCATGCAGGCATTGTAGTTGATTTGGGTACTGGGAGTTCTGTCCATGAGGGAGAGAATGGGTTGTGTGCCGTCAGCGTAGGAGAGGATGTTGATGTTGTGAGAATGAATGATGCTGGCTAAAGAGATCATGTATGTGTTGAAGAGGGTCAGGCTCTGCAAGAATCGTTATCGAACTCCGCAGATCAGGTCACGGCTGTTTGAGGTGTATTGCACCAGACTGACTGACTGGGTCCTTCCAGTCAGGAAGGAGCAGATCCATCTGAGTGCGTGTCCTTGAATTCCGATTTTGTGTAGCCATTGAAAGAGGATGTGGTGGGTGTCAAATGCTGCGGAAAGGTCCAGGAGGATGACAGCCGCTGTGTCCCTCCATCTAGAGTCATGCGGATGTCATCCATGGAGGCAATGAGGGCAGTTTCCATGCTGTGGTTGGGTCTGATGCCTTTCTCTAAGACGTTAGCTAGAAATGGTAGCAGGGAATTCTGCCTGTAGTTCGCGGGATTTCAATCAGCAATGGGAGAACAGTTGCATGTATCTAAACATCTGGGAAAGTCCCTGGAGATGTAGAGGTATTCATTTTTCATTTCATTTAGATCTTTATTTCGACGCATCAACATCATAAAAGATACAATAAAAACATTCATTTCTCTTACAATTTAACACTTCCTAACACAATAAAGATAACGGGATCAAATAAGCTAACCTATTTCTTTGTGTATTCATTGCGTCCGGGTGCACAATATCTAATTACAAGATTTCTTAGCAGGCAAAATTTACATGGGCGAAAATTATACAACAATTAGTAATACAATTGATAGTAAATGCAATTTAAAAGCTATTAAAAAGAATAATTAAATCACTAACCACTAGGGCATGATTTTAAAAAGTTTTGGCAATAAAAAATTTAAAAAGTTTAGAACTTTTAAATACTCCTCAAGGTTGGATAATTAGACATGTGATTTAAGTACATAATCATCCTACTCTTTTTGAGATGTTGGATGAACAATAGTTGTGCATCCCTCCCCTAATTCCCTCCCCTAATTCTGGACCTCCTGAAACGTCTCCACATAGGCAATTTTGCTAAAGTCAGGTGGGGACAACAGGGGCAGCTCACAGAGAGGATCTCCGTTGAGAAAGGTGTGCGCCAGGGCTGTGTCATGGCCCCGACCCTGTTTTCTCTCTATATAAATGGTGTGGCAGACTATTTGAGAGACGACAGGGTCGATGCCCCAACCCTGTGCGGGGAAAAAATATCTACCCTACTCTTTGCTGACGACACTCTCTTGATCTCGAAAAGCCCTATGGGCTTACAAAGACTGCTGTCCCGCTTCTCAGAGTTCTGCGACTCCAGGGGGCTGCAAATAAACACGCTGAAAACTAAGCTGATGGCGCTATCTCCCTCTAAAAACTTTAAGAACAACATCAAGCTCAATGGTACGTCTCTTGAGCTAGTGGACGCTTTTGATTATCTTGGAGTGAGGGTAAATAACAAGCTTAAATGGGCTCCGCACCTCTCAAAAATGCTCCTTGCCCACAAAAGAGCTGCAGGTGCAATATCGAGACATCAGAGGCTCTCATATAGCAGGCCGATAGCGGCGGCTGTTAAAGTCTACGAGGGGAAGGCACTGTCTGCAGCGCTCTATGGGGCGGAATTGTGGGGTTTCGAAAATCTGTCAGAGCTACTTAGATCCGAGAACAAGTTCTTTAGGGACTTAGTCTCGCTTCCCCTGTCCACCCCGCTGGTTCCACTCCGTAGTGACCTTGGCAGACAAAACATCAGTAATATGGCAAGGTTGCGCCCTATACTATACTGGGCAAGGATTAGAAGATCCCCTGAACTCCACCACTTTGCCGCTGCCCTGGACGAGTTATTAAACCTGGGAGCAGATCATAAGATTCCATGGGTATCAAACTTGAAAAAACATCTGCAGAAGATTGGTCTGGAAGAAGCCTGGGCGAGCCAGGTTCCCCCTCCCAAATTTACGATAAAAAAAATCTATTGGGACTGGGTTACGGCCGATACCCTAAGAAATCAGGAGGGTGTGCTTACTGCAAACTTCCTGGATACAAAACCAGCTCCCAGCCTGGAGTCCTTTATGGACCTCATTGAATCACCTGAAGACAGATCCCTATATCTCAAATTGAGATATGGCACGCTCCCACTCTATGATTTTCAAACCCGCTGGAGTAAGGTCATCACGCACTCAAAAGGCTGCCCAGGGTGTGCCTCGCCCACAGAGTCTATTGGCCACTTCATGTTTGCCTGCCAGGCGTACAGGCAACCAAGACTAAGGTGGCTTAAACCTGTTTGCAATAATCTGGGTGTAAGGTCCCCTAGGGTGGCACTGCGTATCTTGACCTACGACACTACTGTCCCTAGTGTAATCTGTGGGACTGCCAAATACCTGGGATGGGCCTGGAGATTAAGACGCAGGTTGCTCAAGGCGCACCATCGACAAGCTAACCACCCACTCCCCTGACCCTGTGACCATTACTGTTCACTTTATCTATTACAGGGTATTTGTGAAATTGATACGTGTATATACATGCTGTTTTTTAGTTTTTTTAACCATGCATGGATTGAAGCCACTTGTTGTAGTATAATTTTAAACTGTTTTTATCACACATTGCACTGCACTTTTATGATATTTTTTTTATGTCGAATAAAGTACTACAACAGTTGTGCATTTATATAAAAAATGTAGGCCCAACTTTGTTCTAATGAAGTTAACAGCAATAAGAAATCTACTGACTCCGAATACTATCACCTGACTGGTGTCAGTCTTTAGGATTCTGCCAGCCTCTTTATAGGATCTCGAACCAATTCTAAGACAGAGCGGCACTATCCACTTTTTCCTTGGTGTTACATAACTGGAGCAAAAGAGTAGTATATGTAAATCATCTTCCTTTGCATCATGAGTACATGAAGTACAAAGATCACTACTTAACTTCGCCCAGCTTTTTTCAAGTGCCTTGGTTCTAAGTGTACCATATCTAAATTTTAGGTACAAGGTTTTTGATAACGGCGGATGGATCTCATCTAAGAAAGATTCAAAAAGTGCTGCATCTTTAAACAATAAAAAATTATCAGTCAATGGACCATGGGTTTTTATGTACTCTGACGCGTAGCTCACGTATGACCAAAATGACAGTTTAACAATTTTCCTAGAGCACGGGTTCATAGCCTCAGGATCATTCCAAAAATGGGCTAGTCCTATCATACCCAACCAAGTTCTAACATGCTTAAACCAATAAACTTTATTACAGCTATCAAGTTCCATAACTTCTTTCAAGCCTTCCTTGTAGTCGAGTAAGTCTGAAGTCGTCCACAGTCTGACCCACAGCAATAGTGGTCTTAGTATTACATGTTGGTCTGTTCGTTTCATGTTTAGGTCCAGAAAGAGGGGTGTCAATGGGGTATTAGTAGATAGTTTTAACAATCCCCTAAGGAACTTGTTCTCAAGGTTTTCAAATGTACTTCTACATGCGGGTCCCCATAATTCTGCCCCATATAGTACCGCTGATTGTACCTTGTACTTAAAAATCTCTAGGGCAGGGGTTACTGCCTTGTTCAAGCATTTATTGTGTCTTTTAAGGATTGGGAGACAGTTTTGTTTAAAGACTATCTTGGTCCTTTCTAGCTGTGGTCTCCATGCTAAGGATGAATCTATAGATACACCTAAGTAAGTAAAATTCTGCACATAATCAAGCTTCTGTCCATTTAACATTAAGTTTTCCCAAAAATTTTATGCGGGCTCAGAGCCATGTATTTCGTTTTTTTAATATTAATTTCTAAACCTTTCGAGATACAATAGGACTGAAACCTTTCCAATAGGTTCTGGAGACCCCGTGGTGTTTGGGAAATGAGGATGGTATCGGCCGCAAAAAGGAGGGACGAAACCCGTTCGCCCCCCAATCTTGGTGAATCATTGTCACTGTTCTCCATATAAGACGGAATGTCGTTAACATACAGGGAGAATAGGGTCGGGGCCAGTACACACCCCTGTTTCTAAGCATCTGGGAAAGTCCCTGGAGATGTAGAGGTATTCAGAATGGGTGAGAGCATGGCGCTGATGGGTTACAGTCCTCTGAAGTAGGCGTGATGGACTTCATGGTAACAACGTATTTTTTTCTTGAGTGATGACGGGCAATGTGGTTAGCATTGGTTCTTTGGATAAGACCAAGAGGCAGGTGGCAACGTCTGTTGGGTCAGGTGGTGGGTTGAAGTTGCTGTAAATGGCGGTGATTTTGTTGCTGAAGAATTGGAAGAGATTGTTGCAGAGGTCCTGCGAGGGGGTGTGATCGAGTTGGGGGTAGCTGATGGTGAAATTAAATATTTCACAACAGCAAAGATTTATTTGCTTTTGTTGGTGCTCATATCGATGTGATCTGCCAGAGCGGCACATTTGGGGGTCCAGATCATTTGGTGGTAGTGTTTTAGGGCAGATTTGAATGTGCTACTGTCTGCATTGTCGTGGCTCATACTCTATTTGAACTCCAGTTGTTTGTAGTGGTTTCTCATTAGTCTGATTCCTCCATATACCAACTGGCCTGGGGTCAGGATCTTGTTGTATTGATGAGCTTGACCAAGGAGGGGGACTAAGGAGAGGTGATCCGATTGATCCAATTTTTGACATTATTTATGGCTTTGGGGAGCCTGTTGCTGTGTTCAGGTTGGTGGGTGTTGATAGCAATGTTCCATTGCTTGTCAGTGATGCTGATACAGTTTCTGCAGGCTGGTCTAGCAGTGGTGCATGTGTGCTGGACCAGGATGGGGATGTTGAACTTGATAAGGGAATGGTCTGTCCAGGGGACTAATATGGGCTTGTTGACTCAAATGTTGTAGAAGCTAGTGAAAATAGGGTATAAGAGGTGTCCAGAAATGTGGGTAGGTCCCATTACTCGTTGGGTGAAGTCCCAGCTTCCAAGGTCTTCGATGAGTGCTCTTGAGTTGGGGTCAGCCTGGGCTTCCAGGTGGAAGATCAGGTCTCTGAGTACGATGTATTCCCTAGCATTGAGGGGGACTGGTGAGACGAAGTCTGTGATGGTATAGGTGAAGTTGGTACATGGTCTTGGTGGTCTGCAGATGAAGTATTGCTTAGGGTGAATTGGCTGTGACATGGAGCTTGAACAACAGGTGTTCCGTGTTGAAGGATGATGTGTCCGTCAATGTGTTGCAGCTCATGGTGTTCATGTGGATGATAGCGATTCCACCTCGAGGCTTGTGGAGTCTGCCTTGCCTAGCATTCTTGTATATAGCGATGTCAGGAGGCAATGCAGGGGTTAGCCAGGTATTTATGAGGAAAGGTAGGTCAGGGGCATTGTCATGTAGCAGGTCCCAGATCTCTGTGGTGTGTTTGGTGAGAGAGTGGGTGTTGAGGAGCGTGCATGTGAGTGTGGAGTGTTCTGAGGGTGGTAAAAAAAAAGTATGAGTGTGTGAGAATGGCGTATTGGGTGCTGTCGGTGCATTGAGTGTTCGGTAAGTGCATGAAAACTTCAGGAAACACAGAATAATGATCCCTCTGTGTTGTGTGGTGTGCAATGCAGCAGCATGTGGAGAGGGGTTGAGGGAGCGGAGGGTCACAGAATAGGAGCAGTGGGAGAGGGAGGACCAGGGTTTCTGGCGCTGGGTACTGTCCAGGCACAGATGGGTAAAAGTAGAACAAGAAGGGAGTGGCCTCACTCACCAAGGAGACAGGGTACCAAATACAATCAATGTAAAAAGAGGAGTTTCCCTTGGATAATAAATCATGAATGTCAAACTGCACTACATTCAACCATACAAAAACCCTGAGAACATTCAATTGTACTAAATGTGCTTAGAACTTAGGACCCATAAATCTATTGTAATCACACAGAAGAAACCTAATTTGAATATCATAAAGATTAATTTATTTAAATCACAGTTCATAAAGTTAAAAACCAAATTTGATCCAATTAAAAAATACATACCAACAAATTCATACATATGACAAACAAAATGCTTAATATATACAAGAGACAACAGACAAGTGAAACATTAAAAAAACATCATGGCTGGGTTAATTCGATTGATCAGAAGTAGAGGCATATATGATACTGTGCCAACGTTAGGAGAGGCAATAATAATAAAGTCCTGAAGAAGGTGGTTTACAAAAAGATAGAGTCCACCGAAACGCGTCGACGCCCTCCCCTGCATGGTTAAATTCGAGGAACATCTGAGCCTAATCATATTAGAAATGATAGAACAGAATTGATTCAATCAGATTAACCCAGCCATGATGTTTTTTTGATGTTTCACTTGTCTCTTGTCTCTCATATATATTAAGCATTTTGTTTGTCATATGTATGAATTTGTTGATACATATTTTTTAATTGGTTCATATTTGGTTTTTAACTTTATGAACTGTGATTTTAATAAATGAATCTTTGTGATATTTAAATTAGGTTTCTTCTGTGTTTTATAATTGAGTTATGGGTCCTAAATTCTAAGCACATTTAGTATAATTGAATGTTTTCAGGGTTTTTGTATGGTTGAATGTAGTGCAGTTTGACATTCGTAATTTATTACCCAAGAGAAACTCTTCTTTTTACATTGACAGGCACAAATGGGCACAGATGTGCTTGCCTTTGGCGCTGCTTTGATGAGCCAGCAGCAGGCCCGCTACGCGTCCACTTTGTGGTAACCATTAAGTAGGTTCTGAAAGAGGATAGGTGTGATGTCACTTCTTGTGCAGATGGCTATTGGGAAATCAAGTGAAATCACTTAATGTGCAGATGGATGCTGGGAATGAGACATCTTGCTTGGCTTCTTCGTTTAAAGACAATTTTGGTGGGAAACCCATGACGTTACTTCCTATACAGATGGATGCTGGGAAATCCAGTGATGTTACTTCCCGTGTAGATGGATGCTGGGAAATCCAGTGATGTCTCTTCCTGTGCAGATGGATGCTGAGAAAATAAAAGAGCCTTCTGCCATGCTGCCCGGATGCTGCTTTACGCTTTGGCTGTAGATAATAGATAAGGATCGTACCCTTGAATTCTCCTTCAGTCAAGCATTTATTCAACACAACAACATCTAACTATTTGACAGCACCGGATGTTATAGTGCCTTAGCACCCTCTCTGATTCCATTTAACCTGGTGAGGACTTTTATCAAGTTCCGCACAGCAATTCATTTTTTGTTAAGCAGAAACTCCACATTAACAATAATTATGCAGCAACTCCATACTACATAAGGACATCGCATTTCAAATTTTATAGGAACCTGACCATGTTTATCTCACATGCAACAATAAGGCTTTCTACCGTCAATATAGTATTTACTGAGATGGAACCCTGAAGAAGGCTTTGCCGAAACGTGCGTCGTTTAATTATACCGCCAGTTCTCTCAATATATATTGTATTGTATCATGTACGAAAAGAGTAATCAGATGTATTCTTGATATAGTTACATGTCTAGTATTCGCACTCTAATATTGTGAAACAAAACATGCACTTGTAATATGGATTGCATATTTATTGATGAAAAGAATCTCTCTGAATGAAAAGGTAATATCAATTAGAAATTGTGAAGCATTTAGAACCTTACATGAACAGTTGTCATCCCAAGCTAATTTCATGTATACATATATATATTTTTAAAGAAATAATCATAAAAAGCATAAAAATATATATTTCTATATAATTAATAACATAAAAATCTGACAGTATTTGTGCATGTTTGTATACAGAACTGATGTTACACGTTGCCTTTTTACCACTAAGCTCTATTCCCTTGTCTAGGCCTTGTTTCCCCATTGAGAAAATAAAATGCTTCATGTTGCACGCTTATGTGGTTTACCACCTACCTCCAGCTTTGCTGAGTGAGCGAGAGGAGATGCACACGTGTACATTGGATCTCAGGGTACAAGCACAAAAATGTGTTTCTGTAGGATTATAAACAAACTGAATAGTAATCCATAGATGGTTCATAAATGCTCCTCTGATATGCTCTTGTGCTGATTAACCTGTAGTAGCCAGATTTCTGAATTGATGTGCCTCTCAAATTAGCAATCAAACTAGGAGGAGGAAGGCATAGCAGAACCCCTTGGCTGGTGGCTGAGGTCTCTCAATCAGAGGGATCCCAAGAAGAGAACCAAAATAGCCACTGCAGAAACCAGTCCCATTAGCCCTGTGGGGACACAATGCTGACTTAAAGTATGGCATCCTTACGGGCATCCTAGCAGGTAGGGACCGCTCGGGCTGAAGATCACTGCAAACAATTGCACCCCTCAGTGATCAGTGGCTTTTAAACATTGTTGTTTCACCCCTGGAAGAGAGCCTGTGCTGGAGCAGGGTTTTCTATTTAAACTCGAACATCAGCTTATATTTTTGTACGTCATAATTAAAATTACTAATGGATTAATTATTAAGTATTAATTTTTGTCGAGTGTTTTAATTAATCAACCTTACTAATGAAAGAATTACACGTGGGAATGTAATTGCATGGCTAAATTAATAAGTGAACTAAGTTGGTGAGCAAATTAATTAAATAAGTGTGGCTAAAGTGCTATTTGTTATGTGTTTGCGCTTAAAATTGATATGCTTTAATGCTTTTTATGTCGCAAAAGGCTAGATAATTACATACACATAAGGGTATTAGTGGGAATTAACACTGTATAATCAATACGATGTAGTAACATTGTTTTGTGTTTCTTTTTAATTAAGTTGTCCATTCGGGCCTGTTGAGAAATGGCCAACATCTACAGCCTGCATTTGAGTAGATGAAATATGAAGAGAGGCCTCGCTGAATATGGTTGAAAATGACCTCGGCCTCTGTCTGAGCTAAAAGTTATGAAAGGACGACAACTCTGGGATGTTCGCCAGATATCCTTGGAGGAGAACAATTGTCACAAATGAACATTTTTGATAAACTTGCGGTGGCTTCACTGTAAGTGATATAATTCCGGAGAAGAGCATCCATGGATGTTACAAAACTAGTTTGGACTTCCTATTTCCTTGTTTTGATTTTTGAGATTTCCGAAGAGCGGAGGTTTTTTCTAATGTTGCGAGCTAACATCCTTTCCTGTTCGCTCTGCTCAACGGACGTTTAGAGTTTGTTTGTAACTTTTAGTATGTAAATTTTAGTATAAATATTCCTAGACTAGAGAGGGTCTAAGGCCACTTCTTCCTGAACTTATGTTCAAGAGGATCGATGCTGACTGAAAGGACGGCGACTCGAGAGACTTTGATTCTTTACTGAGAGACCTGTCCTAACTTAGAGTACGACATTTAGCCAGAATAGGTAAATATGAGAATAATGATTTTGCAATTGAATGGCTTTCTTTATGAATTAATTTAGATAAAACATTCTTGTTTGAATTTCAGTGTCGGGTGGTTATTTCTTTGTCATATTAATGAGATCTCAAATGTGTTTAAACTGTTTAAATCATGACTCGAGACAAATCAATTTGGTTGCATTGACCTCCGATTAGGTGCAGATTGATCAAGGAGTTCTCTCTTATATTCAGTGTGGATAGAGTAATAGAATGAATGTTGGTGTAATGGGCCCCACCAGCGTTTGATGAGTGTATGTGCGTATGACTGTGAAATTACTCTGTCCGTGGAAGTAGGGAAAATTTATAAGCTCTGATCTGCAGCACCTGCACTGTTAAAGGTAATGGTCTGCCACTACTGCACAATCACTAAGATTTTATTTTTTGTTCAGATATTTTTATTTTTTACAAAAATGGAAAAGAATATCAAGAAGCAAACAATACAAAGATAAGCAGTACACTCCAAATGTCTGAGGGAAGAGAGAAACAATGACATTAATTGTATGATATGCTGGTAATAGTATACACAAAATAATGAGTGGTTGTGAAACATCTCTTACTACAAAACAGACATGGTAGTAGTTACGTCTAGCAATTGGTAGGTCTACTTAATCACAATTCAGTCTGCCTGATCAGTGTCCATAACTTGTAGA
The DNA here is from genome assembly GCF_964204655.1 of Triturus cristatus. NCBI lineage: Eukaryota > Metazoa > Chordata > Amphibia > Caudata > Salamandridae > Triturus > Triturus cristatus. Next base: position 223,010,011 of record NC_140582.1, read on the forward strand.
GTGAATGGCTACACGAAATCAGGCTTCCCAGCGCTGTTGGACTGAGTGGAGTGAGTGAGTTAAAGGAATAACTTATTTTCCTTTTAAGGGAAAAGATATGCCTCACAAATTGTCCTCCATTCTGAGGTGGGTAGCCAGAGAGTTCCAAAGGCCGGGTGCAAAAACCTGTCACAACTTCTAGCTCTCTTGATTCTGGGGTCTAGGTTGTTTGATTGCAGGTCCCGTTGGCATTATAGGGGATGGCCAGTTGCTGCAGGACAAATGGGCCTGTGTTATGCTTTGCCCGATGAAAGATGCATTGTGCCTTAAATTGTACTCTGCAGCGTTATGGGCAGCCAGTGGAGAGTTTTAAGCGCAGTGCCAGCTGATTGTGTTTGCTGAATACCTAGCAGTATCCAGTTGGTGGCCTTTTAGTAATCTGGAGTTTACTTATTACTCATTTTGTGCTGTTTAAGTACAGTGAGTTGCCATAATCAAGATGGGACATGATTAGACACTGAATCACGATTCTACGTGATTCTACTGGGAGCCATTTCAAATCCTTTCTCAGGGCTCTCACAAGGCAGAAACAGCTGCCAATCACCTTTTTTACTTGGGAAGCCATAGTTAGTTGGTTGTCCAGTGTCATCCCTAAGCTCTTTACTTATGACTTGGGGGATGGGCACTCTCCTAAGGGAGATGGCCAAATGATCAAATCCTAGAGCATTGGGTTGTTACCCAAGACCAAATTCTCGGTTTTTCCACCATTCAATTTCAGACGGCTGGCTGCCATCCATTCAGACACCTTTGCTAAGCAGCTGTTGAGTCTCATTGAAACAGAGTCCATGTCTGTTGACAGCGTAACAATCAGCTGGGTATCGCCCGCATAAGATACCATCTTCAAACCGAAGGAACATCTGATATTTGGTCGGGCGGACATAAAAGTTAAAAAGCGTAGGGCTCAAGGACGAGCCCTGCTGGACACCACAGTACTGCTGGTGGCTAGTTGAAAGGAACGGCCACTCACTGACCTGGAAGCTGTGTTTATCCAGAAATGAGGCCAACCACTTTAGGGCCTCCTGGTAATAAGAACTTCTTCAAATCGGCGAAGAAGCGTAGGGTAGGAGACCATATCGAAAACGGCACTCCGGTTCAGGAGGATCAGTGTCACTGATCCACTCTGGTCCAGGACCACCTCCAGATCTTCTGTGGCCCTTAGAAAAGCTGTTTCCGTACTACAGCGTGTACAGTGTGTACCAAACAACAAGTTCGCTGGCTCATGAGAGCAGAGGGGGAGAACTAGAGAGAAGAGGGGAGAAGGAGTGGGAAAAGAGGCAAGAAGGGTACTGATACACTGGGCAGGGGAAAGCTAGCTATATTATAAATACTGAGCATTACCCCAAACTAGAGAAGAGACGGAAGAGGATTTTATGGCGGTTTGTTCTCCTGTAAGTATTTATTGAATGTGTCTCAAAGTTGTCTGGGCTGGAGGAGCCATGGAGCTTAGAGTATAAAGTGTTATCAGTGCCTCTAACTGAGCATAGTAAGTTCCGCCATTTGTCAAAGGCACTGGGGAAAGTGGATTTCCAGTCCGAGGTAACTGTTTTGGTGCCTAAGGAGAGGAGGAGGTCCACTAGTGAGGAGGTGTGAGATTCAAATTCCACCGAGCTGGGTGGGCATGTAGTCCTAAGACAGTTGTTAGGAAGTCAGACAGGAATGCACCGTGTCTATGAGATACCGCACATTCCTGTCCTTTTCCCCTGCATGGGTTCATAATGGGCTGCCATAAGCCAACGCAGGCACCCTTGCACCATGGTGCAAGGGTGTCTGTGTTGCGGGGCTGATTGATTTTATGCAGGAAGGGACACCTTCCTGCACAAAATCAATTCAATTCAGGCGATTTCCTCTTTCTATGTGTTGTGCAGAATGTAGGAAACATATAAAAAGGAAAAAACAAGGAGAAATGAAAACATTTCTACTCTTTGTGCCTCCCTAACGCTACCCCAGGGGTGGTGTTAGATTCTGAGGCATTCCCAGGTTTACGATTTTTCGTAAATTTGAGAATGCTTTAGATTCCATGGGTGTTGTGTGGGAACACCCACAGCAACACCCATGTAATGCCCATTTCGTGTAGTGTTCTGAGTGCAAGGGGCACAAATTTACAAGGCCATAAGTAGCCAAGTGAAGTGGCTTTGCGTGACCTTGTAAATATGCCACGGCACTGGAACGTAAATAAAATGACGTTCTGGCGGTGCAAAAGTATTGCATATGAGGCCCTTAATCTCTATTGGAATTCTTGTGATTTGATATATCAGGTTTTGGATTTTTGTCTATAATGGAAGTGTTATCTTGCATTTAAGAAACATGTGTTAGAGGTCCCCTGGGCCCTCTCCACATCGTCAGCATGTGATCGAGTCCCTCAGTCTGAGTTTGTGTAGTCTAGCTCATGTCCAGTCCTTTTTGTTAATATACCAGAATCTAGATTGTGCAAAAACGGGGGGGGGGGGATTTTGGCATTGGAGGGGGATTTCCAGATCTTTTGCCATGTTGTTTCACTAAGGTGTGAGACATCCATCATTTGTGTATGAAGTTCCCATTTTCTGTTAAATAATCTCATGACCTGTCCATTGTGTGTGTCAAGATGTTTATACAGGTGGGAGGCGGTATGACATCTCCTTTTAAGGTTGCCTAACAGAGCAGGGAGGTCTGGTTCAAGAGGGGATTTAAGTTCGCTTAGTACACTTTTGAGTCGTAGACATTTATAGAAGTCAATATTAGGTAGATCAAAATTAATTTGCGGGGAAGAAAAGGGGACAAGATTGGCACATGATCCTTGAGTGTATATAGCTTTTATACCATTTTGAGCCTATGTGTCCTAGAATAGTGTTTCCTCATCCAGTTTAATCGAGCGGTTAAACCACAGGGAGGCTAGGGTCGAGTCATGTAGTCGATGCTTTAGGCGTTTGTCGAGTAGGAGAAGCGATGTTGCGGTGTCCATTAAAATGTGCCTGGAGTGTTCCAGTGGGAGCTTTGAAATATTGTGAAATGGAAGGGTGTAGTTGGGGGTAGTGGTAAGGTGAGGCTGGCTTCACTGCTGAGCCATGGAGGGGGGTTAGGTTCCTTTGATCTCAGCCACCAAGTTCCTTGGGAGATCAGGAATGCTCTTCGGTAGCAGGGATAGTCTGGGATATTTATACCACCGGAGGATTTGCTCCTTTTCAATAATTTCATGGAGATTCTCGTTTTTTTCCCTTTCCATATGAATTCGTAAAGGGCGATATCCACTGATTTAAGGAAGGCAGGGATAGGCTCACTGGGAGCATGCTAAATGTGAAGTTAATCAGCGGGGCTATCATCATCTTCCCCATTCTACTCGCCCCCACCAGGTGATATTTTTGGGTGGCCATGTGGCAAAAAGTGCTTTGGGTTTGTTCAGCGTTTTTTGTTCATTGAAGTGCAACAGTGTGTTTAAGGTCTGAGGAAAACCATACTCCCAGATATTTGATGGCTGTCAGGTACCACTGTAGGCAAAGATCACCAATTAAAGCAGCTGTCTGTACAGTGTACGTTTAAGGAGAATTCCTCAGTTTTGTCTTTATTTAAGGAATAGCCCGCACCTTGTGAGTATCTGTCTCTATCTTCCATGATGATTGGTATGGCTTGTGGGGCATCTTCAGTAAACAGCAATACATCGCCTGCATAGGCAGCTACTACTTGTCTGCCAGAAGTGAAGTTGATACCTACGACTCCTGGGTTATTCCTAAAGGCAGAGATTAAGGGTTCAATGACCAGTAGAAGAGCAGAGGGGAGAGTGGGCACCTTTGGCAAGTACCTTGTGAGAGTGAACGGTCGGGATAAGTGACCATTATTCCTTACCCTTTCCATTGGACCTGAATAAAGGCCCATAGTCATGTGTATAAATTCCTTGCCAAGATGGTGTTTGTGTAAAGTAGCATGTAGGAAAGGCCAGGAGATCTTGTCGAAGGCCATTTCTGTGTCAAGGGCCAAGGCCGCTGATGGTGAGAAGGATAATTTGGCTCTTTCTAAGGCATTACACAATGTCCAGATGTTGTCTGTCACAGTTCTGCCCTTGAGGAAACCCGTTTATGAATTCAGAACAACTGCTGAATAACCAACTCAAGACTTTGGGCAGAAATGTTTTCATAAATCATGTAATCTTGAAGATCACTCTGTAATTTTTGACATTTCGATGGTCTTTCCCTTGCTTAGGTATCACTGCAATGGTAGCTTCAGTGGCCAAACCAGTAATAAGGCCAGTGGAGGCATATTGGTGGAAAACTGCATGTAGGGGACCTGTCACTGTGTTGGCAAATGTTTTATAGAATGTTGCTGACTAGCCATCTGAGCAATTGGCCATCCCAGTTTTGATGGGACGTATAGCCGAGATGACTTCCTTATCTGTGACGAGTTTTTTAATGGCAAGGTAATCTTGCTGTGATATTTTGTGGAGGTTGCAGGAGTTGAGATAGTCAGTAATTTTGGCGAGGGAGGTGGGAGCATTGGAGCTGTAGAGTTCTGCATAAAAACGTTTAAAGGAGTCAAGTATGCCTGTTGTGGACGTGGTGACCACACCTTCTGGGTTTTTTATGGCCAATACATGGGATTTTATTTTTTGTATTTCAGAAACTTTGCAAGTGATTTCCCAGCTTTGTTGTTATTCCAATACCTACCCACTTTGACCACATCAATCCATTTTTGGGCTCCCTGACTCAGGATTTTATTGCATTCATACTGTTCTGAATGCATTTTGAATATGAAAGATGAACCTTTAGATTGTATGAGTTGGGTACTTATGGTTTGGATAGACAGTTCTAGTTCCTTGAGACGATTTGAAATAGCCTTATTCGTAAGAGACGCAATATGGATCAGTGTCCTCCTCAACTTGGCTTTGAGGGCATCCCAAAGGGTTATGGGCATGGGTAAGGTGTCATTTGGGAGGTTTCCTTTGAGAAAGTTTTCAATGGCCGTCTTGATCTCCTTTTTAGGTCTCGCACCTAGCGTTGCAATGCGCACGAGACATTTAGTAGGTAAAAAACGGGGTTTTGAAAGCTGACCACACGCTCGTGCGTGTGGTATTGCTCTCGCTGGCTGACATTGAGTTTCACCTGTTTTTTGTTTTTTTTAAAAGGCACGCAATTAGGCAAAGCTGAGCGAATGTCCCGCCTTTGCTCCACCCATTCCCACCGGTGTCTAGGACGCGCAGCAGCACGCGTTCGCCTCGCTGCCGCAATCCCTTGCGCCCGCGCCTCTGTGGTGCACGTGCACCACTGCTTAGCCATGCAGCCGGCTTCTAAGAGTCCATGCTGAAGAATGAATGCGCGCGGGTGATTTATGCTGGCGGTATGCAGCAGTGTCTGCACGCATTAGACAAGCAAGACCCCTCGCGCTGAAAGGACGGTGCAGCTCGAGCTCCGGCCCGCCTCCCCGCCGCGTGCCCCCACGCGCCTCCCCCTCTGCATTCCCATTCACCGAGTCCTCGGCAAACGTCAACTCTGACAGCATAGATTACATCCTGGCTACTCACTGACAGGAATGTCCCAATCCCCTATTACTTATCGGGCCGTCAAACGCAATGTCAGAATGCATGGCTTTCAGTCTCCCGTAAATCGAGCACCGGGCTGCGGTCTCCAATCCTCAGGTTTCCGGGACAAGCAACCTCGCAGCAAACACGATTTCCCATCAAGTCTCGCAAATTTAGGCCCACAGCTATTTAACGCATCAAAATTCATGAGTTGTGGTTTTAAGGAGCAGCGAATCCACTGTTTTTCTTCCTAAATTAAAAGGCATCACCCGCTGTTAGAATTCTTCAAACATGCCCGTTTATTAAATAATAATACACAGCAGAGCCGTGTGCCACGTTTTACAACAGCAGTAATGAAATTGTTGTCCTGAGCACAAAGATTAACTGTTATTGTGACAGTAATCATGCACTGTGAGCTAGTGTGCCAGTAATTGTGCCCCATCAGTTATTGTGCATGCCATCAGCTGCTTCAGAAAGTGTCTGTGGAGGAAATAATGCCCCATCATATGTTAACATGTCTGTAAACATGGCACACCAATTATTGTGTATAAAGATGGGTATGCAGTTCCTAAGGGTGAGGAGACATATAAGGTCAGCGAGTACTAGGTTCGATATGTAGGTTCAATAAGTGAATCCAATTATTCAAAGTGAGAGGGGGAGACCCCTCTTCGGAACTGGAGCCCTCAAATACCCAGCAAGCTAGGTGTCAGGTTGTCTTTGGTCTGTGTGGTGTGTGTGCTTTGGGCGGGTGTTAATCAAGATGTCCGTTAGATTTTTAGTGCGTCTAAATGCAAATCTAGGGGCAGGGATCTGTAGGTCACCCGTGTTAAGTATGTTCCAATGTTTTTTAACAATGCGTTTTATGATGTGGGAGGTAGGTTTTCCCCTCTCCTTTTATGTAGATAGTATTTGATACCCTGGTCCTGATGAATTGCCCATGATCTTACTGACAACAGAGGCAAGAAACATGTTGACTGAGTGAGAGTAGGACGTAGGCATCTAGGCACTTAACCCCTAGCTTTACGCCACTCTATTGACTTTTAATCAGGCAATTTACCTACCAGAATAAATACAATTTAAGGAATAATTGACCTGTTTTACCTCACTTACACTACATCTACACTTCTGGGCCCCTCACCCCCACTGCACCAAACGGCAGGGACAAAAGATCTCCGACAAAGAGCCCCATTTATGGGAGCCCCTCAGGCATTGCAGCGCCGGCCCGACTAGGAGCAAGCCCAGATGATGAAGCATGACACCTAGCTTGCTGGGTGTGTGAGGGCTCCAGTTCCGATGAGGGGTCTCCCCTCTCACTTTGAATAATAGGATTCACTTATTGAACCTACATATCGAACCTAGTACTTGCTGACCTTATATGTCTCCTCACCCTTAGGAACTGCATACCCATCTTTATACACATTGCCCTGGGCACGTATGCAGGACCTGAAAAAAAGCCCTATTGTCCCTCCTCTTGTTGTTACACCAATTATTGTGCCAGTAATCCTACCCCATTAGTAATTTTACGTGGAACAATGTCACAACAGTAACAGTGCATGTTAAATAGTTACTTCTGATTCGTTAACAGGCTTGTTAGTCCCTCCTTAGCAACGCTTTGTCTGCATTTGTAAGCTCCCATGTGATTCCTTCTGGGTTGATGTCGGCGAGTCACGAGTGCTCGTGAGAGCGGCCTGTGTTACTGGAGAAGAGTGTGTTTGTGTGGCTGGGCTTCAAGCAGGTGTGTGCCTTCTGTTCTGTGATGAATGAGAGCCGGGGCTTGAGGCACCAGGTGTTGTTTATCAACGTGACCTCTGTGCAGGTTGTTATGTTGATCCGTCTGTGCATTTCTTGGACATTTTGCACCGGGCGAGGTGGTGTGAATGGAAGAAACAAGTTGTTTGTGGAACAAAACTGTAAAATGAAGTTACTGTAATTGGAGTGCTTTACATAGTCCTAGAATTACAAACATTAGCCTGGGTTACGAACTCTACCTCCACAAAATAGGCAATAATAAAATACGCGTTAATAAAGTTACTCTGGCTTATTTCATTGGTCACAGACCGGATACATTTTGAGCTAGCCTAGAGAGCTAAGACACCTGCCGCAGAGATCTATATGTTCAAGCACTTATCACGGTATAATAACACCCGTAACATAACACGTAGTGGAGTGATCTATGTGCATTCTCGGGTTTGGATCATCCTAGAATAGCTTAGAGGAATAATGTGCCTGCTGATTGTAGCATGTATGTGCAGGTCTGGACCTTATGTAGTATATCTCACTGGGTTAATACTTTTTTTCAGAGCTCCATGTGCTGCTTGCAGATGGCAGGTTAAGATCCTGCTAAAAGCGCTCAGTTTGATATATGACCACTTCAAAGAGCTCAATGTATCTATCGTTCAAGGCATAAGTGTCAATCCTTGCAGGGTTTAATCTGTCATTATTCTAAGGATGACATAATGGGGTTCGTTTGGTAGCAATAAACTCATAAAATGCCCAAAAACAGTTTGTATTATGTGCTATTAATTGTTTACGAATACGTTTACACAATGAACAAGCATTTGCAATGCAATAGGTCTGGCATTAGTAAAAGTTTGAGCTAAAAGCGTTGCTGATAATAATGCAACGCCAATAACTGAAACATTTATTAATGCGAGCCCTATTGCATTGCAAATGCTTGTTATTGTTGGGGTCATCTAGGAGATTGTCATTCAAGCACCATTGGCGAGGCTGTAGGGTGGGTTCATTGAATGTTGGTTGGATTGATACACATGTATGATCAGAGATCACTATGGGCTTGATTTTCGGGGATTGGGAGAGGTGGAGCAGAGAATGGTCACCAATATGTAGTCTATTTGTGAGAATAAGTGGTGGGGTGAGGAGTAAAAAGTGTATTCACTCCCGTTGGGGTTATGGAGATGCCAGACATCTACTAGACCATTATTATTAAAGCAGATTTGTATTTGTTTGTGCACCTAATTGCCTATAAATGTGTGAGTTGATATCCTGAAAATACTTTTAATCAGGAATATGGTGCCAGGAAGAGCCCAGAAAATCTACAAATGTTCCTGAAGGTCGAACGCATGTCCAGCCTGTCCTTACATCTCTTAGGGGTTATCTCAGTGACCCATGGGAAGTGGCCATTGCTAAAGTACCAAATCTGGGCTGCTTTGCTGGCGAGCTATCCCTCGAACTAGTAAGCTCCTAAGTATCTAATAGCAAGAGAATTCTACAAATATCAGATTGACTTATGGTTCTGGTATTGACTGTTACGAATTACGCTCTTAGATTTTTCCTCCGTAGGTCCAGTAATGACGGATAAAAGCAGTCGATGTGCTCAATGTACTCGTCCTTGTATCTGCATTGTTTTAACATCCACCCATTTTTCACATTCCACTCATTGACCCTTTCACCCACAGCCATTTTTTCCACACCCATCCATGTGGATGTGGATCCCTATCCCCATCACTTCTATCACCCATCTATCCACCCTTCCATCCATCGATCCATGCATGCACCTATCCATTCATCCATCCATGTATGTTTTTCCTTGCATTCACCTATCTCTGCATTCATCCATCCACCCATCCTCCATCCATCTATCTGTCCATGCATGTTTTTTTCTTCCAGTCACCCATCCATGTATTAATCTATCAACATTTTCAAACTTCCATTGATCCTTTAATATTTCTCTTTCATCCTTTCACACTTGTGTACATCTTTCCATTAATTGATCTATACAACTATCCATCCATCCATTCACCCATTTATCCATTGTTTCGCCCTTCCTTCTTTCTTTTCATCTTTCCGTTCTTCATTTAACCCCTCCTTCCACCCTTCCTTTCACTTTTATGTCCTTTTGCCCTTCGTCTCACTCTCGTTTTTAACATTCTCCAATTCTTACGTTACCACTTTTCTTCCTTTTTCCCCTCATTTGCTGTAATTTGCTCATGTTGAAGGCCTCAAGCCCATAAACCCTGCCATGGTATTCCCTTAAAGTGCTATTTGTGGGCTTTAGTCTTTAGTGGCGGTCATTTCAGCAGCTCATGGACCCCAGTGGCTAGACTGGAGGATCCCAGAGACACTGCATCCATGTATTGTTCATTCTCCAGTTTTATCATAGTTAGTCTGGACCACTCTATATTTACGATAAAGCAACTAACGTTACATAAACTGCACACTGGACAGTTTTAAACCTAGTTACAGTCCAAACGAGGACTGCACCTCTGCAGCACATCCCATTTTGAGGTGTTATGAAATGTCTGGCCGTGAGACTTAGGTTGTCATACAGTGTCCAGGTGCAGGCCCCATTTGCATAAAGTATTTCCCCATACGTATCTGGTAGTCCACCAATGCATGAAAATCTGCTGGTCTCTGCAACCGATGATCTAAAAGTAAAGGAGACCAGACTGTTTTCATCCTTCTCTATTTGTCTGGGGTACATGCATCCTTCAGTGTACTGTGTTACTTTGTTATTTCTCTTAGGTGCTGCTCAGGGCTGGACTGTCCACTTATTCCATTGGGATTTTCCCCAGAGGGCTGGATCCATTGGAGGCTGGATTTTAAAGGACCGAGGCCGCTACTGGGGCCTCTGTCAGTTACCCCAGCTCCTCGAAATTAATTTAGCCATTGGGCTAAAAGGGCTTCAGCCCCCCCCATCCCCTCCGTCCGCCCCACCGTGGGTCATAGCCCAGGCTGAATCTTTGAGGGTCCTTGTCTCAGTGAAAGTCCGGTGATGCAGAGCTCTGCTCAAGGCTTTGCTTGGGAAGAGAAGGCTTCCATTTTTCTTAGGAAAGACAGGTTCAGCATCTCATGCTGCTACGAAATGTTTTCTCAGGAAGGGGTGGAGGTTGCTGGTGATTCACAGTATCCAGGTACAGACCTCGTGGTGGGGGCTCTTGCTGTACAGGGCAATGTGTTTGAACCTTCACTATTGTTTTAAAGGAGAGCTAATAAACACCTATTAGCACTTGCCTCTACTTCCCTGCTCTTTCTAAATTTCCTCACTACAAATGAAGGCCAAAACGAATATCAAATTGACCTAAAAGCAAATAACTGTCAAGACAGCATTCACAACAAAGTGTAGATGGTGATGAAGATGGGGGAGGAAGAGAGGTGTGCAGGAGAGAATGGATTAGAAGACGGGGTAAATATAGATGGGAGGTTCAATTGCAGTGCAAAGCATCGCACGTCTAGTCTGTTGCTGCATAACGTACCAATGGAAGGGTTAGGACTGCTTGGGATCAAAAAGCACATTTCAGTGCCACTTTTATTAGGGAGAGGAACCTAAAACTAAAGTTGCTCTAGTTAGGGATGAACATCTAGTAGACAAAGATGAGTTCATGAGCTGATAAAATTGGTTGCTGCACATTTGGAAAGAGTGGGACTCTGTCACAAACAGGTCCCATCTTCTAGAGCTGAGTTGCAACACAGATACAGCTGAGTCCCTTACAAACATAGTGCTGAACCTCTGTACAGTTAGAGCGGTATCCAAGCACAGATGGAGCAGAGGTTATTTAAAGGTTTGCTGAGCTCATTTACAGAGCTGATTTCTTGCATTGAACTAGAGCTGATTCCCTGGTATACATAGAGAGCCAGTTCACAGGCCGAGTTAAACTATTTCAGTGCTCATTCCAAAAAAGTCAAAGCTGATCTCTGTGGGGATTGACATCCTGACATACTTGGCACTAGCGCATATTCAGGGGTAGTGTAACAGACCTCTCTCCCAGGTTACAACATTGATGCTAAGGCTACCTTCAGAGCACATTTCACCAATTCCCTTTGCTCCCTTCTTCACCAGAGGTTTGGTGTTGCCTTGTCAGTGTGTGAGTCTAGCCCTGGCAGTGGATGCAGCAGAAACCAATCTCCAACATAACATTTGGTTGAACACCAGCACCTTTACAACTGAGGATCTGGGTTCGAATCCAGCTTTGCACTTAAATGAAAATTGTACAGTTCTGGGCAAATCACTTAGGGCCTGATTTAGATGTTCGGGATGGGTTACTCCGCCACAACGTTGACGGATATTCCGTCTGCCGAAATATAAATCCCATTATAACCTATGGGAGTTATATTTCAGCCGACGGGATATCCTTCACAATTGAGACTGAGTAACCCGTCCACCAACATCTAAATCGGGGCCTTAATCTCACTGTGCCTAAACTTTAAATATGTGAGCTGCTAGTGTAAATGTGTGTAATTAGAAGATTTAAGTCCCCGCTTGGGATCACTTCTCATAATGTACAGTGCTCTGTTGCTAACCAGCTAGGTCCGTGCAATATAAATACCAACACATACTTGTTTTTACATTGTGAACAGGTAGAGGGGAGAGGATGTGGCGTAACGGCCTGGGCTGCCGATTTCAGAGCCGATGGGAACTAGGTTCTAGTCTCGGCATCAGCTTCGACATCCTGTGATTCTGGGCAAATCACGTAATCTTCCCATGCTTACAATTTAGCACCTTGAGACCCTCACGGGTGATTTGCTGCACTTTACAAATCCTATATTTATTTATTTATTTTATTCCGCTTTGGGAATGACACTACCATTTGAGCTCTTGATGACCCATCCTCATTTTGTAACAGGCAGATATAAGCCCCCCATCATTTTATTAATCCCAGTACATGCTTCACATCCTTAGTGGGAAGTCTACTTCTCAGTGTCTGTGGGAGCACATTCATGTGTTCATTGAGAGATCATCCCATAAACATCTTTTTGTTCTTTGGAACCAGAGGGGGCTTGAGGAGAGAGAGAGAGAAAGATTTCAAAGAGTGGGATGTGTTTGCAAGAGAACGGAGATAAACAATGAATGGAATGGATGGATGGAGGGAAAAGAAAGAGAGGAGGAAGGCAGTGGGGTTGGTTTCAAAATATTCGCCAGGGCTGCTTTTGGTTCCCAGTCTGGCCCTGGTGCTGCTGGTGGATGACGTCATTGTTTCATACTGTGGTGTATGCTGTTATGGCTTCTTTATCCCAGCTTTGTCTTAAAAAAGCAGTGTATTTGATTCATTTTTTTTCTTGCCATTTCAGTGCACGCAGGCAGGGTGTTTTTCATTTATTCTGCTTTATGTTGCTGACTGTCTGGCTAATGGTGGTAGATCAGTGGGGTTGCTCTGCTAATTATCAGTCCAGAGCTCATTATGTCAGCTTGTGATCATGTTTCCAGATGGTGTGGGTGGTTGGGCAGCAGCAGAGGCCATTATCCACAGTGTCTTTGTCCATCCCTCGCATCTTTCTACTATTCGTTTGCCTCCACATTGCTCATTGGTTAGACTGACCCCTGTTTCTTTTGTTAATCATCTAAAGCACCTAGAATTATAGATGGGAACCTAACATTTAAGTGGGGGTTGGTTGCAACCAATTGCATTGGGAATGCACCTAGGCAGGGAGCTGCCATCGGGGCTAAATGGCTGCCATTAACAAGCACTGTAACTGCTGGGCCAATATAAAAAAAACTGTGCTTTAATTTACACCATCTGGACTCGTTTTTTTCCGCAACCTTTGCTTGTGGGAAACGCCACCTAAACACACCAACATCCCACAGACGCAGGCTTGCTCTATATACTCACTTGTACAAAGCTATATGTGGCTGCTTTGAACTTTTTGAACTTTTTGCGAGGGCTGCTTTTAGTTCCCAGACCCTCCAGTGACCTGGAACATTGATTTCCTCTGGAAAAGTGCATGTTTAGATATTGTATAATTGTATTTGACATTTGCAAATCAGAGCTCTTTGAACTCTTCTGCGCTAAAATTAATCTAATTCAGCTGTATGTCAGAGTATTGAAAACAAAAATATTGTTTGACAAATATTTCAGCTTCACAAAAATATCGCCCATTGGGTGCAGGTTTTCTATTTTTAACTCCAGTTGGGTAATATTTTTCATATAAACTATATTTTGAGCATTATGGGTCTATTCAAAAGGGTAAATTCAGTCATAAACATTACTTTAAAACCTAATGTATCTTTCCTATATCTGCCAGGAAACCAAGAAGGTCTTCATGGCAAGAACGTATGCATTTAAGAGTGCAGATTTTTTCACCACAACTGCAGAGAATTACACACTTGTAAATCCTACTAAGGGGGTGGGAAATGGGAGTGGCATGATTTGGCAATTAGGGCTTTTCCAAAGTTCTCTCTGTCCAGTGGCGGTGCGTCCATTAGGGCGTTGATCCACAAGCCGCCGCGCCTGCTGCTCCCTCGGCGGCTCTGAACTGACAATGCATGTCAGTCAGCATGACGCCGGCCCGCCCGCCCCCTTCAGAGTCTGAAGGGGGCGGGCGGTCCGGCGTCATGCTGACTGACATGCATTTTCGTGATGTCGTCAGTCCAGGGGGTGGCACGGAGCACACAGCAGAAGGCAGCACAAGTGCGCATGTTGGGTTTAGGTCAGAGAATTTTTACGACCAGCCCAGTAATGCACACTACTGTTTGCCCTGGCTGGCGGCTGCGCATTAGGAGAGCGAGGGTTGATCAGTGCCGCAACCCTCGGTCTCCGAATGGGCGGGCGGGCGGCGAGTATCCCTGCTAAACCAATCCTGGCGCTGCTGGAGCAGCATCAGTATTGGCTGAGAGGGGTTGCCAGCCAGTGACTTGGCTGTTCCTGTTCAAGAAGTTGAAGCGCCAGCACGTCAACGCGGGACCCTGGCCCAGGAGCAGAGGCGGCGCGGACAGGTACATTTTCTTTTCATAATATTTTAATTTTATACTCCCCCGGCACCCACCTCCGCGCGACCCCCCCCCCGGGCGTATTGCAAGCCGCGACTGCTAGTATATCCACATGCCCTTATTCTCACGAAAAAGTCATGGCCGGGGAAGTGAGGTTGAAGGAAGCATTCATTTTTTTGTATCCTCTCCAGCTGCGAGTGCATGCTTCCAGGGCCAGGTGAATGGCTGTTTTTTGATTGCGAGAATTAACCTGAAAAGCATAGCAAGGTCATGCAGCAAACTGGCACAGCTAGGGCCCGATTCACAGAAATAACTTAAGACAAAATCCTAAATTTACTACAATTTTGGTAATCACAGAAGGCACTTACTCAGTTTGGTATTCACAGAAGTTAGGAGTCCTAACTTTAGGACTCCTAAATGCCTTCTGTGAATACCGAAAGTCTTAAAGTTAGGATTTTTCTCAGTTTAGGAGTAGTAAAGTTAGGACTCCTAACTTTAGGACTCCTAAACTGAGAAAAATGGATGTATGACGTAACAACGCGTGCAGTTACATCGCATTCGTTACAACGATTGCGATGTTACTACGCTATGCCATTACAACGCAAGTCTTTACATCGACTTGCGCTAGATGGCGTGCTAACATTAGAAAAGCGTAATTTACTATTCCAACTCCAGTCTGCTTAACAGTAGGGAAGGTGTTGGGATAGTAAACTACACTATTTGTAATGTTAGCACGCCATCTAGCGCAAGTCGATGTAAAGACTTGCGTTGTAATGGTATCGCGTGGTTACATCGCGTTCGTTGTAACGACCGCGATGTAATAGCATCGTGTTGTACTGAATGCGATGTAAACGATGTTTCCCGAGAAAAATCCTAACTTTAAGACTTTCGGTATTCACAGAAGGCATTTAGGAGTCCTAAAGTTAGGAGTCCTAACTTTACTACTCCTAAACTGAGAAAAATCCTAACTTTAAGACTTTCGGTATTCACAGAAGGCATTTAGGAGTCCTAAAGTTAGGACTCCTAACTTCTGTGAATACCGAAATGAGTAAGTGCCTTCTGTGAATACCAAAATGAGTAAGTGCCTTCTGTGAATACCAAAATTGTAGTAAATTTAGGATTTTGTCTTAAGTTAGTTCTGTGAATCGGGCCCCTAGTTCTTATCATGATGTATGTATACCTTTTTTAATGAAAATTAGGGAAAGAGTTATGGTCCATTTTGTTGTTAACCGCGTAGTGCGCGTGCTGTTCTGTTAGTAGAATCGACTGGGTAATTCTGAAGAGCAGTGGAAGAGCATGGGCGGGGCATTATCAAAAACATCTAGAACAGGGCACAAGTCCTAAAAAAAGAAGTGGGGGGATGCTGACGTCACGACAGGAAGTGACGTCACGAAAGGTGGCTTGCACCATCAGGCTCATTGCCTCCCCTCGCTCACACCTTAGATGCGATTGTATCAGAGAAGCCAGCGAGTGAGCAGCGTTCTCATTGAGCTCCGATCTCGCCCCAGAGAGGCCAAAGAGTGAATGTGTGGCTCCATTTGCTCCAGTTATCGAGCTCCCGGTAAAATAAGTGGGGGGACGCCGTCCACCCGCGTGGTACCCCGACTCAAGCCCTGATCTAGAATAATGTAGATTCCAGTTATCTATAAATTTAATGTGGTTTTTCTTACGGTGATCCAATTCTTAGTGACCACCCTTGCAATACCGCACCTGAGTTTAAAGTTTTGTAACTCTAGGGCGAATGCATTGCGTTTGTATAAATATTCGCAGTTACTTTAGGGCTTTTCTTTATCACAGCAATTATGTCTGGGGTTCGTGGAATTAACAAGCCCAAAGAACCGGTGCAGGAGCCAAGATAATTAAATGTCATGATATTTTACACTGCCATTACTGAGGTGACTGGGGCTCAGCACCAGATGCTGTGACTCCGCATGAGCTCATTTTTATACACTAATGGAAATAAATACGCAAAATGCCTCAAACAAAATGTTAGGCCGAGGAGTTCATTGGCACCCCGCGCCTTGGCGAGCTTGTATATATCAGCTGAGGGTGATAGCATGGCATCAATTTATTATGTGTGCGCAAATGAAGCCATGTTTACTCTGACAGGCACAGAGAAGTGCTAGCGCGGCTACTGAAGACACAGGAAAATATTCAGAAACTCTACAAGTGCCTTCCTGGCGTGCAGGCTAACTGCGGGAATGCTTTCCAGCTTAATAAAGTAGGGCCTGCTAGATTTACTGAAAGTCGTACTGTGTGCAAATCTGCAGGGCTAGATTGCACAAACGGGAAAATTTTGCTTATCTTAAAAGCTCGGAGAACCGATCGCCAAATCATTTAGTAACACGCTTGTGTCAACGTTTGTCACAAAAATACCTTCTGTACATGAAACCTCATTGCGCTGCTTTTACTAACAATGGGGCAGATTTACGAGCCCCGTTCGCCACATTTGCGCCACCGTTGCGTCACATCTGTAACGCAGCGGCGGCGTAAACCATGCACCACGTTGCGCCCTATTTACAACGTGATGCATCTAGGGAGATGCGTCACGTTGTAAAGCCCTGCACCACATGAAACCTGCGTCAGCTTTCATGTGGGCGTTCCGGTGCATGGGGGGCGTTCCGTCGCAGTAACGCCTCGGAAAAGTGCCTGAGTGAAATCTACAAGATTTCACTCAGTCACTTTTCCGACGCCGCTGCGTCAGAACCTTGCGCCTGCTTGAAGCAGGCATAAGGCATGACACACCATGTTGAGGATAGGCCATGTGGGAACAGTGCTGGAGTTGTGTCACGCCCGCGACGCAACTCCAGCACTGCGTCAACCTTACGCCGGCAGATGCGACAGGCATCTGTTTATCCTTGCGCCATGATGTGCCGCATTGTAAATGCGGCGCATCAAGGGTAAACTTGAGTCACGCATCTTTCCTGGCGCATCCCTGCTGATTTGCAGGGATGCGCCAGGAACGTAAATCTGCCCCAATGTACTTTGTCAAGCACCACTTAGTGTCCTAATATAGTGCCCAAAAAAAACATAGTGAATCTGGGCTAACTGCATCTTTTCTTTTCTTTTATTGTAGCATTTATCCGCGGCTTCATACGACCTAGCACTGCCTGAAGCTATGTGCTGGGCATTTGTGTTTTTGCTGTGTCAGCTCCGTAATCTCACCATTCTTGCTAAGAAAGACAATGATGCCTTCCGGCCTAGCAGCAGTGGTGCAGTTTAAATAACTGCCTTGAAACAGAGGCGGTGCAGATGTTAATTAAGGGAATGCTTTAAGGAACATGTAAAAATGGCTGTAAAACATTGGTGGACTGCTAGACAGAAGTGGTGTGCACGTGCACAAAATTTAGTCCTCCTTCCTTGTACCCACAGTTTGAGGAAGATTTACATTTTTTAGACTTGGCTGGAATATGACGTATTATTACAAATTCTTTAAAATATACATGTAGCGGGCTGCATTTGTCCCTCACCTTGTGCTATTGGCTACTTTGTTAACAAGCGGCCATTGAGTCACTGGCAATATGAGCAAATGCAATTATTCACATTTTCTAGGTTCTACTAAAATGTGTAGATGAGTGTATTGAGGTACAGGATCACACAAAGGGCCAAAGTGTAGCGGCACATATTCCACGCAAAAAAAGCTGTTAATGATATTAACCTTCGTGGAACAACACGTACTTAAGTCTTTGTCAGCCCTCCTGGAATCTCACCATCTTCTCCAGGAGCGGCAAGCTGGTTTTCGTGCCCACCATAGCACAGAGCTAGTGATGCTGTCGGTACTGGATGAGCTTAGATGCATGGCTGACAGTAAAAAGCCAAGCGCGCTGATATTATTAGATCTTTCAGCAGCGTTTGATACTGTCAGCCATGCACTGCTCTTGGACAGACTGGCTGGGTTCGGGATGGGGGACAGGCTCTTAAATGGCTCACAGCCTTCTTAACAGGAAGGACGCAGAAGATCCAGTTGGCAGACCAGGTCTCAGAGGTGGGCAGTTTAGTCTGTGGGGTTCCGCAGGGGTCAGCGCTCTCGCCACTCTTATTCAACCTCTACCTGCAACCACTGATAGAGTCACTGGCAAACATGAAGTGTAAAGTATTCAACTATGCCGACGATACTCAGCTTTTGCTGAGCATCGACAATACATCATCGGCACAATCAGTGGCTCAAGACATCCTACGCTTCACAGTGAATTGGATGTCATCTAACTTGCTGAAAATCAATCCGGATAAAACGGAAGTCCTGGTTATTTCAACTGCTGTGTCCCCCTGGAGCGACCTATACTGGCCACAGGAGCTAGGCCCTACCCCTAAACCATGCCCCAATGTCAAGAGTCTGGGGATGAAAATCGATCAAGAACTCTCAATGGCTAATCAAGATTCTGCTGTAGTTGGCTGCTGTACTAACTTAATCAGGCAACTACGTAAACTCGCCCCCCTGCTCTCGAGGAATATGCTGCAAACCATTGTGTCAGCCACAATAGTGTCTAGAATAGACTATGGAAATGCGCTGTATCTCGGCCTTCCAAAGTATTCCATTAGCCGTCTCCAGGTCATTCTAAATGACGCAGCACGCCTGATCTTTGGAGTACCAAGGAGGACCCATGCTTCCCCCCTGCTCCATCGATTACACTGGCTGCCCATGCTACAGAGAGTGGAGTTCAAAAGCATGTGTATCTGCCACAAAGCATTACACGGACAGGCGCCAGCTTATATAAAAGAAAGGCTCGAGCTCCACGAACCTAAACGCATCTTGCGATCGTCGGGTTCTTTCTTACTGTCTCAACCACGCTTTAAGCTAACCACCAAAGGAGGCAGATCTTTCTCAGTGCAGGCTCCTATCAACTGGAATAAGCTGCCAGAGGCGCTTCGTAGAGAGCCCAATCTCCTCCGCTTTCGGAAGTCTTTGAAGACCTTACTCTTCAAGAATGCGTTTCCCGCTTTAATAATGAACTGCTAGACCTGCCATCTATATATCTTTCCCGTCTTTCGTTCTGTACTTGGTCAGTAGCGCTTTGAGACCTGTCGGTGAGTTGGCGCGATACAAAACCCAGATACAATACAATACAATACAAAGGGCCAAAGTGTAGCGGCACATATTCCACGCAAAAAAAGCTGTTTATGATATTAACCTTCGTGCTATTTGATATTTGCTTTAAAATGCACCATTTGCCTACTATTTGTTAAAACACATTTCTTTGGGGGAAACCTGCCAACTCCCACTTATGACGGTTGAACTAACTTGCTTCGCTCCATCGCAACGTTTCTCTCTTCCCCAACTTTAACGCCTCACCACTCGGAAATGTCACCAGCCACCACTGTCTCTGTCGTATTTCTGATGTGGAAATGGTCGGAAATGTACTCGATCAAAGGATTGGAGTAACTCCCTTTCCAGGGTAGGAAGGGGAACAGGTCATCTCAACAACTGATAGGGGTGAAGAAAAGGACTTTTTCCACATGGAAACACGATTTCCACATGGAGAAAAAAAAGAGTGCTTGCACAGGTGGATCCATTCCCCTTGTGCAAATGTCTCTGCTATGGAACACTCCATAGAAGTCCTTAGGGTACATTGAATGGCCTTAGTCCCAAGTATCCCTGTTGCTCTCAGGAAAGAAACTTCAAGATAGTGATTCCCGATTGCTCCATAGCGTGGCAAAGGCTTGCATGGAGAAAGAAATTGAGATCCTCAATATATGCGGGAGTGGTAGGCATTGACTGGCATGTACTCATGGTTAAATTAATATGATGGTTTGGTGGTGGTGCTGGCAACAGGCAAAAGACTGGATTGTTCTAGGTTGCTGTATTTTGCTCTTGACTTTGTGGATATCGTTGGTGTGGGTACCGAAACATGTTGATCTGTATATGAATAGAGGAATGTTAATAGGATATATATATATGGACAGACGGTTCACTCCTCTCAGGGCCGGACTGGGAACCAATACCGGCCCTGCACACTGCTTGGCCGGCCCCCCTAGGGAGGATAAGGGGGTGCGGCCAAGCTGTTTCGGCCGATTTTGTTACAGGGTGCCGATATTGCCGGCCCCGGGTAACAAAAACAGCGCCCCGGGGCTTAAAACCAGCCCCCAACCTGGCGGCCCACGGGGAAACGTCCAGTGCCCGCTACAGCCAGTCTGGCCCTGACTCCTCTATGGACTTTTTTTGGGTGGACCAAATGCCTTTCCAAAAGACAGCTTGCACGTTGGGTTCGGGCGTGTGTCTTTAACTAGGACAGTCCTAGAAAAGTCCCTTTTTATTTTGCCCTGTAATGGAGAGAAAATGCCAGATGACATATTCGCCTCTTCGTTTTTAATATCAACAGCTCTAACATAGTACAAGGAATGGGTAGATATATATTAAAGTGGTGATGTGTTTAATCATTCCATAATGGCCACCACATGAGCCTATGATGGAGATTAAATAGTTAGCTAGATAAGCTATTAAAGGGAGTGCTTCCAATTACCCATGAGTTGATTTATGGTAGATGCCGCTGGGTAATCAAGAGAGAAAGGGTTACCCAAAAAATAGTTTGTTATGAGACATATATTACTGAATAAATTGTTGGTCAAAAGAAAAGATATATTATAATATGACGGCTGCAGCACCAATCAGTAACAGCCACAATTTTCAAAGTGAATATCAGGCGAAACAGAGATTGAGATTAACTATCAAAAAGAGAAAAGGTGGTGTATACAGGAAGTATGTAAGAGAGAATATGAGGGCTGTTGAGTTCTCTAACACTGTTAGAGTTGTGGAAGGGGAAAACAGAAAAGTGAAAGTGCAGGTAAGGGCTTGAAATTTCTAGATTTCCAAACAGCAATGTTTGTTGGATTTTTAGAATTTCATCATCATTACAGCCCTGCCAAGTACCATGCATCAGGTGTTAGATTAATGCATTTTAGTGCTGGTGTCCTCATGAACTCAGTAAAATAGGCTAGTATGCTTTTTATTAGGGGTAGGCAGAGCTTACGGAGTAGCACTGCGCAGAATTCCACAGATTTGCATACAAACTCCATGGAATTCTGTGGAGTTCCACTCAGCCCAAAGTTTTTGTATCAATTAATTTATATAAACGCTGCATCTTTGTCAGAAGAGCTATACAGTATTTAACAAATATAGTACAACATATCAAGCCGGCCAGAGGTCACATTCACAGAGAGGTGGCCTAAGGGGTAGAAGACCTTTCGGTGAACCAGCGGATATACAAAACATAAGCAACAGGCACTGCACAAGCCTCAATTCAAACACAGTATGCAGGGAGATAGATCACACAGTTCCACAAAGCGGTTTAGTTAACAGTGAGGGCTGTAAATCTTTTCTCACTCACAACCCAAGTAGCATCACTTCTATTTACTGTGTGGTATCAGTGTTAGGTTTCATAAGAAAACGTGCAAAGAGAAGCTAGTCAGCAGTGCAACCCATTCAGAAATTGCAATCCTAATTGTCCTCTACTGCAAATCCCTCTAGTGATGTTTCCAATTGTTTAAAAGATGTGTAATAGTGGAGAAGGGTTGAGTCCCAGAGCGTCTGCCACTAATATTAAAAACACTTTAAAAAAACTTAAAACAAGACTCACGAGCTGGAGAAGGCACTGCACCATGATGAGTGACTCATAACAGGGCGTCCCCGCTGAAGGAGCTGAGGGTTCACTGCAGCTTCAGTGCATGCTGGGGCCAGCACTGACACCGCCTCCAGAAGTAGGGAGCTGAGGCCCGAGAAGGGACTGAGAGTTTGTAGTGTCGCGGTCTAGTTGACGCGCACTACGTCAGGGCAGGAATGCGAGTAGCGGCCATATTGGACGCTACTGCGCATGCGCGAGTAGCGCGGCGCGAGTGAAGCGATCGGAGCGTGTTGCCCGGCGCTCTCTCCTGGTAATGAGCCTAATTGTTAATAAAGGCATATAAATACATCTGGCAAGTCTCCTGCACGTCCTTGGGGTTAACCTGCAACCACACAGTGCATATAGCAACTTTATAGTGGCGACGAGGATGGGATAGAGAGGACCCTGTGTTACCCAGGAGGAAGGTGCCCCCAACCTGCACATAGGAGGAAGACCTACACAGGGGGACGACATCCCACGCGGTAAGCAGACCGTGGAGGTCAAGGACAGACGCCAACGCACCGGGAGAGCGCGGCAGTGGCAGACGGACACCAGAGGGAGGCA
This sequence comes from Triturus cristatus, assembly GCF_964204655.1. Lineage (NCBI taxonomy): Eukaryota > Metazoa > Chordata > Amphibia > Caudata > Salamandridae > Triturus > Triturus cristatus. The sequence continues at coordinate 223,032,353 of NC_140582.1, forward strand.
CGTGAGCAGTAAGTGTGCCGGCCACGAGGTAGAGGAACGTCAAAGGCGAACCGTAGTGAGGCAGCAGAGACCCTGGCGGAATTGGGTGGAGACGGCGCAGGCAGCTCCGACGAGATCCTGGTAACCCGAAGAAGGGGGGAGAGGACAGAAGCGCCAGGTAGCCCGAGGAAACAGGCGGAAGCCAAGATGAGCGCGCAGGCATCAGCATTAACGACGCCTGTCCCGTTCCTTCCAAGGCCAGGAGAACCCCAAATGAAATGGGAAGACTGGAGGGAGTACTTCAAAAATTACCTAGAAGCGCTGGAAGACGAGAATGAGAAGGCATTCTCCAGTGTCAGGAGGAAGAGGATACTCTTACACAATCTGGGACCAGAAGGCATACGGGTATTCCAAAACCTCACACCGGTCACCAGACAGGCAGCGGACACCGACGTGTTCAAACACGCCATTGAAGATTTGGACAACCACTATCGTCCCGCAGTGTGCACCTCCATCGACCGCTACAATTTCCAGCAGAGGAAGCAAGAAGCGGGGGAAACGATAGACGACTACGTGGCGGCGCTGAGGAAACTTGCGATAACATGCAAATATGGGGCGTTACAGGACGAATTCATTAAGGACCAAATCGTAATGCATACGACAAGCAAGACAGTGCAAGATAAACTGTGGGCGAGTGGAGATGCGACGCTGAAAGACGTGATTGTCATAGTGAAAAGGGCAGAACTGACCAAGCGCTGCGCAGAGGCAGCAAAGAGAGACCAAGCCCCGAGACTCACAGTAAATAAGGTGGACGACGCGGACCAGTATGGACGAGGAAAAACAGTGCCTGGAGAATACAGAGGTACATACAAGGGGAAAGGAAAACCGGGACAACCGTGGAAGCAAGAAAAGGGAGAAACGGCGAGGTGCTACAGATGTGGAAGCTCGAGCCACGCGGCGAACGACAAACGGTGCCCCGCCTTCAGAGCCAAGTGTGCGTTCTGCGGCCTGGTCGGCCACTATGAGAAAGTGTGTCGAAGGAAAGGGAAACAACACGCGGTGAAATTCGTGGCGCAAGACATGGGAGAAGAAGAAGACGGCCAGGAGGAAGACGACGAAGTCCTGTGTGTGGAAGACCAGGTACTGGGCATCGATGGGAGGAGAGCGCGCAAGCCCCAGTGCGACATGCTCATTGGCGGAGTAGGAATCACCATAGTGGCGGATTCGGGGTCTCCTTACACGATCGTCCAAAGATCGGTGTGGACTGAGAGCTTCAAACCCACACTTGGCACTCGTCTAGAACCACCCGACATACGACCGGTCACCTACATGGGGGAACCCATTCCGATGGTAGGATTCAGGAGACTACTGTTCCAGTTCAAAGAACGTAGCGCCCACTGTAAACTGTACGTCGCAGAGAAGGGACCATCAGTCCTTGGGTGGATGGACCAAGGAGAGTTGGGCGTACAGCTGAATCCAGGAGGGGACACCCAAGTGTTGGCGACTTTGGACGGAGAAGAGTCGACGGCAGCGAAATGGCGGTGCGGACACCCGAAAGTATTTGGCGGCAAAATCGGTAAACTTGAGAAGTTTACCCACAAGATCGTCCTCAAGGAAAACGTCAGCCCTGTTGCGCACAGAGTAAGGAACATACCGATCGCAGTGAGAGAGGCAGTGCAACAGGAACTACACCGACTGGAGGACGGGGGAATCATCAAACCGATCGACAGCGCGGAGTGGTTGGCGCCACTGGTAGTGGCCATGAAACCGTCAGGCAAGGTGCGCCTATGTGTGGATCTCCGAGAATTAAACAAGTGCATCGTGGTAGAAAAATTCCCATTACCACGCATAGAGGAAATGTTGGCCCGCACGAAAGGCGTGAAAAGGTTCTCCACCATCGACCTACAATCGGCATACCACCAGGTGGTGCTGCATCCCACGAGCAAGAAACTGACGTCATTCATAACGCCGTTTGGATGCTATCAGTTCTGCCGCATGCCCTTCGGACTAGCATCTGCAGCAGCAGTGTTCCAAAAGCTGATGGCCCGCCTATTCAAGGGTATAGAGGGAGTGCAATACTTCCAGGATGATATCCTAGTAATGGGGAAGGAGCTAGAAAACCACGACGAGAAGCTGGAAGCGGTATTGAAGATCTTGGAGGAAAACGGCCTGACGGCTGAGTGGGAGAAGTGTCATTTCGGAATGACATCAGTCACATACCTGGGGCACGAGATAGGAGAACACGGGATAACACCGAAGAAAGGGAACGTGAAGGCCATCTGCGATGCACCCCCGGCCACATCCAAGGAAGAAGTAAGGTCATTTCTTGGGATGGCGGAATACTACAGCAAGTTTGTCCACCATTTTGCCACGAAAACACACAACATGAGACAACTCACGAGGGACAAGACTGCGTTTGCATGGACGGAAGAGGCGCTGGAAGAGTTTGACACGGTGAAACGTGAAATCAGCCAGGCGATCCCGCTGCATGGGTACGATCCCCTGGGGAGATCCATATTGATAACGGACGCAAGCGAAAAATGGTTAGGAGCGGTGCTCATGCAAGAAAGACCAGAAGGCGGGACAGAGACGATCAGCTTCGCGTCCAGGACATTGACGTCACCTGAACAAAAGTTCAGTGTGATCGAAAAAGAGATGCTGGCCGTGGTATGGGCCATGGGAAAGTACCGCCAGTTCCTGTGGGGCACACGATTTCAAGTGAAAACGGACCACAAACCTCTAGTGAAGGTTTTGACATCCTGCGGCCATGCGAGCGCCACACCCCGGATTGCGAAAATGACGCTGAAACTCCTGGAGTATCGGTACGACGTAGAGTACATACCGGGCTCGAGAAACAAGATAGCAGATTACCTCAGCAGGGCGTCAGCAATGGAAAGCGCCACCAATGGCACTGAGGAAGAAGACGAGATGGTAGCCCTGACGGACGACCCAGAAAAGGCCATCAGTAGACAGGAGTGGAAAGACGCGTATGCAGCAGATGGAGATCTGGACAATATCAAGAAGTACATTGTACAAGGGTGGCCGGAGAGGAGACGACAGAGGCCCAAGGTCCGGCAGTTCTATGAGGTTAGAGAGGAGCTGTCGGTGGGGAACGACGGGGTGTTCGTATACAGAGGAAACAAAGTGGTACCACCGGAGAACATAATACCGGATCTGCTATCCATAATACACGAAGGACACCTGGGAATCGTGAAGACGAAAGCCAGGACCAAACAAACGTATTGGTGGCCGGGAATGGATATGCAAGTAGAGAGGCACGTAAGAGACTGTGTGCAGTGCCAAGGAGCGGACAAGATACTAAAACCAATGAGGCCGGCTCTAGGGAAGTTCACGAATCCCAGTAACCCATGGGAAGAGGTGGCAGTGGACATCTTAGGACCTATACTGGATGATCAGGGGATACCCAAATACCTATGCGTGTTAGTGGACAAGTACTCAAAGTGGCCAGAGGTACACATCCAAGAGGTCATGGACACTGACGCAATACTGCGCTTCCTCAAGGCAGTATTCCTCAGGGAAGGCATTCCCAGAACCATAATCAGTGACAATGGTCCCCAATTCACCTCGGACAAATGGGCCAAATTCGCAGAAAGGAACGGCATTCTACTCAGACACATGTCGATATATCATCCGGCCAGTAACGGACAAGTAGAAAGGTTCAATACGGTGCTCATGGGCTCCATACAGGCTGCCATCACGAGGGGCAAAGACTGGGAAAAAGAAGTACAAAGTACAATCTGGGCATATCGCATCACCCCCACCGGTACGGGGTACAGCCCCTTCCAAATCCTACGAGGAAGGCAACCCTTCACCAGAGACAATGTTGCTTGGCAAGAGAAGACAATCACCAGCAAGTGGTCTCCAGCGGTGGTACAACACAACCTGGAGAAAGCACAACGCATTTACACGGAACACTACAACCGCAACAGGAAGGTGAAGGAGACAGTATTGGAAAAAGGGGCGTGGGTCAGAGTGAAGCTGGCAGTTCTAAAGCGAAAGGGAGAAAGCAAGTACTCCCCACCCCTAAGAGTGGAAGAAGTGTACGACCGAGCAGCGTTGCTCAGTGATGGAAACGTGTGGTCCCACGATCGCATGGCCAAGTGCAACAAAATCTTACAATGGCCCCGGGAGGACACGGAAGGGGAAACACCAACAGAAGAGGCGACAAGGGAAGCAGGAGCTTCTAAAGGAGAGTGTGGAGAGAACATGGGTGAAGAACAGAACGGAGAGAGAGACATACCGGAAGGATGGGCCACGGAGGAAAGGACCCGGGAAGACGGTGAGAATGGAGAGAGAGAGGGCCAGGGCACTCTGGAAGGAAGGCGAGGAAGCCCTGTCGCAGAAGGAGGCCAAGAAAGACATACCACCCCGGTAAGACACACCTGGGTTGTTCGAGCAGTGGTGAGACCATCCAAGTTTAGAGACTACGAAATGGACTGACCATCCGGTCGGGGTACATTGTGTTGGATGGTATAAAAGGGGGAGATATGTAGTGTCGCGGTCTACTTGACGCGCACTACGTCAGGGCAGGAATGCGAGTAGCGGCCATATTGGACGCTACTGCGCATGCGCGAGTAGCGCGGCGCGAGTGAAGCGATCGGAGCGTGTTGCCCGGCGCTCTCTCGGTGGTAATGAGCCTAATTGTTAATAAAGGCATATAAATACATCTGGCAAGTCTCCTGCACGTCCTTGGGGTTAACCTGCAACCACACAGTGCATATAGCAACTTTACAGAGTTGAGCTGGCACGAGGGGTCGGAGCCCCCAGCAACATGCAGCATGTGCTAATTGCTGTGAACATGAGTCTCATCCCTAATACATCACGTAATCATGCAATGAAAATGCCACATTCTGGCCCCTCCCCATCTCTTTCTCTGCCCGGCATTCTCACAAATTGAATTCTGTGTTTTTAACTCCACCCACGTCACAGTCCCACCCATTGTTCTGTTTAACTCTGCCTCCCAAGCCCTGTTTCCGCCTACGAAACAGGTACCATCAGAGTTATGCCTGACTTTAAGACGTCCCTTTCTCATGACAAATGTCCACTAACTAGCTCAAGCCCTTTGGCAGTGGCACGCAAAGAACGGCTGTAAATGCAGGTACTCCGGCAAAACAGACTTTTAACAGAGGTGTGTGTGTCGGTAAAGTCCAATATGCCACAGAGTTTTTGCCGAACTCCGCGTTCCAAGCAGAGCGTGGAATGGTAAAAACTCCGCAAACTACACCGGCGGAGCAGACTTAACTGCCCACCCCTACTTTCTATAGCTCCTAGGACCAACTTCATAAGGAGACTACCTCTATTCCTATAATGCAGCCAGCACGCGTTGTACTTCGGCTTGCCCAGCTGCCGTTATCATTATCAGCCCCTCATTGACGCAGCCAGACCAGGACGGATGCTTTATTTCATTGGTGTCACTTTGAAATTAGATTTGAGTTTGTTTTATGTTAAGATTTAAGGGGCCTTCTATTTCATACGAACCCTAAAATCCCTTAAACAGAAGTGACATCAAGGTTGCGGAACTAGCACGCTGCTCAGATCTCTTTCAGTGCATAGTTGTATAGGTCAGAAGCAGGCACAGCGGCAGCAGGATCCTGGAGTTGCCCTTTTCAACAACTGCTTTGGAATGGTATAGTTCCCCTCGCAGTGTCATAATGTTGCTAAGTTTATATGTGTTTTGGGTGTAGCTGACTTCACACTCACTTCATCCCTGCTAGTGTCAAAGCTACAGGAGGTCGCCGTCTTTCCAAGAAGTACATTAGCGGCGATTTGAATGTGTTTCATTCAGTCAGTCCCAGACCATCCTAATGGGCAAAGGGGCCATGCCCCCTCACCGTTTGCCCAACACGAAGAGTGTCTGACAGGTTGAGCAAAGGTCAGCCTGACAGAAAGTCTTTATTTTCAGGTAAGGCAGCCAGAAAGTAAACATGCGCTAAATGTGCAGGCTCCTAGCTGCCTGAGCTGAACTTTGCCAGACTGAAGATGCCACAGCTCATATGAGCGTGTCCTCTTCAGCCTTGCAAAGCACCTGAAGGCCTTCCCACTTATGACGTAGGGGAGCGCCACTGATTGCCACGGACCTGAACTGTCCAGGTCCGAGTGTCAATCATTGACAACTCGTCACAAAGTGGGGTGGGGTCATCAGCTATTACTGATCCCATTACATTGTGTGACAAGTAGGGACTGCTGCCTCCCCTCATTGGCTGACCTATGGTTAGCCAATGAGGGTAGGCAGGAGTAGCAACCCTCCTGGGACCTACGAGGCAGAGCTGCGATGCAAGTAAGTGTTTTTGTTTTAAAATGTTTGGTGTGTGAGTGCATAAATATATGGGAGTGAGTGTTTTGAATAGATATATGTGTGTGTGTGTATGTATGTATGGGTTTGTGAGTGCATGTGTGTGAGTTAGTGTTTATGTGTGCGTTTGAGTCCCATCACCCCCTCCCTGTTAAAACTACCGGCCGCCACTGCACACACAGAGTGGAGGTTTATTAGCAATATCAGAGAATTAAAAAAAGAACTGTGTCAAGCTAGGCCGGCCTAAAATAGGAGGTGTATTATCAATATCAGAGAATTAAATAAATAACTGTGTCATGCTAGGCCTGCCTAAAATACACAGAGCCAACGCTGCATTAGTGTGTTTAACTCCATAAAGAACCGGCGCACGTTTTCCAGCACATTTACTTTATTGCTTCTGGGACCAATACATTATAAGGGGCGTTACATCGTTAAACTGCTTTGGCAGCACGTTCGCAGAAAATAAATAATTGGCCCGGCCTCTCTGGGCCATGAATCTGGCATCAGTGTATGTGAAAAGAACCTGAATACAGCCTGAGTGAATGGTGCCTTGTTGTGTTTCAGCATGGACTCCTAATTATTGTCCCGGGGAGGCAGTTGGTGGTTTGCAGCCCTGGCTGCTGTTCCAGTGTGAAACCGTGCACCGTCAACAGTACTTAATTTGTGCCAGTGTTTTCCATTGCTCAGCACTGGCACTTATTTATAAACACTGGCACCTACTAATGAGAATCCACCACCTGGTGGCACTGTGTGCGTAATTTTTAAGCAAAGTTTATTAGTGGAGCATTTAACTATTTAATTTACCTTTTTATTTTATTAATGATAAAACTAGGTCTTCAAGCTGAAGTTTACATTGGCATAATGGTTGCACCAACGACAGTGGCCCTTTTAGAACCCTGGCACTTCTTTTTTTTCAAATTAAGCACTGATGCCATGCGACCCCTGTGCTCTGTGTTGCACTGAGGCAGGTGGTCAAGGTGGCCCGCAGCAGGTGGGGGGGAGGGTGAGGGGGGCTGCACAGGATAGTTTCTTCAACAACTCCCAAGCACGGGCCCATTCAGGACCCTGGAAGTATGGCCCGGACTGTTGGATGCTGTGTACTTAAACGCCAACAAGCTGAAGCCTCCTCTGCCCTCTTGCCTCATACATGGGGTTCCTGTAGTCTGGTCCGATCCTAGCGGCCGAGTGCGCACTTTAAAAGCGCTGGTCAGCCTGCCCTCAGCTGTCACAGGTCTCCACTTACCTGCGCCTATAGCAGTGTGACGGTGATTCTACCTGAGCCTGCCAGCAGTGCTAGAAACTGGCCTGCAATGCAGCACTAAGCGGAACTCGATCGTTAAGGGCTGTACACAGTTTGCATCCTGTGGCCCGCAGCACAGCTCCAGTACCATGATTCAGAGGGTCGGCCATACCTGGCGCGCACTTCTGGGAGGCACAGGTAAGTCCGACAGCAGAGCACTGAACTGCGTCCAATGGGGACAATGTCAGAGCGTGTGAGAGGCAGGGGAAGAGACTTGTTTAAAAAGGACGAAATAATTCTGGGCTTGATTTAGAAATCGGCTGAGGGAATGCGGCTGCCCTGGCGCCCGCAGGGTGCCCTAGAAGGGCGGGCCTCTAGTGCCAGCAAGGCACCAGCCCACCCAACTTCTTCTAAGTATGGGGACCCCTCGGGGAGGAGTCCTCCTACTCTGGCAGCCAGGGGCTGCGGCGCGCAGGGCGCGTCATTTCCGGAGCGCGAGGAATGGGGGGGGGGGGGTATATAGGCCTCCCCCACCCTCTTTCCTTCCTCTTTTGCGCCCTGGACATGCCATCCTCTGGCGCTCCCCGCCTCGCTGTTTGGGTGTCTGCTGTTCGCGTTGTCCAGAGGCCTGGTCTGGCGTCGTGCAGGTTACATCCCCTGTCGCAGGGTCGACTTCGGTTTGCGGTGAGTCGATTCTCTGCCTTCCCGGGTGTGAGGCCCCATGGGACCGCATTCTCGAGTGGATGAGCTCGCTCGCCCTCTGGGATTTGGAGCGGTAGCTTAGAGGTTTTTGCTCCGAACAGCGCACCGTCTGAGGCAGGGGTGCAGGGAAGAGCTTGGAGCACGTGACCGTCTTGGTTCGTCGGGGGTCATTGGGGTGAGTCAGGGGAGCGTGTCGTCCCTGCCTCTTGCTCGATGTACAGATGTTGAGGTTTTGGGCCGCACCAGGTGCTGGCCGTGATGGCGGGGCGCGTGGGACCCTAGTGATGACTGCGATGTTGTGGGGGTTTTTGTGCGTGTCCGCCCTTTTTCTCGGACGGGAACCCGATGCAGCAGCACGTTGTGGCGCTCGGCTCTGTCGGCTCGAGTCCTAGTGGGTTGTATATGGGGGAACCATTCCCATTGGGGCCTCGCTTCTTTAGCCTCTCACGATTTGCATCTCTCGTCTGAGAGGGTGGTCTTGTCCCAGGCTCTCTATTTAAAATGTTGCTCGGTGTGTTGAGAGATGGCGGAGAAGGCACGCGCTGTGCAGAGGCCGAGCACAGGTCGCACGTATCCCTGAGTAGCGAGGTGAGCGCAGGGCGTCTGGGTTCTGGCATGGATTGATGCGGGTTTGTCCCTCGGGGGGGCCGCCTCGGTTTCGATGCGGGTGATGGTTGTGCCCATATTGTGCTGGACCTAGGTTGGCCTCTTGTGTGTTGGTGCATGCTGGTTGCGGCCCGGAAGCTTGGGAGGCGGGCTGTTCTTGACGAGGCTCCCCTCCCCTCCTTTCCCCCGCGTTTGGCCAGAAGAGTGCTGGTGCTAGGCCAGGCGGATGGCCCGATCGTCCCTGATGCTGGCGGCTCTCGCCCCGGTGCCCTTGTTGGGTGGACTGCGATCCTCAGAGGCTTCCCTGGGGGGGAGGGGTAGCAGCAATGCCTTACAGCACATTCTCACCCCTCCCCCCCACACCCAAACATGGCCTGATTGTCCCAGTTGCCTGCAGATCTCGGCCCGATGCCCTTAATGGGCGGACTGTGGTCCTCAGAGGGACCGGTTTGCGGACAGCGTTCCTCAGAGGATACGCTGTGGGGAGGGGTAGCAGCGGCGCTCAATAATGGTCCACGTTCCTCCCCCCCCCTGAATTTTGCTAGGCCAGGCTGATGGCCCGAGTGCCCCTGGTCCGCGGGTGGCGAGGTCGCCCCCCCCCCAGGCCTGGCTGGGTTGGGAGCATCTCGTGGGAGATGTGCGCTCTCCAGCGGGCCTTCACTGCCTGTGAATTGGTATATGACCTGCATTTGTCTAGAATTTTATTGACCGTATCTGCTATCTGTAGAGTGCCACCAACACGATTTACAGCCGGGTCAGCCAGTCTGCTCGGAAGGCAGTTAGTATCGACGGAACCCCGGCACCATCTAGTTTTAAGCATCTGTGATAGTGCAGTTGGTAGAGTACGAGGACTTTAACGTCAAGATGGTGGACTCGAGCTCCATGTCGTGCGCCGTAGTCTGCTTGTGGAATTCAATATTTTTGCCTTATTTAAATTCGGCGGGGCCTGCATTGCTATATGTCTTAAGCAATGTTGTCTGCATTGCCCGGAAGGTGGGGGGTTCGAGCTCCATGTCGTACGCAGTAGTCTGCTTTTATTTGAATATGTCCGGCACTTTTGCCTTATTTAAAATCAGCGTGGACTGCATCGCCATACATTTTAAGCTATGTCGTGGGCTTGGCCCGGAAGGTGGGGGGTGGGCCGTCGAGTGCCCGTGGGCTGGATTTTGCCTGCCGCAATAACTCAGAATAGTCTTGAGTGTGGCGAGTTGTGGGTGCACCCCCCATCCAGTGAGGGTAGCGATTCAATTCATTATCCTCGCTGCGGGATGGATGCGGGTGACGCGATTGCTCACGGGTTACTAGGAGCAGTAGGCGAGGTTCCACAAGCGTGTTCTTGGTAGGGAAAGAGGCGTGTCACGCCCACATCCGGTGCTTCTGGGCAAATTGCTTATCTCCCATGCCTGAATGCACTAAGCAAGCTTTGCGCGGGTTAGCGCTCCAATACCGTGCTGTGCTCCGGGGCAATGCACCTATCTCCCATGCCTGAATGTTATGTAAGGCGGTGTGCACCTATACCGACCTGTGCTTTTGAGCAAATCATTTTCTCCCGTGCCTGTGTGGGTAGTGTAAAGCTGGGCGCATGCTAGCGCTCCTATGCCGTTTTGCGCTTCCAGGCAATTCACTTATCTCCCGGGCCTCTTGTGCAATGTAAGCGGGGCACTGCTAGCGCTCCTAGGCCATACTGTGCTGTTGGGCATACTGACTCCTGTGCCCGATTGTGCATTGTAATGTGGTTACGCACGTTAGCGCGCCAATACCGTCTGTGCTTCTGGGCAAATCACTTATCTCCCGCGCCTAGGTGCAATGTAATGCAGTGGACAGGATAAGTGTGCAGGTTCAGTCCCTGCAATAATTGTGTTAGATAAGTGTGCAGATAATGCCATGCATCAAGGTGCTGTTTCAGGGTCCTGCACCTATGTTGTGCATTGTCAGTGACTGCCATCTCTGTGTAACATAGGCGTGTGTGGCCAAAATAAGGATTCATTGCACGGCCTACTAATGTTATACCCAGCAGCAAGTTTACTTGGTTAAAACTTGACGGGGTCCGGGTGCGCGGCACCGCCACGGTTTTTCAACACTGGCACCTGGACAGCCTGCCACAAGGGCGCTATTTATTTTAGAGATGACCACACCAACAGGCATCAATCAACTTATTATGCATTGAATTTCGATTGCCTGTTGCCCAAGCCACGCTTACAGCGTCAGGGGCCTGGTATAGTGTGGATGTCCACTTGCACATGCTCAGGGTTAATAGCAGGGATGCTACTTTGCTTGGCAGCACGGCAGGAGCAAGGTGTGGGGCAAACGGAGGTGGCCGCCTGAGGTGAGTGCAGGCATATAGTTTCTGGCTGCAGTGGGCCGACAAGGGGCTTGGGAAGTTCCCGGGAGGGTCTCTGTCATCGAATGCCAAGGTGATGTTCCAAGGATGACAGGATAGAATACTTACATTGTTTGGGGCTAAAATCTAGCACACAATTTGTAGTCTCGGCAACGATGCTCAACATCCTGGAATTATGGGCAAATCACTGAATCTCCCCGTGCCTTACAAATTGTTGGGTCCTCAGGTAACGGAACTGGGGCACATGTAAAGCGCTCTGATACCCGACGTCTCGGGTTGCAGTTCGCGCTATATAACACTTATAATACATTAAATAAATAAATATTCTTAGTCCAGCCCTGAAGGCATGCAAAGATCCAGTGACCCAGCCGCCCACATAAAAGGCAGAGCTAGCACATAGTAGATACATGCTACCGGTAGCAGGGGTTTTTATTGTTCCAGTCAGGGACCCAACTGTATGATGCAGCTTTGCACTGGCTATTCACCAACGTGCAAAGAAAGACTAAAGGCAGTTACTTGGGCAATATAATTTTTTTTTTTAAACTTGTGTCTTTGGGTCTGGCGCGTTTAACACAGCATTTTGAAGGTTTGAGGTCAGGAGTGCCTACTCGTGCACAACAGCACATGCAGTAGTATTAGCAGCTGCCCTTGGTAGTAACTTATTTGGGGGCCCCTGTTTGGAACAGCGTTGAATTTGATACAGTCCGGTTCTTTTATGCACGGACACACTCTTCCAATTTCAAAATGAGTTTGCATACAATATTCAGGGATGGTGGCGTGTTTTCAACACGGTAACACAGCAGCAGCTCACTATTATTACTGAAAATAATAGGTGACTCTACCACTTAGCATATAGGCGGTTCTGTTTTGATCAAAAAGAAACCTTTTAGTGATGTTGTAAGTGTGGAACACATGGCCCAAGCAGCGCATGGTGAAGCTTTGCAGGTAGGCATACCGGGGTCGGTAATAGGAGCGCTGTGGGTCGGTAGTGCGACCGTTGATGTTAGTTTTGCTCCCACAGATTGAGAGGAATAAAAAGAAACTACTTCTTGGTTGGCGCCAATTTGATAAGGGACTGTGTTCTTTGCAAGCACATGGAGTTGGCTAACCGGTGGGTAGCTTACAGATAATCAATGGACCTTTCATAAATGTGGGCAATTCCAAAGGTGGTCTAAGCATCCTTATGCATCATAGGTTTAAAGCATTCAAGAAGGCTATTAAGGGATCATTTTGAACATGCTCTGGTACCCCTAAAGGTGTCGATTGTCTCATGACTTCAGCTTTGCGAGTATAAACTCCTGAGGAGTTGCCTCGGTTCACTGGTCTTCATTTAATTAGCTTTCATGGCTGCAGTTCCAGAGTTTTCATTTTCCGTTAGGTTCAGGTATAGCACGCCACAAGCCAAGGTCACATGACCGCAGATTATGCGAAGGCAGGTAAAGAAAGCACCTTATTTGAGGTTCCCTCTTATAGCAAGAGCCTTTGCACCGCGGGGAGCTGTTACAGTTGATATGCCTCCTTTTAAGTCACTTGGCATTCTGTTCATGATTATCGAGTTTCAGATAGAAGGGACAGGTTGTCTAGTATCGGTTACGTTTCTACAATGCCCCAGATAAACTGCTTCTATGTTTTCGTCTGGCTATGGCTGGGTTTCACACACACTTTACCTGTTTTACAGGGGGGTAAGGTTGATTTCCGTTGATTGGTGGTGTTGCTTAGTGTAATGATCCCATTTGCGGTTCAGCTTGCTATTCATTGAAGGCGTTGTTTAGGGGTGGATCCTTCAGCGGTGCCTTGGTGAGTGACTTGCTCAGGGGGTTGGGTTTCTGGGGCCTTTCTTTTGGAGTTGGGATGTTCGGTGTAAACATTGGTGTCCTGTTTGGTGCCTGGGTGGCGTGCGCCGTGAGAAGTCTGTTTCGTATTATTGCGTTGAGCGAAGATTTCGCTGCTTGGTCAACAAGGTCCTTTGGCCACCAGGAGTTATGCATGTGGCCCTTATCAAAGTCTTATTGATGTATGTGCTACTGATGACAAATGGTAAAATGGTTGTCGGTTTTGGCTGGGGCTCGGCAAGTATGGTCTCATCTTTCTCACCTAACACTTGTGCATTATCGGCCTAGAAGCCAAGTATACTTCACGGGGCTCTGCTCACACCAAAGTGGGCCAAGATCACACAAAGCACAGGGGGAGAGTGAGGTGTCAGTCATATATGGCGAATTATGAGAAATCTGCCTGGGGTAGCGTATATGACATCACAGACTTGATCAGTGATATTATCATGGTTCATCCTTTGTCCCAATATAGACAAAAGTTACGGACAGGCTCTGTTTTGCAAAGAATAGTTATGTTGTCTCCGTATGTGCCTCTTTCGCAGAACAACGAGGTCAATTTTGTCTCCAACGCGAGGATTGTGCGCCACTATTCCGTTTCCAAAGGGCTCCCGCTTTTCGCTTTCGGCACCTGGATTACGTGCAGGTGACCTGTCTGGCTGTTGCGGAAGTTGATTAGTGTAATGGTCCCATTTGCGGTTGAGCATGCTATTCATCGAAGGGAGACATTTAATGAATGTTCAACACGTTAAGGTGACAGTCCCACCAGTCCAGAATGGAAGCATTTTCAATATGCTACGTGGGGAAGCCAGTATTGTGGCTTCAGTTATCTTACACAACTAACAAGCATTGTTAAAGCCAAGGGTACTGGCGTGTAGTAGGTACTGTGGTTTTGTAGTATATATCCAGAGGCAATGTCAGAAACCGCAAAATAACAGTCTGCCTTTGCCACCGGTTAACAGCCCAATGGTGAGAAAGTATAATTTTACACTTACTCAAGAAATTTCAACGCAAAGAGAGGCACTGCGAAATACTGAGACTGCATTGTGCTATTGGCTACGAGGGCCTTCATGGGGAACACCTGCGGGCACCATATAGAATCAGGTACCATGTACACTGGGTGGGCATTTCCCTGCAGCCAAGGGCCGGAATCAGGTAGCTTCAGTTAAGACATATTCACCCACGCTTTAACCAGGGCAGCAGGCGGGTGGTGGTAGTTGTCAGCTAACAAGTGTGCTGTGGCGCGGAAAAGTTTGGTAAACACTGCGTTAGTGCCAATGGTGACAGGGTATTTTTGACCTTTTGGTGTCCCAAAAGTCTGCCCCCCCCTGGGTTACCCTTCTGCAGGCTAGAACCAGACAATAGAAGGGGCATCTTTTGGGACTGGGGTCCCTAACACATTGATAGTCAAGCGCTGGGGTAGATGTACCATGTAAGGCATGGTCACTACTGGGGTTGTCCCCAAGTTCTGGGGTCAAACTGGGTGGGAGCATTAAGTCTTCAGTCCTGGGGTAGCATCCAGCAACCCTTCAATTCAAGTAAGGGCAGTTAGCGATAGATAAGTATCAGTGAGTGGGTAACATACACTGGCTAGTCAGCGACATCGTGCCCCGGGGGCATGCGTGTTTTACAAATACACAAAGCTGCAACCAGAAGGTTGCCAAGTGGCATAACCAGTAAAGAGGTTTAAGAGGTGTGTCTTTGGCATTACAGCTGGGTGGAGCCAGTCCCACTTAGAGGTAAGCCTGGGGGAAAATGGTGTGCTCCTTTAGGTTCCCATGACCTAGGCGGTGTGTGGCACCTCCCACATCAAATGTTAGGCACTAGATTACAGACAGTGCGCCCTGTCAGACAGATTCTCTAAGCGGGCATGCCTAGGGGGCTTCACCAGAGGGAGCTGAGCGGTCGAAATTCCTATAAAGAATATGGGATGCAGGGCAAGTGCTGGGGTGCAGCCGTGCTCAATGTTCATATGCCTATTATGGACATCCCTGTGCACATTGATTTAGCAAGTAAAGGGACGGTGCCAAGGTTAAGTATAATCCTTCTCGCCCTAATAGCCAAGCTGGCTAGCGGGGGTAGGAACGGTCTCCTGACAAATGAGCCGCTGTCCCAGAGATCGGAGACACATGTGTCCAGTAAAACACGGTGCTAGAAGGGCGGCAGCCAGTGTGATCAGCATATAGGTGGGGCATCGTGAGCCAGGGTGTCTGAAACTGTCCCGCCCTGAGTGGGACGGGGCTGAGTCATGTGACGCAGTGGAATTTTGCGGCATGAGATGTATAGTGCTTGGCACAACTTCACAGGCATAAAGGGCGTTTTTGTTTCTTCAGACACTGGCTGATCCAAGCTAATGTCTAGGGCTATTGGGATATAGATGGGGTATCGATAACCAGTAGGGATGTTCCCTTTCATCTAGATTTGCAGGAGGCTCTAGACAGGAAAGTTAGCGGGCAAGACTATAGCTATTTTGGTGGGGGGCACTGGCAGCGACGGTGGCCGCCTCCAGAGCTGTGGCGGAGTTGCAGGGCGATCTGGAAGCAAATGGGGACCGAAGGGTACCTCTGCGCGGCACCATAGCTGGTGCCAGAGCCCAGGAGCCTCATGGGAGGTTCCTGTAAAACCGTGTCGGCGCCCCGTTAGTCCTTCGGGCGGTTGTGGGCCTGAACAACCGGGGTCTTGCCTTGCTACGCTCCGCCCTGAAAGGGGCGTGACTAATAAGGGACCGTGATCCGGGAAGAGGATCACCGAAGGGGCAGCACAGATGGGGTTCGCCCCAGTGCTGCTTGGCTCATCAGGTGGGCAGGCGGGCCAGATGGTTGCCTGCCCTTGGATCGCCCGTAAGATAACCCACCATATTACATAACGGTGTATGTAATAAACCTGCAGCAGTTTTTTACCCAAACACAATTTGTGTGGTGTGTTTTATTTATGCGTAGAACATGCATGCTATTGTGGAGGGGGGGGAGTGTTGCCTCCTGCTGGTGCTATACTCCATTCAAATGTGACGGATATCCCACCCACCATATTGTGATCCCCATTGGATAGAATGTGATTGTAATACGGCGGATGGGATATCTGTCACGTTTGTGACGGAGTGTTCCCCTCCGCTGACTTCTAAATCAGGCCGTCTGACTGTATTTTCATGGGTCTTTTACTTTCAGATCACTACATACATATAAAATAATGCACGCACTTTACATGAATGATAAATGCTAATTCAAATAATGTGTGGGAAATGCACGCTTTTACATTCTGAAACCTCAATTGGTTAATGCAATATCTTTGCACAGGGCTGCCTGTGTGTAAGCAGAGGGAAACAGAGAACAATTTTGGTTGGCAGTGTACGGACTAGTACAGCAGTGGCCCATGCAGGTAGGAGCGGTGGGGTCGGGTCGACAGACAACGATGAGGGAAAATTGATTATTTATTTAATTTTCCCTCGTGGTCGTCTACCGAATGCCCCCAACCCGGCCCCACCACTCTTACCTGCATGGGCCGCTCCTGGAATAGTGACAGGTCTACTTATAGTGCTACGATGTCCCAGCCTCGGACTGAGAAAGCAGTCTGACTATGCAAGCCATTAATTATATTAAAGACAGTAAAAGATAAGTGTCACTCAAAGTGTCACACATTTGGCTGTACAGTGTGACTTGAACTACACTGAAACCATGGAAATGTCACATATATGCAATCTGAAAACTTGGCAGGTATTCATTACCCTTTCTGCAATGTGAGGTAAAATCTACACATTTCGACCTGGGGGTCATATTTACAAGGAGCTAGCCCATTTTCTTTGACGCAGCAGCGGCGCAATCAGTGCTGCACTCTGCTCCATATTTACAAACTGACACATTGGGCCCAATCGGATACACACGTTTAGTGTTCATAATAATTTTAGAGATGATGACAATGTTGTGAATGAATGTGAAGTGTAAAAGCTAAGCATGATTGATTCTGTGAAGTGAATGAATTGAACTATCTTTGCACCTAGTTAATGCACAGGTGAATGGTATGGGATTCTCTTTCATTTTTCCTATATTGTTTCTAGAATTTGTTTATTGTTTTACTCACATTTGGTTCCTGGTATGGAGGTCAGCAAACTTTGGGGGGTTTATTTGCTTTTGGGAATTAGGTGTAGCTGAGAGTGTGGCCCTTTCGATTAAAAGACATACTGGCACATGCAACAACAATGCCATTTGCGATTCCTTATTAGCGAAAAATAAGGATTCGCTAATAAGGAATAGCAAAAGGCTATGCATGTAGAAATCGCTTAAAAAATAGCGATTTCTAAACATTCCTTAATTACGACTCGCAAATTGCGAGTTGTAATTAAGGAATACCTCCCCATTCATTCCTATGGGGCTAGAGGCCCATAGGAATGAATGGGAAAAAATTCTCAATTTGCGATTCTCAATTAGAGAATCGCAAACTGAGAATGCAATTTCAAGGGTGCCAGGGTGTCAAAAGGACACCCTGTTGCACCCTTGCAATCTGCATATGAGTACATCTTGCACACACACATGCCCCAAGGGCATGTGTGTGTGTGTAAAATTGAATTTGCTCCCCCTATTAGCGAAATCGCAATTTTTTTCACTTTAATACATTGCATTTAAGGAATCTCAATTTGAGATTCCTTAAATGCAATCGCAATTTAAGTAATCGCAATTTAGAGATTACTTAAATTGCGATGTTTGCATTTGGGATGATGCATCCCAAATGCAAAAATACCGGTCGCAAAGGGGCAGATTCTGAGAATCTGCCCGTTAGCGGCGGGTTTTTGCTTTGATGAATGTGGGCCATAGTATGCAGTATTAATGATCCATGAACGAAGCAATGTATGGCATTATGTGTCATATATCGTGTTGATGGTTACCAAAGATAGAAGCAATAGAGATTGTGTGGGAGTATTGAAGCTTTCCAGGCTTACTTCTGGGATTGTTTGTGAATCCCAAAAAGCAGTAGATTCAAAAGTAGGCGTAAAACAACGGGTGCGCATTTCCTACCTTTTTGTGAATTGCCCCCATATTTTTGTTTGGTAGTAACAGGGCCATCATATTCTGGTACCATATTGTTAATCTCGGCCCTATAATACAATCACGGCAAATCCTTAATTTAATTGTATTTTAGGATTTTCTCATAAATAGGGAATGTGTGCTGCTTCTCCCGCGGTTCTGGTTTGCACTATACAAAAGCACAATTAAATTTCTGACTAAATCAGCTGTTTTTAATATTTTTAATATTTTGACTTCTGTGGACCCCCAACGAATCAATACTGGGAGCCAGGACCCCCACCTAAGTAAATTCTATGATTAAAACTGCAAAACAATGCACAAAAAATACAGAAACAAGTTTCGATTGAGGCCACCAATCATCCAAGCAAGATTCAGTTTGCGGTACTTGCGCTGCTCCCACAAATCAAAATAACAATATCAACTTAGGGGCTTATTTACAAGCCCCTTCCGTCACCGGTACGTCACTTTTTCCCATATGAAAAGTGATGCACCGGAGGCACAAGGGGCTTGTAGATAAGCCCCTAAATATTTAGCATCCAATTTCAAATTGCTTCAAATTTAAAGATCGTTTTGAAAACTTAAATTTTAAAAAAGTACTTTAGTGATCTGCTAATCATATTTATTTTCTAAACCATTGTGAACCCCTAAGAAGGCACAGTGGACACCCAGGTGCCCGGAGACCACAAGTTAAGAACCACTTGTCTAAAAAAACAAAAAGGAATTTGTTCACAAAAAGCACCAGTTAAAATGGGAAAGCAAAGACCAAAACAAATTATTAATCAGAACATCTTATACTAAAGAGGAAGGCTCAGTGAGGCAAATCATAGTTTGTTGGAGAAACACACGGTCATGCACCAGTTGACCGGTCAAACTTGGATCACACAGTCTAGCACGGTGACACGGTATTCCTTCCAACAAAACTCCCTACAGCTCATGTGCCAAACTCACCTATTTATAGTATGAGATATTCTCACCTGAGAGTTTCCAGTCTATATACAGATGCCATTTGACATTTGGGATCTCAACAGCAAGGTGTCCTGCTTTTTCTCATGTGGAAGGCAGCATATTTGGGGTGTTAAACCTGTTTCGTGCTTTGCATCCTTTTCCCTTAATAAGACCTTAGAATTCGCCTCTCTGCCACCATACCATCACATTTTAAACCTGCCTTCTTACGTTCTACATCCTATACTGACCTTTCCTACTATTAAATCATTTTCTTGAACCTCTGTGCCCCCAAACTGATTGGTGTTACAGAACACCTGAGCAGGTGGTGCACGGGCATAACTCTGAAAGGCATTTTTCTTCAGAATACCCTGTGCACATACATAGATAGATGACAAGAATATTGAGCAGAAAAATACTCTGCTGCCAAAATGTTGTACCCATAATATGCACTACCAAAATATTGTAAAGCTAAGCATTGAACATGTGATTATAGGTTTAGTAGATCCTTAGTAAAGATTTTCTATTCTTACGTTCATCTCTATCTACCTTAAATAAAGACGTTATCAAGGTACATATATATGGAGTTAAGTAACGTAAACTTTTATATCCTGACTTGTATGCAGGGGCGGCTCCTTCGTTTGAGCGGTGGAGCGCCACCTCACTTAATTGCCCCAAAATTCCCCAGAGACAAAAAATAAAATTGTAAGGAAGTTAATTAATTACCATTATTTCCCATCAACCTGTCCTGAACAGTGTGTCAGGCCGGGGCGGGCCTGCTGAGTGGCAGCAGTGGCGGGCTGCCTATGCACTAGTTTATAGTGTGAATTTGACTTTGTACGGACGTCTTGCGACAGCCAGCCAGACATGCGCACTATAAACCTCTCAACCCAGCTGTCTTAGACAGCTGGGTTGAGAGCCTACACAAGCCTCCAGTGTACTTGTGAGCGGCAAGGGAGGCCGCTCCCTCCAATCCTGGCATCGCTCTCCACAGCATGAGAACACTAGGATTGGTTGAGCCCAGCTGGACATGATGTCAGGAGATAAAGATGACCGGAGCGAAGAGGAAAGTCTCGGAAAGCATGGTAAGTAAAGTACCTTTTTATTTATTTCTTTTATGTATTTAATTTTATTTATGTATTTTTTTAAAGTATTAACCCATTTTACCGCCCCTGCAATCATCACTGCTTGTATGCTAGGTTGTGGTGTCTGTGTCTATGGTTGGTGCAGGAACATAGTATCTTGGTAAGCAGTGGATTTCCACCAGTCAGCTGGAAGGGGTCAAACGGTCTACGGTGGAGTTGGTCGGTGCTATTACATATAGCTTACTTCAATAAATCAACTTAAACCTACATCAATGGGTGGACCTCTGCTCATCTTAACATAAAGCAATCTATACACTTACCTTCACAATATTTTGGCAGTACCTTTAAATTGGAAGCAGCTTGTTTATACTCAAAGTGCCTTGTAGTGAATAGGTGATTCAAATCTAAACAAAGTCAAGCCAAATGTTATCTAAGCACTTCAGACGCTACCAGGAAAAACTGTGAATTTAAATAAGATTTTTAAAAAGTCGTGTGGACAGAACTCTAAGTGTGACACTACAATAAGCGGTAAATTGCGTGTGCAGCTGCCCTTAACAAATATGGCCACCAGATTATGATATCTCCTAGAAGACATTAAATGGCAATCTACTCAGCTGCATTCACTTAAAGATAAAGGAATACCTATAGGCCAAATGATAGGGAACATCTCACCTAATGTGACAGCCTAGCAACAATTTCCACAAGCAAAAGGTGTGCTTTCATTTTGAAAGGGGATTTTGTGTTCCTTTAAAAATTGGAAGCCTGATATGGAAAGTCTGACCTAAAAATTAAGAGAGCAAACACAAGGAGATGGTGGACGGAGCGCTGAAACTGGTCAGACACTCACCCCAATCAATCATCATTCGTTAGCTCACTTCGCCACCTCAGTTCAGACCCAGCCATATGCAAATCCAACCAAGATCTGTGACTGGGGGTGAGTGTCTTGAAAGTTTCAGCGCTCCGTCCATCATCTCCTTGTGTTTGCTTTGTTCGCCCTAAGTTGGCAGGGTATGCCCACACGTGGGTCCCTTGCTCACTGTGCCACTGGATTCAAGCTAGCCTGGGTGATGAGGGCTGTTAGCCCGAAACCGGTCCCAGGGTGCTTGTTTCCGGTCCAGGGAAGATATGGCTTGGCAGTTCGGGCTGGACTGTTCCCATGAGGCACAGGGTCAAGACTGATTTGCATATAGCGGTATCTGAATTGGGGTGGTGAAGTGAGCTAAAGAACGATGATGGAACGAACCCAGATCTGTTACTGGGGGTGAGTGTCTGAAAAGTTTCAGCGCTCCGTCCATCATCTCCTTGTGTTTGGTCTATAAATTGATAGGGCAGAGAGCTGCTCAGGTCACAGACAAGATGCCATATTAGTAGTTTCTGCAGGAATCTCCCCATAACAGGCTGAGTCAGTTCATTGCTAACTGACATCTTCTGCAAGAATTCAACAACAGACCGGGTGTTAGAGGTAAGCCAGAGGTTCTAGGCTGCCATGAAGGCTCTTTGATAGCTTTCCAGGTTTACCTGTTTATGCTCTTTGTGGACCTAAACCTCGCCTCTAGTATTTAGGCAAGCATTACATGTTTTATATGCACCCTATAATGAAACATATGTCATCCAGACGCCCATAAAATGTTCAACTATGATGATCATCTGTGCCGAACTCTCCAATACTGCAGTTCAGACACAGGGACGTCTCCATGGTGAGGCGTTCTCTCTTACGCTGGACTCTTCTCCTCTCGTCGCCAGTGTAAGAAGGCAACACTGCAAAGGACGGCACTGAAGAGAACGGTAGCTGAGTCTTCTTTAATGAACACCTCAACCATCAACTGTCACCCCTCAGGATTCCAAGTCTTCCCAGCATACATCTGGGATTCCTAGATGGAAAGTAAGACATCACAGAAGCATTCCCACTTTTCTCTAGAACAAATCTTTGACCACTCAAAGATGCTGCATTGCACACAGAGAAGAATTTTCGACTCTTAAGCAGATAGAAAAGAAAGCGTGAGCACTGAGTGGCTAGTCTGATGTTCGGGAGTTGTTTTCAAGAACACCATTAGCTATGTGGCGCCTCAATGCCTTAGAATCACTGGGAATCCATCAAGTGTCACAGGATGAAATCAAGAAGGCGGAAATCAGAGAGACACTGAACAGACAGAGGAGGTCAGGTAAAACATCTACAAGGAAAGCAGTGCCAGACTTTCAATGCATAACCTGATAGACTTTGTGGTGGATCAGACATATGAGTTTTATGTATCTCAGAGTCCTAAAAGCATTGGAACATCTTTTAGGACTGGCAGCTGAGTTACCTAATGTTGATAGCAATTATATTAGAGGGACATCCGTTGCCGAGTACGTTCTTGTAGAACTTTAAAGGCAAAGGGGCCAGGTTTACCTACACCTCAAGGCACCTCAAAGCTCCACCTCCCAGCATTTGAGAAGTAATTGGGATTACACCTTACCGATCAATAGGGGGAGGAAAAGAGTGGAATAACTAGGAGTCCATTAAAGGGCTCAAAAGTCTGATTTGTTCTCCTACCATGCACCATATCATTCAAGTCCAGCGTAGAATATGTTGTAACTAATAAAAAACTAAGTGAAACAGTCCAGGAGAATTGAAGAATAGAGTCGCGAAAGGTAGAAAAACCCTCATGTCTTGACTACCACGGTACTAATGACGTACCAGAGAACTTGATCACTGTCTGATGGCGAGCAGCAGCAGACACTTCATTCATTTAAACTCTGCCCCCACCAATCTTCGGATTTAACCCCATAGCTGTACAGCTATGGGGTGTAAAGCCCCACATAGGAACCACATGCCCTTGCCTTCGAGCTCCTTCGGGTTTCCACGAAAGCATCCCTGTGACGTTTCACTAAGAATGACAACATCTCACCTTTCTACTTTGGTTAAGAAATTGTTCCAGAGAGCGTTCTGCTCAGGGCAGGAAAAGAACAACATATATTCTTGGCTTTCTTTATGGTAAAGTTACCTTCCCTGTGGCTCTTCTGGTGGAGCACACAGTTTGATGTGGCACATCATCAACTTCAAATGACTCGGTACATGCTCTAATTTTTGTGTCCCAACAAGTCCCTTCTTTGTTTCTTTGTTGCTTGGGTGGACTCTTAAAGGCATGCTGTCATAGTACAAGCCCTTTGGAATAGTAAATACAGAAATAATAACACTTAAAATGTCAAGTTCTTCTGTTCTAAGATATGGAATAAGAATTAAGTAATGGTGAAAGTGGAATGCACATAGAGGAGATATATGTATCTCACCCACGAGAGAATTCGCAAGGCATCGAAGAGGAAGGGGTCTTAGAGAATATGATAGTGAGGAAATTGAAATGTGATAATTGCCAGGATGCATGGAATGTATACTGCACTGTATAATGCTTGGCATATGTGATACAAACTATCTCACCTGAATATTGTAAAAAAAAAAAGTCAATAAAAAGAATTCAGAAAAAATGTAAAGTTCTTGGAGAAAAGAAACATTTATGCAGTGATATAAGCCACATTCAACAAATTTAGGCTAAAATGCACGGAATGCTGTACATTGACGACTATATGTATTTTGTATAGCTGTATCACATTTAGAGCAGATATAATTCGCCATAGACCAGGAAAGGCACCTTTTGTCATATGGGGGAGGTGGTCAACAGAAAACTCAAGTTGGGAGTTTGTGATTTGTATAGTTTACACTGTGGGGGGAGTATGAGGATCAAATACAGATATCTTGAGTGAAAACAATAGGTAGTAATAGATAAAGGCCGACATACTGTTGAAAGTAAAATTACTGACGTCTGCATATTTACAAAGTGGGAGGTCAGCGGAAAGAGTTACCTTTTACCTCCCACATGCAGGAAATTGCTTAGGACCATTTCAAGTTCCAGTCATGAATAAAAATCAAATCACAAAAGGTCGCCCATAAAAATATTGTAAATGAAGCCTTCGGGGGCTGCTTTTCTGTCAGCGGAGATCAATTAGCAGATGTCACTGCGTGGTTTATTCCGCCATTTTACAAGCTTGGCTCGCGCATTCCAACTGTTTTTTCAGTAGGCTGTGCCGGGAATGTTAAACCCCACAGATTTAATTTCCAAGTGTCACTGCCTGTGAGGTCCTCGCGAACATCAGAGATGAATCTGTATTTAATCTGGCTTGGATATCCTTCGAGTAAACTGGTTTTAAGATGAAAGGAATCCCATATCCCTTTCACGTGCTGCGCGGCAGGCTGAGGCTACCCCCTAATCCGTCTCAGCGCACTCTCATTTTTGGCATTCCAAGCTGCTCTTTTGATCAAACTTCCAAAACGATAAAACGTTAAAAAGCTGTTATTCTCCTAAATAAATTATGGCCAGTTGGCAATTTGACGTTTTCTGAAATACAAAGTTATCTGCCTGTTGTGAACACGCCTTTTACTAAAGTGTGCCCATTTTCCAGGTTGGTCGGGTCCTGCCTTTTTTATATACATTTTAAATGATATACTTTACAGTTTACGGTGTTAGGAGTCCTGCAATAAGGCGAGTGTTTAGATCATTGCTTTCACACTCAAATGTAGCGCCAAATCTCAGTATTACACAAACACAGTGGCGGCTCCTCCGCTGAGACGGAGGAGTGTCGCCTCACCGCTTTT
Organism: Triturus cristatus; assembly: GCF_964204655.1. Taxonomy (NCBI): domain Eukaryota; kingdom Metazoa; phylum Chordata; class Amphibia; order Caudata; family Salamandridae; genus Triturus; species Triturus cristatus. The sequence continues at coordinate 223,057,032 of NC_140582.1, forward strand.
AGCATTGGAAATGAAGGAAAAATAAAATGACAATAACTGGGCGTTATTATCATTTTATATGTTCTTGCGTCTTTGCGGGGCGGGGCTGCTCTGTACTCAGAGCAGGGGAAGGAGTGGTGGTGCTGGAGCGGGTTATGCAAAATTTTGTATACCCACCCCAATTTGCATGTCGTTTATTAATTAGATTAATTAATTAATTATAATCGTACTAATGGTTTGGAGTGATGTGGAAATAACTAACCAACCTTATTAATGACCGAAATACACGTGGGATTTGCATCTGCATGGCCTAATTAATTACGTAAACTAAATTTCGTACGCATATGAATGATAGATAATTAGAACATTGCATGATACATGTCGCTTTGGTGATGTAATTGTGATTCGTGCTTTATTTTGTAAGTATAAACTGCATTGAGTGTTGCTTTTGGCTAGATAAATACACACACATATGGGTATTAGCGAGGGAATATCATTTAATTAGTCATTTCTATGTATTAATTACGTTTTTGTGTTTCTTTGCTTAAGTTGTCCATTTTGGCCTATCGAAAGATGGCTGACTTTGGTGCCTAACCCGACTGCCAACGCTGAGCAGGGCTTAGGTGAAGTTCGCCTGCGCTGATAACAGATACACAGTGGCCTGGACCTGACCCCAGATGAACATGTACCCTTCAAGGTTGCTCTGGGATGCAAGCCAGCTTTTCTGAATGAACTATAATAATGCTACTAAAAACCGGATAATTCAAGTACAATGACATCAGAGACTTTAGTTTGATGAGAATCCTGTCAGACGATTCCAATGGACCAATCAGAACATTTGAAGACCCGTTTTTGATACAAATTGTCAATGATTTTTAATATAAATTATGGTAGAATAGAGAGGTGGGCGCGGGTTCATTTCTGGCCCTTCTCGATTTCCTGATGTTATGCTGATGGAGAGGACGGTGACACTGCAGGACAGCTGTTAGCCTGAATCTTTGACGGACTAAATTAATGCCCAAAATCCTGATGAACTTAACCTGCTAAAATTGATGGGCATAGATTTGCGAGACTGCCAGATTTGACATAGAGGACGACTTTAGCCAGAATAGGTAAATATGAATGGCAACTTGATCAAATGAATAATTTAATTTGCAAAATTAATATAAAATTGAATTTGAATATCTACAGAAATGAGTCGGGTTGTTTATTCATTGAAATGTGTTAATGTAAAGGTTAATTAGAGTATTAGTATTTCACTTAAACCGCAACTAGCAGATCCGTCCCGGTTATGAGGGTAATACCAAATGTGGAATCTAGGGCCTAAGGAGTATAAGAAGAGTTTGTAGGTTTGTTGCTCATTAGGGTAAAGTGGTATCTTCCTCCCTCACTATTCAGCGCTTAGGAGGATAATCGCCTCTTGCACGGACTAATGGTAAGTGTGTGTTGGTGTTATGGGCCCCACCAGCGAATGTATGGATAGTGTGTGTGTGTGAGATCGCTTGGTCCGTGGCAGAAGGGAGGGATTTTGCACTCTGTGCTGCATCAGTGGCACTCTGTAAAGTGCGCATGAATGTTTGACCAGCCCTCTGGGGCCAGCCAAACAGTCATGTACACTTTGCATGTTCTCCATGCAGGCTGCATTACAGCTTGTATGGAGAACATGCCCAGGCTCTCATTTCCCATTGGAAGGCTGAAATACGGCGGTCAGACAAATCACAACACTGCATTGTAGCATTGTGATTGGCCAGGGGAGCCTGGCTGCTTCCTCTTCCGGCTAGAGCGGAGGAACGACGACGAGGGACGAAACGGAGAGACGGGAAGAGGTACGTTTTCTTTTCTTTATCTTCCCCCCTTCCCCCTCCCGCCCGACACCCCCAAAAAGTGCAAGCCGCTACTACACACACAACGCTGGGTGTTGTTCTAACCCTTCATCTCTGCATGGCAGCTTCCAGCATTTCAACCAGATGGTACAATCGTTGTTCAATTTATGCAGCCATTTATTGGAGTGAGACAAATGTACAAAATCCAGACGCTACAAATTAAACATTCTCCGGGCTTTCCATGTGTCATTTTTAAGATTTTGGCGGCTCCAGCAAAACATATTTTGGGGGCCTCCGTTCAGAACACTTTTATTCCCATGATGCCAAACAATACTGAATATATGTTAAATTCAGAAACAAGACAACAGTTGAAATAATTGAGTCGGAGGCAGAGGTAGGCAGAGAGAGAGAGAGGGGTTGTGATAGAAAAATAGGAGGGACCAAGGTCTAGCAAAGTGAACATTCGCCTTCTCAGGGGGCCCCTTGGAAGGTGCCTGCTGGAACGGAGAAGCTCTCTGTATGGTAATGGATGTGTACCCCTGCCATGAGTATCCAACTGTACTGTTGTCTGGATCCCTAATGCTGATTTTTGTTGTCCTAAATAAGCACAGATCATGTGTGTGTTCCCATCTAATGGATTGTGGTCTTGTTGTACCGGCCGGGGTGCCCAAAGCGCTACTCTCATAGTAGTGGAAGGCTACCGCCTTCACCAAGAGTTAAACCAAAAGGGTACTCCCATATAACCCTCTAGAGCCTAGGCTATAACATAACACTATATTGGAAGGGGGAGCTCTTGCAGGATAGATTCATCGAAACAGTAACACAATAACTTATTGTTATTAGTGGGACAAAGGAAATTTTAAACATTTTATTTTAAATTTGTTTGCATGCATGTAAATATTTTGCTATCGTTGGCCAGGACCTCATTACTATGAAGAGCGAAACAAGTAACATAGGCAACAAAGTAAAGTGATTGGTTATAATTAGACTTTAGTAGAAAAAACTACAGAAAAAAAGGAACAAATTAAGTATATGTGAAAAAACATGTTATGATGGCATGTAGTTTAATAAAACACATATGTAAATATATCAAGCACAATTCTTGATGAATGAACAATGTGTTAAACTAGATGGTCAAGTCTGTTGTTAGAATGTGAGTACTGTCTCCAGGTAGGCCACCTAAAGAAAGCGAAACAGGATGGAAGACCCGCTCGTAGAGTAGTGTATCAAATGTCTCTATAAAATTGGAGCAATGGTGTATCGGAAAAGTTTTCAACTTTAATTTGTAACTCTTGTGAGGAGAGCTCCTGGTGCACAAGGTCGACGAGTTTCGACTTGTGATTCTAGGCCTCTTCAGGACTATAAGCAAGGGCCTGAACCAATGTATTAGCTGCAGGTGCTTCAAAATAATTGGCAAACAGCTTGCAAAAGATAACATGAGGTACAGAAGTAACTGCAAGAAGACAAATAGCTGGTTGAAAGTTGCTCAAAAACACGTACCCTCTAATCACCGCTGGGTGCAGAAAAACTCGGGTCACATCCGCGATCCTCGAGGGGCCCCGCCGGGCGTAGTAGCGTTGGTGCACTGGTCAGGGCGGCGGGTCAGCGAAAAATGGGATGCTGATTTTTCCTGGTATGGTTTGAGCAACACTGCAGATGAGGCCCAATTGTTGCTTATTCGCCACCCCCCACCAGCGCACCAATGCTACTACGCCCGGCTGGGCCCCTCAAGGAATACTACTAGATTAAAACACAATCAATACACATAGTGGTGCCTTCACGAATTTAATATATGTTTTTATCAACATTTTACAATTATTATATAAATAAGTATTTCTACATTATCACATACATGAATTTAACATAAATGTTTTATGCAAAAAATAAACAAATTCAAAGACAGAAAAACAGTGGTTAGGAATATGTTAATTATTACAACAATGTTATAACATTTAACTAACACAAACATCTGAAATCCAAAAGTTACTAGTTATAACTCTAAATTGCTTCTTGTAACCCCAACCAAAAAATAGCATCACTTACTATCCTCACAACACTATAATGAAAAAACACACACGCACATTGGGCCCGATTCACAGAACTAGCTTAAGACAAAATCCAAAACTTACAATCATTTTGGTATTCACAGAAGGCACTTACTTACTCACTTTGAGTAACTTACTCATTTCGAGGAACTTACTCATTTTGGTATTCACAGAAGGCACTTACTCATTGATGATTAAGTGCCTTCTGTGAATACCAAAATGAGTAAGTTACTCAAAATGAGTAAGTTACTCTTTTTGGTATTCCCAGAAGGCTTTTACTCATTGATGAGTAAGGGCGTCCTGTGAATAACAAAATGAGCAAGTTACTCAAAATGGAGTGCGGTGTAATTCTTGGTTCAGCAGTAATACTTCGAGGTTTGTCTGACCTCGACACCAGCACCCGCTAGGAACGAGTGCACCAGCTACAGACAGTTTGTTGAAGAATACATATATATATATATATATATATACATATATAGAGAGATAGATAGATATATATACACCCATGAGGCTGAAACGCGTTGCGTGAGTTGGTGCTTTTCTTTTGAATAAACTACAAGCTGATTTCCAGTCCTGACAGCGCGTTTTTGGTCATAACTGGAACGTTTCCAATGGATCTGGATGGTCGGGTCCGCTTTCCGATATCACGCGCCACCCCTGTTGAATGGATGGGACTTGTTCTTTGACATATATAAAGATATTTATAAATATATGCAAAAAGAACAAGTGATGGATGGAATACTGAACAAGTGAACACATACCCCCAGTACAGAGATCTGGGCCTAAATCTATTGTTTTTTCCTAACCACACCACTTCAGTTTGGACATAGCCATATGCAGATCAGTCTTGTCCCTGCTCCCCAAGTCCAGCCCGAACTGCCTAGCAAGGTCCTTCCCTGGACCGGAAACAAGCATCCTAGGACCAGATTCAGAATATCACACCTCATCAGTCAGGACAGCTTGAGTCCAGTGACATGGCAACACAGGACCCACAGCTGAGCATCCCCGTCCCACTTGGGGCAACAAATGCAAAATTAACAATTGAAGGACGGAATGCTGAACAATGTCAAAAACTCAACTGAAGTGCAGAGATCTGGGCCAAAATCCATTGTTTTTTGACCCTGCTCCCCAATGGAACAGTTCAAGCCAGGCCCTCCCTGGACCGAAACAAGCATCCTAGGACCGTTTTCGGGGTATCACTCCTCATCAGTCAGGATAGCTTGAATCCAGTGGCATGGCAAGCATGGGACCCATGTCTGGACATCCCGTCCCACTTGGGGTGACAAATGTAAAAAGAACAATTGAGGGACGGAATGCTGAACAATGTCAAACACTCACTGCGAATACAGGGATCTGGGCCAAAATTCATAGTTTTTTGCTCACCATGCCACCTCAGTTTGGACCTAGCAATATCCAAATTAGTGTTGATCCTGCTCTCCATAGACACAGTCAAGCCAGGGCCACCCTTGACCAGAAACAACCTTCCTAGGACCGATTTCAGGATATCATGCTTCATTAGCTAGGATAGCTTGAATCCAGTGGCATGGCGAGAACAGCGCCCACATCTGGGCATCCCCATCCTACTTGGGGTGACGAATGCAAAAAGAATAATTGATGGATGGAATGCTGAACAATGTCAAACATCACCCCCAATACAGAGATCTGGGCCTAAATCCATCGTTTTTTGCTCACCATGCCACCCCAGTTTGGACCAAGCCATATGCAAATCAGCCCTGATCCTGCTCCCCATGGGAACAGTCCAGACTGAACTGCCAAGCCAGGCACTCCCTGGACCGGAACCAAGCATCCAAGGACCGGTTTCACAGTATCACCCCTCATTAACCAGGATAGCTTGAATCCAGTGGCATGGCTAGCATGGGACCCAAGACTGGGCATCCGCATCCCTCTACAAATGCAAAAAGAACAATTGATGCAAGCAATGCTGAACAATGTCAAACACTCACCTCTAGTACAGAGATCTGGGCCTAAATCAATCTTTTTTATGCTGACCACACCACCCCAGTTTGGACCTAGCCATATGAAATCAGCCTTGACCCTCCTCCCCATGGGAACAGTCCAGCTCGAAATAACTACCAAGCCAGGTCCTCCCTACAACATAGTGTGACCTAGGTCACAGAATAGATTGTAGATTTTACTAGGAGTTGTTTAACCAAATAGGACCCTAAAAGTCAGTATAGTGTAGTCAACAAATTAACGTCTTAGATTCAACTGCGGTCATCATGACATCATGTGACACCTCACTGTCACTTCTTCTGAAAGGTACCAACAGACATTATGCAACTTGGTGTATTTTAATTTGATTTGATTTAGAAATGTATAGAGTGCAGCAATCACCCGAGGGCATCAAGGCGCTGAAGATCAGACGTCTGGAAGAGGTCCACCATTACACCGGCACCAGATAGGGAATTACCCGGAGAATAGCCATGTATTAAGAGCCTTCCTAAAAGGCAGGAGCTGAGGGATGGCCATTATGTTTTGGGGAAGGGAATTCCAGAGTTTGCTTGCGGCCACAGAGAATGCTCTATTGCCCCATTTCTTTTTTTTAGTTCTTGGTACCGCGAGCAACAGTTGGAGAGATGAGCGGAGGGGTCTGCCAGGGGAGTGCCAACTGAACATGGTTTTTAATCTTGTAGACTAGGGAAGATGAAGCGCCTTATGTACCATACAGAGTGATTATAAAGCTAATGCATTTATTGATAGAGAGCTAGTGCAGGGTTTCTAATCCCTTCCCAGCAGACTGTCTTCTGGGAATGTCCAGAACAAGTCTCGCCAGTGCATTTTGCACCACCTGGAGTTTGTGCTGCATGTTCTTGTTTGAATCCAGGTACAGCGAGTTACAGTTGTCCAGTCTGGACGTTACTAGGGCAAGAGCTACCTGCTTACCTGCTGGCCGCTGGATGAGAGGGAAGATTTTTTTAAGCATCCTTATAATCCAGGTGCAGGTGGAAATGGTATGATTAATTTGGACATTAAAGTTAAGTTTAGTGTCTATCAGTACTCCAAGATTCTTAGCCTTCTTACCTGGGGAAGGACACATTCCTAAGGACTGAGGCAAGCAGTTACTATTCCAGCTTTTTGTCCCTGAGCCGAATATCATAACTTCTGTCTTGTCCCAATTAAGCTTAAAAAAATTACATGACATCCAATCTGCCACTTTAGTCATGCAACCAAGAATATTCTCTGACATTGAAATGTTCCTTCCTACACTTTTATTGTGATTTTGATACAGTGGGTTGAAACCGCAACTCGAATTTCAGCTAATGTTGACATTAAACGACCATTTTATAATTTAAAACCGAAAAAACATAGGTCCTTGCTCAATTTCCACAGTAAGTTACACATTTCAGTGCAACAAAGAACATTCATGCTTTAAGTATGGACATAATTCCTTGGACTGAATTTCCATTAGGGCTGTGGGGGTGAACTGCGTTTACCAGCTAGACGAATGCCATCATTTTGGCTGAGACGTCGCGTCTGCCAATTACAGAGTATAATGGCTAACCAGAAAAGCTTTCCGGACCATCTATACTATAGCACTGCCACCTGAAAAACAACGATCTTGGTGACTTGGCAACATGTCTCTCTCAAATGTAAAGTTTCACTTAGTACGTAAAAAATTAAGCTGGAACATACAATTTAACAGCACAATGTTATAATATACAAGCAAAATGTACGTTGCAGTTGCTCAGCTGAGAGGCAAAAACAGAAAACAACCGTGTAGGGAGGAGCAGTGGAAGGGGGACCATTACAGGAGCCGCAGCCAGATAATAGAGAGCTCCAGGGGAGCATGCATTAGGGGCGATGCAAGCCTGCACAAGGGTTGGATGCGCAAGCATGGTGTCCTCGTTTCTCCTGTTCCGTCACAGGGTACGGCTGATGGCCTAAGGCCGTGACAGTAGCCACCACGACCAGAAAGCACTAGACAGACAGTAATGGGGTGATCGAGGGACTAGACTAAGAGGGTACAATGCTGCTTAGACCACTTATGAAAAATACAAAGCAACAACTGATACAACTCACCCCAAAGGAGGAGTAATTTAATTTGTTTCAGACGGCACAATTCGGGCCTAACAAGTACCTCGGACTGCCCAATCCTCTTTGCTGCAGGGTTTGTGAGGGGGGATGTGGGGGAGAGTGACTTACGGCAGGGAAACACGACTGCTAAAGCCAAAATGAACAACATAAAACCCCACAACATTTGCAATACAAACCAATTTACCAGAAAGAAAACCTGGTCAGTGATGTCATCAGTGATGTCACTGACCATGTGATGAGTGATGTAATATGTTAGGTCATAAGCAGTGCATTGCTGTGCCCCCGAGTCATAGTTAACTCCGCTAACTGTAATTGCTGAATTTCTCTGGTTTTATGAGTAAAATCTGACCCTAACTATAACGTCCCTGTAACCTTTGTTTTTTGTGTTTATGTCTAAGGTTTTTAAATGTTAATTTCTGACTATAAAGTCCCTACAACCTTTGGATATGTATATATATATATATATATATATATAGATATATATTGAAAAAGACAGTGGAGGCTGTTGAAACGCGTCACCTACCTGTTTGTAGCCTGAATAAACGCGAATTGAAGCAATCCCGAACGTGCTGGAGTCTGTATCAAATTGTTAAGCAGACGTTGTAACGAAGAATATATATATATATATATATATATATATATATATATATATATATATATATATTATTTATTTATAAAATGTATATATATATATATATATATTCATTCAAATCCGTCCACAGACATATATATATACACTTTATAAATAAATGTCACAAAAGAAATAAAAAAATATAATTACCCTGTTGAGATTTGTCGATACTCTTCATGAAGAGACTATAGTAGCCGTTCTGAGAACTGCTGCCACTGCCCAATAGAAGTATACCGTTCTGCTTCCAATTTTTCAGAGTATCACATACATTTTCAATTTGTTCTGTCATCCATTTCAATTTGTCTCATTAGTTCAGTTTCACTTTTTTTTTTTAGATAATGGTTGATAACTGAGTACCACGCATCTGCTGCAAAGGGGCTAGAGCCCCACAGAATAGGAGATTTGGAGCGTGTCAGAGACAGAGGAACTCAGAATATGATATTTGCTTGGATGGGGTCCCTTGCATGCCACTCAGTTTGAAGGCTAAACATATCTCTCAATTTGAGCAAGTCAGTGGCGTAGCAAGGTCAGGTGGTACACGGTGCGGAAAATTTCTTGTCACCCCCGGCTTGACAAAATCGTAAAAATATGCGTTTAAAACACATATTTTTGCCATTTTGTCACCCCCCTCAGTGATGTCCTGTCACCCCCAGCTTGACAAAATGGCAAAAACATGTGTTGTCAACCCCCTCAGTGATGACATCCGGAGCAGCCTGCACCCACCGCAACCCCCTTCCTACGCCACTGGAGCAAGTGTTTGTGTGTGCATGCCCGTCACCCCTCTATTTGAAGATATACACACATTTTTAGGTCTCGCTGAGACAGCGAAAGCTGTCTCTTTGAGACATTTTGTAAGTGGGTTTTTAAAGTGCTTCCCCTGGCATAGAGCTACAGTGCACGAGGCGTGCACGCGCGCAAAGCAGCCATATGGCTTTACGTCGCTCTCCCTCGTAGCCCCTCTCCGCCCCCTTCCCTGCTGCTATTTCACACGTTTTCATCAGAACTCCCGCTTCTCTCCCCCACTCCCCCACCATCGCGTCTCGCGCGTCCAATGCTTGTTTAACTTGAGGCGCGCGCACGATCTCATTTCCGCTCTACGCTTGTCTTTACTTCAACTCAGTTCCAGCCTGCGGTCGGGTGCGCTTCATTTCCTCATACGAAAAGTAAATCTCTCGGGACTCACCCTCGAGTCACTCCTGGACACTCCTGAGCCTCCTCCCTCATCGCTTCTATTGACTTCCCTGCACTACACTACCATGAGCCCGGCGCGGGTCCTGTGGGCTTGACGTGCTGCATTGGTGAGTTGTGTTTTTTTCAGTGCATTTTGCGAGTTTGCACTTCATTTTATTTTTTTAATTGAGGCGCGCGTGCCATCTCATTTCCGCTCCTGACTTCCTTCCTTTCCCTCACTTTCACTTCTGCTGTGCGCGCACCACCACTTTTGTTGTTGTCTCAGTTTTATATAGCGCTAACTCGATATGAAGCTATCAGAGTGCTTTACATGAGCGCCAGTTGTAATACAGACGACAAAGGGACACATTTGTTTTTTCATGCACGGTGAGATTAAGTGACTTGCACTGCATTACAAGTTAAACTGTCTGCGGTAATCTGATTTAGATGCTACGTCACATCAGATGTATTATATTATGGTGTTACTTTTATAAAGAGTGTTTTACCTCATTGCATTAACGGATGAATTTAGATGAACGCAGGCGTGTATACATCAGTGGCATTGAAGGTGGCCGGGATTCATTGGTGTGGGAGAGTGCTCTTTGCCCGGTTCATAACGGTGGCATTCCACACAGTAAAAGGGTAGGTGGTTAAATTTACCTTGTTTGCACTGGTGCCCGTGCACACATGCTACGTCACAGCCAGGACACTCAATCCAGGCTGCCTCCTCCAAAGAGAATAACTGGCGTCGACAATAGGTTCTGAGACACGGGAGAGGACAGTGGCCTCAGTAGGCAGGTCCGTTCTTTTGACAGACAGTCCCCCGGCAAAAATAGATTTGCGCCATGATCCGTTTCCTTCCCTCACTGTTTTTCCATCTGTCCCTCCCATTCTTTTTGTTGTTGTCTCAGTTTTATATAGCGCAAACTCGATCCCAAGCTATCAGAGTGCTTTACATGAGCGCCAGTTGCAATACAGACGACAAAGGGGCACATTGTTTTTTTTTAGGCACGGTGAGATTAAGTGACTTGCACTGCATTACAAATTAAACTGTCTGCGGTAATCTGTTTTGTATTATGGTGTTACTTTTATAAAGCGCGTTTTACCTCATTGCATTATCGGATGAATTTAGATGAACCCAGGCGTGTGTACATAGGTGACTGTGTATTAGCAAATAACATCATCACGGAAGACAAGCAAAACCTGTCCGTTTTACCTCCGTTTGTGAGATTAACCTTGAGGTTGTGTCTCGAAGGATGTATTTTATTTTTCTGTGAAGAATGCTTTGATAGTTTGATTCCTCACCGGCCAATGTGGTAAAAACAAGTATTGGCAAAACCAGTAGGTCTGGTATTGTATACCATCTTTTGGCTTCGTCATGGACCTTTTAGTCTGCGAAAACACACTGCCCTTATAGTATGGCAGTGCAGGCTGATCAATGAAAAAAATAGGCTTTGATTATTACTTTTCTGCTTGCCCAAATTTCTTGATATTTTAAAACGACTTCAACTCATTTTGCTTGATGTGCTCAATTTACCCATCTCGTGAAATTGTAAAGGTTTCAAAACTGCCTTGACACACAGAAGAACAGACAGCAGAAACCATTATGTGAGTTTATTATCCAGCAAGGGCCTCCTAACACCCTGCTTGCCTATCCAGCTGTTGTACATAGATTCTACAAGACATCCTTAAAACATTCCAAACACTGTTCTAGATCTGCAGGGTCATAGGCTAACGGGGTGAGAAAGATACCACATGGCTGTGTGCTGAAGCTCTTCATAACTGGACTGAACATGCTTTGTTTTAGTGAGTGTGTGTTTCATGTATGTACTTTTGCCCTCATTATGTTTCATAGAGGTAGTCATGTAAGTGCCTTCAGTACACTGATGTATTAGGTCTAGGTTTTTTAAACAAAATCCCAAACTCGTAAACCCTACTTCCATGTTTGAACACGTTGTTATACAGGGCAATAACTTCATCTCTCAAATCTTCAGTTCCCGTATATGTCAAGTTGGGGTGATGCTTCTTCAGTCACCCAGGCCAGACCTTTCAATATCCTAATAGATCAAGGAGTGACCATGATGCCATCATTTCAGCAGTGTTGGAAGTCCGATAATACGATTTATGGTCCCTCTGGAAACTGTTCCCATGTTTGGCCTATTCTCATTCCTTACAATGGTAGCACTGGTATTCACACAAGTAAACTAAGCCCATGAAGTCTATTTTAACTGTTTACCTGTTGATGCAATGTCAAAAATGATGAAATGATGCTGAGCTTTGATGCCCTTGTTTTAGGTTCATTGCATTGTGTCCCTGTGGCTCCTTGAGTAGAGGGTATGTTGTATCCTCAATAGGAATGAATTCTTCAAAGCATAGCCCCTCCAGAGATTCTCTGACTCTTGTACTACAAGATGAACAGAGATGAACTGAGAACAAGTATTGGCATAGCCAATAGGTCTCGCTTTTGGGACCTTATAAGTGTTTAGCCATGCAACAGTTGATGTTGTTGCACCACGGATATTGAGCTGCATAACTAAATACTTATAAGGTCCCAAAAGCGAGACCTATTGGCTATGCCAATGCTTGTTAAGAATGATTCTACTATAAATAATTGTCATTCCAAGAAGTAAACATTGTTTTTGTAGCCACATTCACATTAATTCATCTTCACAGAACTTTATGTTTGGGTCCAGGTTCAAAACTAGACAGCAGAAACCAGAAGGGGCGGAATAAAGTTGGTGAAATGATGTGATGGAAACAGTGGTAATAAGCAAGGTGCAGTATATTTTGTACATATTTGTATTATACATTCTTGTAAATTGCAGCATTTTGTTGTTATACTAAACTCTGTTCTTACTATGTATACAATCAAGGCTTTGATTGTGCTAGTGCTTTTTGCACAAATGTTTTAACTTAGATTTTAACCTTTTGGAATTCTGATTTAATAATCTTTTATCTGGAATGCTTTTATGACTTGCTCAGTCGAATAAAGCTTCTTTGACTGATTGGTATACTAAATTTCTACCTTCCCCATTCAGTACTATTCCATCCCCCCCAAAAATATTTTTCTATCGATCTGGGTAAAATATAGGTGGACAAAAACATGCATTTGCCATTTTAAAATCCACACACAGCAGGATAAATCGAATCATAGATTCACAGAGTGCACTTACAATGATGGAAAATGGTGGATTTCCCATCAGTGTAAGTTTAACGTTAGGAGTGGGAAGCTCCTAATGTGGATATTTAGGGCCTCATTTAGAGAAGTGGCGCATCGCAGCGATGCGACACTTCTCAGTGCACCCTCCTTGCGACACCAATGATGCGTCATATTTGCTGTATGATGCATCATGTCGCAAGGAATGACAGATACATCAGTATTACTGACGTATCTGTTGACCTAAAAATTGGCGCATTGCTGGAGTTGTGTCAAAAGCCTGTCGGAACTCCAGCAATGTTCCTTCCACATGGGGCAAGCCCCATGTGAAAAGGACCTGTGGCACCCTTACGCCATGAGGCAGGCGTAAGGTTTTGACGCATTGGCGGCATAGAAGTGTTGGAGTGAAATCTCATAGATTTCACTGCGACACTTCTACGGGGCTTTGTTACGACGGAACGCCCACCCTGCATAAATTATACCTGACGCAGGTATAATGTAGCGCAGGGCTTTACAAGGTGACCGATCTGCCTAGATGTGTCACCTTGTGAATATGCCGCAATGTGGCGCATATTGTATGCCACCGCAGGATCACGACAAGTGACACAACGGCAGCTCAAAACAGGCACAAGGGTTCATAAATAAGCCCCTTAGTCTGTGAACACAGTTTCCAAGGCCATTCCAAGCCTGGAATCATTGATTACTCTACTTGTAAAAGAAAAAAGGTTGGGCATGCTTTCATTCAAGGTAGGAATGAGGATGGAGGGAACACCCGAAATTGCAAGTGAGTGTGGTTAAAATGATTTTTACATTTGGAAACTCATTTCCCTGGTGCACAGAAAAAATAATCTTAAACGTGCCAATTCACATTGCCACCTGCCATACTATTTGCAAATGTTCTACTTAGTGGAAAATCAATTTGAGTAAATGGTAGCCTTTTGTAGAACTTCTGGAAACCTGGTAATGTTGATCAATGCCTCGACTACTTTTTGTGATGTTTATGATCCCCCCAAAAATTGGAAATCTACTCAAAGCATAGGAGGAAACCTTTGGGAGTTGACTTTCGACATTTTAAAACTGGCTGTAAGCAGGCTAATAGTTGCTTGCACCACAATCTGCAAAGATGCTTCGAAGCCAAGACATTCTACTCTGCAATGGAAATTGAAATAGATATAGCCTATTCAAATGCACATTTGTGTAAGCCTTTCTCCATTCATCGTTTGCTGTGCAGGGTTGTGCTTGGCTGCACCCCACACTCCTTCCTCAGGCAAATGCGTGCAAATACTTGACACTTGGGCGTATCCCGCTTTCACGGTGTGAGTAATCATTTGTAAAACAAATTCTGGCAATGGAAAAGCACTTTGGTGCCTTGGCACATTTTCAGAGGTGTACTGCACACACAAAATTAAAAGACAGTGCTCCCTCGTGAACAGGGAAAAGTATTGATTTGTACTAAATCTCTGTAACACCTTCTGTTTCCATGCTCCACGGGGAGCAGACCTTTACAATTTATTGCATTATGCATACTACAGTGTCATTTAATAAGCAATTTTATCAGCAAACATCTCTTTGACTATTATTTAGGAATATTTATAGGTGGGAGCATTTGTGAAAATCTCAGCATTCCACTGAGAGGAATATTTTGTGGGGGCGTGTGATGGATCCCTGACTGCAGCACTATTTTAGGTTTCCTGCTCAGATCTGTGTAAGCTAGAGATGCTTGGGAGGCACAAGTGCCTTAATTGATTCATTTAACACGGCTGTCTATATTGTAAATGCTATATTTACAGCGTGTCTTTGCCATAATGTATACATTTCAAGGAGAGTAAACAAAACATCATTCATTTAATTAAATTTTCATAAAATAATTTATGCTACAGACACATGAGACATAGAGGAAATGTAGGCTGCGCATCATTACAATTGGACTTCAGGCCATAGATGTGCACAAATAGAAATCAAACTGATTTAATAACACACCTACGCACGTTTTCCTTTCTCGTATGCACCCATGAATCCTTCAGTGAGCGTAAAAATTCCAGCAAAATGTTTGCTGATCTTTCAATGGAACGTGGGAACGAAATTCTATCACTAAAAAATAGTTCAAAACTTCCAATAGGTGGCACCTGTGAGGAGTTGTATGTCAATAAAAATAAATGTTCAATTGCCAAATGGCGAGAGAAAATCACCGATAAAAAATTGTCAAAGAAGGTAGGGGCATATTAGCAAGGGCCGGCGATAAATATCGCAAAGCGCGCTTCGCGCTTGCATATTTATCGCCAGCTATCTCTGGAATCTATCTCCCAGTAAGGGAGTTATCAACAACGCACATCGCCGAGGTGATAAAATGTCCAGAGATAGTGTGGATATCGCCCTTTTCCATGGTGGAAAACGGAGATATCCTAGATGATAGGGCCTGTAGTCTTAGCCACAGAATCCACCCCCCATGTTAAATATGCCTTAGTCAGGAATTTAACAGACATTAAATTCCTGCGTTAAGGCATACTTAACGCGATTTTAAAAATCGCCACCCTTCCTTGTTAATAGCGCGAAGCTGCCTTCGTGATATTTTCCCTGGTTGGTTTCACAGCCACGCCTACTTTGCATCACATTAGCGATGCAAAGTTAGGCATGCTGGAAACGAGCTCTAAGTCAGCAAAACACGCAATAGCGTGTCTTTGCTGATAAGGCAATGAAATTATCGCCACTTTTGGCCAGAAAACGGACGCAAAAGCGGCGAGAATTTCATAGCGCCGCCTTGATAATATGCCCCGTAAAGTTGTGACTTACTAAAATGTATATTCATTTAAAGACACTGACATTTCTCATTGTTAAAAAGACGTAAGCATATGCAATGCAAAAAAAATAATTAGGGCACAATTTACATTAGCTGCAGTAGCGGTACTGTACAAATATGCCCTGACTGCATTTTGTCATGGTGAACCTTACAGCTTCCTGGCTCACCCTCACGCATCAGCAAGGCCACTTCACAGTCACTAGCAGTCACTGACGAACAGAGGGTCTTCGAGTAAATATTGAAGATGGACCGACAAAAACGGAGTTCTAACACTTACAAGTGGCGTAAGCAGTGCCTAATTTGTAAAAAAAAAACATAAGTACCAGGGCTCTTGTCAGGGGGCCACTGTATCTTGCAACACACATTGCCCCAACCATGCTGCTAGTGATGGTAACAACACAATTATTAACCATCACACCACACAACTACAAATGTGACCATTCTGACTATTTCAGGCCCCTAAAGGTATAAGAATGGCTTGAGCAGCAGTTAATACATTCTTTAATGTGCAACAAATTAACAATTAACTGTTGTTGTGATCACCTCTACATTGGTCAAACAGCGGCACCTTGTGACAGACTGTCACAAGCTCTGGTGTTGACAATCAAGTGTCAGTGCCTGTGAGAAGTTGGCCTGGCATACGTTGTCCACTAGTTATAGTGGGCGCCTTGCACCAGTCCAAACAACCCATATTGATGATAGGTTTAAAGAAAACCTTTATTGAAAGCTATCCGAGTGGTAGCTATGGGGAGCAGCCTTCAGGCTAAGTCTTGAAGGAGTGTAAAGCAGCTTGGTTTCCCAGATTTTAACCTCATGAATCACTAAATGAAAGGAGAATCAAACAAGGTATATATATATAAAATATATGTATTTATTTCTAAACACTCTCTACTAATCCCTTTATGAGATTAGAGAGTCAGGCACACAATAATACAGTTCTAAAAAGACAGTAAATAGCACAATATACAATGGGCCCTAGGGGCGGACCGAACCATATATTAAGACTGTGGTATAAGAACCACGACTTGACTAGACACAGTGCCTAGAGCACGTAGAATCGCTGGGACCCCAAGGAACCACCCAAGGTAGTGACACAGGAGACCTACGGGGACGTGTGCAAAGTGAGACCACAGCTGGGAGCTCCGTACTATTCTATGGGAAGTCGCAGTTGGAATTTTAGAAGTTAAGGACACTTAGGAGAGGACTTTGAGCAAACCCCTTTAGACATAGGAGGTTCTAGGGCCAGCACCCATGGGAGCACCATAGTACTCGAGTTACCTCACCCAGGGAATCCAGGTGCATAGGTGTCAACTGGTGTCGGGAATCGTCGTTGATTTCAATGGCGATCTGCTGCAAAGTGCTGCTGCCGGGAAGGAGAGAAGTGTCCGGTGTGATCCAAGCCTGGATCAAAGATCAGAAGAACCTGAAAGCAGAGAGGACACAGTCAGGGTCACTTGCTAGTGACCAGGGGCACGATAGACGAATGCCCACCAATGTCAGGTGTTTAAGGTGCGAAGAGGTGAAATTTGACTCTGCAGCCATGAGGACCAGGAGGTGTCGACGACAACCAGGAGCTGGATTCAAGCTGTCCCACAAAGGATGTCGAGTGCTGTGGTGTTGGTGCCTGGATTGAACCCAACAAACCTGGCAACAAGCAGCCCACGCAGGAAGAAAAACGATGTTTTGGTGCGGACCAGCAAGCTCTGGGGGACTCCCCAAGCAATGGAGAGTCAGGGCACGTCTGGAGCAACCAGGTAAGCACAATTAAGGTTAAAGTTACCTTCACAGGGACCTACCAGTCAATGGACCAGGGATCGCAAAGGGACATCAAGAGAAAACACAAAGGGCCAGCTCACAGAACACTCGTGGAGTGTAGGCGGGCAATCTTCGGTGCAAATGCTGCTCAGCATTGGGGCTACAAGTAATCCAAAGCTCAGCTGTAGGATTCGTTGGAAAGCTGATGCTTCTGAAAATGGTCGCTGTGTCCAGGGGTTCTGGTTGCACGGTCTTCCACGAGGGATACAGGCCTCAGAATTGCTGAGTGCACAGATCGACCTCAGAGTCCACGGAAACCCACCTCCTGTGTTGCAAAATTCTTCGGAGTCCGGCAGGAGCTTCGGAGATGCAAACCGGACAGATGCGTCTTTGGTGCCTGCCAAGCAGGGGAGTAACTCCTTTACTCCAAGGGAGATTCTTCAGTCATCTAGTTCAGTGTAGATCGTCGAAGTTCCAAGATTCTGTATCAGAGTTAGGTGATATTGTAAGGGTACCCCAGTTTCCAATCTGGAGTGTACCTAAAGTACTGGGAATCATTTTAGAGTGGAAGCAGCTAGGCTGGGATCCTGGTTAGCAGGGCCCCAGACAGACTAAAGTCGAAAAACAGTGAAACATCAGCAAAAAGTGGGGGTAACTATAAGAAGCAGATCCTACTCTCCTACAGTGCCGAGCACCAGAAACCACCGGCTCAAATTAAGCACTAGGCGTAAGGGTCTGATAGCATCATGCAGGACTTCTCTGTGTATCACCCTGTGAAACTAAATTCCCTCAGAAACGTGCAGTTGAATGCCTGTCAGAGAGTGACCTCATATGCTCAGAACAGCCACTGGCAGCCAGGTATTATTAGCATTGCTTGTAAGACTCAGGGAATAAATTCTAATTTTCTGCATATTGCATGGGCTGGGCCCCAACACCTTAAAGCAAAAAACAGTCACTGACCTCAACTAAGGCAAGTCGGAGATTTTGATATCTGGATCTGCTACACCTGTTTTTTGGTTGAATTGAGGAGCAGCCCCCCTCTGAGAATGTCTGACTGCAACTTGGATATCATCCTGAAAGATACTTTCCTGTGCAGTACTTCTTTCTAAATATATATAAAAGGAAGGGACGGGGAAATTCATGTTCCAGTATACACACTGCCCAAGTAAACGTTACAAATTATCTGTGTACTGTTCCGATACGTGGCAACCCCAGAGAAATTATCCCGAGCTGGGTGTAGGTACCCAAAGAAGCATGAGCTTGCCCTCACTCACCCAAGGGTGACATGTTTCATCGTAG
The DNA here is from genome assembly GCF_964204655.1 of Triturus cristatus. Classification (NCBI taxonomy): domain Eukaryota; kingdom Metazoa; phylum Chordata; class Amphibia; order Caudata; family Salamandridae; genus Triturus; species Triturus cristatus. The sequence continues at coordinate 223,075,744 of NC_140582.1, forward strand.
GGCGGTGCTCCTCGCCAGGCCGGGGATGCAATGCCTGGCGGGCCACACAAGAGGACAATTTATCAGAGATCTTTTAATTGAAGCCGATGGAGCAATGTGGGGTCAAAGGTGGATAACCCCAAAAAAGTGAGACGATTGGTGTGGAGTATAATCAGCTACCACCTAGTTGTCGCCAAATTATTTTATGAAGAATCACTGGGGGTTTTGAGTTAAAAAAAATGGCAGGAAAACGCAGGATGTAATGGTCCAGGTCCCTGCAAGTGAGCAGTGAACCAGTCACTCATAGGCCAGCTTTGGTTTATGCAATGGGTCGACATGTTTCATACCACAGGCAGCCGTGAAGCGGTCTATTGGCATTTCATCAGGACCAGGTAGTGTATACTGTGAACTAATCTTCTTGATAGAGTAAGGGGTGCTAACATTTTTGACCCAACTCAGGTATTGTAAGGTAAGGTGTCATCTAGCAACTTCCCCTTAGTTTGGAGCACTGTGCACTATAATGTACAGCCCTCGGCACCGAGGAAATTAGGGGGCATATTATCAAGACAGGCGATAAAATTATCGCCGCTTTAGCGTCAGAAAACTGCCGCTAAAACTGCGATAATGGGATTGATAATATGCTCTATGGAATTCTAATTGAAGCTCAGGTTAGATGTCCTTCACATCTAGCATGGGCTTCAATTGGAATTCCATAGAGCATATTATTAAGCCCATTATCGCAGTTTTCTGCCGCTAAAGTGGCGATAATTTTATCGCCTGTCTTGATAATATGCCCCTTAGTAAGTAAACAAATGGGGAGTATCAGCCGTGGGTACACTTACTCGTCTCCTCGCGTGTGTGGTCTTGTGCACCTACCCTCTGCCTTGCCATCCGTAGGTAGCAGTTTGGGAAGGCAGTACATATAAGTCAGCTGGAATGGTACGAGGGCTACAATGAAAGGGGAGAGCCGCGCATCTTCCGGATACATCACGTAAGGCGAGGGAGTGTCTCCAGCTGCCTGATTGGACCACTAACAGGCAAGCGTGCACATCCCAGAAGTGGGGATGCCGGCGCTCCTCATTGTTAAGATGCAGCAAGAGGGGGTGTGTCACCTGCAACATATGTGAAAGGCTAACTGGCTGCTGTACGGGCCCCAGAAATGGGAGTGTCGACATATGCTAGTATTAGTGAAAGACACGTGAAAGATGCGTGTCAGGATGAGGCCCTTTCGAAGACAGAGGGAGAGAAACCACTGCATGTAACTTATGTCAAATGACAACTGGTTCCATCATAAAATGCCCCTAAGTTGAATTGCTGTCAGAATTGCGTCTACCTCATTACATGATACAGATATGTGGGGATGACCACCCGAGTATCAAGACTAGGATATGTGAGCATGTCAGGGAGGCCTTCAGCATGTCCTTGAACCACTTATTTTGTCTTGCATGGAAGTGCTTTCCCTGAGTGAGTTCTCAGTAGAAGAGCTATTTGGGGATGCGCTCATATGACATTCTGACAACATGCCTAGCCCATCTGGCCTGGGGTTTCATCAGCAGTGTATGAACTAACAGCAGACTGGCTCTGGAGAGGACTTCAGTATCTGGCACTTTCTCCTACCATCGGATTCTCAGAAGCTTGTGCAGACAGAACATGTGAAAGTGATTGAACCATCGTGCATGACTCTGGTAGACAGTCCACATCTCGTAGGTGTACAGTGGAGTTGGAAGCACCATTGCTCAGTAGACCTTCATCTTCATTAGTAGGCTGATCCCTCAAAGTTCCCAAACGTCGAAGTGCAATCTGCCGAAGGCAGAACTAACTTTCACAATTCTGCAGTTTACTTCAGCACCCATTGACACTGCTCGGAAAAGGGCACTGCCCAGGTACATGAAGTGGTCTACTGCCTGCAGTCTCAGTTCATTTACAGTGGTGGATGGTTCTGTGTATGTAGCGTGGGCAGCTAGCTGGCGCATAACCTCAGTCTTAATGTTAACGACAAGACCAAAATGGCAGCGTGCAGATGGGAACTTGTCCATACTGGCTTGCAATTCTCACTATCTACTAGCATTCAGCGCACAATTGTCGGCTAAGAGAAAGCCTTGCAGCACAATTTCCTTAACCTTGTTGATGGCATGTAGTTGCATCAAATTGTACATGACTTATCAGACGTGCAAGCTTAGACATCATTACATACACAACATGTATCACACCTGGAACAGCATTTAAGCATATTTCAGGCATGGAAGGCCCAGAACAAAGTACAGAGTTGGGTGAGCCACTGAAGGTTCGAGCCAGTTGCTAGACTCTGGTGCAGCTCGAGTTCCTCTAGAGCACTCGAGCCCAAAATGCGCAAGCTTTCTTGTGGCTGCAGCTGCTACTCAATGCTCTAAGCTCATGCACCAAGAATGAAAGACAAACTATTAAACTTTGATGTCAAACAGAAGCAAGAAAAGGAATACATGTTAGGGCCTGATTGCGAGGTAAATCGGGTAGCCTCCGACCGCAGGTGGGAGGCTTTCTGACTTACATTGTTGGTTTCAAATCCAACAGCCTTATTATGATGAAGGCTGTTGGATTTGAAACAGGTTGGTCGGAGCGACTGGCTTCTGACTGGCTCAAGGAGCTTGTCGGCTAATCAGAGGCCGCCCATAATTCCCTATGTACGGCGTTTACGCTGTGGGGATTAAGATGTCGGTTTCCGACAGACTTTTCATGCCGGGCTTTCTGACATGAAAAGCCTGTCGGAAAGCGACTGTGGAGGCCCCTAGCAGGGTCTCCTTGCCACAGCGGCCTCCGGTTGGAGGCCTGGAGGGCACCTATGGTGCCCCCCTGTTCATCCCTGCACCGAATGGAAGGCACCGTCAGGTGCCTGCCACGAGGTGCAGGGATTAACAAAAACACCCATTTCTCTACAGGAGTTTGTGCTACAGCCAGTTTACGGCAGCAGCACACGCTCTCATAGAGAAAGGGGAGTGTGTGGAGTCACATCCTGATAATGCGGTCAGGAACGCCAACCGGAGGTCGGTCGGTCCCGATTCCGCAACGGTGTCAGCCCGACATTGTAATGAGGGCCATAGTGGCTGAATTACAGTGTGAAACCAGAAAACCTGGGATCAATCCTGGCCTGGCTACTCGATCAATATGAATGATTCTAGGCAATAAACATATTTAATTGTGCCTCCTAATTTTTTCATTACTGCATATAAGTAAACCTTGAAATATGTGAGGATATGCACGTGCTGTACAAAAATCTCTCTTGTGTTTGACCTAATTGGCTATAATGCTGTTCCGTGTAAAATAGGGATGCAGCCCAACATAAAGGTGTAAATGACAACTATCTTGCCACTTAGTTCATTATTGGTTGTCATCGGAGTGGAGGTGGGAGCATGAATGTTTCGGTATTCAGACAAAATATCGAAATTAAAATATCGTCTGTCTGGCTGCGGCATTCTGGACAGTCTGGAGTTTGCAAAGAAGTTTCTTGTTGATTCCGGCTTAGAGAGCATTGCACTAGTCCAGTCTGCTGCTGATGAGTTCGTGTGTGACAGTTTTTCTGGATTCAGTTGGGATCCATCTGAAGGTCTTTCGAAGCATGCAGAGGGTGTTGAAGCAGGTTGAGGAGACGGCGTTGATCTGGCGGTTGATTGTGAGAGATGAGTCTAGTATGATGCCGTGGTTTTGTACGTGGTCCGTTGGGATGGGGGTGTTTCAGAGGGCAGAGGGCCACAAGGAGACATTCCATGTGGAGGGGGTGGAGCAAAGGATGAGTACCTCTGTTTTTTCTGAGTTGATTTTCAGGCAGCTAATCTTCATCCAGGAAGCAATGGCTTTCATCCCTTCTTTGAAGTTGTGTCTGGTGATGCTGGTTTTGTTGGTGAGGGAGAGGACCAGCTGGTGTCGTTGGCGTATTAGACGATGTTGAGCCCGTGGTTCCTGATGATGGTTGCGAGGGGGGCCATGTAGACATTTGATTGGAGCGGAAATACAAAATTTTCCCCTCTGCACTCCAATAGTTTGTTTAATGTTCTACTGGCTGGAATGGGTATAGAAAACACTATGGGCCTCATTATCATGTCTGTCAGAAAGAATTCCGAACAACTCAGTTTCTGAATGGTTTCTGACGACTGGGGTTCGGGCATCCGACCGACCGATTACAAGGTTTCCGAACAGCGTTCGGTTGGACTCCCATTGACTTCAATGGGAGCCTGTGTTCTGACTGACAACACAGGCTACCATTGACAAAAAGGGTGGTTCCGGAAAACCTTATACCCTGTGGCGGGTACCCCATGGTGCCTGGCACACTGTGCATGGTTGGAAAGAGGGGACACATGGGTACCCTCAGTGGCCCTGACCAAAGGCCTACGGGTGAAGGGGGGCCTGCTACGGGCCCCCAAAGTCAGATTCAGACAGCCTATCCATGTCGGACAAACCGATCCGCAAAAGCTGTCCGGATCTGACATCGTAATCACTCCGTCGGAAACGTGGTCCGTAGAGACGTAAGAGTCTGCTCCGACCAACTCTGAGTCTCCGAATGCCATTCGGATGCGAATCGGAACCGAGTCGGACAGTCCGAACGGTTTCCAACCATCGTAATCGGTCGGTCGGAAATATTTATGAGTCGGTCGGAAACAAGGGTTCTGACACAGATTCGGACAATCCGAATGCGGTTCGGAGCCTTTCCGACCACCATCGCAATTGGCCCCTATCTATCTGCAATCCAACACTTTCATTACTGTTGTATTTACTGAAGGGAGATTTGTAAGTTTTTAGTTAGCTTTGATATTTTTGCCTCGTGTAAAGTGGGAGTGGTACATTTTATATATATTTACTATAATAATTTGTGCAGTTTAGCAGAAATTGTAGTCATAATAGTATACGTATAAAAAACTTATATATATATATGTTTAAGTTGCAAAAATGTATATTGTTATGTTTTTGTTAAATGAAAATTATAATATTTTTAATTAATTATGTTTTTAATGTGTAAAATAATTATTACTAAATGTTAAGATTTATAAGTGGTTTCCTTTTTTAATTTAATTAGTATGCTTTTTTTTTTAAAGATTAAGTGCCTGATTACGATGTCTGGTGGACTCATGTCCACCCGGCACAGCGATCACAATGCGACTGCACATGATGCGGTCGCATACTCCCATTTCTCTATAGGAGCTTGTGTTGCAGCCATAAACTGGCCTCAGCACAAGCTCCTGTAGAGAAATGGGAGTTTCTTTCTGTTAATCCCTGCACCGCATGGCAGGCACCTCGAGGTGCCTACGATGCGGTGCAGGGATTAACAGGGGGGCACCATAGATGCCCCCTCGGCCCCCAACCAGAGGCCGTGGAGGAATGGGGGCCCTGCTAGGGGTCCCCAAAGTTGCTTTCCGACAGGCTTTCAATGTCGGAAAGGCCGACATGGAAAGCCTGTCGAAAACTAGCATCAGAATCTCGATGGCGGAAACGTCATACATAGAGACTACGGTAAGGCTTCCGACTGGCTGACGGGCTCCTTGGGCCCGTCGGAATTCACCGGAATGACCTGCTGGTTTCACTTGCGACCTCTGGCACTGTAAGGCAGCGGTTGAAATTGAAACCTATGATGTCGGCATCATAATAAGGCCCCTAATGTTATTGGTATATGTATGTGTATATATATATATGTGATCAAGGCCACCTGGTGGCCGAAACGCGTAATGACATGCCACGCCATTACTAACCTTTGAATAAATCTTTATGAAGCACGTCTGGTGTCCGTGTGCTTTTCCTCCTCGCCCGCTGGGAAGTGGAAGGATGCGCTTGATACTCATATATATATATATATAGATAGATAGATAGATATATATAAATATATATATATATATATATAGAGAGAGAGAGAGAGAGATAGATATGTATCACAACCAGTCTCTCTCCACAAAAAAAAAGAGTGTGACCAGCTCCGGGGGTAACAAACAGACGGCTTTATTGATGCAATTTGCGCAGGCAAGCAAAGGGTCCCTGAAACGCTAGGCAGACGCGTTTCAGACTTTAAATGTCTTTCTTCAATGCCCGTTTCAGATGTGTCCTTGGTGTTCAAGGGGGTCCGTTGTTCTGATGTTAACACTGTGGCTACTCCTCATCACGTGACCACTCGCCCCTCCTTCGCCTCACAGGTGTAAGGCACCTCGCGCTGTTCCTGCAGCCCAACTGCATACTGGGCGTTGGAGTCCACTGTGTGAGCCCTTCCAGTGAAGAGACTTCAAAAACAGCAAGTGCTGCCTCCAAACATCACTGGACAGTGATTCCACACTGCTGCAGTTATGTAGCAGGTAAAAGCCGCCCTTTGTCCCCCTTATCAGGCAGATCATTTCTGGCTCCTCTCTCCCCATGTGCCAATTTTAATATATATATATCTCTATTTGGGGTACTGGGAGGAACTAATTTTGAGGAAATTAGAGTTTTTTGGCTCCAAAATAGCATTTTGGGTCCGTTATATCGATGATATTTTGTGTGTATGGAAGGGCAACGAAGAAGAGGCAAAAACTTTTTTGGAAACACTTAACATCAATAATTTTAATCTATAATTTACCAGTCAGTGGTCCAACACCAAGTTGGAATTTCTTGACCTTACACTGACAGTACATAACAACAAATTGGAGAGTTCAAAAGCTGCCATCCGTAATCTTTAATTGACAGCATCCCGTTCGGATAACTCCTCCGTGCCAAACGCAACTGCAGCACGGTCGAGAGTTTCGAAAGGGAAGAGAGCATCATGACACAAAGATTCCTTGAGAGAGGCTATTCGAACACCGTGATCAATAAGCCAAAGTTAAAGTTAGAGAAAGAACTAGAGTCTCATTGCTCATTGAAAAAGAAAGACAGGAAATCAGTGAAGATTCTGAAATCAGATTCATTACTACTTATAGTAAACAGGCACACGAGGTCAGAAAGAGTATCATTAAATTCTGGCCCGTGCTACACACTGACAATGATCTCACAAACAACATTGGAACATTACCTCAGATCACTTTCCGAAAGGCCAGATCCCTTAGAGATACTCTTTGTAGAGCTGTGGTACCAACAGAAGTCAAGAGCCTGGGGATCCAAGGGTTTTACCCTTGTCGCAGTTGCAAAGCGTGCAAAAATAGCCGCCAAATGAAAGAGTGTGTTCTGTCTGCTGAGTGTAGACCATTTAGAATCACCAAACACACGTCGTGCAATACTGAATTTGCAGTATATGCCCTTTTCTGCCCATGCAAAAAAGCATACATTGGAAGCACGATCCATAAAGCAAAGAAAAGGGTATTAGAGCATCTTCGTGCTATTAAGAATGGCGACAAGCAGTATCCCATGGCAAGACATTTCCAGAGCGCACACAAACAGAATAATTCATTACTCAGTTTCTGTGTACTTGATTCAGTCAGACTGAATGAGAGAGGCGGGAATAGAGTATTAGATCTAAGACGCCTTGAATCAAAGTTAATCATACAATATAAAACCTTAGTGCCCAATGGGCACAATTGTGATGAGGAAATGGAAGTCAATTTGGGATAGGTTTTTTCATTATGCTGCATCAGTTAGGCATTTCAATATTTGTAGAATAGATTGTGATTGTCTTTCCATCTTGTTTGATATGCTTCATGATTTTATTGTATATATTCAATTTTCTAAGAAGTGTCTTAATTGTGGCAGTCAGTAGTTTGTATTTTTTGAGTGAAAATTTCAGTAATATATTTTCTTTTCTTTCCATAGAAATTGATTAACTCTTGGAAGAATGCAAAAAAGCCAAAGTAATGGTGGATTGTTTCCACCTACAATGATTAAGTATTTAATTGGTCAGTTTGTCTGCTGGTCAGGATTTGTTGAGTAGTCTTTACCCACTTGGGTTGCATTATAAGACTGTCATTGTTTCAGGCGATGTTGCAATGTATGTTACTAAACATCAGTCATAGAGACCCACGTTAAATCCCTTAGAATACTCGTTTTAGTATTTGAACCCTGTATGTTCTCACCCACTTGGGTATGAAAGTTCAGGTTATTTTGTTTTCGTATACGGGTTATTTATGGGGATGTTCACATCATTGTGTGTTGCATTCATTTTTCAAATATGGGATATTTGTTTAACGTTGGGTCTTTCATTTTTTGTATTACGATAGCACTTTTTTGAGAAAAGATTACTTTTCAGGCATGTGACCATATACTTTTACCACTTTAAGATGGCGACCTTGCAATATCGAGTGAGTTAACTTTAACACGCATAGCCTGTTTTCTATGTTGATTGATGGATTGGATTCAATGTACTTTATTTAAACAATGTTGTGAAAGGACTGCCACACTCGTGATCAAGGGATTCATCCCGAAACGCGTCGAGTGGCAATTTTCTGCATTATTAACTAGCGCATTTTGATCGTAAGAGTCCGTGGTTGCTGTCTCTGTTTTTTCATGAAGAAAAACTCAGCTTGAGTTGAATTACTAGAGGTTCGCTTCCTCTCCACGGACCGCCATTGCAAAAGGCGGGGATAGGCGATTGCTCGGCTGCAATTTGCGCCGACACCGAGGATTGGATATATATATATATATATGTATTTGGCAGAGAGATAGCTCTTGGTCCAGAAAGCACACTTTTTTTTTTTAAATGGTGTAATTCCGTTCAGTAGTTTTTGAGAGATTTAAAGATTTACAGATATCGATATTTGAGAATTGGGAGATCTGATTGGCTGAGCCCTCCGAGCACGAGCTTGCCTCTGATTGGCTGCCAACACTTCAAACTAGGAAGTTTTGGCAGCCATCTTGTGCTTCAGAGCGAGGGAGAAGGAAAAAGGTGAGAGAAAGATCAAAAACAAGAAAAGGTAGCAGGGTAAAAACACCCTGAGCCCCCAGGCCTGCTCAGGGGGTCCCACAGGGACCCCCAAATGCAAAAAAGCATTTTATTCTTTTTACATTTTTCGGCCGGGTTGCGCTGGGTGCGCAAACCCTGTCGAAAATGAAAAAAAAACGAGGCGCGGTCTCCCACGCTTCGCTTTTTAAAGCTCTCCGTTGAGCCAGGCCCTGGGGCAATCCTGCATTCTGTAGCGGGGGTCCGTGGGGGCCTCGCAGCCCCGGAGACTGCATCCTCCCCGGGGCTTCATTTGAATAGGGTGGTGGGCCTCGTAGGCCCCCCCACACCCCAGGTACCGCCAACTCCCCAGGGCTTCATCAAAATAAAATTGGGGGGCCTCACAGGCCCCCGAAGTCCTGCGGACTGCCACCTCCCGGGGGCTAAAATAAAACATAAATAAAGTGTGTGGGGGGCTCCAGCCCCCCCACACTGCCCCGGGGGCCACCACCTCCCCTGGTCTTTAAACACTTGGAAGGGAGGTCGCGGTCCCCCCCCCCTGGAGCCCTTGATGGCTCTGGGGACCGCCACTCCCCAGGGCCGGCTCCTGTAATGTCCCGAGGTGCCCACCCCCGGGACATTGCTGTTTGCTATGGCAGGGTGGGAGCACAGCTTCCGCCCTGCCTTAGCAAACACTGCTTTGCTTCATTGAAGCGAGAGCAGGAAAACCTGCTCTTGCTTCAATGAAGCAAAGCAGGACTGCTTTTGAGCAAGGGCTCAAAAGCAATGCCGGCTCCCTCAGGAAGCAGGGAGCCGACGGGACAGTGGGGACATTGGGGCTCCCCCCACGGTCCCCAACAGTGGGGCCAGGCCCCGGGGGATGGGGTCTCCAGGGCCAGAAGTGGCCTGGGAGGGTGGCCATGAGGTCCGCCTCCCCAATAATTAAAAAAAAAAAAAATGGAAAGGATGGGCCCAGGAGATGGAGTCCCCGGGGTCATAATTGGCCTTAGGAGGGGGGCCACGCGGCCCCCTCCAAATATAAATAAAAAAAAGAAAACTTTAGGCCATGCCCCGGGGGATAGGGTCCCTGGGACCTAAATTGGCCTTGGAAGGGGGCCAAGCGGCCCCCTTCCCATTTAAAAAAAAATATATATATATATAAAAACGGGTCATACCCTGGGGGATGCAGTCCCCAGGGTCCCACAAATGGTAAAAGAAGGGGGGCCACACAGCAACCCTTCTAAAAAATGTTTTTTTTTTTAAAGCCTTCATCTCGCAGGAGGCCCTGCCCCCTCTCTGCACCACTCTGCAAACGCGCCCCCTGGCGCGTTGTAAGTTGGGCAATTAATTCCCCTTGAATACTGGCCAACTATCCCACCAGGTACCTCCAGTATGCGTCACAGAGCTGCGTTGCAGAGAGGTGGTCCGAGGCCACGCCTCTTTTTACACCACTTTGCAAACGCACCTCTTGGCGCGCTGCTGGTGGGGCTGCTGGAGCGGGTAGTACAAAATTTTGTATACCTCCCCATTCTGCATGTTTATATTAATCCAAATAATTAATTAATTGTAATCTGTTTGAAGTGATAACTCACCAACTATATTAACAAGAGAAATACACGTGGAAATTGCACTTTGCATGGCTATATTAATTGTGAATTAACTAGTGTACGCATATTAATAGTCCGAAATTTAGAATATTATATGTTATATGCTGCTTTAAGTGATGTATTGGTGATTTGTGCTTTATTTAGTAAGTGTAAACCGCTCTGAGTGTTGCTTCTGCTAGATAAATACACACGCATATGGGTATTAGTAAGGGGATAACATTTTATTAGTCATTTCCATCTTTTAATTACGTTTTTGTGTTTCTTTTGCTTAAGTTGACCATTTCGCCCTATACAAGATGGCTGAACGAGACATTAAACGTGACTGCCTTGACAACACGAGGTTCTGGGTGAAGTGCGAATGCGTCACCGCCAGCAACAGTGGCCTGGACCTGACCCCGGGTGAACATGTACCCTCCAAGGTCATTCCGGGAACCTGTCCAAAGACTAAGAGACAATACTCAATTTAAAAGCCGGAACAAGCAAGTTTGATGACTTCATCTTCCACACCCTGAGAATTGCTCATCGCCAGTCGAACTTGACCAATAAGAAGTCTCTAAACCCAATCTTGATACAATTTTGTTAGTATTTTCATTATAAAAGTAGGTAGGGAATTAGGGTAGGATCGCTCGCTCTATCTCGACGCTACGACCGGCTCGCTCTTCTTTGACAAACTTGATTTCCTGACGTTATGCTGACGGAGAGGACGGTGACACTGCTGGACAGCTGTTATCCTGAATCTATGAGAGACTGAATTGTGGCCTAAACTTTGCAGAAAATTTCTCTTTGACTGATTGACTTAGAGGACGACGTTAGCCAGAATAGGTAAATATGATGCTCTAAAATGCTGATGATGATTTTAACATTTCCTTCAATTTTCTTAGATAAAGTATAATTGATTAATTGACAAATGTGTTGTGTTGATTATTTAAAGAAGAAGATTAAGAGAAAAGTAATAAAGCAAAGGTAGACAAGTAAATCATCAAGTACCAACTCAACTAAATGATCTATCTCCGTATGGGAGGGATATCTTAGGTTTAATGTCAATGTGTTAAAGGTGAGGTAAAGGTATTCCTCTCATGTCAGCGTTGTGAAACGTATTTTCCCTCAGAAAACAGGTCAACCGAGTGTAAGTATATTGGTGTTATGGGCCCCACCAATGAATGTATGTGAGTAAATTGAATGACGAGGTAGTTGGTCTGTGCCGAAGGGGGAATTTGACGTTCTGCGCTGCAGCAGTTTTCTGGTAGCAAGACGATGGTTTTTATTGTTTTGGTTTGGTGATTATTGCTTGTAAATAGCTTATTGATATTGATTTATGTACTAACACTCTATGTTGAGTTGTGTTGAGTTTTATGTTGTTTGCACGGCTTCTGGGATGTAGGAAGGACGAAGTTAGTAACGGTTCCGTAGTAGAGCAGAGGTAAGCGCTGTTCTCGGGAAAGACGGAATTGTTGTTATCCTGTAGGTACACAGGAGAAAACGTGTGACGATTGAAGTTGCATGACGCATTGTCTGGGTTCGATTCGGTGACATCGCCGTGTGTTGCCGTTAGAGACATTTCCTGTGTGAGAGAAGTGTGTATGATAGCGAAGGTTCCCTGTGAAGTTCTGGTCTTTGGTACCAGGGATCCAACTGGCATTCTGATAACGCTTATCACTGGAAAGGTAATAGGTACTCTCTGAGCTTGTTAGAAGGACAAAGGAGAGGTAAGCGCTGCTTTGTTAATGTGTGTTATAATTCTGTAGTAGAACAGACCATTCGCTGTTCTCGGGAAAGACAGGATTCTGTGTGAATGAACTACATTTTCTAGTGTGAAAGTGCGTGAACGAAATAGCATTCAGGTTAATTGTGAAACTCTGGGTTTATTTCTCAGGAGCATTGGGTCTCCAACTATGTGTCTTAAATACTAGAGAAACGGTTAGCTAATGCTTGTTAGAAGGGTGAAGTAGAGGTATGTGCTACTTTATCAATGGAAGTAACGATTCCGTAGTAGGGCAGAGGTAAGCGCTGCTCTCGGGAAAGACGGAATTCTCGTGAGAAAGGTCTATTGCTATTCTTTGGTTAGTGAAGCGGACAATGGAGACGTTTTCATGTTGTTACTAACGGAATTGTAGAAATTGAAACAAAAACGTACTGAGCAGATTTGCAAAGGAGGTGTAGACAGGAGCAGGAGCTGCCGCAGCGGCTGCTGACGTCAGAAGGACCGCGCTGGGATTGGACAGTCGGTCAGAAATGTAAAACGTTCCGGATTGGTGCGTTAGTGTGCACCGCGCTAGGATTGGAGAAATACAGGGTGACGTTAAACGCTCCCTATTGGTGCGTTAGTGTGAGTAGCACTGAGATTTGAGAATTGTGACAGTGACGTAGATGCTCCGGACTGGTGCGTTAGTGTGAGTCGCGCTGTGATTGGATAGAATAGCGGTACAGTTGTAGAGAGAAACTAGTGAGACACGAAAAGAAAGGAAAATGTATTACGATCCACCAGAAAAAGAGAAAAAGTCATGGTTCGGAAAAATTAAGAAGTGGTTTAAGAAAGACAAACCGATCAAAACTAGGGAAGGACAGTTAATTCCTCCGCCGAAAACCCCTGCATCTTTAATGTTTGTGAAATATGGATATCACACCTGTATTTGTTTAGACAACTGGGTTAAGTATACAAAGGAGGACGGAGTATTAGCTTTTCCAGAACATGGTTCATTTAATTTGGCTGTTTTGAGAAATTTGAGAGAGAAAATGATGAATTTAGAACCGAGACCTAGACCGACTCAATTTGAAGCCTTGACGGAATGGGAAGACGAAATGCATGACCGAGAAAGACAGAGAAATGGTAGAGGATATAGGTATCTGTTTGGCAGATCATACGGGCATGAGACGCATGATGATCGAATGAGAAGGTGGCGGAATGCAAGTATGACTGAGGGTTTGTTTCCCGTAAGAACTGCAGGAGAGCATGAAGGACGAAAGTGTGTAGAAAAGAGGCATAATGTGGAGACAATATGGAGGGAATGAATCCGAGGATGATGTTCTTGATGAGATGTTCTATAAGAATCCACCACCATACCGACCAGAACCAGAAATATTAACTCCAAGTGCCCCAATGAAAGAAACAGTACGAATCATAAAATCGGAACCAGAGTTCCAAGATTTAGGAAGAAACAATCCTACTAGAGAGGTAGAAAAGAAATCTGGAGGAAAATTGGATGGAGAAAATTCAGCAGAATTAGCCAAAACAACCCTAGAACTAACGGAGAAAATGAGAGAATTAAATAAGAATCTGGAAGCAGTAACTGTACCAGTAATGATAGGTCCAATAATGCCTATTTTTGACAAGCAAAAAGACAGTGAACATTGTTTGACAGTCCCTTATAAAAGTAATAAATCGGTTGAACAATCAAGAGTGAGTCAGAGTAAGAATCCATGGAGACAGACTATGAGTATGATTGAACCAAATTTTTCAAACAACCCGTTTGTAGGTCAGAGCTGTGTAGAGAAACGTATGACAATGATAGAGACCATGTCAGAAACACAAAAAGATTTTGGACAGGGAAATGTAGAGAAGCCAGTAGGACCATCTACAGAGGAGTTGAATGAATGGTTGAGAAGCTAGCAAAAGAAAGACAAGGAATCTCAGATAATAGATGTAGCTAAATTACGAATGGTACTGGAACAATTAATAGTAGGAACTATCCCGACAGAGAAGTTAAAAACGTACCAAGATGAGGAATTGTTATTTCTGTGCAAAAGTGTAACATGGAGAGCGAAAAATCTTCATGAAAGATTAGGAGAAGTGGCAAATGAAATGGGCATTGATATTGAAAAGGTAAAAGCCTTACAGAAACCCTATTGAGTAGATTTCACTGAAAAAGACATTGAAAACATGAATACTACAGGACGAATAGGTCAGATTAAGGATATAATTATTTTATTGAGAAAATGGGGAGATGTGAACAAATGGAAGAGGAGATGGTATCGTAAGCGAGACGAAGTTTCAGACAAAACATTTTCAGCCTATCCGATGAGAGAAAAAGAGAAGGTTGTGACAGAATGCCCTAAGAGAGAGATTCCAGGAGGAGGATATGTGCATGTCCCATGGACTAGACAGGATATTTTGTCATTTACGGATGACTTCCCTCGACTGCGTGAAAACCCATCGAGTGGTATAGACAGGTAGACAGATTTGTGAAATTATCCAAAGTATTGTGGATTGATTTGAATAGCCTGTTTGATATAATTGTACCAGCCGATTTATGGACAGAATGCAAAATAGTAATAGATTCGTCAACACAGGAATACCCAAGGGATCCTAAGACAGGAGCTCCAGACCCTGAGGTAATGAAGAAATACGAACAGGTTATGGCATTTTTGAAGAACAAAGTACATGCTAAATATTTCAGTGATGAAATTGAAGCAAAACTGCGAAAACTAAAAGAGAAGGCAATGTGGGCACAGGTAAAAGTAGCAGAGAGACAGGAAGCACAATTAGTGGAACAAGCAGGGTCAAAACCGAGATTTAATCCTGGGAAAAATAAAGGGAATATTGAGGAAGCTAAAAAGAAATTTCCGTGTCATAATTGCGGTAGGATGGGGCATTGGAAATCCGAGTGTAAAAATCCACCAAGTACTAATGATGAAAATTCATCCTTGAATCCACAGGTGCAGAATGAGGTGAGTGGTCAACAGCAATGACAGCAGCAGGGTGTAACACAACAGAATCAGGTGCCAAAACCACCTTTTCCACAGAACAAAAATTGCCAGAAGTATAGTAAGGAGAATGGATTCTACAACGAAGAACCGGTAAATAAGCCGCAACGCACTAGCGCTGCTTCGCAGTATTGGCTGCATCGCGATGAAAGCGATTCAGAAGAGGGTTACTGACGTGCCGAAGGGAGGAAGAAGAGTGCATACTTGGCGCAACTCTAGAAGTAGACCAGACAGGCCCATTTGTAGATGGAAAAGTTAATAATGAAAATATTACTTTCCTAGTTGATACTGGTGCTACTCGATCAACTGTTAGATCAGCTGATGTTAAGAATCTTCCTCTCTCGGATGAAACGATCCAAGTAGTTGGGGTCTCCAACAGACAGATTAAAACTTACCTTACAGAACCAGTTAAAGTTAGTATAGGGAAATGTTCTGAAATGCACAGATTTGTAGTGTGTGACACTAGTCCTGTGAACTTGTTAGGTAGGGATTTATTGTGCAAGATGAATTGCACTATATTTTGTACTCCAGATGGAATAGCCTTTGAAACACCTGATGATGATGTGCTATATAAGATGACATTGGCAAATAAAGAACAAGAGATTACAGGAGCCTATGCTGTATTTAATCCTGAAGAACTACCAAAAGAATTGAAACAATCAGTAAAAGCAGAAGTTTGGGACTTCACAGGAGAAGATGTAGGATTGATGAGGAATATAGATCCAGTAAAGATAACTGTAAAAGAAGGAGTAAGTTATCCAAATGTTTCACAATATAAATTGACTCCTGAAATAATCGAAGGAGTTACTCCTGTGATTGAGAAAATGATAAGGCAAGGAATATTGAGAGAAATAATGTGTAGCCCATGTAATTCACCGATAATGGGACTAAAAAAGCCTAGTGGGAAGTTCAGAATAGTGCAAGATCTGAGAAAGATAAACAAAATTGTTGTACCATGTTGTCCTATTGTACGGAATCCATCTGTGATTTTATATCAGATCCCTCATGACGCAGAATGGTACACAGTGATTGACTTGTGCCATGCATTCTTTTCCATCCCATTACACCATGACAGCCAGCAAATTTTTGCATTTCGTTTCGGCGAGCGTATTTTGGCGTGGTGCCAAATTCCACAGGGGTATACAGAAAGCCCCTCAATATTTAATCAGCTATTGAAGAAGTCTTTGGAGAGTCTGGAAATGACTGAAAATTCAGTACTAGTCCAGTATATCGATGACCTACTTGTGGCATCGAAAACTCGTGAAGCTTGTGAGGTAGACACGGTACGGTAGCTTTGTTAAATCATTTGGCAGATGGAGGGCTAAAAGTGTCACTATCTAAACTACAATTTTGTAAAAGAGAAGTCCAATATTTGGGACACAGCATTGAGAAAGGACACTGGAAAATAACCATAGACAGAATCAGGATCATAAAAAGAATGAGTCCACCAATGACCCAAAGAGAAGTGAGAATGTTCCTGGGAATGGTTGGATATTGTCGTCACTGGATAGGAAATTTTTCCTTGATTGCAAAACCTTTGGTACGACTGACAAGAAGTGATGTGAGAGATCCAATTGATTTGAACAAAGAAGAGTTGGCAGCATTCAAGAAATTGCGAGAAGGATTGTGTGAAGCGCCTGCATTGGGTATGCCTGATTATGATAAGGAGTTTGAGTTGTATTGCAGTGAGAGAAATGGATGTGCACTCTCTGTTCTAGTACAGAAGCATGGAAAACTGAGGAAACCAATTGCGTATTTTTCATCCATGTTGGACCCAGTAGCTGTAGCCCTTCCTGGGTGTCTGAAAGCAGTAGCTGCTACATGTCGAAGTTTGAAACAGAGTGAAGGAATTGTGATGGGGTATCCTGTGAAAGTGTTTGTGCCTCATGATGTGGCGATTCTTTTAAAAAGGAGTCATACTCAGTATATGACGCACAGCCGACTGACTAAGTATGAAAAGGTCATTTTGGGCGCAACAAATATGAGTCTTGTGAGATGCGTGAATGTGAATCCTTCAACATTGTTGCCTGATGTGGAGCATGTGGAGGTAAGAGATGAAGCAGATCATGATTGTTTGGATGTACTTGATTTTTGTACAAAACCAAGACCTGACATAAAAGATGACCCTTTACCAGAGAGTGATTATGTCATGTTTGTTGATGGATCCTGTTTGCAAACAGATGATGGAGTGCTAAGTGCAGCATATGCAGTATGTACAGTTGCAGCAGTGATGGAAGCATCATATTTGAAAGGAGTAAGGTCGGCCCAAGTAGCTGAACTTATCGCCCTGACCAGAGCATGTAAGATTGGGAAAAGTGTGAGAGTGACTGTGATAACTGATAGCCAGTATGGCTACGGGGTGGTCCATGATTTCGGCCAAATTTGGCTGCAAAGAGGTTTCCTGACCTCAAGTGGGACTCCCATTAAGAATGCTGAAGTGGTTGGAAGGTTGCTTGAGGCAATACAGCTGCCCAGGCAATTGGCTGTGGTAAAATGTGCTGCTCATAGCCGCAGTGGTGATTACATTGCCACTGGAAACAAGTTTGCCAATGACATGGCACAGTATTGTGCACGAAATCAGAATTCAATCAATCGGGCAAAGGAAAAAGAATTGGTTTTGTGTTTCCCAATGTTTACTAACACTGTGGGAACCTGGTATGAGGTAAGACAATTGCTGGAAGAAGTAGGAGAGGAAGAGGTAAAACAGTGGGTAAAAGCAGGATGTGCACCAAGAGAGAAAGATCATGTGTGGGTCTATCGAGATGGAAGACCAGCAATGCCTGATAGCATGATGTCTGCCATGGCACGGATGTATCATGGACAGGGACATATAGGGAGAGACGCCATGATTCGGTCCTTTAAACAAACTTGGTATAATGCCAAGTTCAGGCTTGTGGCGGAAAGAATCTGTCAAAGATGTCTAATTTGTCAGCAATACAATCCAGGAAGAAAGACAGTGGTGAGTCTAGGAACAATAGGCCGAGAGGGAGGGCCTTTTACCAGGATGCAAGTAGATTTCATTGAGATGCCTCCTTGTAACAGATTGAGGTATGTTTTGGTAATGGTATGCCTATTCTCTAGGTGGGTAGAGGCGTTCCCAACACGAAGAAATGATGAAATGACAGTGGCAAAATTATTGTTGAGGGAATTTATACCTAGGTTTGAGTTCCCAATAACAATTGAATCAGACATTTTCATAATGAGATCATAAAACTGATTTGTGAAGCATTGAATGTACGACAAAGTCTGCATTGTGCCTACCGACCAAAGGCTTCTGGTGTAGTAGAACAAATGAATGGTACTATCCGAAACAGAATAGGGAAAATATGTTTAGCCACATGTATGAAATGGCCCGATGTCTTGCCTCTTGTACTCATGACTATTAGATCAATACCAGACAGAACTACTGGTTTGAGTCCTCATGAGATCATCATGGGACGCGCAATAAGACATGTATTTATACCAGTCAACAAGCTGATGACAATAACTGATGACATGGAATTGGAATACTGTAAAAGCCTGGCTGACGCAGTTCATTCTGTGTTTCATCAGGTTGGAGTGGATGCCACCACTCTTGAAAAGAAGCTAGCTCATAATCTAAGCCCAAGGGACTGGGTAAGGATAAAAGTACACAGAAGAAGAAACTGTTTGGTTCCCAGGTGGGGAAAACCAAGGCAAGTCATCTTGACTACAACAACAGCTGTGAAGTGCGCTGGATTGAAGAACTGAATCCATGCAAGTCATACTTTGAGAATTCCAAATCCAGTTGACTGTAAAGAAAAGGAGTATTTTGCTGAATCAGAATCCAGTACCGAGTCAGACGACAGAGAGCCAAAAGATAAAGAAGGAGAAAATTCTGAAAGGGGGGAGACAGATCCAAGGTTAACTTTGGTCCCCAGAAGTAACTCCCTAAGGAAAAGATTGCAGATTTCTGAATCCAGTTCAGACTCAGAGACAGAACAACGAGCCCATTCATCCAAGAAAGAACAAACGAAGAACAAAGAAAAGGACAGTGGAGAGACAATAAAAGAAATCCGTGAGAAGGAAGTACCAGATGAAAGATTGAGAGAAATTCCACCTGAAACAACACCTTTAGATGAACAGGTGCCAGATACAGAGAGAGAGGGAAAGATTATTGCGGAAGACCCCCGAGGAGGTGTAGGAAACTCCAACATCCAGTTAGATACAGGGACAAGTAGTCAGCAGGAAGATTGCGTGACAGAGATTCGAGGAGGGACAGAAGTAGGGAAAACAAAAGAGGTGGAGAAAGAACTCGTTGAAGGTAAAAAGCAAGTCGAAACAGAGTCTGAGGAAAGCGAGGATGAAATACCAGAAGGCCGAGTTCTGAGAAAGAGAGCTTGGAGAACTGAAAAGAATGATAAAGGGAGTAAACTGAAAAGAGCGGCCAAAGATGAAGTGTGGCCAAACAAAATAAAGAGACTGAGATATCGGCTGACACGTGTAAATTCGCCAAGAGATGAACAGGTGAATGAAGTAACGAGTCAGGAAAGATCGAAAGAAGAAGAACAGACAGTAGTCAAAGAAAACAAACTAACAAGAAAGCCTAACCAGAAGTATAAATCACCGGAATGGACATACGTGGCCCTGCCTGAAGTGAAGGAAGAGGCGGATAGCCAAGGAAATCCAGAGGTGGTTGTACCGGAAGTGGTTGAGGAAGACGAAGAATTGGAAATCCTGAGAGTTATCTTGTCCGATATTGGAGAAGAAGCGGATATTCAGGACAACCTGTATGTTGAAAACGAAGGGAAGGTGAAAGATGATGAGATGCCAAACTGAATAAGACAAGGAAGTTACTGATGGAAAAACAATAAGATACTGAAAAAGAAAAAAAACTGGTAGAACCACGTAGGTGCTTAGAAGCCTAGGGTTAGAAACTAGTTGTGAAGCAGAAAAGACACAGCTCATTTTAGAAAGATGGCAAACATACAACGTAGCAAAAGTAGATGTACCTTCTTTAGAAGATGGTGCAAAATGTGTTGTTGTTGTACAGGATTATTAATGCTTCTTTGGAGTATTCTTGCTCTACTAATATAGCCTTATAGCCCGCCGTAGCGGGCTATACCGGCTGTTAAAGGCCCGCTGCAGCGTTAAAGGCCTGAGCCGAAGGCGAGTGACTATAACAAAGCAGAGGGACTTTAAAAGCCGGTATAGCCCTGCTACGAAGGGCTATAAGGCTATGAGAACATTCTGCCACTAGAGGGCAGAATGTTCTAACAAAACAAAGCCTTCAGGGGGCGCGAGGGGATTGAAATCCCCTCAGGCTCCCTGAAGTCTTTGTTCACAGCCAGAGCTGTGAACAAAGAAACATTGGAATGTTGGAGCTCCGGGCTTATACCAGCCATTATAAGCCCGGAGCGCTCCATTGTTTTCAATGGAGCTTCCAACATTCCAATGTTCTAATTTCATTTAAAGTTACTGTAGATACATTAGAAGGACATAGTGATAACATAACTAATATAGGGAAGGTTCAAAAGGTAGTTCCAACTAGAATAGATAAAAACTATTTACATAAAGACAGGTCAATAACAGATTTTTCTAACAATGTGTTTTCAAAGTTGTTGTATGAATATGTAAAAACTATGGACAAAGGGATTGCTACGTTTGTATGCAATTACCTGCATCTGTATCTGAAGGAGTGACTTATCATCACCTTCCTGTAACATATGGAATAACATGTAGTGTAATAGCTAGTTTGTTTTATCAAAACAGGTAAATTAGAGTATTATTTTTCAGATCTAGATACTATATTTTCACAAGTACCAGCAATTAACTAGCTAAATAAAGTAAAACCTGCAAAAGTATTAGGTGAATTTTTCTTAGAGACAAATGAACTAACGTTAGAATATATATTTAGAAATAACTTGACTTACATTTTAAAAAAAGAGGAGAAGACATTTTTGGATATGGTTGAAGAAAGGAGATTGAAAATGCAAAGGAAGGTTTCAGAAGGGAAAGTGGAGAAAACGGTTTGGGATGTAGAAACGGAGAAACATTTAAGAGGAGAATCGAGTCCAACTATGGCTTTAGATTGGCCCCAGAAAGGGAAACTGTGTATAAGAAGGAATCAGACGGCATATGACAATTATTTTCTAGGGAATAGTGAGTGCCATGATACATACCGGATCATGGGAGGATGGGGATTTAAAGGTGGAAGAGATCCAGTCTTTCCAGGACTGTATTTCATTTGTGGGAACCGGGCATATTATCGTTTGTCAGACCATTGGTATGGCACATGTTATATTGGCCTGGTTTTTCCAAAGATTTTTCACATGGATAGAGGAGAAGATGGTGTACATAGTTTAGGTAATCATTTAGCACGTAGTAAGAGAGAATCTTGGGCTGAAATTGTAGGTGACATTTTTTGAGCACTGTTACCCGCTGTGGGAATATCTCTGAATGCGAACAAAATTAGAAAACTTTCAACAGTAGTGGATCGTTTGTCAACAAGCACCGCTGGACGATTCTTATTGGTAAATAATGAAATGGTTGCCATGCGTGCTATGGTAATGCAAAATCGACTTGCCCTTGATATTTTATTGGCAAAAGAGGGTGGAGTCTGTGGAATGCTGAAAGTTCAACATTGTTGTACTTACATTCCTGACGAAAGTAGAGATTTGAAAATTTATATTAAGAATATTACAGAATTGCATGACGAAATTGTACCACTGGCGGTTGAAGGTGTTTGGGAGAAGATTGGTAAGAAAATAACAGCTATTAAAGACTTTGTAGTAAAACTAGGTAGTACATTTATAGGTAAGATATTATTTCCATTAACTTGTGTGATTTCCTTAGTATTAATAATCAGACTAGGTTGTATTTGTTGTAGAAAGAATAAAAACCAGAAAAGAATAAAAAGAGAAAACTTAAGGAGAAGGGATAAGAAACAAGAAAGAGAATTTGAAGAAATAGAACTGGAAGAGTTAAAAGATAGCATGTATAAAACAGCAAAAAGAGAAGAAACAGGGGAAACTGAAATACGAATAAAACAAGAAATCAATTCGAAATTTCCGTAAAAGAATACAAAATTTTATGTTAGTGTGATGATATAATCACCGAAGGGGGGATTGCTGGAGCGGGTAGTACAAAATTTTGTATACCCCCCCTATTCTGCATGTTTATATTAATCCGAATAATTAATTAATTGTAATCTGTTTGAAGTGATAACTCACCAACTATATTAATAAGAGAAATTCACGTGGGAATTGCACTTTGCATGGCTATATTAATTGTGAATTAACTAGTGTACGCATATTAATAGTAGAAATTTAGAATATTATATGTTATATGTTGCTTTAAGTGATGTATTGGTGATTTGTGCTTTATCTAGTAAGTATAAACCGCTCTGAGTGTTGCTTCTGCTATATAAATACACACACATATGGGTATTAGTAAGGGGATAACATTTTATTAGTCATTTCCATCTTTTCATTAAGTTTTTGTGTTTCTTTTGCTTAAGTTGACCATTTCGGCCTATACAAGATGGCTGAACGAGACATTAAACGTGACTGCCTTGACAACACGAGGTTCTGGGTGAAGTGCGCATGCGTCACCGCCAGCAACAGCGGCCTGGACCTGACCCCGGGTGAACATGTACCCTCCAAGGTCATTCCGGGAACCCGTCCAAAGACTAAGAGACAATGCTCAATTTAAAAGCCGGAACAAGCAAGTTTGATGACTTCATCTTCGACACCCTGAGAACTGCTCATCACCAGTCGAAATTGACCAATAAGAACTCTCTAAAACAAATCTTGATATAATTTTGTTAGTATTTTCATTATAAAAGTAGGTAGGGAATTAGGGTAGGATCGCTCGCTCTATCTCGACGCTACGACTGGCTCGCTCCTCTTTGACGAACTTGATTTCCTGACGTTATGCTGACCGAGAGGACGGTGACACTGCTGGACAGCTGTTATCCTGAATCTATGAGAGACTGAATTGCGGCCTAAACTTTGCAGAAAATTTCTCTTTGACTGATTGACTTAGAGGACGACGTTAGCCAGAATAGGTAAATATGATGCTCTGAAATGCTGATGATGATTTTAACATTTCCTTCAATTTTCTTAGATAAAGTATAATTGATTAATTGACAAATGTGTTGTGTCGATTATTTGAAGAAGAAGATTAAGAGAAAAGTAATAAAGCAAAGGTAGATGAGTAAATCATCAAGTACCAACTCAACTAAATGATCTATCTCCGTATGGGAGGGATATCTTAGGTTTAATGTCAATGTGTTCAAGGTGAGGTAAAGGTATTCCTCTCATGTCAGCGTTGTGAAACGTATTTTCCCTCAGAAAACAGGTCAACCGAGTGTAAGTATATTGGTGTTATGGGCCCCACCAATGAATGTATGTGAGTAAATTGAATGACGAGGTAGCTGGTCTGTGCCGAAGGGGGGATTTGACGTTCTGCGCTGCAGAAGGGCGATGAGGTCCTCTTGTGTCCTGAGGACTTCAGGACACAAGTGGACTCCATCCTCTGAGCAGCAATGCGCCAGGAGCTGCGTTTGCAGTGTGGTGCTAAAAAGGGGCATGGCCTCGGACCACCTCCGTGCAATCCAGCTCTGTGGTGCTTACTGGAGGTACCTGGTGCGCTTGTTGGCCCCTGGGACCCTCAGTATTCAAGGAGAATTATTTCCCCAACTTACAACGCGCCAGGGGGTGTGTTTGCCGAGTGGTGGAGAAAGGGGGAGTGGCCTGGTATGAGAAGTTGCTAATCCTGCTGTGTGGGACTTACTGGAGGTAATAGGAGGGGTAGTTTGCCCCCAAGGTTGACATTGGGGGCTAACTACCCCTCCTGTTACCTCCAGTAAATCCCACATAGTGGGATTGCTAAGGGGTTGTTCGGAGACCACGCTCACCTTTCTCCACCACTCTGCAAATGCGTCTGCTATGTTATTGTTACAAATTAGCATTTAAAAAACCTTTGAAATTCACTGACAAAATCATAGGTCTCAGGGACGTTATAGTTAGAAATTTGCATT
Source organism: Triturus cristatus (assembly GCF_964204655.1). Lineage (NCBI taxonomy): Eukaryota > Metazoa > Chordata > Amphibia > Caudata > Salamandridae > Triturus > Triturus cristatus. The sequence goes on from NC_140582.1 coordinate 223,099,823, forward strand.
TTAAAAAACCTTAGAAATTCCCTGAAAAAACCATAGGTTTCAGGACGTTTTAGTTAGAAATTAGCATTTTAAAAACCTTAGATATTCACTGAAAAAACCATAGGTTTCAAGGACGTTATAGTTAGTTGGACATTTCACTCGCATAAAACTAGAGAAATGTGGCTGTTACAGTTAGTATAGCTAACTATAACTCGCGCCCCCGCAATGCACTGCTGATGACGTCACATATTACATCACTGATGACATGCTCAGTGACATCACTTATGACATCACTGATGGCATCTCAAATGACATCACTGATGACATCATCCACATGATCATCTGAGGCACATCCTCACACCCTAATAAAACCTTTCTCATACCCACTCTAAAATACAGACTATCAATACCAAAACCATAGACACACCAATATCAGTTAGTGCATACCCACTCAGTGATTCATACGTCTAAACACACATCCACCCACTAACCCATACAGTCACTCATACACGCAGTCATTCATCGATACAGCCACTGATATATCCACTCATACACCCATATAGACACTCACACACTGCCACCCACCCAGAGAGTTACTCAAAAACCTAGTCAGTCACCCAAAAATTAATTACACTGCCATTTACTCACCTATACAGTTATACACACACAACATCACTTATTCATTCGGACATGCACTGTTACTGACATAAGCACACACTTATCCATGCAGCCACTGTTACAATCACTCACTGTCACATATACTCACTTATCTACTCCAATACTCACAAATACTGCCTTTCACATATGTAGTTACTTACACATATACCACTAACACATCCATTCACTCACCAACACAGCTTTACGTACACTCACTCACCCATACACTGCCTAACACATGCACTTATAAACGCATACACCCAGTGAATCACCCACTCACACTTCCATGCAGGGAGTCACACACCCCTCCACCCACATAGACACTCAGGCACCCATACATGTTCTCAGACAACTAATCATTCTTCAATATACCTTGGCAGATATAGATATAACGTTCTTGAACTTTTAAGAAACACTCAGTCACTGGATGATGTCATCAATAATGTCATCAGTGATGTCATTTGAGATGTCATCAGCAGTACATTCCGGGGGCGCGAGTTATAGTTAGCTCTACTAACTATAACAGCTGAATTTCTCTGGTTTTATACGAGTGAAATGTCCATCTAGCTGAAGAGGGGTGAACCCCCCAAAACCGGTCCTAGGATGCTTGTTTCCAGTCCAGGGAGGACCTGGCTTGGCAGTTCGGGCTGGACTGTTCCCATGAGGCACAGGGTCAAGACTGATTTGCATATGGCTGGGTTCAAACTGGAATGGCATGGTGAGCAAAAAAACGATGGGTTCAGGCCCAGATCTCTGTACTGGGGTGAATGTATGACATTGTTCTGCATTCTGTCCATCAACTGTTGTTTTTGCATTTGTCACCCTGAGTGGGACGGGTATGCTCAGACGTGAGTCCCGTACTCTCCATGCCACTGGAATCAAGCTATCCTGGCTGAAGAGGGGTGAAACCCCGAAACCGGCCCTAGGATGCTTGTTTCCAGTCCAGGGAGGGCCTGGCTTGGCAGTTCGGGCTGGACTGTTCCCATGAGGCACAGGGTCAAGACTGATTTGCTTATGGCTGGGTTCAAACTGGAATGGCATGGTGAGCAAAAAAACGATGGATTTAAGCCCAGATCTCTGTACTGGGGTGAATGTATGACATTGTTCTGCATTCTGTCCATCAACTGTTGTTTTTGCATTTGTCACCCCGAGTGGGATGGGTATGGTCAGACGTGAGTCCCGTGCTCTCCATGCCACTGGAATCAAGCCAAAACCGGTCCTAGGATGCTTGTTTCCAGTCCAGGGAGGACCTGGCTTGGCAGTTCGGGCTGGACTGTTCCCATGAGGCACAGGGTCAAGACTGATTTGCATATGGCTGGGTTCAAACTGGAACGGCATGGTGAGCAAAAAAACAATGGATTTAGGCCCAGATCTCTGTACTGGGGTGAATGTATGACATTGTTCTGCATTCTGTCCATCAACTGTTGTTTTTGCATCTATCTATAACGTCCCTGAAACCTATGTTTTTTTCAGTAAATTTCTAAGGTTTTTTAAATGCTAATTTCTAACTATAACATCCCTGAAACCTATGTTTTTTTCAGTGAATATATATTTATATATATTTTTGTTAAAATATTTTTTTATTATTTAAAATTTTTGAAACGATAATATACATTAAAATTGTTAGTTTAATAATTAGTTTTTAAGTAGATATATGTACATATATATTAATTATATATTTGTGTTTAACTTTTTTGAATTAATTTAATTTGTTATATTTGTTAAAATATATAATAAATATATATATATATATTTATTAATGTTATTATTTATTATATTTAATATGTATTCTTTTTTTCTATATATTCAAAAAACGATATTTAATACAGCTATATTAATGACATCGATATTTTTTTCACAATATTTATGTACTTACCATTATAAGTAAAGGATGTCGATATTTTTGACATCGATATTTTGGTTACGATATTTCTGTAAGGAGATATTTTGTCTGACGATATTCTATCAGTGAACCAAATGTTTCTAACTACATGTTTAAAAAATATCACTTTTAGTAAACACCTCTCAAATCAATGATATACTCTGATGCACTCGTATGAAATGCTTATCAAACAAATATACATTTTTTACTTTTGAAGACACTTCATCATTTTTTTATATAATGGGTGTTGCGTGATTTCCATACCAAATGTTCCCTTCATTCAACTGGTGCCTGGGATCCTAGAGGCAAGACAGGCCCTTGGTTCCTCTCTCCTGTTAATTTGTTGGCTCACTAATTTCTACTACAGTAATTTGTATAACAGTTACTCTAGTCCCCATCTCTCAGTATCTCACTCTGGGAAGCAACATTTTGTTTCCTGAGATTCATGCAGGTTTCCATGGATCTCGAAACGATAACTTTGCCTACCTCTAGATTTAATAGGGAAGAATCGTGCATTAGCGACACCAAGAAGTTGTTTTAAAGTTAACTGTGCATTCTTTAACACAAGGTGAAACAAACAATGCTCAAATTATTAATTTTCTAATTTCCAGCATTCTGTCCTAAGTAAGTCTATGTTCTTTTACTAATTGTCATAATTTGCCCTTCAACTGTACGGTTGACTGCAGTGATAACTTTGACTGTCTATTCTTCAGAAGTCACCCAGAGGAATGGGCATAACTTCTTCTTTGACCTTTGCTAGCATCAGGTAGCCAGGATTGAATGGCATACTCTGCATTTACAAAAGTGAGAATGTGGACTGCTTGGCCATTCAGTACAAGCAAAATGAGGCCTTCGCAGTGCCCCCACAGGTGCTTCAGTAGATTCTGCTGCTCGGAGTCTGACTCTTGCAACTGAGGGAATCGGACGGAGCTAACAGCAAGCTACCAGTGCTGTAAGAGCTCTTGTGGCCCTAGTAGGCCTTAAACTCATAGGGATTCTGAAAAATCATAGCATCACACAAAGAACAAGAGTCACAAATGTGCCATGCCCTTTTAAAACGAGAGTGGTAACGGTGTAGTATGTAGCTGGTGTTGCATTTAGGAGCACCCTGTCACAAATATATTACTAAAGCATGGTGTGGTAGCCACTGTCATTCACAGACAGCACATTTTCCAAAGAAAGAACCAGTAAATTTGCACAAACATACAGCTTCACTGATAAAACTATATAGCACACAAACAATAATGTGTGGAAATTTGGTTTCAGCGAATATTTTACATTTGTGCATCACCATTTGTGCATTGCCAATTAATGTGTCTTGCTTTATTTTGATCCTATTAAAATCTTTGTTTCCATTACACTTCAGAATTAGAAAACAAGAGTTTCATTTGTGCTTTCCTGAATGTTTATTTTGAAATATTTTTACTGTTCATTTATAGGTCATTAAGTGTTGTAGTGTTAGAAGAAAACAACATCATGCAGCCTTTCCTATCACACCAGCAAGATCGTCACATAGTTCACTTTACAAAATCCTCAAACCTTGTTGTAAGCAAAAGAAAAGTAAACATCAGGCCCCATGTTAAAGGAAGAAGCAGCAATTTGTCAGACAACTAGACTGATATTTGACCTCTGTCTTTGAACACACAGAAAATGTGACAGGGTAAAATCAAAAATCAAAATCTTCTTTAATGCTTGTTTACCTTCAGAACTCCAGCATGATTATTTTGGTGTGTGATCAGGGCTCAAGGGACTGCTGTTGTTAGGCTGCCTCACATCTCTGCACCCCGATGCATTGCACCGGCTGCACCACTGGTAGCTGCGGCCCAGCATGTAACATTCAGATCACAGATTTGTATTTCATAGATATAAGTAAGTGAGATAGTGCGTTTGACAAGACCATTTTATTGCCAGTTCATAAGTTGAAATCCTTCTCATATAGCACAGTGAGCTAGGATCCAGCATTAAGAAGCTGCATGATAATGGCAAGTCATGGGTTTGCATCCTTATTACTTTTTTCACCATCTGTTGGTGTTCTAAGTTTGCAAGGAAGGGGCCCTTAGGATAGTAATACAGTCTTGTTAGTAGAGACAACACCAATTATTGCCTTATGTTTCAAATCCTGACTTTGTGCTTCTCCCGACCATGCACTCCTGACATATTAAGTCTATAAGTATGGATGACATGTGATTCCTACACCTTATAACACTCCTTGGGGCACATGCATCAACACAGACAATAGCGATTCTTTAATTGCGATTACTAAGGAATTGCAATGAAATTGCCATTCCAGTTTGAACCCAGCCATATGCTATTGCCTATGCTTGTAGGAATCACATAAACTTTTGCTCTTCCTACAAATTCCTTAATTACGAGTCACAATTAAGGAATTGATTCCCATTCATTACTATGGGCCTAGAGGCCCGTAGGAATGAATGGGCAATGCATGCGCAATTTGCGAGTACCCAATAGGTACTCACAAATTGCGCATGCAATTTCAAGGGTTCCAAAAGGATACCCTGTTGCACCCCTGAAATTACAATTTAACTACAATTTAACTACATGTTGCGCACACACATGCCCTTGTGTGTGTGCAACATGTGACTTTGAAAAATACACTTTAGTGCATTTTTCAAAGAAATCTAAAATTACCATAAACTTTAGATTGATGGTAAATTGCGATTCATATTAGCGAAATCGCTAATTTGTTTTTGTTTAATGCATTGCATTTAAGGAATTACAATTTGCGAATCCTTGAATGCAATCGCAATTTAATTAATCGCAAATTTAGAGATTCCTTAAATAGCGATTTTTGCATTTGGGATGATGCGTCGCAAAGGGTCAGATTCTGCAAATGTGCCCGTTTGCGACCGGTTTTTAGGTTGATGCATGGGGCCCAATGTCTTTTGTAACATTCCCTGTACACTAATGTGCACACTTGTATGACTTATTGTCTGTGTTTGTGTGATGTAAAGTTCTCTGACACCCTACACTAAGTTGAGTAGTGTTACAAAAGAATTAAATAAAAAATATATTAGTAAGCAACGTTTAAAATATTTGAGTAATTACTAATACCCACAGATACATTCTTACAGTGCATGCACATCTCTTAGATGGTGGGGTTGAACAAAGTCAAAAGCGTGCCTCCAAATCATAGTTTCTTTAAAATACTTGTGAAGTGATAAGCTATGTGCCTTTATTTCCTTCCATTGAATTGGAGTCTAGGTGTTAGGCCCCAGATAGCTCCCATCCAGGATGATACTGAACAAAAGAAGGGCTGATGGAGCTTTAAATCAGGCTTTTGTTTTGGCCCCAGCTGGAAGTGAAAATAAGAAAGCTCCCTCGCCACCTGCAGGTTGCTGCCCCGAAACACAGAAAGCAGACATCATGTGGTCACTTCTAAATTGTGTCCCAGAGTAGGAAAATTACAGCTGGACAAATCAGCATATTTTACGGGTTTGCCCGGATCCCATATGCAGCTCACAATTACCAGCCAGAACCGAGATCTGGCAAGATCTCCCTCATTTCCTGCACTGCTTTTCATATAACAGTGAGCTCATATTTTGGTGAGTTGCTTCAACAGCTAGACAGCAAGATGTGTGAAAGTATTCATGACTGCAAGCATACAGTACAAACACTTCTAAAGCCAATAGATGTGGCGTTTTATACCTGAAAGTGTGTCTTCGTTGATAGGGGGTTTGTGTGTCATTTTGTGTGAATAGGTAAATGCGAGAATGAACCAATGGCAGGCATGGAACGCTCATTGGGCTAAAAGGGCTTCAGCCTCCTCACTATCATGCGCATTAGCCCTAGCTGCTGCAGCTTTCATGGCACACACAGGGGCATATTTACAGGCCCTCACTGCCACCGAAGCATCACTTTTTTGACGCTCCTGTGGCGCAGGGCCATTTTTCATATTTACTAGTTGGTAATAAGCCACTTGGTGTGGCTTAACGCCACCTTGTAAATATGCCCCTTTCTGCCGCAGTCCTCTGTGGTAAAGTGGCGTGGATTGACGTTGCTGTGGGCGTTCCACCGCAGCACACATTGCTTTTTGACGATGCCCCAGATTTACAAGGCTGAGGCTGCGCCAAAAACGAATGCCATGGAATACCAGGTGTAAGAGTGGCGACAGGAGGACAATTATCAATTTCTCCTTGTGTTTTTTGCTCTTTCCACATATGCTGCATTCTGCGGCACACATTGAAGGTGCTAATCACCATTATTGATTGTTTAAGTGCAGGAAGGTGACCATTCCTGCACATAAACAATTTTACCTGTAGGGCAGGTACCCTTACAACATGACAGCAGGGTGCCTTCGCTGGTGCTAGTCAGCTTTTTTTGCACCAGCCCCAGGTAAAACACAGGGGTGCACTGTATTCTTGTGAATACGGCGCATCCTTGAGTTTTGAAAATGTCAGAGCACGGCGCTGCCAAATTTGGCACAACTCTGCGCTTTAACATTTTGGGGCCGTTTCTGATCTCGCTCAGAAGGGCTCCGAACGCGATCCGGCTGTAAAAAGTACGAGCTGTACGCGTGTTTATCGACCGACTCGTACAACTGTACGAGCGAGCAAGTACGATGCGAGAAACGCAAAATCGGCGACCGACTCGTTTCCGGGTCTGAACCGCTCTGTACGCCTCGTCCGTAAGCAAACCGCGCCGTGCAATAGAGGCGAATTCTGACTGAACCAGTACGATGCACGCGTCGGACAGCCGGATCGAGCTGAAGTTTCCGGCTCGCAAAATGTCCGGAAATTGCCTTAGGGGGGCCGCGTCGGACCCCCCGTCACCCACAGCCTTTTGACTCAGACACAGGGGGAGACCCAAGGGTCTCCCCAACACAGGCATGTACGGTACGGATGGCACCAACATGTACCCACTGTAGGGGGGGGCCTTGTGCGAGACATACCCATTCAGTCAATGGGAGCCCACGTACGCGTCGTACGACCGGCTCTCATTGACTTCTATGGGAGGCCGACCGAACCGAGTCTGGCAGCATGCGGCCGCATCGTACTCGCTCGGTCAGACTGCAGGAGTCCGGCTCTGTCGGAAAACACTCTGATCCGGCTCGTCGGAGAGCTTTCCGACCCAGATCGGAATCGCCCCTTTATTGTAAATATGCCCCACAGTTTTTTAGCTGATGTGTGCTGTCCTGCACTGGAGATCGGGGCCTTAGCAACAGCCTTGTACAGAATTTTCTTCTTTGATAGAGGTGTTTATCTGCGTTTTTGTGTGGATGGGTGAATGCGAGAGTAAGCCAATGGTTGGGTGATAAGACGTACTATGAGACTTCATCCAGGAATTCAATTGCTCAGCCCTTCGTGACTCCATTAATATGCAGTCACTCGTCCATTCTTTTCATGCATTTATTTAGCCATTCATTCATCCATTCTCTTCCTCGTCTATTCATCCACTCTATGACTTGTTCACCAATTCAACACAAGGTTTAAGAGAGGGGCCTTATACCACAAAGGGGGTAGAGCACCAAGTAGACAGTAGTCAAAAAGAAGGATTCCCCCTTTCGTCAAATATTTGGTACCACACAATAACTCACATCAAAACCAGTCAGTCACCAGAACAAGACACCAACACCATTACTAGGTCAAATGTTCTCAAAAAAAGATATTTATTTTAGTTAAAAAGGAATTTCATCACAATTCATCAACTACAGTAAATGATCCCATCAATTTTAAAAGATAAAAACATTAATCAGAAAGTTAAAAACCAAACAAACATTTTGTACACAAATTACATGCTAGGGAGAACATGTAAGAAAGATACTTTCTTATCAACAGTGAAGGCAAAAAGACATTAGATCCAGATCATTTGTTCTCCATAGAGTTGTTATTCTAAGTACTTGATTATTAGGATAACAAATGTCTCCACAATCTACAGTCTGCCTTCTTAGTCTTGCGTCGACGCGTTTCGGTGGATATCAATAATTAAAGACCACCTTCCTCAGGACAAGTGTTAACATCTCCCATATAACGTATTTCCAATATAAATCAGATAATAAGACATCAAAATAAAAGCAAACAGTTAGACTATGTACAGTGTACATTTCCAGAAAAAAATAATACAACTAATCATACATAGTTATTTTTCTTTATCATAGTCATAATAATTCTATAAAACATCAATTCCAAGAGACAGTTAACCCATGACAGGCGTTGCCCCCATACCAGGGGTAAATAACAGTGGGTTTTTTCCTGGTGATCCTTCCAACAACTCATTCATACACATTGACAGCCATTCATTACTCATTGATGGTACTCATCCGTCCACCCATACACAGATATCAAACTTCCAAATTAGGTGTTTTTATTCAATTGGACTTCATCAACACCTGTAATGGTGATGCGGAGCACATCCAGATATGTAGAAGCTAGGGACCCTTGCACGGTCGTGTCAAAGGACGGAGGTCACTCCATAGGGCCGTATTTAACAACTGGCCAGTCAATCTATATAGATGAAACCTTATATTAGACAGGGTCCTTCTGTACTGGGACCCAATGTATAGCCTCAAATACTAAGGCCTCAAATAAAGTAATCCACCATAATTACCTGCCAAATTGCAATCCTGATATTTCTAGGACCTGGATTTGGAAGATATTTAGATATCTGCAAATAATCGAAAGATTTAATGCTTTAATAACTTTCATACCTTACAGATCATTCTAGTTTTTGCAATCAAGTGGGTCTCATTACCTTTTTAATTCAATTGAGCGAAAAACTTCTTAAAATGGTATTCCTCGGTCCATACGTCATATGTCCATTTTTTAGCCCTTTGTTTTAAGGGAATTCTTTGGTTGCTAAAGAGACAGAGGGTCATTTATTAGCAAACTCATTATTTACCTGGCTTTCAATGTTAACTAATTAGCTTAACCAAACTTACATCCACCTGTGTTATGATGTATTCAATATTGACCACTTACACATCTATTTAGGTTGTGGTTCTAAGGGGTGAATAATTAACTCATCCCCTCTAAACCCTAATAACCCACAATGGTCAAGGTATTGCACAGAACAGAGTTAGAGTTAGAGAATGATCCATATATATATACACCACAATGTATTAAGCAGAAACCGATTTTCATTTTGCAGGAATCTTTTCAAAATGACTTCGCCTGCGTGAGCTCAACCTCCATGCGTCTTAGATGAGATACATGTTACCGGGACATGCCCTAACTACACTCCAGCTACTTAACAAAAAATTCAGCAAAGACATTTACGTTTAAGCTACACAGCGCACTTGATCAAATGTGCTTTAAAGACCTGATCAAGATTTATACAAAACAATACGCTAAGCTTACGTTTGCCCAAAAGCCTCACATGGCATTTGAACAATTCAGCTTTAGAAACCAAATCAAGAGATAGAAGGGGGAGCCGGTCGTAGTCTTTCTATCTTCCTTTTTTCTTACCTGTACAATGTGCGTTCTTGCCTCGTATGGCTTGATGGCTCTGTGGTTCAAGGAACCTATGACTCATGGAAACCTCACTCCTTTTATCCCCCCTGTCCCTGATTAATTACCGAGATATGGTACAGCTGCGTCTGCTTGTAGAGTACAGCAGATGATTCCACTACTCTGGTGGCCATCTTAGCCTTCCCTGAGTTTGAATTCAAACATCGCTGTAAACTACTATCAATACATTCTTTTTTTGTAACGTCAACCAATGTGCCATTTTTATTTTACCTAAATGTAGCCAAACAAATAGGTCCAATATTTATTTGCAATTTACTCTTTACGGCGGGACACTGTCGATTCCTCTCTATCTAACATATATGCATATGAATACATAACGGCCGGAATAACCTAACTCACTCGTTCAAGTATTGTTTTATTGGTATGTGGTTATTGATTCATTCCATGGTAAATGCGAGAATGAACGAATGGCAGGCATGGAATGCCCATTGGGCTAAAAAGGCTTCAGCCTCCTGACTATCATGTGCATTAGCCCTGGCTGCTGGAGCTTTCATGGCACACACAGGGGCATATTTAAAGGTCCTCACTGCCACCGAAGCATCATGTTTTTGACGCTCCAGTGGCGCAGGGCCATTTTCCATATTTACTAGTTGGTAATAAGCCACTTGGCGTGGCTTAACGCCACCTTGTAAATATGCCCCTTTCTGCTGCAGTCCTCTGTGGTAAAGTGGCGTGGATTGGTGTTGCTGTGGGTGTTCCACCGCAACACCCATTGCTTTTTGACGATGCCCCAGACTTACAAGGCTGAGGCAGTGCCAAAAACTAACGCCATGGAACACCAGGTGTTAGAATGGCGACAGGGGGACAATTATTCATTTCCTCCTTGTTTTTTTGCTCTTTCCATGTATGCTGCATTCTGCGGCACACATTGAAGGTGCTAATCACCATTATTGATTCTTTATGTGCAGGAAGGTGACCATTCCTGCACATAAACAATTGTACCTGTAGGGCAGGTACCCTTGGAACATGACAGCAGGGTGCCTTCACTGGCGCTAGGCAGCTTTTTTTGCTCCATCCCGAGGTGAAACACAGGGGTGCGCTGTATTCTCGTGTATACGGCGCATCCCTGAGTTTTGCAAATGTCAGAGCACGGCGCTGCCAAATTTGGCGCAACTCCGAGCTTTAACATTTTGGGGCCGATTCCGATCTCGCTCGAAAGGGCTCCGAACGCGATCCCGCCATAAAAAGTACGAGCCATACACGTGTTTACTGACCGACTCGTACAGCTGTACGAGCAAGCAAGTACGAGGCGAGAAACACGAAATCGCCGACCGACTTAATTTCCGTGTCCGAACCGCTCCGTACGCCTCATCCGTAAGCAAATCGCGCCGTGCAATGGAGGCGAATTCTGACCAAGCCAGTACGATGCACGCGTTGGACAGCCGGATCGAGCCGAAGTTTCCGGCTCGCAAAACATCTGGGAAATTGCCTTAAAGGGTCCGCATCGGACCCCCCATCACCCGCAGCCTTACGACTCGGACACGGGGGAGACCAGACCAAGGGTCTCCCCAACACAGGCATGTATGGTAAGGTTGGCACTGAGGCATACACACTGTAGGGGCGCCCTTGTGCGAGACGTACCCATTCAGTCAATGGGAGCCCATGTACGCGTCATACAACTGGCTCCCATTGACTTCTATGGGAGCCCGACCGAACCAAGTCCGGCAGCATGTTGCCACATCGTACTCGCTCAGTCGGACTGCAGTAGTCCGGCTCGGTCGGAAAACACTCCGGATCCAGCTCGGTCGGAGAGCTTTCCGACCCAGATCGGAATCGCCCCCTTTATTGTAAATATGCCCCACAGTTTTTTAGCTGATGTGTGCTGTCCTGCACTGGAGATCGGGGCCTCAGCAACAGCCTTGTACAGAATTTTCTTCTTTGATAGAGGAGTTTAGCTACGTTTTTGTGTGGATGGGTGAATGCGGGAATAAGCCAATGGTTGGGTGATAAGACGTACTATGAGACTTTATCCAGGAATTCAATTTCTCAGCCCTTCGTGACTCCATTAATATGCAGTCACTCATCCATTCTTTTCATGCATTCATTTAGCCATTCATTCATCCATTCTCTTCCTCGTCCATTCTTTCTCTCTTAGACTTGTTCACCAATTCACACAAAAACACATGCAAATCGTTAATCAATGCCCTTTCATTAAAAAAAAAAACAGACCTATGAGCTCCAGCAATGCTTGCCTTTTAACATAAAATGTGCGTGTGCGAGTTAGCAGTGCGTTCTGGTTTCCATTTACAATCGCATTGGTTAAATACAAGTGAGTGCTTGTTGAAATGTACAAAAAGCTCGCGCGCTCTTCTGGCAGTGCTTGAATCTGTCCGCACACGCTTGATTATTTCTTCTCGAGGCGCTTTGCAGAGAAGGGACAGGCGTGCATCCTGTGAAATGTCTTTCTTAGAAAACTGGAATTCTTCACACAAGAGAACAGCGTCGACAGCGGGCCCCACGCCCTGTGTCCGGACACGCGCACCGAACCGTACAATGTGTCCCTCCGGCCCAGGGTGGGGCCGCCTCTCCCCTCCAGCAGGGTAAGGCCAGATTGCTGGTGAGGTAATGCAGTGAAACTCTGGTCGCGCAGCCAGTTTCGCCCTATCTCAGGTTAACCTTCCGCACAGCCGAGGTGACATAATCGAAAGAGACAGAATGTTATCTTACCAGGTGCGTGCATTGCGCTTCATGTTCCCGCGTGACGTGTAGCTTTTCCCCACGTGGCTGCCGCACCCTCACATATTTCCCTACAGTGTGAATGGTTTTAGATTGTTACACAGATAAGAAATAAATAACGCACCTCGATTACATACACGGTTGCAAAAATGGGCGTGAATGTCTGCATTTGCACTGAAATGTTACCTGCATCCACACTCCAGAGGGTCCAGCTCCAAGAATTAAATAACAGACGTGGTGGAATCCTGGAGAAAGGCCTGGGACGTACCCGATTTTATCAGCGCCGCGAACCTATATAAACGGCAGTAGGCGCTATGCATTTGCCTGTAACATTATATAACACGACCTCTCATAGTCAGATAAGCCTCCAACTATAAAGAACGGTTTGTGTGTATTTTTTTGTTAAAAATATAGTGATTTACTCGCAAGCTTTTAAACCACTGCAATCTTTAAGGGTATCTGGTGGGATATTCTTGATGTGTCATGTATGTGGCAGGAAATGTGGTCTAAGGGTTAATTGTGGGTTCAGCAAATTTGAGATCTGCCCTCTAAGCCCGGCTCTCCCACTTGACCGCATTGTGTGATGCTGGACAAATAACGTCAAAACAGTTCACCTGAATTAACTACTGCCTGGACACATAACCTGAGGGGATTATGAGCTCTTATAAACTGGCTATCCCCAGCAGCAAGAGCTACACGAAAAGTGTACATTCATATTTCAAGGTGAAAATATCTGCATTGTTTAGGCCTTTGGAAAAGAACTGTAGTGAGAAAAGGTAAAGCATGCATTGCAGAAATTGCACCAACTTACAAAACATATTCAATCATATACTGATCTCATCAAATGAAGAAGCCAATTCGAACACATATAACATTTCAATCATTATTTCGGTAAAAAAAAAACATAAAAGGTTGACAAATAAAAAAGTACAATACAAGACATCAGTGTGAAGTCTTCACAAACTTAGGATACAATACCGCCAAACACACTAGACACTCTATAAAGTAATCGACCAATATTTAACATTAAAATAATAAATATATCTAAAATTTCGCAATTTGACATTTCAGTTTAAAAATAGGTATGAGGAATATTCATTTCAGGCTTACAAACGAAATTCAGCTATACAATTCAATATATACATTCAGTAATATGTATAAAGACTAGTCTGTAGGTTTTTATACAATTCATTTTATAACCATAAATTGCATGTACCAAATTCATTATGTTTCTAGTATAACAACCTAGAATTTCAGGCCTTCTCATTTTCTTATTAAACTTACACCTAACAGGTACCTACTGACGCTAAAAAACACTGTTTGCGTGGTGTCCGATCATAGTAATCTTTCTGCCTCATGGCAGGATCTAATGCCAAGAGGTCAGCATATGGGTTTAATCCATTTTCACCTACATCGTGAATAGGCTGGGCAGAAGAACAATAGATGCAATTCATTCCCTATTGAGTCTAAATCACATGAAACGCATCTACTCTCCTCTGCTTCACCTGACATCCATTTCACTCTATTTGCCTTTATCTGCAGGACACCGTACCGAAATTTCTAATATAGAGATTTGGCTAACTGTGGTTGTATTTCGTCTAGGAAAGGCTCAAACTTCCAAATTGTTTTTATTAAGAGGAACCGTGTTGTCAATGAGCCCACAATAGAGGAGTGAGACGAAGAATCTTGTATAAAAGACCAATAGATTTGCTTTAGAAGCTTTTTTGAAGCCATGGTCAAGCTAGAAGGCTCCTCCCAAAAGTGATTAAGTCCCAATTTAAAAAAACAATCATGTATGTGCTTCAGCCAAGTCAAGCCAGTACCTCCTTTAAGTCTTAAAATTTCCTCAAGCCCCTTTCTATAATGAATAAGTTTGTCTATGGACCACAGGCGAACCCAAAATAGTAATGGCCTTAGGTTTACCTGATTGTCTATACGGTTAAAATTTAGGTCCATTAAAGCTGGGGTTAGTTGTGTACGAGTCGGAAGGCTTAAAAGTTTCCTTAGGAACTTGTTTTCACCCACCTTGAATGTATCATTCGACATGGGGCCCCACAGTTCTGCTCCGTATAATGATGCCGATTGCGCCTTGTATTTGTATATTTCAAGAGCGGGTGAAACTGCTTTAGACAAACTACTTTCAACTTTTCTTATTATTGGGAAGGTATTTTGGAGTAGTATAGTTTAACTTTTTTCTCACTGTGGTCTCCAAGCCATTTTTGTGTCCAGAGTAATACCTAAATAGTTGAAATCGTGCACATACTCAATCTTCTGGTTATTGACAGTTAAGTTTTTCCTAAAAGATTTATGTGGGTTAACTGTCATATATTTAGATTTACTAGAATTTATTTTTAAACCCTTAGCTTCACAGTATATCCCAAAACTGTTTATTAAACTTTGCAGGCCTTTAGGGGTTTGGGAAATTAAAATCGTATCATCAGCGAAGAGGAGTGCCGGTACTGGCACCACCCTTAGCTTGGGAGAGTCATGTTCACAACCTAAAAGGTATTCAGGGATGTCAACACACATCCCTGCCTTACGCCCCTTCTAACCTGGATAGGCTCAGTAACTTCACCCAGTGGACCCCATCTAACCCTTGCCCAGTTATTTTCATGTAGTCTTATTATCTGCAGGAGAATTTCTCCCGGTACCCCCTGGTTTTTTAAGTACTTCCAGAGGGGATTTCTGGGGATGAGGTCGAACGCTGCCTTTAAGTCCACAAAGGCGATACATAAGTGACCCTTCTTGAATATTGTATATTTCTAGGCTATACAAATGAATCTAAAAACCTGGTCAGTCGTACTAGTCTTTGGTCTAAAACCTGCCTGATATTGTGATATAATATTGCGTTCCTCTATCCAGTCGGTCAATTTATTTAAAATTTGCCTTGCGTATATCTTCTGTAAAACGTCTATTAAACTGATTGGTCGATAGTATGAAGGGTTATGGCGATCACCCTTTTTAAAAATAGTTGTGATCTCTGCCCCTTTCCATGTTTCTGGTATAGACGCACCCGAGGCGACAGAGTTACACAGCAAATTGAAATAAGGGCCCCAAACCTCCTTGTCATGTTTCCATAAGTCGCCAGGTATCTTATCAGGACCAGGAACCTTCCCCGGTTTTACTACATCTATTTCTGCCATTGTTTCTTTCAGACTAAAAGATAATGGAGCCACGCTTAAGGCTGTTTCATAGTCTTGCGGACAATAGTCAACATCGTTCGAGGATGAAGAGTAAAGACAGGAAAAGTGTTTTACCCAAATATTTGCTTCTAGGAAAAGGTCTTTGCTACATCTCCCATTCTTGTTGCCCTTCGATAACAAACGCCAAAAGCCGAATTGGTCTTTTGCTTTGGCTGCAACAATTAATTCGGTCCAAATGTTGTCCTCCCATTCTTTTCTGGTATGGACTAGTAATCTCTTATATTGAACCCTTTTGTCCCTTAAGGCCGCTATATTTTTAGTTTTACATACCAGAATGAGCTCCATTTTTACATTACGACATTCTTTATTATACCATGGACTGCTCAAATCACTGGCTACTAAGATCCCATTTTTAGATTTCTTCTGAATCTTGCTTAGTATATGTGTCAGATCTTTAACCAATCTATAGTGAATTTCCACGATTGGGATCTCTGAAGTGGGTAAATCTACATATGGGGAAACCATATTTGCAAAAGTTTCGTAAATCTGCTTGATTGCTGCTACATTTCCCCCTATCGAGGGCCATTTTAGAGCTCTATGGTTATTGCTTAGTAGGGGCTCTATATTACCGCTATCAAGTTCTCTAGCCCTCAAAGCAACCAGCTGAAAGAGATGTACCGCCAGTGTCAAACATAATGGGTAATGGTCGCTCTCAGTTCTAGCATCGACTACTAGGTCATGAACCATTGGCCACAATTCGATCGAAACTAGTATGTAATCTATACAGCTCTTTAGGTTGCTTCTGCTAAATGTAGGGGCGTTTGGACTGTCAGAAGGCAGTCGGCCATTACAAGCTCGTAGACAGTGCCCTGAGACGAGTCTTAGTAACTGCTTAACAGCAGTTGTGCAGAGTACTACCGTGGTGCTTTGCAGTATTTGGATATTATTGGCCAGGTCTTCTTCTTCGAATATATTTTCTAATCCAACCGCAGGTTCAAATTTGCAGTTGAAATCGCCCCCCAGAGTTATCAAAGCCTTTGAATCAATGGAGATTAAGAAGTTGTCTAAGTACTCAATGACCTCTGATTCTTTGCTTGTCGAATATGGCCTAGAGTATATGTTTAATGTAAAGTTCTTTTTTATCAGGTGTGATACATTTTATTCCCAAAATATCCTGCAATGGGGTTTCAACTAATTTGACATCTATACCTAAGGTCACCTTTACCCAAATAGAGAGATCTCCTGAGGGCCTCCCTCTATCTGAGGGGATGGCATCTATACTAAAGGATTTGAAGCCTACTTTATAAAGAGATTCCAAGGCCCACGTTTCTTGCAACAGAATTATATCACTCTGCCTAATATATTCTTGCATACAACATCTTCCATGTTCCTTTTAAGCCCTGCAATATTCCAGGAGATCAATTGTATCTCTCCTCGGCATTCCGCCTTACTTTGTTCCTTTTGCACATCTTCTATTTCAGAATTATTGGTATGATGATGGTTTCTATTATCCCTTCTATGGTTCTTGAGTGGATTGGCTATCTCATTATTCAGCCCATTATCCTCAACCAAATGTAGCCCATTCTCCTTAACCACGAGTAGCTCCTGGTGATCATTAATATCCTGTGCTATGGATCTCTCTCCATCTTTAGGGTTACAAGTTCTATTCTTATGGTTATTATTTAGATCTGGCCTTCCTGCCCCCTTTGTTGGGATGCTGAACACTGGTTCGTCTCCAACTTGGTCCATACTTATTATTAATTTGTTATAGTTTACAGGCATCTTAGATGTAGGGGCCTGTAACCCGACAACCAGTGCTCCAACCAATTG
The DNA here is from genome assembly GCF_964204655.1 of Triturus cristatus. NCBI lineage: Eukaryota > Metazoa > Chordata > Amphibia > Caudata > Salamandridae > Triturus > Triturus cristatus. The sequence goes on from NC_140582.1 coordinate 223,117,474, forward strand.
AGGTGCAGATGATTGTCAGTCTTGGGCATCCAAGTCCGATAGTGCGTGAAATCTGTTTGCCGTTGGTACAAAAATGGCCCTATTGTTTAAGGGCCCTAACTGCGATTTGTAAAAAACCCCAATGGGAGTGCACAAATATTAGTTTTAATTGAATATGTTGTCTCACAATTATTTAAAAGATAGCGAACCAGCTGTGGCCTACGAAAATTAACCACTATGCAATCACCTTTTATGTTTTTAGTGGATTGACCTATCCATCCTACTCTACGGACCATTAGTATCTCCTTGGTGTCTGAGAGATGGAACCTTTTGTGATTTGCTAGCCAATCCACAGTTTTATTCCGTAGATCATACCAGCTTTCTCTCTGGTTCGCTCTAAGAGCGGGTACAAATGCCAATATTAATGTATATGGGCATGAAGCTGGGGTCAAACTCAGTACATCCAGATTAGCATTCAGTGAATCATTTGATGAGTTTTTGCTTAAGACCAAGTTCGGGATCGGAACGTTTTAATCCCCTACCTACATTGGATCGCGTTGCACAGTTATTCTGTGTGCCTAGGGGTTTTGGACCATTTGATGCCTCCTTGAGCCTATCTTCCGTATTATTGTAAGTAGATTTGATAGTGTTGCCACTGTTTACTTCCCCATCATTCACTGCAATTTGACATCCAACCACCACTCTCCCATGGTCTCCCCTGCTTGGCTCATCTATTTTTCTACCCGCCATGTTATGACCTAAGTTTTTTATTTCAATATCCAGATAGTTCAATTTATCCCAAAGCTGTGTAAAATTCTTCTCAAGCAATTCTGTTGCACCTATAATTCTTTCGTTTTTTGCAGCATCAGTTTCAGTTGTGGGCTCCTTGATGTTAATGTGTCTAAAGTCATAAGGCACAAAGTCCATATCTGTCTGTGTACCAACGGAACTACTTTTAAATTGAAACGTAATTATATTATGGTTTAAGTTTGGGTAGTCAGTTGTTCGGGAGCCCTTTGCGAGCTTAGATTTCTTTACAGGTACCCCCCGTTTTCTTTTTGTCGGCAAAGCTTCCGTTTTTCGTACTGCCACGTTCTTCAAGACCCTGGTCCTAGTAACTCTGCCCACGGCCACTGGTATAACTGTTTCTGGATCTAACACGATAGGGGAAGAACAAGATGTGGGTGAGGCGTTAGTAGGCGTTAGTAGGAGGGATAATGGACGGGCCGTCATAAACACAGTCTCCTGCTCCAACTGGCTTAATACCCGCTGAATGATGGTCCCGAAAAATAGATGGATCCATGGAAAGTCGTCGCTCAGTGGGTCAGTAATGATTCTGCCCTTACCAAAACTGCATCTAGCGTACCCACCACTCCCTTTCGTTTTTCCATTCTATATTAGCTCCCAGTTATTAATACAAAGAACAGAAAGACAAAACAATAATTTACTGAGGGTTCCACAATAGACAGTACCTTTGTTAATCAGTGAGTTTCCGGTCAGTAACTCTCGGAGGCATGATGTTAGAGAACTTGCCCAGCCCAGCCTCTTCCAGGCTTTGACGGGCGCAGACGGGCCCACCCTTGGCCCACACGCATCCCGCGCTGCGGGAGCCCGCAGCCGCTTTTCAGACGCCTCTTGGTGCCGGCGGATGGCGTGGGTATCGGTGCGCCGCGAGGAGAATGCAGGTTGTTGTGGTCCCCTCAGCCCGGCCTCACCAGTTCAGGCGGCAAAAATGAACAAGCATTTGCAATGCAATAGGTCTCGCATTTACGAGAGTTTGGGCTATTGGCATTGTAAATGACAATGCCTTTTATTTATGTGTTGTTTTTTAAACAGATAAATAAAAGGCATTGTCATTTACAATGCCAATAGCTTAAACTCTCGCAAATGTGAGGCTGATTGTATTGCAAATGCCAGCGCCCATGCTATAAAAAAAATTAAAAAGCATTAGGAGAGAGCATGTCCTGCCTGCTGTGCTGGGAGCCTGTAATTAAAGCAAAGCCTACCAAGTAACAACACTCCTAACAGGGGGTGTCACCATGGGAAGTTACAAATTGAGACTAGGTGGTACTAAGGAGGGACTACTAAGCCTATTGAGCAAAGAACAGCCACAGTCTACAGTGGACAATGACACAAGCCAATTAAAAATGTGGGCGGAGAGGGGAAATACGCCACACCCACCCAGGAGGGGAACACGCCACACCCACCCAGGACGGAAAACACGCCACACCCACCCAAGAGGGGAAACATGCCACACCCACCCAAGGGGGCCTGGTCCAACATGGCTGCGGCTCGGTGGGGCTGTCAGAGAGAGTTGTGAGGTGACGAGCACTGCCAGAGCCCCACGCGCCCTGCACCTCTTTAAAAGCAGCTCCACATCCGGGCCGGGAGGAGACCTGGGAGGGCAAGAGCTGCCTGGGCATGCGCGGTACCTGGAACTTTTCGCCCGCATTCTAAGTTTCGAGTCAGCCTGGCTGAAGTGTCCGTCTGTGGTGATTGTGCCTGTGTGTGAGTGAGGTGTGCTGTCTGTTTGTGCTGTGAGAGCAGGAAGTGGGTAGGTTTTGTATCAATGTCCACCGGCCCCCTCCAGGCGCCTGGCGGGCTTTGTAGTCGGAGGTCCGTCTCGCTGTCTTTTCCGCGTAGGTCTTTGTGAGGCCGCTGGAACAGATGAGGCGGGCCCAGGCATCTACTGAGAAGGCTACTTGTCTTTCTCTCACAAAGGAACGGGTTACCGGCCTTTAGTGTTCGCTCGAGGAAGTAGGGAGCATAGCGCTGCACACCCGCCGACCGACTGTATAAGCAGAACAGCTCGACGATCACCGGTGCTCCATTTTATGAGGGAAATGCGAGAATTTTGTGGCACCACTGACTGTGGGGGCGTGCAGCTCAAACGCCTGATTGTTATATGGAAGTAAATAACATATGTCCGATGAGGCCCATTAGGATTACTCCACCCCCCCAGTCCCTGAATGCAGCCCAAATGTGTTAAACCCTGGCCGGGAAAGAACCCGAGCGCAGGCCTGGCGAGGACCTATGGTGTAGTGTTGTGTAGCATTGCATTCGTCGGGTTTCGATTGGGAGAACTTGCATAACAGCTTGGGAAACGTGACCCTCGGAGGCTCTAGAAGAGCGTTTTTCACCCCCAGTGGGGGAAGGGTGGTACGAACAACGCAACCCCCAGGCGTCTCCGTTGCACACTGGTGTTCTGATCTCCCTGGCTCGAATGGCTTACTCGTGTGCATGTCTTAGCCCACGAGCAGTTTTATGTTACTCACAAGGTTATGGTTTCCCAACTCCTTTCAAAACGTGTTCAAGATCCCCGTTATTGGTTTAGTTTGCCTGTAGCAAGTAACTCCTCAGTTTATGTTACGACTGGCTTCCGTGGTTGCTGCCTTGTAAACTATGTACCAAGTGTTCAGCATTCTTGTTGTGGTAGTGGATCAGCACCATCTACTCTGCCAAATCACCCCTTTTGGGTTACACGCCAGCGAACCCAGTGTTTAACCTCGCCTCAGGTGACTGAGAACACGTACTTGGGCTTACCACCTGTTATCTGTCAGTCACTGTTATTTTAGGACGAATGCCTCGATGCTAGGAAGGGGTTGTAGATTATCAGATTCGCTTTCAAATTGCCACTCTTGCTGGAGCATTCGTAGTGATGGAGAAATTGGTTGGATGCCTAAGCATATCAAATAATGGTGAGTGGTTGCTGTGTGGTACTGCAGACCGTTCGTGGAAAACTGTTTTTTTTCACGACAGATAATCACCCAGAGAAGACACGTCGCATAAAGTGCATGCGGAAACCACTACTCTGGGGCAGGTGCATGTACATTTATTTTGTAGTGCTGCAACACCCATAAGGACGGGAAACACGCCACACCTACCCAAGGGGCTCTGGTCCGACATGGCTGCGGCTCGGTTGGGCTCTCAGAGAGAGCTGTGAGGTGACGAGCACTGCCGGAGCCCCACGCGCCCTGCTTTGTGTTATGGTCCTATGCTCTGTTTGTGTACGGTTAGGTTGCATAGAGGGATTTTGTACCCTTAATGTTACGTGAAACGCGCAATAATGATGCAGTGCACCAGCTGTTAGTGTGCAAAGATGGTATCGAAGGACACATACAGGAGCAGCGGTTTAAACGAGTGCTAGACTAACGAAGTGAAAAAAAAACAAAGAGCACACAAGAAAGCGACAAACACAAGCAGTTTGGAAGGGAAACAAAACGGGAAATGGAAACAGCTGTTTAAAAATTAAAATCTGACAAATGCAAAAAAAACAAGTTAGGACTATTGGCTTTGTCAATCGTTGTTAGTTGCATAAGATAAATTAGCAGTAACTGTGGCTTGTATATAATATTGAAAAAGCATCCACTTGAAGCCCTAGTGACACCACGACAATGTTACTGCTCCTGAGTTTCAAAAAGAGGCACAAGAATCCAGAGCAGACATGGCGAGTAAGTTGGCTGAAGAGGTGGGGGTGGCAAATGGTGTTCATGGGCGCTTTGATGTCCTCAATGGCCCCGCGGCTCACTGAAAACATCAAAGCGCCCGCGAAATGTAAGTGATCGCAATCGTGATTTATTTATTTATTTATTTATTTATGGGATTTTTAATGCGCAACTAATACCCTAGGGTGTCTAGGCGCAATGAGATTCTCTAGGATACACAAAATTGAGGACAGGAACTTATTGATTAAATAGCCAAGTTTTCAGAGCCTTACGGAAGGCAATGAGTGTTGGTGCTGTTTTAATATACAAGGGGAGTGTGTTCCACAGTATGGGGGTCGCTACCAGGAAGCGTCTATCTCCCCATGTGGCCGTTCTTGTTCGGGGAACATGCAATAGGTGGCTTGCTGCTGATCTTAGATTCTTTCCAGGTATGTACACCTGAAAAGCTTCCTTTAAGAACTTTGGTCCAGTCTGATGAATGGCCTTGTAGGCGATGCAGAGAGCCTTGAATTTAATTCTGCTCTCCACTCTTAGCCAATGTAGATGGCGTATGGCTGCTGAAGTAGAGTGTCGCCAAGGAATATTAAGCAGAATTCGTGCTGCCACATTTTGCACGGACTGCAATTTGTTCAGGATGTATTTGTGAGTGCTAAGGAAGAGGGCGTTTCCATAGTCCAGCTTCGAAAACACTAAGGTGGTAATCAGTGTTTTCCCTGCCGAAGCGGGTAGGTATGGCATGAGTTTTTTTATTTTCTTCAGCACGAAGAATGCAGCAGAGACCACCTTGTTGACATGATAACCAAAAGATAGCCTGTTATCAAAAATCACTCCCAAATTCCTAACCTTGACAGCTGGAATCGGGGGGGAGCCCATCTGACTGGGCCACCAAGTTGGAGACCATTCGGGGGAGATCTTACCGAAAGTCATAACTTCGGTTTTCTCTGCATTAAGTTTCAGGCAGTTACTGTGCATCCATGATTGTACATCCAGTAACCCCTCCTGAAACTTAGCTGCTACCACTGGACCGTTCTTATGCACCGCCAGCACAAGCTGGGTGTCATCCGCGTAGGTAGTTAATCGCATCCCATGTGATTTACTAACCCTCGCCAAGTCCGCAACATAGATATTAAAAAGCGTGGGACTTAGCGAGGATCCTTGAGGGACTCCACAGGGCAGTTCAGAAGTGGGCGAGTAGTAGTTGCCCAGATTGACTGCCTGTTTGCGATTAACAAGGAAGGAGGCTATAAGGTCTTTAGCCAGATGACTAATTCCAAGGGCTGCGACACGGTCGACCAAGATGACGTGGTCGACCGTGTCAAAAGCAGCTGACAGGTCCAATAAGATGAGCACTGCAGCACCTCCCGAATCCATGATCTCTCGAATTTCATCCGAGGCCTTTATCAATGCTGTCTCAGTTCCGTGTCCCTTCCGGAACCCGAACTGAGTGTCATCTAAGAGCTTATGTTGTTCAATAAACTCAGAGAGCTGTTTATTCATTATTGCCTCCACTATTTTGGCAGGAAATGGAAGGCAGGCAATTGGCCTGTAGTTGGAAGTGATGGTAGGGTCTAAAGATGGCTTCTTAATCAGGGGTTTAACAATAGCCTTCTTCCAGGTCTGTGGATAGACACCTGTCCTAAAGATGGAGTTGCATATGTTGGTCAGCGGCTGGGTAACCACATTGTGTAGTTGGTTCATTATGGTCGGAGGACATGGGTCCAACGGAGAGCCTGATTTAATTTTGCCAACAAGTGCGTTGACCTGTTCTTCGGTAGCTGACTGAAACTGGGTAAAGGAAGGGTGCTTCAGTGCTGGTTGAATAGTTAAATCAGTGGTTCTTCCTACCGGCTCTTTAGAAAAAGTGGAGTAAATATCCATTACTTTAGTAGTAAAAAATGTGGCTAGGGCGGTACAGAATTCCTGCGAGTTCTCTATTGTGGAGCCAGCTGGAGGACTAGACAGAGAGTTCACCACCTGAAATAACATCCTAGCTGAGTTCTGGGCGTGCTCAATACGACCAGTGAAGAAAAGATTCTTTTGTGTGGTGATAGCTTTCTTATATATAGCCAGAGCACTTTTGTATTCTTGCTTAGCCAATGGACTATAGTGCTTTCTCCAGCGCCTTTCTAAATTTCTACAGAACTGACGCTGAAGTCGCAGCTCTTCTGTATACCACTGGGCAGATGGAGTGGTTCTATTGGGGCAATAAGTTTTTTCAGGAGCAACTTCGTTCGCTGCTTTTAAGATCCATTCCTGAAATTTAATGGACATAGTTTCAATATTGTCTCCGCTTTCTGGAGCAGATGACAGCAAGAGATTTGAGAGATGTGGTATGTCTGCGTTTTTCCACATCCGCGCCCCCACTGGTGCCCTATCTTTGGTCTGAGGGGGTTTGAGTGTTAGCATCCGGATCCTAAAAATAATGGCTTGGTGGTCAGACCAGATCAAAGGTAGTGTTGCTACCAACTCAATGCCATGGTCATTCGTAAACAGGCCATCCAGCGTGTGTCCGGCTTCATGCGTGGGGCCCTTCACCAGCTGCTGCAGTCCTATTGCCTGCATATCAGTAATAAGTTGGAGTGTATCTTTGTTTTCCAAGTTTTCCAAAGGAAAATTAAAATCCCCAAGAATTGTATAAGTCGGGGATTCTATTGCTGATTCCATAATTTCAATGAGTGCAGCTAGAAATTTGGTTCGAGCTCCAGGTGGCCTGTACACCAGGGTTCCTTTAAACGCCTGTTTGTGTGTAAGATTAATAGTAAATGCGAGAGCTTCGCAATTGGTACTTAGAATGGGCTCAAATTTAGCGCGATAAGTGTCCCTATGAATAATGGCTAAGCCTCCGCCTCGCCCCGAGGCTCTATCTTGTCTAGCTACACTGTAACCTTCAGGAGTAGCTTGAACAAAGTCAGGGCCAGATGCATCATCTCCCCATGATTCTGTGATGAATAAGATGTCCAGTTCATGATTAATAATGCTCTCCCTAATGTCCAGACTATGTTTGGGGAGAGAGCGTGAATTAATGAGTGCAGCTCTAGTATACTGTGTCGCTAAGCGAGGAGCGCTGGCAGTTATAAAGGGGTGGTCTATAGTATTTGTCACAGACAGGGGAGGTGGCAGAGTATAAGAGCAACCTGCACATGATATGGGTGTGGATAATGAGTGTTTTAATAACGGAAGTACTTGACAAGACATACCCAGTCCTGTGTTCCATTCCTGCAGCTGTGTGGAAGTATAGCGTAGGGTGGAAGCTGTATGTAGGATACCAGCAGGACCAGGGGGAGTGGCCCTGGGCCCGGATCTGGCTCGGACGGGCGCAGACGGGCTTGTCTTAGGCGCGTCTTCGGCGCGCGCCCGCTGCGCTCGTCCGCTGCGCATCCTAGTCGAGCGAGGACTAAATAGCTCTCTCCCGGAAGTGGAGAAGAGCTAGACCGCGTCCCGACCCTGCCCCAAGATGGCGGCTGGTGCTCGTGGTCAAGTGCCCTATTCCCTTCGCTCTGGCAGGTCAGGTAGGCACCAAAATACTGTGCAAATCACGCTAGGGTTAGTGCAATATTAAAAGCATTGTTATCACAATTAAAAAGACGTTTTTTTTAAAATTTGTTCGTTTTTCCAGAATTCATTCAGCTTCTCTCTAAAATTCGTTTCTAACACCCTACAGGGTAACTGTGCAATTTCTAGTCTAAAATAACAGCGCTAGTGGGAGTAATCCGTTCCAGTTTCAAGAAATGTGTAAATGAGAATCACACTTCAAAGCGCGGCTGTGTGACAGGCGAAAGTGAAAGACGAGTGCTTTCAGGCTGCCAAATGGTGCGCGCGCCCGGCACACATGCACAGTAGTTGGCGGCCTGAAAGCACTCGTTTGCACTTCCAAAAGTGCTTACTATAAGTCTCGCCAGAACAGCGCTAAAGCGCTGTCTCAGGCGAGACCTAAAAACAGCGTTGCGGCCCCCCTGGGCAGGAAAGAACAGCAGGGAAGAGCAGCAGGTGAGCTATTGTGGTGAGATGCGGCGAAGCACGGCAGGATCCCATATATAATTAAAATTTAGTCCAAAAGATAAGTTTTCCTTTGGGTTATTATATTATTGAGCTACAGTAGCTAGGTAATTAGAGCATTTTGTTGACTCATTTCTATTAAATATTGTTTGAGTTTAGTTCACATCTTATTTTAATAGCACAGCGTTAAATGGCTCAGTTCTTCCGTGTGACTGACAACTCCTTAACATCCTTAGATTTTCATATAGATTTGGGACATAAAGTAAAACACTGAGCACATATTGTTCGAGAATTTCCAGTGTAATGGAGCATCTAGATGCCCATCTTAGGGCCATATTTAGGGTTTGGTGTGCGTTGACTCAAAATGTGATGGATGCTGTATTTGCCTTATTTAGCGTGCGATTTACTATAATGCACTCGAAATATGGCTGACGGCGCTATGTTTTTGATGGAGTACCCTGTTCACATAAGGGCATATTTTCAAGTAGTTGCGTCGCCCTTGCGCTACGCAATCGGGCATAGAGCGATTCAACTACTAAGTGAGATTTATCAAGCCACGCAAGGCCACCTTGCCTAACCTTGTGTGGCTTGATAAATCTAGAGTAATGCAACGCAGCGCAAATCGCTGCCTTGCTTTGCTTTGAAATCTGTTTTATTTTGTAGAGTAATAACCAGGGGGAGGGTCCGCCTATACACAGCTCATCACCTACAACCCATTACAGGGCCGGCCGCATAGTTTGGGGGAGGCAAGTAAAGTGCAGATGTTAAGTAGCAATGCAGATGTTACACAGCAAGTCGCCTACAACCCATGACGTGCCGGCCGCGTCTGACAAAATACATTTCATGATGATACAAATGTAAGGAAGGTTCTAGGCAGTGAGTTCGATAAGACCCAAACCCCACATGAAGAAAGCAGGTCCTGAAGAACAAAAGAGAGTAGAAGTAGGGAGCGAGGATGAGAGTAAGGGGGACAGACAGAATAGAAAACAAAAAGGAGCTGCTGTGAGAGGGGGTCTAGAGCATGTAAGAAAGAGTAGGAGGTGGAGAGCATAATAATCATGAGGTCCCAGAGCTGCGACCCAAGACAGCATCTAAAAGAGGGAAAACGGCAGGGTGGGGGTGGGGGGAGGCACTGTACATTCAGCTTGTCCATCTGGGGGTGTTCCGACGGTCGAGGAAGTGGAACATGCTAGTTATGTGGGAGATCCGTCATGGTCAGGAGGGTAAAAGGGTTCAGTGACTAAATATCGAGGGACAAAATATCGACTATACAAAAAATCCACACGAAAATATCGAGGGACAGAATATCGACTCCCTATCTACAAACAGGTAAGTACTAAAATATCGATTCCAAAATATAGACTGTCAAAATATAGTTAGCCAAAATATCGAATTTTTTAAATGTATTAAAAATAATATAAAATTAATTAAATATTAAAAACAATTAAATAAAACATACATAATATAATATAAAATAGCTTAAAATGTAAACATAATATAAGTAATTTAAAAAAGTCGAGATTTTGTTGGATACTGAGAGCGTAAAAATTACTATTCCCACTCCAGTGAGTGCAACAGTAGGGAAAGCGTTGGATAGCGTAGGGGTAAAAATTACTATTCCCACTCCAGAGAGTGCAACAGTAGGGAAAGCGTTGGATAGCGTAGAGGTAAAAATTACTATTCCCACTCCAGTGAGTGCAACAGTAGGGAAAACGTTGGATAGCGTAGGGGTAAAAATTACTATTCCCACCCCAGAGAGTGCAACAGTAGGGAAAGCATTGGATAGCGTAGAGGTAAAAATTACTATTCCCACTCCAGAGAGTGCAAGAGTAGGGAAAGTAATGATTTAAATTAAATATAAGATGACATTAATTATCAATACTGATAAAAAGTTAATTAAAAATAATTACCAATTATTAACAATTAATTACCATTTAAAAATATTAATTATCAATTGATAAAAATGTAATACCAATTAATAATAATTAATTACCAATTACAAATTAATTATCAATTATCAATACACATAAATAAAAAAATTAATATTTACTTTATTACAATTAATTTACTTCCCACCCAATTCCCCTACAAACCCACAACCCACTCCCAATAATAAAAAATACAATTCACATTATTATCAATTAATCAATTAATAAAAATATTTTTGCAAATAATAAAAATTATTTAGCAATTCATGCAAATTATTTACCCATTAATACAAATTTATTACCAATTATTAATTAATTATCAATGAATTATCAATACACATAAATAAAAAAATAATTATTTACTTTATTACAATTAATTTACTTCCCACCCAATTCCCCTACAAACCCACAACCCGCTCCTATTAATACCAAATACAATTAACATAATTATCAATTAATCAATTAATATAAATTAAATACCAATTAATAAAAATAAATTACCAATTAATAATTTATTATCAATTAATTAATTATCAAAACATATAAATATAATTAACATTTAATTAACCATAATTAAATTACTTCCCACCCTATTCCCCTATAAACCCACAACCCGCTACAGAATTAAATTACGCAATAATTAAATTACATAACATTCATTTGTTTAAATAAATTAAACATACATTACAACAATAATACATCATTTTAACACATATACTACCATACATAACACAAAAAAACATTCGATATTATGGTAATCTATATTTTAAAATTCGATATTATGGTATTCGATATTTTTAAGGTCTATATTTTGGTAATCGATATTTTGTACCCCAATTTCGATATTCTGACCTATCTATATTTTGTAGAGTCGATATTCTGTCCACACTATATTTTAACTTCGATATGCTGGGCAGTCGATATTTTGGAATCGATATTTTGGGTGTTTACCGGGTAAAAGGCATCTTCAAAGAGGTGTAGAGCCTGGAGTTTCAGGGGCATGAGACGTGCGTGCTCCATTCTACCAAGATAGGTAACCAATGGCTGCCATATTTTGGTGAAGTGTGTGTCGCGAGATTGCAAGCTCGCGATAAGTAATTCCATAGTTGCTACATGCCACAAACGCGTGAACCGGATGTTGATAGAAGGGGGTTCCGTTTTTTTTCCAGTACAAAGCTATGAGCTGTTTCGCAGCACCAAGCATGTGGAGAGCAATATGCCAATCACTACGGGTGAGTGCGCGCAGATTATCAGGTTTGATGCCTAGGAAAATTGTGACTGGAGTGTCAGGCAGAGGGAAGCCAAGCACCACCCTAATATGACTAAGGACTTCTTTCCAAAATAGGGTCAAGAGCAGGCAGGACCACCATATATGAATAAAATCTCCCGGAGCGCTCGAGCACCTCCAGCATAGGGGGGAGGAAGTGGGAAACATCTTGTGTACCACTGCGTCATAAGCTTGTATGCCGTTTCCCGTTGTGAGACGCTACGGTACACCTTTGGGATAGCTCGCCACAGGCGGTTCCATTGGGCTGAGGTGATGTCAGAGGAAGCTGTCGATTGCCAGTGATGTTGGTATGTATGGGATTCACGAGTGGGGGATGTTGTAGAATCTGGTAAGTCCAGGAGATGAGACCCTAAGAGTCGTCGAAGGAGCGCACAAAGCGTTCAAAAAGAGTGAACGCGCCGGTGGTGGCCTGCACGAGAGAGGGGGCGTGGATAACCAGTGACAAAGTTACGCGTACTGGAGTCTTGCCCCTTCCGAAAGTCGGAGCTCCTCCTTGCATTGCGCAAAAGTCTTGAAGGCCTTGCCTAAAAACAGATCCTGAATCGATCTGCACCCACCCTCCAGCCAGGCAGCAAATGCCTGAGGGTTAACAGCCGGCTGGAAAGACGAGTTCCCAGCAGTAGGGGTGTGGGGAGAGGGGAAGGTAGTGAGTCCCTTACAGCCACTTTGTCCCATATGTCCAGTACTGTCCTGGTGGGAAGGGCAACATAGGCACTGCAGGAGTGGGAGGCCCGGGGAAGCCAGGAGAGGTCTCAGATGGTTCGCCTAGTTACCGCCCTGTCCATATTGAACCACACCGTTTCACTCTTCCGCGCCGTCCACTCGGAAATGAAGCGTAGATGGGAGGCCCAATAGTATTCCAATAGGTTGGGGCACGCAAGCCCGCCTCTGTCCCTTGGGAGCATGAGGATTTTGTTGGAGAAAAGCGGCCTGCGTCCACCCCATATAAAGTTTGTGATTTCTCGCTGAAGCATTTGAATCTGGAGTTGCGGGATAGGGGTGGGAAGACATTGGAAGAGATATAATAGTTTCGGGAGTACTGACATTTTGATAGCATTCAGACGGCCCAGCCAAGAGAGGGTGAGAGGTTTCCAAGCGCTTATGTCCTCTAAAACCGCCCGCCTGCATTCCCGCCAATTGACTTGGGACCACGTGGCAAGCGAAGGAGTCAGTTGGAGTCCCAAGTAGCGAATGGAGCTGGTAGCCCACTTGTAAGGAATGAGGGATTGGAGCGTGGGAATCTCCTCTCTCGGAATCGTAAGGTTCAAGGCCCAAGACTTCTCATGATTGAATTTGTGGCCAGACGCCAGTTTGAAGGATCGCAATAGAGAGATTAATGCCGGGAGAGACGTGTGGGGTCGGGACAGTGTAAGAATCAGATCATCGGCATAAAGAGCCACCTTGTGTTGTTAACCCCCGATTGGGATGCCATGAACGTCGGGGGCTTGTCGGATCATTATGACCAGTGGTTCTACCATGAAAGCAAACAGCAGGAGGTACAAGGGACACCCCTGCCGCGTGCCTCTACAAATAGATATGGGATTTGTGAGTTGACCGTTAACCCTCGCTCGTGCCTGCGGGGAAATATAGGGAGCCATAATCCGAGTTATCATGAGTGGACCCAACCTGATTTTGCACAGCAACGCTCGGAGGAAGGCCCAGTCCACTTGATCAAATGCTTTTTCCGCGTCGAGTGACAATAAACATGCCGGTATGTTCCAGTGATGGGCCTTCCCCACAAGATGCGCAACACTGCGCACATTGTCCGCCACCTGGCGAGTGAGGATGAAGCCAACCTGATCCGGTTTGATAAGGCCGGGTAAGAGAGGGTCAAGCCGCTTAGCCAAGATTTTCATGTATATTTTAAGGTCCGAGTTCAGGAGGGCGATGGGACGAAACGAAGAACAGAGTGTGGGGTCCTTGCCTGTTTTGGGGATGAGGGCAATCTCCGCCATTCCCATGGAGAGGGACGGCCCCTCAGTGTCAGTGAATGAAATAAAAAGACACAATAAATGCTTTTGGAGCTGCGGCAAAAAGACAATAAAAAGACAAGGGAAGACCGTCCGGGCCCGGCGTTTTCCCGAGAGGTAGGTACTTCAGATGGCCGCGAGTTCCTTTTGAGAAACAGGCTCCTCCAGCAGCTGAGTATGATAGCGACTGATTGGCGACCAGGGGCAGTTGTCCAAAACGGCTTGCACCCTGCCCGGGGGTGGCGTATCTCTGGCATATAGTGCTGAATAGTACTTCTAGAAGGCATCACAGTTAGCCGCTTCTGTGGTGACCCGCGCTCCTTCGCCAGTCTGAACGTTGGCAATGTGCGCTTTGGCAGCACGCGCCCGCAAGCGTTGAGCTGAGACCGTACCCACTTTGTCTTCCCCCTCGAAATAACGTTGTTTCAGCTCCAAGAGAGCCCGTTCTGCTTTGTTAGTACGAAGAGAGTGCAGCTGGCTTCGAGGATTTGCCAATCGCCGTTTGTTCGCAAGGCAGGGGTGCTCCTGGTCCTGTCGTTCGAGGGCCTTAATGTCCCTAGATAGGTTGTTTTCCAGAAGACACGCTTCTCGTGCCCGTGCAATGGCCAGGGATGTGATGTGGCCTCGGATCGTGGCCTTGAATGCATCCCACACTACAGGGAACAAGGTTTCGGGAAAGTCATTGGTAACAAAATAGGACTCAATGGCATCTCGCATGCTCTTCACATTTACTGGGTCCCGGAGGATATGCGGAGGTAGACGCCAACATGGAGCCCGGGAAGAGCCAGCCACCGGATCCCGTAGAAAAGGTTTAAGGTGGGCATGATCTGAGACGGATATGTCGGACATAGAAGCCGAGAACGATTCACCGATCAGGGCGTGGGAGATAAAAATTTGGTCGATACGCGAATAGGAGCGGTGAACATGGGAATAGTAAGAATAATCGCGTAAATCAGGAGACTGGTAGCGCCAAGAATCTAGTAGGCCGAGATCCGAGATTTGTCTTTTGAGGGCCGAGGACATAGCACCTGTCCTCTGGAACGAAGCCTCGCTGCGGTCCATTGCAGCGTCCCACACCATATTAAAGTCTCCCCCCAAAATCAATGTAGGGTCCGTCTGAGGTATGTGTTCCCGTAAAAGTACCCAGACATATGGGTCCTGCGCCTGGTTGGGGGCATAGAGATTACACCAAGTGATGGAGCGATGCCCGATCTTGACCCCAACCTTAATAAAGCGACCGTCAGTTCCCCGAAATACCTTGGATTCCCTCTGTCTAATGCCAGCTCTACAAAGTATAGCCACTCCAGCCGTTTTAGTTGGGGCAGTAGCCCAAAATTGGAGAGGATATTGCGGGTGAGCCATGCGGGGGACATCAGCCTTCAACAGGTGAGTTTCCTGCAGGAGGATGACGTCTCGGTTTTGGTGCAGTAGGTAGCACCAAATCTGGCGTTGTTTGTTAGGGGAGTTAAGTCCCTTCACATTAACGGACCGGATCTTCAAGCAGGGGACAGCTGTCACGTCTATGTCGGAGACAGGCGCGTTCCAGCACGCCAATGTAGGAAGCTGTCATGCCAATGTAGGAAGCTGTGCTGCCTTGCTTTACTCTGCCCCAGGGAGGCGTTCCATGGATGGAGCGTGGGTGTTCTCGCACAACACCCATGGATTTTGGTGCATTCCAAGATTTACCATTACTGGTAGACCATGGAATGTTTAAAAATGCTACGCCTTCCCAGAGGAAGCGTAGCAAGGAGGAATATATTTAAATTCAGCACATGCGCTGTATAATGTTAAATACAGCACATTCCTGCCCTTTCCCTATCACACAGCACAGGGCGGCAAGGTGACTTGATGCGCTGCGTGATTTTTAAAATAAATATGCCCCAAAATTCACAATAAGTCTCGTATTCTCTAGGTTTACACTTGCTTTCATGGATCTAGGACAGCTATTAGCGTTCTAGTGCATTTGAAGGGTGGCTTTATAGGCTGCATGGGCAGAGCTTGGGAGCCAATGTGCATGGAAAGACTCTGCCTTTCAAGGTTGATGAATGTCTGTTTGTGAAATCTGCTTGTGCGTGATGTTCTGATGAGAGGAGCCAGTCAAAAATAGAACCTGCAGACTTAGATGAAGCCTCCTGCAGGGATGATGCTTAGCAACCTTCACGGAATTTCCACACAGGTCTCTACATGGGAGGGGAGGCACCAAGGCTGGGATAGAACCCAGAGGTAACCCAAGAGCTGGGAAGGTGAGCACTGGGTCCATCCTGAGATGCTGGCAGATGCTCCTGTGGAGCGGCCTCTTACCCATGACTCCTGAGGATGGGAGTACCTGGCTTTGGATGGGGATACCGTGCAAGGAGGTGGAATGGTTAACAATAAGTGAGCAGGCGCTCAGGGTATCAATATTAAGGCACAGCACAAAGAGCACAAAGCTTGGGTAAGGGGATGTGATGCTTGCCGAAGAAGCAGCAGACCCACAGTTTATTCTAGACAGACTCTTGGTGGAGGAATCATAGCACCTCAATCTCCAGTCGTTTTCCAGGTTAGGGGGTAATAAAAAGGAGTGTCCACACAAATCTTCAGGCTACTGCACCTACTATGTATTTACCAGAATGCTGCTCTTTTTTACCTTACTCCTGGGAGCCTGTTGCTATGAGACTTAATACAACCTAGGATCACATAACCTGGTAGGCTGGCGTGAGGAGAACCTCAAGTCCCAGAGTTTAACTATGCAAAACTCTGTATGTGAAGAGGCCACTCTGGGCCAGGTATGTGCGCCTGTGATCCTCGAGTGAATGCATACATATGACGCATAATTGGTTCTGGAAGGTCTGGTTACACCTCATGCTCCCTGAAAGAGGTTCCTACACTTGTGTTTCCCCCTGCAGGTGCAACACCTACCCATTTGTGTACCCTCAACTCTTCCCACAACACAAGATAGAGCTTGACACACATACTGAGTCATTGCTTATTTGAGGGGTGTGGTGCGGCCATTGCACAGCCAAAATCCAGGGGCCTTCAATAAGAGGTCTGATCATCTAGTTGATAACACTCGTGGGGCTTCACACATTGCAATCCTCCACATTCAGGGCAGAAGCTATCTCCCCTCAAACAATAGACATTGCAATACCTGTGGCCCCACCTATCAATGAAAGGGGTCTAAGTCTTGTTCCACTTAAAGGGGTCGGGGGGAACACAGGCCTACCCTGTCTTTGGAAATCAACGCTTTTGTTGCCCACCAAAGTCCCGCACACTGCAATTTCACAACAACCGTTTGGAATTTGCATTCCAAATTTTGCAGATTACCTCTGAAATCACTGCAGTGTCTTGTACCCACAGTTGTGTTTATGCATCAGGAATACGAAATAAGTCTTCCCAGAACAGGCAGTGACTAATTTCTGGCCGTCTCCACAGATCGGTTGATACCTTTGAAATAAAAGGATGAGACTGAAAGCTACTGACAGGATGTTTCAAAATATCTGTCTGTGCAGGAAGAGTGAATGTCTGACAAGAGTAATTTATAGGTTCGAGCAACAGTCCAAACCTTCGTCATCACAGTCTTGCGGCCCTCCTGTCACAGTGCCCTGTTTGCTGCCAGCTGGGGTTTGGTATTTAATGCCTCCCTGTGGTTTGGGGGGTTTATGGGATGGTAAAGGGGAGGAGCTAAGGGAGGTACTTAATGAAAAGACCCTGACCAAGTGTAAGAGAGTAATTCTAAAATGAACATAGTGTAGGTTTGGAATAATATCCTTGCCTGTCTTGCGGGAGAGGACGCACACAGCTGGAATTGTAACAATGTTAGAGCTGAGCTTGAAGTAATGAAGATTACTTCCAAGTGATCAAGGCACAAAGTGCAGCTATCCTTTTACAATCAATGTTCACACACTTTTTCTGCAATCTAAGTGTCTAATATACACTATGGGCCTGATTCGCAAAGGTAAACTTAGACTTAGGTCTCAATTTAGTACTTTTTGGTATTCACAAAGGTCACTTACTACTAGTAACTTTACTACTAGGAATGTTGCTAGTAGAAACTTTACTACTAGTACCTTTACTACTAGTATGTTTACTAATAGTAAAGTTGCCAGTTGTAACTCACCTTTGTGAATATCAAAAAGTAGGAAACTTGGACTTAAGGAGTAAACTTAGACTTAGGTCTAAGTTTACTACTTTTTGCATTCACAAAGGTGAGTTATCCTATGAATCCTATTCACATAAAAGTTGGTAAATATGGGTGGAAATCCATTCCTCCACCTCAACTCACTTTTATGGCTTTTTACTATTCACTAACATCCATAGGATTGCACCTGGAAAGCGCTAGTACGCACAGGTTTCCACGGATGCTTCTTTGAAGGACAGAGGTCTTTTTAGCGGGGACCTGTGAACTCCACATAGGAGGAACGGAGGTCACGGTGCAAACACACATTTCTTTCTCCACAGAGAGTTTGCATTGATGATCAATGCATGTGCACATCCATCACACGATGGAAGACACCCACGAAGAGACAGACGTTCTGAACATGCCCATCGACATCTTACAAAGGACACTTGAGGTGTCTCAATATAATCAACATTGACGGATCAACAGTGCGTAATTTGTGGTACTGGCTGTTGGTGGTTGATCTTGGATCTCATATTTGGGGACCAGATGTATTATTCATCATCATGCATTGATGCAGAGCAAAAGAGAAGAAGGTGGAAAAAAGAGGAAGAAGGAGCAAGCGAAAAACAGGAAAACAATGATAAAATGAGGAAGCAGAGACCGATAAAAAGAACCTGCAACAGTGAGATAAATAGACGGAAGTGGAGGGTGGTGGAGGGAAAAAAGCATGAGGGGAAATAAGAACCAGACAGCCTTGCTCCCTCCCCCTACAGACTAGTGTCAAAAAGAGCGAGATCAAATAACAGCACGCTTGCTCACATTTACCACTAAACCGATTGCATTTACAAAACAACAGTGCAGCACCTTGGGCTGGAAACACATAAACAGCAACACAGAAAGTTTGAAATGCCTCTGGGGTCCAATTATCCATAAGCAGTCAAGGTTATTCTATTTTTGCAGTATTCCTTTGAACACATGCCCAAAATATATTGCATTGTTTTAAGTGGTGTAAGGCATTCGTCAAAAATACACTTTTGTGAACTGATGCTAATTATTTCCTTGGAGGAAATTCCAATTAAATCATGAATCTGTGTGAGGAAACAGGCTTTTTGCAAGTTGCCTCAATGCTTATTGCCCACATTTGGACTACTGGCTATTAGTTTTTCGACTCTGAGATTGCACTTAGGCCTGCCAAACGTCAGTGTTCTAAATATATAAATACATGTTGAATTGGCTACCTTCATTTGGCATAAGCTGACTTACATATAAGTCCCTAGTATATGGTACTTAGGGTAACCAGGGCAAGTAAGACAGAGGGTCCCCCACGGCTGCAGCACTGATTGTGCCACCCTGTGTCTGACGGAGTACAAAATAGCTGGCAACCTGCCACTGCATCCCGGAAGACCAGTTTTAAAACTGCTAGTTTGACTTTAAAACCGATAGAAAGGTCCCTTCTTCCCTTCACAATATATGTAATCCTCCCCTAAGGAACACCTACTGAGCCCTTATATTATTAAGTAGAACATATAAGTTTAAAAGGTCCTAGCAGTAAAACTTCCAAATTGCCATTTTTGCAGTTAGTAGTCCCATAGGCTAACACAGAGTTACCGGCTGACTTTTCAGTCCGGCTAACTTCTGAATGGGACAATTTAAATGGGAACTTCAATGTATCAAATTAAGTGTGGCATTAAACCCGACTTGCTGCCCAAGTCGAAATTAATGTCACTTTTAAGGCAAGGCAACTCTGTTGCCCATTTTGTCCAGTGGCCACGCACAGTTGCAAACAGCCTTTTGCCCTCAGGGGGAGTAGTGTGAATGACCCCCAGGCTCAGGAACAATAGAAGCCTGCTACAGGGAGAGGTGTTACCTCCCCCTTGCAGAAAGCCACTGATGGTGTTGGCCCAGAAGGTGAGCTGCAAAGGCAAAGCTGCCTTTGGTGGGCAAATGACGATCACACTCCTGAAGGGCTGTCCCTTTATTCAGGTAGAAAGGCTGATGGTGGAAACAGAGAGGGGAAACCAGAGCCTAAACCAGTTTTGCCATGGGTGTGTAGGCCACAGTTAGCCATATCTCTAGGGTGAGCTACCAAGCTCCTAACATACAAGGAAGGGTTCAGAAATCCAGGGAGGGGGCAGAATAGTGCACTCTGGGATTGCTAGATGCCACACACAGCTGGAAGTCTTCACAGGGCAGGAGGGATCCTGGTAGCCCATTGGCTAGTGACCACATCATCCCCCCAGGGCACTATCTTGGCATAAATATAGTACCCTCGGGACCCTGAACTGCAGATCATGACAGAACTGGAGAAAGGACCAAAGAAGGACTGCCCCCTGGACCTGGCAAGAGAGGCTTCACCGACCGCTGGACTGCACCTTCTGCACCTTCGGCTAGTAAAGATCGCACTGTGCCTGGGGCTCCTGGCTTGTGAAAGAGTAACTCCAGAGCCCTAGACCAAAGAACTGATTCCAAGGGTCAGTTGGCTGACCCCCTGGAACCAGCGCCAGGCCCATCAAAGCTGAAGAAGTCCACTCCAGCAAGTCAAAATCCACATTCTCTGAATCACCGCTGACCGTCGCTGGGTGACCCAAGAGACCAATCCTCGACAGCCTAAAGTTGCACCCGAGTCTGCTGGACTTGGGAGTGTTGTCTGAGTCCAGACTGGTTGCGGAAGAGGGACACTATCCTTCACCAAAGTATATTGCTGGACCCGCTGTGTGTGGAGACCAGTGGATCAGCCACAGCTGGCCTTCTGTTGGCTCAAAGAGGACTTTGAAGGACACCGGCCCCTGTGACCAAACTACCCCACCTTACATGTGGACTGAAGAATAACCACGAGGACAGCCCCCGTTGACCGCACAGTACAGAGAGCATCTTTTAGCATTCTCAGCATCCTGCATCCCCAGCATCAGGACCACCACATTAAAGTCTATGGCGGTCTTGATGTAAAATGTGAAACAGGACTTCACAATGCTTTGGTGACCAAGTAACAGCCCAAATACTCCTAAGTAACTCCCTGACCTTCTCCCTGATGGATTTGGTCACCCGAATCGGGCCGGAGTTACCGAACACAACTCTTTCAAACGTTTCAAAAGTTTCAAACTTTACGGTTACCAATGCTTGTTTGCGCTTTGATACAAAAAGCTGAGATTTATGTTTTACTTAAAAATCTATAGCTCCGGAACCCTCCTGTGGATTTTTCTAATCTTGGTGTCTAAAATTCATAAAAATACAATCTATTTTTATAAATTGTGTTGGATTTCTTTTGTGTTGTGTCTTTCTTATTTCGTTGTTTGGTGCTTCTACATGCTTTACACTAGTTCCTTTGTTTAAGCCTTGCTCCACAAAGCCACACCTACCAAGAATTGACCTAAAGGTTTTATAAACAAGCCTGACTGGACCCAAGGGCAATTTTGCAAGTGTATTGCACAGTAAGGTCGCACAGCCATATCATATAATACACCACAATCCTCACAATCTGGAATAGAATGTGCCAATTCTTATTGGTTTAAATGTGATTGTTATCAGTGGGTACAATTGCCCTTGTTTGTTCTACTGTCTCTCAGTTTTTATATGGATACCTAAAAACCCTAATGTCAAGTGGATCTGATGAAGGCATGTCAAGTAGCAAAACGGAATCCATGAGAGAATGTATCTTTTATGTAAAACTCACATTAACTTTATCAAGACAAACATTACACTTCATTAGTACCACTGTAACACCTAGGGAGGAGGTGTGGGCTATTGTCTAGCACTGCCAACTTTGGAATTGGATTACCAGACTCGAATCCTGACCTCGGCTCCCGGCCTGTGACTCTGGGCAAATAACTTGGAGCAGTATCTAGAGTTTGGCGGATGGGATACGCCATCTCAAACATTCCGGATGTCCCGTTCATCGTATTACAAGTGCATTATAGCCTCTGGCACAAGTGGCATAGCCAGTGTGTCACGGAGGCTAGTGCAAGCAAGGAAGTGGGCCACTTGGCATCTGTTTTTAACTGTTAAATACAGGAATAATCAGGGTCTGGAGGGTCCCATGTGGCCTCTTGCCCCAATACCACTGCACCTGCTGCACCAATGGAAGGTATGCCCTTGTCTGGCACTTGTAATAAGGCAGACAGGTAATCCTCCACATTTTGACAGAGTATCTCGTCTGCCATATTCTAAATAAAGGCCTTAATCCCCATGCCTAGAAATTTTTAACTAGTCTGGCTCACTTGTAAAGCACCCTAATGTCCTGGGACCAGGTTGGCGCTGTTCAAAGCTGCAAACATACTTGTAAAAATGCACCTGAATGGTGCAGTGAAAGCTGACCTGTTGAATTATGAAACAGGTCTACAACAAGTGTCACTTTTTTAGTAACTTTTGAGCTTTTGTTCTAGATCCAATTTTTTTTGTTAAAATCTGCAAATTGTGTATCTGATGGTGGATTATGTGGCAAGCGCTTTTATACCATAATTACATGGAAAATGCAGCAGCTGCTGAAAGTAATAATTCAAGTGGCCCTGCTTATGGTTTATCATCAACCAATAATGTTTGTCCTTTCACCAATGACAGAAGCTCTGTAGACCAAAGTGCCCTTAACAAGCAGGGACAGGGCTGAGCCAAGCTCAGTTTGAGCTGCATGTAGCTCGCCATGTAAACCAGGGAGATCAGCACTATTGTGCATTTTTAATGGCTGTGTAACCATCAGGTGTTTCTGTTTGCCAGTGCTCATAAACCTATATCAATATTGCAATTAATGCAATGCCTTTTCTGTTTATTAGAGTCACTTGACTCCTTACCCAATGAATGTTATCACTGCACCAGCAGTCACATGCGTTAATGCTGTTGACATAACATTGTGCTGCAGGCATATCAGTGATCACGCCATGACTTATAACACGGTTTTGCTGTTATATTTACCCAATACATAAACTCCTTGTGACATTGTCTGAACTCAAAATCTGATGACCAGGGCTGGGGTGATTTAGTATGACAGCAGAAGTGTTTTCTGCTCTGTTACAGATGTTTCACAAACCATTCATCTTTTTCGTGGGGTGTCGGAACCCATTAAGGGGGCACAGAACAGGCAGAGCCTACTGGGACATACCCGTGGTGGTTGAGTTTGCTTGCCAGTGGTATCCTGGGGTTTGTCCTACTGTGGCTCTGCAAACTGGGCCAAGAACACTTTTTCCGCACTTGGCTGCCAGAGTAAAGAGGGTGAGCAGACGAAGGCTTCTCAGAGAGGTAGTGTGGGGGAGGACTAGAGCTCAGTACTCATATTGTACAGCCCACTGCATATCTTCTGAAAAACAATAAATTACTTTAATCACACAGCGTAACATGATACTATACAACTACAATGCAGTTTGGGTCTTCAGAGACAGAATTGAAACCCTGTTTGCAATCTTCATTGAGGCACTACACACTTCAGCACACTTTCCCCAACATACATGATATGTGGTACGTAACATAAGCTACAGCGATTAGGCACAGTTGCAGTTCACTCACGGTGCCCCCAGTTTAGTATACTTTCACCAATTCAAGGTCACCTGGCAAAAGTCTCAAGTTCATAGAGTCCAACTCTTGTCTGCCTCCTCAGGGTCTCATTGCCTGCAGGGTTTAGGCCCCACTGTTAACTGGTTTCTGTAGTTGAACTTCTGGTGGTCTGCGATGGGCGTAGGACGGGGTCCTGACTCTGTGGCACCTTCTAGACTGTAGACACCATGGCTGTGGCTTTGCTCGAAAATTGACAACGAGGAGAAGCCAGGTGCCGATGGGGCCCTTTGTCAGTTTCTGTCTCCGAGCAAATCAGGGTTTCCACTTTGGCTCGACAAAGGATTCAGTCTCCAATGTCAACTGCAGCAGCCTAACAGTCACATGGTAGGCTTCCAGTCACACACAATGCTTGTCAATTTCAGAAGTCTTCGTGCAGTTCATAGTAAGGACCACTCTGGGAGACTGCAGGATCCCTTCACACCCACGTTACTCTTGACTTTGTTCCCTTGTAGTCATTCATTTTCTCTGGCTCCTACCCATGCAGGGATCACACTGGGCTTCTCCTCCTGGACAGTCTCCCCTCCTGCAGGGCTAGGCACACTCCTTCCCTCCCTCAGCAGACAGGCGGTCTTTTACACTCAATGTAGACGCTCAGCTCCACCAGCAGAAAGTGCCGACTTCAGGCAATGTCCCCTCACCTCAGAGAGGCTGGCTGTCATGCAGACACCAGCCCTGTTCACAATACAGTTCTTCAAGTACTCTGCATAGCAGTCCCTTCCTTGGCCTTGAAGAACTTGTGCGGTTGTTTAGATCACACTTTTATACATATTTTCCCGACATGCAGAGACGTTTTAAGGCATGGGCACAGTGATAGAGCCAGATCTGTTCTGCAGAGTCTTGCACTGATGACCTTTAATTATTCTTAAATAGATAGTTTTAAAAATCGTTTTCCTTTAATGTATTTTTAATGTGGGTGATGTGTGACAGTCTATTACAAACATTGTGCAGAGAAAGTGTGTTTGTGTTTCATGCAACATCTATAAAAAAGTTTCTTTTAGATCAAAACTGGACCTCGGATATGAGAAATGGGGGGTGTCACAGAGATTGCTTGCAGTAATATTAGTGAGCTGCTGCTGTGTTACAATATTAAAAACACACATCACTGTTCCTGACTATTAGATGTAAGAATTTGGACAAGTTTGCCTGTGCACTGCCAGTGACCTTGCCGAAGAGGCCATGAAAGAGATGATATTGGATCAAAATCTAAAGCTGTTCGGAACAGGGGCCCCCAAAATACGTTTGGCCCAGGGCCCCCAAAATCCTTAAAATGTCCCTGCCCACATGGGGTGTTGATCTCCTTTCTAGGATTTCAGAACAGTTGTGTTGGTCTTCTTTAAAATTTATTTTTTGGGGGAGAAGGGCACTAGAGGGCAGCGCACAAGATGTTTGCCCAATCAGTGAGCTCTCCCGGCTCACATGGAATAGCAGCCGACATCCACCCCTGCAAGCCCACATTTTTCGCAGTGAGCTATGCCGTGATCAAGATGCAACCCTGATCCTCAAGCGCCGTGAACAGTGTGGCTGAGAGGTGTGTTTTAGGTTCAGCTTTTAAACTGACGTACTCACCTGCAGCCTAGTGTGGGGGAGGCCGAGCCGT
Source organism: Triturus cristatus (assembly GCF_964204655.1). Lineage (NCBI taxonomy): Eukaryota > Metazoa > Chordata > Amphibia > Caudata > Salamandridae > Triturus > Triturus cristatus. The sequence continues at coordinate 223,142,314 of NC_140582.1, forward strand.
GGTGGTGCCCGACGTGGGCAGCGCTGGACCACAAAGGGAACAGTGCTCCGAGGGCTCCACGGTGTCTGGGACATGTGGTGGAGCAGAACGGAGCTGCCACATTGATGGGACTGTGAAGAAATTATTGGTGACACATTGGAACAGCAAGTGAGTGCTGGGACGGCTGCTGGAGTTTGTGTGTGACGCAGTGCCTGGACTCGGTGCATGCACGTGCCGGGGGTGGTCCGTCGTCTTCTCACCCTCCTGAAGGATATCTCCCTTGGGGTGGGGAGGAGTGGTCCGCAACCTGTTGGGGCCCTAGACACGGTCGAGGGTGTGGTTGTGCCTATAACCCAGTGCCGTGCTTATCTACCTGGCACCCCACAGCAGCAGAGACCTAGAACGGGGGATGTAAATACTGGCGCAGATTCAAGAGATGGGATCTCAGGATCATCGCGGTGTCAGGGCAGACAATTCTGATGTTTCATGCTGATGAATAGGATGGCATTGAGCCCACTCACTCTTTATTACATCTGCAGCATTGTGACCCGTTCTCTAGAGGAGGCGGGGCCGGCATCGGACATGCCGATAATATGGCGGTCCTGCCGGCCCCCGACGAGCAGGGAGGCGGGCTTGTCGCGCACAGCAGTGACGCGACAGGCGTGCCCCCTCTTTCATTGGCCAAGCTGGGTCGTGACCCGGAAGTGAAAGGAATCACTTCCGGGTCACGCAAGTTGCCAGCGCCCCCCCCCCCAGGAACCGGTCTGGGGACTAGTAGTTGCCATAAAAGGCTGGGGAGCAGAGGAATCTTCCTCTTTGCCTTCCGCGCTCCCCAGCCTGTAGTGCAACCTCGCTAGGGGGTTGCAATTTGCTTGAAGAGGAATCCATTTCAATGAGTTAACCATCAAAGTTCCTTCCATTCCCTGATACTGAGTGTCCCACACAGAAGGCAGATACTCATCCCCCTGTACAAGTGCCCTTTCACAACCCTACAGGGAAGGCCTTGCGATCGTTCACCACAGCTATTACAACACCAGACAACAATGGGCTACCTGGGAAAAAACCCTTTTCATCCGAATAGCCAGCCACTCTATCTGCCCGAAATCCCTGATCTAACAGAAGCATAACTATGGGTAAAGCGAACCAAAAACAGCTGAGAATCCAATTTGATAAAAAAGAAAGGGACAGTCAGATGATTGAATCTCAACACACACCCACAAAGCCTATTGACTCGCAGGTTGCAATGCTGCTCAAGGATCTGCAAGAGAGTCTGAAGGCCATAGATACCAAGACTGACCACCTCCCGATACAGATGGATTATTTCTAGTTTGGACAAACAAGGCACTAGACTGAAGGAAGAGAAACCAGAATCTTTAGGACTTCATACTCACAAACCGGCCACCCTCTCCAAAGATCTTTCCATGATAAAGCTTAAAAATGATGATTTGGAAGGTCGCTCATAAAGGAACATATTTAGGATGATGGGGGTGGCAGAAACGAGGCAGGCATCTAACATGGAAACCTCTGTGGAACAAATGATCACATCATTCTTCAGCAGGGAAGCCTTTTCCTATGTTTTTATTGTGGAATGAGCCGCTAGATTCTTGGCACCCAAACCCAAGCCCAGACATCCCCCATGAACGATCATTGCATGCTTACAAAATTACAGACACAGGGATACAATGTTGCGCCTTAATAAGTCCTGACCGAATCTACATTATGGTGGCTCTCAGGTGACCTTCCTCCCAGATTTTATGCCTATAGCCCAGGAGGCACGGCAGTCATTTCTGGAAGTGAAAAATCAACTGCACAAATGATCGATCAAATACTCAACGCTGTACCCAGATAACTAAGAATTAAACTAGCTGTCAAGGTCCATTTGTTTACACAACCAGCAACAGCATTAGACTTCCTGGAAACTTGCCCCCAACCCGGCAGAAGAACGGGAACAGATGTGACCACGTCAGTAGATACCCGGCAAAGTTTGAAACAATCCTTGCTCTGCATGGTTAATGACTGACTCTGGGATAAAACAATGCATCGTTGCTGTTGTCCTGGCAACACTTTGTTAAGTATTTGCAAAAATGCTGGTTTGTCGTTGTTTATACTAATATCATGCTTCTAACTAATTGATCTGACCCACTATTGTATCGGGGAGCTGTCTTTATTATTTCATTGAGCATGGTTGCCATCCCTATGTGGATGGAATAGATAGACCAGGGGGTAGCAATCATGAACCACAACACAGTACCCTTTACATTGCAAGAATAGGAGGCAGACACCCAGGGCAATTGGATACTTGTAGTGGGGCACATAAACAACACACCGCTGGTTCTACTTAACATTTATGGTCTGAACACAGACACCCCAACTTTTTAACGACCTAATAGCCAAATGCCATAAATTTGGCCATTTCCCTATGGTCTAGGGAGGGGACTTCAACGTGGTGCTCTCCATGCTGTGCGATAATTTTATACAGGCATATCGCCTGACTCCACAAGTAACCTTGTCTCTTAATAAGATTATGAAACTGTATGATTTGACGGATGTTTGGAGGATAATGCACCCACAACAGACAAGCTTCACTTTTTAGTCCACAGTTCATGATACAAGCTCCCAGATCGATTACTGGTTGGTGGTACCCCAGGTTATGGAAATGGTTTGAGACGCTAACATTTTACAGAAGACATGATCTCATCCTTCCCTGATTGCGTTGTTGCTTGGGGTTCCCTGTTCTCTATGACCAAATAGACAATGCTGGTTGAGGGGGACTGAACTTCGAGATCCTTGTCTTGAAAGCTGAAGTTGAGGAGAGCATTCTTGACAATTTGAAATACAACGAGGGCTCTGTGTCCAAGGTAGGCATTCCCTGGGACGCCTTTAAAGCATATATATGTGGCATCTGCATCCCCTAGGGTTCTGGTATTCTTAAATAATTGACAACACAACTGGACGTGCTTAAAGGGGAAATAAAAAGATTGCGAACTGGATATGACAGTAACCATTACGCATCCCTGTTAGTCTCTCTACAAAAGAACCTGGAAGAATTTAGCAAAACTGCTGATTGCGAGATCCTGCACTGAAGGAAGCAGACTAAAGTCAGAGCATTTGGAGAAGGGAACCACCTGAGCAGAGTACTGGCATGAGTGTTGCAAGCACATAGACTGCATGCACAAATAACTGGCATACGGAGTCCCGACGGAGCCCCGAAAAGTTCCACTGCAGATATTTTAGAGACATATCGGGATTACTATGAAAGTCTATATCCATCTAGAGTGCAGCATACACAACCTGATATAGCTAAGCACCTTGGCAAAGTGGCCTTCGCATGGGTGGAAGGAAACATCAGGAAGTTCCATAAATCCCGAATAACATTAGAGGATATAAAATTGGCAATAGCATCCTTGGCTAAAGGTAGGGAACCAGGATGAGATGGCATCCCGGTGGAATTTTAAAAGGAATATGTAAATTTCCTAACACCGAGGCTGTTAGATGTGTATATATTGCTGCATTCAATGGTAGAGGTAACAATTGCAGTCCTCTAGAAACCAGTTTCGAACCTAGGGCTATGCCCTTTGTATTAGGTAACCTGTGATATGGCCTTGCGAGTGGTTCCTCAATGTAATAGCATGTATTGGCTGATACTGCTTCTGCTGGGAGTGAGATGATGTTTTGTTCTTTCTTGCATGTAAAAATTCAAAAATAAAAATATATCAATACAATGTCATTTTCTGGCTGCTTCTCAGATGGTAATTCGAAGAAAATATAATGTAAAAAATATTGTGATATCAAGAATATTGTGGGACAGAATATACAACGCATGATCCTCATATTTTTAGATAATTCGACATTGTTTCCTTAAATAAAGTTTTATATAAGATCATTATTATTATTGTTTTTAATTGGTTTGATAATTTTTGTATTTATTTTGGAATTATAAGTCATAAGTATTGTAATGATACTTGTGTTTATTTTGTGTTAGTATATGTTGTAAAGTTTTATATGAAATATAATTTTTTTGAAAATGTAATTAGAAATTGTTAGTTTGGTAGTGAGTTGCTGTGTTTGCAGAGTATTAAGGTTGAAAGTATGAATTATTATATTACATGTATAGTTTATTTGTATTCAATTTATGTATTTAATTGGTCATTTGCTATGTAATTTAATTAATTGTTAATTTATTAATGTGTTTGTATTTTATTAACTGTTAATTGTTTGGTAAATGTATTTATTGTGTTAATTCACTATTTAACCATCAATTGTATTCATTTGTATTGTGTTATTTAATGTTCAATGTAATATATCAGTAATTTATAATTTATTATATTACTCATTTTCTCATTTAAATTCAATTGCTTTTCAGTGTTCCTTTTTATGGTAATATGGTGGTAAGTGTTTTAATTTGAAATATTTGTATTTTTTAAACACTTTGGGGTCTATTACGATGGCGGGCGGACACCGCATCAGGGCACGGGACCGACCGCCCATGTCGCGGCGTCATTCCAATTAGGATGCGCCCGCGACACTGGCGGGCGCATCCCGCATTTTTAAAATTGCGGCGGGCAGTGCTGTAAGCAGCACCCGCCGCAATGTTAAAAGTGCATGCACAACGTGACAGGCACCGCGCGGTGCCTGCCACCTTGTGCATGCAAATGCAGGGGGGTACCATAGTATGGTATTTGCAATCTAACATTTGTATTTATTACATTTAATTTTATTTGCTTTTTATTTTATGAACAGGTTTACTACTGAAGAGATTTTTTAAAATTATTTTTTGTCTCTATTTAAATGTTTTATTTAAAAGATTCAGGAGTGGCAATAGTAAATCTTACCCTTTAAATTCCCTTTTGTTGCTCAGATTGGAGTGGCAATAGTAAATTTAATCCGTCCAAAGGTTAACACTTTCCCCAACTATTGCTGAAGTTGGAGTGAGTATAGTAAATGTGAGCCCTCCAAAGCATACCTTTGCTTACTGTTGCTAAGATTGAAGTGGGAATAATAAATTTGACTCCTCCAAAGTCCAACACTTTATCTACTGTTGCTAAAATTGGAGTGGAAATAGTAAATCTGACTCCAAAGTACGACATATTCCCTACTTTTGAGTATGTTGGAGTGGGAATAGTGAATATGACCCCTCCTAAATCCAAAATGTTACCTAATTTTGCTATTCTACAGTGTAAATATTGCATATGACCCCTGCAATGTCCAGCAATGTCCCTACCTTTGTTTATCTTGGAGTAGGAATAGTAAATCTGATCCCTCCAAAGTCCACCACTTTCCCAGCTTTTGCTTATGTTGAAGTGACAATATAAAAACTGCCCCCTCCCCGAAGTCCAAAAAGCTCTCTACTTTAGCTCAGCTCAAAGTGGGAATAGTAAATATGACCCCACTAAAGTCCAGCACTTTCTATACTTTTACTTATGTTGGTGAGGGATTAGTAAATCTAACTACTACAAAGACCCACACTTACCGTACTGTTGATCAGGCTGGAGTGGGAGTAGTGGATTTGAACCCTACAATTGTAATTTAGTATCTGATTTCTTAAAAATTGTTTTAAAAAATATTTTTGTTTTAATTTTAAAAGTAAGTTTAATGTACTTTTTTTTTGTTTTTTTCAGAACTGTTTATCAATGTAGTTTCCATTATAATGTTAGCGTCTATATATTTTAAATATTGTAGTATCTAGTCTTTCTAATTATAATTCATTATTAGCAATTTTATTATGTTTTAATAATATATTTTTTAAATATCTTAATTTTTTGTGATTATTTCAAAGTATATGAATTTATTTTATGTTTGTAAGTCATAGTATTTTATTTAATTTTATATTTTTTTGAACAAATTATATTTTCAAAGTTAATATATGTTTAAAGTTAACCAATCAATCAAGCTGTACTCATGTAGAGCTGCTTATCACCCGCGAGGGTTTCCAGGAGCTAGGCTGCGGGTCTCAGTCGAAGAGCCAGGTCATGAGTCCCTTCCTGAAGTTTGCCAATTAGGGAGCTGTTCGAAGGTGGAGGGGAAGGGCGTTCCAGGATTTGGCGGTGAGTTGGGAGAAGGATCGATCTCCGGTGCAGCAGCTGCAGATGCCTGGTGCCTGTGTGAGGGCGGTGTTTCTCTGTGGTTGGTGAAAGTTCAGGCGGTGGTTCATGTATGCCGGTCCTTGGTTGTGGAGGACTTTGTAGGCATGGGTCAGAAGCTTGAAGTGGCATCTATCCTGGATGGGGAGCCAGTTGAGGTCTTTCAGGTGCTGGGTCATTTGAGTCCTTTTGGGCAGGTTGAGGATTCGGTCTGGCTGCTGCTTTCTGGAATGTCCGGAGTCTTCTCAAGAGTTCACTTGTGGTGGCTGCATAGAATGTGTTGCCGTAGTCCAGGTGGCTGGTGAAGAGGGCCTGCATCACTGTTTTCCTGGTTCTTTTGGGTAGCCATTTGAAAATTCTGCGAAGCATGCAGAACGTGTGGAGGCAGGCTGAGGAGACGGCGCTGACCTGTCATTTCAAGGAATGTTTACATTCTAGGTTAATGCTGAGTTTGCAGGCCTGGTCTTTCAGACTGGGGTGGACCCGAGTTCCGATGGCCACCAGGAGCCGTTGCAGAGAGAAGTGAGGCTGCCGAAAACCAGCACTTCGGTTTTGTCCATTTTGAGCTCCAGGAAGTTGTCTTTCATCCAGGCTGAGACGTTCTTAATGCAGTTCTGAAAGTTGTGTATTTTTTTGTGGTGGGGTCCGCTGAGTTTGAGAGGGCAAACTGTGTGTTATCAGCATAGAAGATTATGTTGATGTCGTGGGTTCTGACAATGTCTGCTAGCGATGTCATGTAGATGTTGAATAGGGTAGGACAGATGGATAAGCCTTGTGGGACGCCGCAGATGTTGTGCTTGGGCTGTGATGTGACGGGAGGGAGACAGGCCCCCTGTGTGCACCCCGTTACAAAGGATGCCGTTCATCTAAGAGCATCGTATTCAATTCCAATCTGGTGCAGTCTGTTGATGAGTGTGTGGTGGGAGATGGTGTCAAAAGGAGCGGAGAGGTCAAGAAAGATCAGGGTGGCTAGTTCCCCTCTGTCGAGTAGGGTGCAGATGTCGTCTGTCACAGAGATCAGGGCTGTCCCGGTGCTGTGGTTGGCTCTTAATACTGATTCAGAGGGGTCTAAAAGGTTGTTTCTCTCCAGGTGATTGATGAGTTAGAGGTTTATGATCTTCTCCAGGACTTTGGCAGTAAATGGGAGCAGCGAGACGGTGCAAAATGCCTGGAGGTCGTTGGGGTCTGTAGAGGGTTTCTTGAGGAGGGGTTTGACCTCTGCGTGTTTCCAGGCATCTGGAAAGGTGGCTCTGGTGATGGAGACGTTGAGGATGGTGGTGAGCTAGTGGCATATCTCATCACTTTTGAGGTTGAAAAGTCGGTGGGTGGTTTTGAGTGGCAGGAGTTCATTAGAGCTTTGGTGGCTGCTGTGCTGAGTTGTTCCCATGTGGTGAGCGTGTGATCAGCGGCAGTCTCCACGGGAGTGGGGATGCTAAGGAGGTCAGTGGCTTGAGGATCAAAGTTTCTGTATATGGTGGCTATCTTGTTGTGGAAGTGGTCCGCAAGAGCATTGCAAAGTTCCTCTGATGAGGGAATCAAGTTTTCTGTAGCTGATGGGCAGGTGAACTCTGACAATGGTAAAGAGTTCCTTGGTCTGGTTGGCGATTGCCTCGATGCAGTGTGTCAGGACATTTTTTTCACAGCTTTGAATAGGTGGTGGTAGTTGTTGAGGGCAGACTTACAAAATGACTGGATCCCTGTGGCTCTGCTGAAGCGCCATCTTCTTTCCAGTTGTTTACATCTGTGTTTCGCCACTCTGAGATCTGGAAAGTACCAGTTGGCTTGTTTGGTGGGTCCATGAGTTCTGGCTGGTTTGGTGTGGGCGGCTTGGTCGGCTGCACAGGTGATCCAGGCGTTAAAGTTCTCTACTACTTGGTTCAGGTTTGTGGAGGTGTTGGGAGAGGCTGAGAGTGTCTGTCCATTGGTGCTAAGTGACCTTGGCCCAGCTGTGGGAAGGGGCGCTGTGGCGGTTGGGGGTGGTGCGGGGGGATCTGGCGATGGTAAAGTGTACAAGTAAATGGTCAGACCAGTTGAGTTCCGTTGTGTGGCTCTAACTGTTTCTGTTGCTGGACGTAAAGATGGGGACCAGCATGTTTCCATCTCTGTGTGTTGGGTGTGGGACCGGCTGTGTGAGGCCGATATTCTCCATTTCTTCCAGGAGTTGGGTGGAGTTGTGTCTGTAGGGTCATCGAAGGGAAAGTTGAAATCTCCCAGGAAGACATAGGGTTTGGATTCTGTGGTGAGCAGGGAGATGAATTCTGTGATGGCGTCGCTGAGGTCAGTTCGTGGTCCTGGAGGTCTGTATGTGAGGATGCCTCTGAAGGTGGTTTTGTTGTCGGTATGGCGCTAGAAGTTCAGGTGTTCCATGAACGGCATGGTTTCGTCTTCGGTGGTCATGCACATGATTGCCTTCTTTTTTTTTTGAAACCGTTTATTACAAAATTCAAAAAATATACAAAGATGGGCCTACAACCTTCAGGCCGGCCGCTAGCAAGCTAATGGAGCATGTGATACAAACAATAGCGCGCATGCCGCGGCAAAGGGAAATGCACAGGAGTTAGAAGCGGTGGTAGCCACGCCATCCGGACCCCACATAACGGTTTCATTTTAATATAAATAACAACAAAAAACAAATCGACAAGGCAACCCACAATCGGAAACAGCAGCATGCGCTCCCCTAGAGGGGGGACCCTACCAATCCATAGGAGTATCAAGGGGGGGAAAAGGTCAAGACGGGGATTAGGTGGACTCAGTGCCCGGAACCGGGGAGATAAGCTGGCTAAGGGGACGGGGCCGGTGACGCATCGGGCAATAACGGCGGGGTACAGATTCCCCCGCGGTAGGCGTTCCAGGGGCCCCATACGTTCACCCATGTCCCAGGCTTACCTCTCGCAACATACACCACCTTTTCCCGAAACATGCACCAATCCATGTTATCCTTCCATGCCGAGACAGTCGGCGACCTCTGGGAACCCCACAGTTGAGCAATGTCGCGTTTGGCCACCATATATCCCAGAGTCACCCACCGCGTCTGCGGCACCGAGTAGTCGGTTGGCTCCCACACATTCAGAAGGCATCTCCTCGCTTCGGGCAGCAGCGACACATGCGTAACCACCCGCAGGACCTCATGCACACCACGCCAGAATCGCTCCACCTCCGGGCATTCCCACAAAATATGGAGAAAGGTCCCCAACGAACCACACCCACGCTTACACAACCCGTCCACAGCATAGCCCATACGCAGTAGCCTTGGCCCCGTAACATAGACCCTATGGAGTATCTTGAGCTGGACGAAGCGAAGGCGGGCCGGTATGGCCACCTCTTTCGGGGAGGCCACCGCAGATACCCAGTCCTCGTCATCCAGCTCCAATCCATCGGCCACCCATGCCTCACGAAGGTTAGTCAGCAGACCCGAGCGGTCATTGATAAGTTTTTTATAGATTAATGAAATCGTGCTGTCCGGTACATGTCCATCTAGCACTCTATCCTCCAGAGGGGAATACTCCGGGATGGAGGCAACGTCCGGGAATACGGAGCATAGCGCATGACGAATCTGCATATACCGAAAGTACTCCCTGTCCTGCAACTGGAATTCTGTCTGTAGCATCTCGAACGTTTTGAATCCCCCCCTCGTCCAGAGATCACCCACCCTGCTGATGCCTATCATGTCCCACTTCTCAAAGCCCTTCGAGGTCCACAGGGAGCCCAACTGCTCAGATGCGTATAGTGGCGCCGCCCGGGTCAAACGATCCTTCCACCCCATCGCCACATTAGCCGTGTGCCACACTCGTACCATGACACGCGTGGGGCCCGTCAGACGTGCGTCAAGCGAGCTGGAGTAAAGCGCTCGGTTATAATCACCACCCGGCAGTAACATCTTATCCATTTCAAAGGCCGGGTTTAGAGCGGGCCCGTACAGGCCGTGATTAATCGCAGCCAGCTGGGAGGCCCAATAATACCGTTTGATATCCGGGAGGGCAATCCCCCCGTCATACCACGGGAGCGTCAGCTTCGCCAGGGCGATACGCGGTCTACCTTCCCAGAACAGTCGGCGCTGCAAACTCTCCACCTCGCGAAAGTAGCGCGCCGGGACGACGTCCATTGTGTTCTGCAGAGCGTACAGGAAACGCGGCAGCGACATCATCTTAAACAATGCCGCCCGGCCGAGTGGCGAGAGCGGCAAGCGCCTCCAACGCGCGACATCCTCCTTCAGGCGCTGGAGGGGGGGAAGCAAGTTCTGACCATATCGGGCCTCCGCGTCCAGGGTAATGAAGACACCCAGGTACCGAAATCCCCGCGGGGCGATCTGGATAGGACAGCCCCGCGGAAGGATAGGATCCTCCCCAGAGAGAACATAGACGCACGATTTAGCCCAGTTGATGACAAGGCCGGAGTTAAGACCAAATGAATGCAATACATCAACCAGTACTATCAGTGATTTACGTGGGGAAGCCAGGTACAGGAGAATATCGTCAGCGTATAGAGATACGCGGTCCTCATACTCGGGGGTCCAGCGGAGACCTCGAATAGAAGGTTCCCACCGCAGCCACTCAGCCAGGGGCTCCAAGGCGAGCGCGAAAAGGAGCGGCGATAACGGGCAGCCCTGCCGCGTGCCCCTGCCCAGCTCGAACGGAGCCGACACTCTACCGTTCACAACCACCTGCGCCAGCGGGCCAGAGTACAACAATTTTACCCAACTGATGAATCCTGGGCCAAACCCAAACTTCGCGAGCGTCGCCCAAATATAAGGCCATTCAAGCGTGTCAAACGCCATAGGGGCGTCCAAGGACGCCAAAATGGCCGGCTCTCGTATGAACGGGACACGTGCGAGCACCCCATGCAAACGCCGCAGGTTAAGCGCTGTATTGCGATGAGGGATAAAGCCGGACTGATCCTGGTGAATCAAGTCACACACTACGCCGACCAGCCGATTGGCCAACACCTTGGCGAGGATTTTGGGCTCCGCATTCAATAGCGAAATAGGCCGATAGGATGTGACCCGGTCCCGTGGCCTCCCCTCCTTATGGATAACCACGATAGTAGCTAGACGCTGGTCTAGCGGGAGGGAACTCGCCGAGTGGGCCGCGAGGAACATAGCACGGAGATGCGGCGCCAGCGTATCCGGTCGCAGTTTATACAACTCGATGGGAAGACCATTAGGACCCATGGCCTTGCCGGAAGCGACCGAACGTATGGCGAGGGCAATTTCTTCGGAAGTTGGAGCGGCGTCCAACGACACTCTGTCCTCCTCCGAAAGGGAAGGCAGCGCGATATCTCTGAGCAGGGCATGGGAATCCTCTTCAGAGCGGGAGGACACCGGGGAATACACCCCACGGAAATAGTCTGCAAAGCAGGAGACAATTTCTTCTGGTTCAGTGACACACACACCATTCTGTTTCTCAATCAACGGGACAACTCGACTCGCTCTCTCCTTTTTGTCCAGCCACGCAATCAATTTACCAGCCTTATCACCCGCATCATACAGTCTCCCCTGTTGCTCTCTACTGAGGCCCCTGGCGGCCTCCGTGACGAGGGCCTTATAGGCCGCTTGCTTGAGTCGGAGAACATGTAATTTGTCATCCGTCACCCCACATTCTAGAGCACCCTCCAACTCGGTTATCTCAGCCTCAACACGGGTCACCTCCTCCCGCTCGCGCCTCCGGGAATGGGAAATAAGGGACAAGGCCTCTCCCCGGAGTACCGTCTTGAACGCCTCCCACAGTGAGACCGCCGATGACACAGACCCCACATTCTCGTCAAAGTAGCGCTTAAGGGATTTAACCAGCTCTGCGCAAATGGTGGGGTCACGCAGGTACCAGGGATTAATCGGGACCACCCTACCCTCTCCCCTCGGAAGAATATCAAAGTGCAACAAGAGCGGGGAGTGGTCCGAAATACCCCGTGCCAAATGGCGCACCTCCCCTATCCTCCCCACATGCGCCGCCGGAACCAGGACATAATCTAGCCGTGAGAGACTACCATGAGCCCCTGAATGGAAGGTGTACTGTAGCTGCGTGGGATGTTTCAAACGCCAACAATCCACCAGCCCCAAGGTATCCAAGAGTCCAGACAACCACGCCTGGGCACGGGGTAGATCCCTAGGGGGGTGACGATCCACAGTTCCGGAAACCACAGCATTAAAATCCCCCCCACCACTAGAATCCCCTCCGGAAGGCCAAGGAGGAGGCGCCCCAGATCCGCAAAGGTGGTCGTCTGCAGCCCCGGCGGGACATAAACAGACACAAAAAAGACCACTCTGTCCTCCATTCAACCCACCAAAACCGTGTAACGTCCCCTGTCGTCATGGAGCACTTCATCAATCTCCAACGGGAGCGAGTTCTTAACCATAATGCCCACACCCCTTGAACCAGACGTGAAGCCCGAATGGGCCACAAGGCGGTAGCCCCGTCGATTCATAGCACAAAAGGAGTTGCCGATGAGGTGTGTCTCCTGCAAAAAAACTATATCGGGCGAAATTCGCTTCAAGAACTGCAGGACCACACCTCGTTTTATCCTGTCCCCCAATCCATTAACATTCCAGGACAACAGACTCAGTCCCCTACCCCCCATCATAAAAAGAAGCCATCACTCGTCCCCCAGAGAGCACTTTAGAAATAACACAACGATACTTTTGCCTTGTGGTGTAAACGAACAACACCCCACCCCCACCCACCCGCCCCAACAAAACTCCCCCCTCCCTGCACCCCTGCATGAGCCCAGACAGCCCCCCCAACTTGCAGTGTGCCTGTCGCCCCTATATAGTGAAACTAGCTAAACCCCCTAGAGGAGGAAAGAGTACCCCTTCTAGACCCCACACAACCTCCAAGGGAGGGGAAAGAACAAAGACAGAAGCTTGGTCGAAAGTGGCATCATAGTCGTCCAGAGTGAGGCCCAATATCAACCCCTCAGTCCCGATCCTGTGGGCCATCTCCTCCCGCCGCCCCCCCCCCCACCATCTCGATCACTACCCCCAGGCAGAGTGTCCAGCCAGTCCCCGGCCGCTTCGGGACGATCAAAAAAGTGCGTGCGACCATCCACCTCTACCCGCAGCTTGGCCGGGAAGAGCATGGCGTATTTTAAGTTCATGTCCCGGAGACGGCGCTTGACACCCAGGAAACTCAGTCTCTGCTTCTGGACCGCTTGGGTAAAATCGGGATAAAAGTTCACCTCCATATTTTCCAGCTTAATCGGCCCTTGCAGTCTGGAGGCTTGCAAGATCGCGTCCCTGTCCCGAAAGTTAAAAATCCGGGCAATGAGAGGCCGCGGAGGGGCTCCGACCCTCGGCCTTCCCCCGGGAACTCTGTGGGCCCTCTCCACGGCAAAGAATTTACTCAGTCCCCGAGGCTGGAGATGGGTAGCGATCAGGTCCTCTACAAAAAGATCCGCCGCCGCCTCCTCCCGTCCCTCGGGTACTCCGATGATGCGGATATTATTCCTCCGGGCCCGACTCTCGGAATCCTCCAGGCGCCGATCCATAAGCGCACTCGCCTGACGAAGTCGGTGCACCTCCGTTTGGAGGGCCGCCACCTCAGTCGTGAGGCCCGACGTGGTTCGGGCCAAAGAATCAACCCGGTTGTTGGTCTTGGAGAGATCAGCCCTCACCAGGCCGACATCCACGAGGACCGCGTCGATCTTATGCGCCAAGGTGTCGAACCGCTGGCCCACCGAGGCCTTCATCTCAGCAATGGCGCACATGACGTCTTGCAGAGTCAGATCCGTGGGCAAATCCGGGGCATCAGGGGGGCCCTCAGAGGACTTGTGCGGTCCGCCGGGAGATCCCTTCTGGAGGGTATAGCGGTCCATGATGTTGGCCTGATGTACGGCGCCACGCCGGGTCGATTTGGTCTTCGACCGATCTCCGTCTTGTTTCGTGGCCATCGCCACGGGTCACACACCCGCACCAGCTACGTCGTAGAGGGCAGGCAATCAAGGCCACGAGCTCCGGGGGGCCACCCCAGGTCGGGGGGGTGGGTCACAGCCGGCAGGCAGGCAGGGTCTCCCCGCGAGGCCACACCAACACAAAGAGGTCCGCGATCTCACTTGCAGAGACGGCAAGGGGGTGCGAAAGTGAAAGCGAAAGTGCGGGGTACGCGACTCGCCAGGCCCAGCCCGCCGTTGTTGTTCACTTTGCCACTGGGTCACCCCCCAGCGCAAATCCGGGGTCCGGTGAGAAGTAGGCCGCAAACTTCAATCGGTGCTCACTCCGGTACCCGAAGTCCGATTCGAGAACGGAGAACGGGTACCACCTCGGCTCAGGCTCACCGACACAGTCCCCTCAACCGAGGCAGGATGAAGACAGGATAAACGTAGGAGGTTGCAGAGGTCCTCGGGAGCCTCGCACCTACGCGGCCATCTTGGTTGCGCGCTAGGCTCCTCCCTCCATGATTGCCTTCTTGTGTATGATGGTGATGCCGCCTCCGTGTCTGTTCATGCGGTCACAGTGTAGCCATTGGGTGTTGCAGTGGTGATGTCTGGGGCTGAAGTGGGGGTGAACCATGTCTTTATGATGAAGGTCACATCCAGGGCAAGGGTGGAAATGGTGTCCCAGACTTCGGTGGCGTGTTTGAACAGCAATTTGGCATTGATCAGGAAGCAACTGAGTTAGTCCGAGGGGGGTCTCGGCCGGCAGGGATGGCTTAATGCAGGTTTATTGTGAGGGCAGGCAGTCCAAGGGTAGAAGTGAAGAGGCAACGGAGGCAAGTGAAAGGTCCTGCAGTGGAACAAGGTGACGCAAGGCAGCAGTGGTTGTTGCATCTGAGGTCTTGGGCACAGAGATCTGCGCCAGTGTAGCTGTGGGAGTCTGGAAGGCCAGGGTTCCTGGTGCTGGACAGGGTCCAGGCACAAATGGGGTCAGGCGGGCTTGCCTTTGGTATGCCTTCAGCGTGCCAGCTGCCGCCCACTGCACTTGGCCATGCTGCAGCCTCCATTAAATAGGTCCAGGGAGGGGCGCTGGGGAGGCAGGAAGGGAGGGAACAGAAAATAAACAGCACAGGGAGAATGGAGGCAGGCAAACTGGCGAGGGCATGGGGAACCCTGGGGCACTGGAACCTGTGTCATTCCGACAGCATCCATGTCGGACAGATGGATTCAGAAAGGTTGCCTGAATCCGATATTGTAATCGTTTGGTCGGAAACGCGATCCGTAGAGCTGTACAAGTCAGCTCCGACCGTCTCGGAGTCTCCGACTGCCATTCAGAAGCGAGTTGGAACCGAGTTGGACAGTCCGAACGGTTTCCAACCATCAAAATCAGTCGGATGGAAATGTTTCTGAGTCAGTCAGAAACAAGGTTTCCAACACGGATTAGGACAAACTGAATGCCATTCAGAGCCTTTTCGACCGACATCGTAATGTGGTAAATAAAATAAATATTACCTGACTGAATTTCATGCGGAATCTTAAATTAAAGTAAAATAGCTCAAAATAACAAGAGGCAGAATCCGTGGTATAAGAGGTTTTCTAATGGGCTTTATTCCATTCAAAATGGCCGACTCGAGAGGGCGGCCTTCAGGTTCCGTCACCACGAAGGTTCAGGAAGTGAAGTACAATATTTTGTTGATAGACATACATTTTTATAATAAGTGCATTACAATGAAACGAATGTAGAAGGCGTAACATTTGATAAGAAAAGTGACGTAACAGTGACATAATCGAAACTAGGCGTAATAAGGAATAAAAGAAACATGATTGGCTTGCATTATCAGACATAGGTGGATCTATAAGATAATACTTGACATAGATGCGCGCGCAGCAGCATGACGTGTAATTGACGTGTAACTAGGGGGTGAAGGGGACTTGACATTTAGCTCTACATGTGGAGACGAGAAGTCTGGGGTCAAGTCATCCTAATCCCAAATCATATCTAACATCCTATGTTTAAAGAACTATGTTATCCACAAGGAAGAGACTCTCGGACAGAATCTATTCTATACTGACTGTGTGCGTGTACAAGCGTCTAAGTGTCTATATGAGATGCGAGGGGCAGAAAACTTTCCATAGCAACAGGGCTATGAATCACTTGCATGAAGACAGAGAAGCCTGGCCTTTTGCTTGGTAACTGGAGGAATGTTTACTTAAACTACTAGGCAAGAATGCATCGGCTGAAGAGCAAAATAGATAATTCGAAGGTGAAATACAACTTCTTGGCAGACAGGCGAAAACTGGCCGAGGCAGGCACCGTTAGCTGCACAGGGAGTAGGACAAAGTTCATGGATACAGATGCGAGCTCAAACTGAAGCTGTCAGAGACAGAGAGCAGGGAAAGGCTTTGAGGACAGAATCGGGCCTACTCGCCTGAACTGTAAAAATGGAGTAACTTGGCCATATAAAGTCGGTGGCCTTTTATACTTAGGAATCGAATATCCAGCCCATAGATGGCGGATCTGACAGAGAACATGTTGACGGTAGACACACATATGTTTGCGTCTTAGAAACTGGAACTGGAGGGAACATACATGTACTTGTAACATGCATATAGAACCGTTGGGGTCCAAGATAGGGGACATAACTGACCAGGAAAATCCACATTTCCACATTCCCTCCTTGTCCCCTTCTTGCCCTTCACGAGACATCAATCTTCATCATTCCATCGATTTGCTCATAGAGCATCATTTCTTCTTCCTTCTTCTTCCGGGATCTTGAGCGAAAACCTTGATGTGGAATACACGATGTGGCACACAGACCACAAATCGCTGGTCCACATTGCAGGCATAAACAACAACTGAAGAGCATAAGAAGGCCAATACCTAGGAAAGATAGAACTCTCCATCCCCAGGCTGATATCACATTCCAAAACCACCCGGACCACGTCCAAGTGCCTGGATTCTCGTGTATCTGGCTTACAATCTTATGAAGGCGTGTTATAGCTTTATATACAGATGGCGAATTTTCTGGTATGAAAATGCAGCAGCTGGATCCGATGACCCTGCAAGCTCCGCCCCTATCGGCCAGGATGACGTCAAGGACAAGACGATTCTGGAGAACAACAATTCTCATCACTGATTGTTCCTCTGTCAGATTGCCTAGGGCGGCTATAGTCTCGTTTACTACAGCTTCAAGAGTCTTGGTGAGTCTGCGTATCAGCTTACTATTTGATATTGTACCTATATAGGGAAAGATACCTTTATTGAAATCTACATACTTGTCCCATGCCGTCTCAGTATAATCGACAACTGGGAGATCTCTTCGCTCTCTATTGTGTACTAAATGAACATTTCGATAATAATCAGGGGGAGCTAGGAAAACAGGTGGCAGAAGGAATGCTATGTAACAGGTACCATCCCAATCTAGAGGCAGACGCATATATGCCGTCTGACCACATATAAAGTAAGAATGGCGAGAAGCTCTAAATGAAGATTTGCCTTGATCACTATATTCTACTGTAGTAACGCATTGGCTATGGCCCATATGTATGGAACCAACTTTTCTCACACATAATTCACCCTTAACTGGAAATACTGACATAGTGGGCAGAATTAGTTCAACTTCGGATTTGACATTCAAAATCATAAGATTAGGCGTAAAATTACCTAATTTATACACTTCATTTTCTAAATCAGTTCCTGTTCTACTGGGGTAACCCTCCTTATTAGGGTGACAGACTTTGAATAAAACTAGATTCAGATTTCCCCATATCCAATGTTGTTGATAAACTGCTGTGTCTGGGTCTATGGAATTTAATAAACTAAACCATGCTCCACAGGAGCCATTGTGTGTGAACGGATGTGGAAAGAATGGCAGAACTCCTTTGTTATTCTGATAGGGAGGAAGTCTGCCACACACCCAACAATTGGTGGCATTACTAGTCTGATGGGAATGATGTAACATACTAATGAATGTGTTATTGCGCAGCGCAAGTCTATAGGACAACTCATGTGGCGGTAGGTCACTAAAAGAATGTTCATCAGTTATATTGAGAACATGTTTAGAAACAGGATAATACATATGCAACAATATACTTGCAATAACTATTAAAAAACTCAAGGAAAACAAAATTAATAAAGTCACAATACAGTGGTTACGCAGTAATTTACAATAAGCATGTCGTTTCATTATGATTCTGGACTCTGCATCATTCAGACCTAAGGGATACATGTCGGGACAGATTCAACCGCTTCACCTTGGAGAGGACTTAAACAATCAAATCGTCCGACAGTTTAGATCTGGACCTGAGTTTCTGTTTATAGCACTGAGAGTCATTTTGTTCAACAAAAGGAAGTTTTGAATCAGTCTGTGAGGGAGTGCAGGGCACAGTGTCTATATCTGAAGGTAGTCCATGAAATTTTTTTATATGGGTGGAATGCACCCATCCTTTCCGTCCTTCGATCTTCACAGCTGTTCTGGTCGTCAGCAGGACCTGCTTAGGCAACTTCCACCTAGGATCCAATTGGCTTTTCCTATCAAAATTCCGAACCAGGACAAAGTCCCCGGGGACCACGTCATGGGGTTTCACCTCAGTGTTGTCAGGAAAAGCTGCGACCACCTGTGAACGAGAAGATTGTAGTGCAGACATCAAGGAAGCCAGGTAATCTGTCAGCATATTACAGTCAACATCAGTTATTTTACGGGGTATAGGCGTCCCCCACATATTCGGTGGTCTACCAAAGATCACCTCATACGGGGATAGCCCTGTTCGAGAGTGTGCTACCATTCTCATGTAAAAGAGTGCAACTGGTAATGCTACTATCCAGTCGACACCTTTCTCTCTACATATTTTGGACAGTCTGATTTTCAAAAGTTGATTATGTCGTTCCACGAGACCTGCTGCCTCGGGGTGTCGGACACAGTGGAATTTCCACTGATATCCCAACAAAAGTGAGACATGTTTCATTAATTCGGATGAGAAAGGCTGACCGTTATCTGAATATACAACACGTGGTAAACCGTACCGTGGGAAGAATTCTCGAACTAGCTGCTTGGCAGTAGTCGGGGCAGTGTAATCTGATACGGGATACGCCTCTGTCCAACGGGAGAGAGCGCAGACAACTACGAGGACATATTTGAATCCTCGACAACGTTCCATCTGAATATAATCCATCTGGAGGACTTCAAAAGGATGGTCAGGAGGCTGAAATCCACCCTGCTCTACGGGAACACTCTTTCCTGGATTAAACTGACAACATATCATACAGGTACGAACTTTTTGTTTAGCTGCTGCTCGTAAATGTTTGTTGAACCAAATGTGCTGAATGCTGTCCAGCATAGCCTTCTCTCCTAAATGTGCTGGACTGTGAACTGTAGCTATAATGGCTTGAACCATGGAATCAGGGAGAAACCACACGGATTTCTCTTTCGTCATCCATCCTTGATCTGTCTGGATCCCTCCTAGTTCAGTCCACTTCTTTATTTCTTCTGCTGTGGCATGTGTCTGTATGTCAATTACATCAAGTGTGGGATCCTTAATTGTCATACACTGTGTTGGTGTCTGAACTATTGGCTTTGTCATGTCTAATGTGCGATTCTGAGCAGTCTGTTTGGCTGTTCTGTCAGCTAAATCATTGCCTTGAGAAATGATATCAGTAACCTTCGTGTGTGCTTTACATTTCATAATTGATATAGCAGTCGGTAAATGAATCGCGTCTAACAGAGCATGAATGAGGGACCCGTGTTGAATATGTGTTCCATGAGAAGTTAAATAACCCCTCTCCCGCCAAAGCACTCCGAAGTCATGTACGACTCCAAATGCATAACGTGAATCAGTATATATGTTGACTTTCTTGTCCGTGGCTTGAATACAGGCTTGTGTTAGAGCAACAAGTTCTGCTGCTTGGGCTGACAAAGTATCTATACAATTTGTCTCAATAACTTCAGTGTCTGTTGTGACTGCATATGCGGCAACTAAATTTCCTGTACTTGTCCTCATACACGAACCATCTACATATAACGTCAGGTCTGGATCTAGCAATGGAACGTCTGTCAAGTCTTGTCTAGGTTTCGTCTTTATTTCAATGATTTCAACACAATCATGAGCTAGTGGGTCTGTTCCAATTACAGGTAATAGTGTAGCAGGATTCAATGTATTACACCGTCGGATCTCTATGTGTGGTTGAAACAATGTCAGTTCATAACCAGTAAGTCTTGCTATGGTCAAGTGTTGTGTTTGTGTTCGGTTCACAAGAATCTCTACTGCATGTGGTACTTGTACTGTCAATGGGTGTCCTAAAACTATGGCATCGCTTTGTCTGATTGCTAAAGCTGTCGCTGCCACTGATTTCAGGCATGCAGGCAAAGCCTGAGCTACGGGATCTAATGTACTGGAAAAATAAGCACATGGCTTGCGTGATCCTGCTTGATCCTGAGTGAGTACTGATAAGGCAGTACCTTCGCGTTCTGTAACAAAGAGTGTAAAATGTTTGCTATAACATGGTGTTGCTAAAACAGGTGCTTGACATAAAGCTTCTTTTAGGCTTTCAAAAGCTTGTGTATGTTCCTGAGTCCAAGGGAGAACAGTCGATGTGGCTGCCTCCTGTGTGGTTAACTGAATGAGTGGTTTTGCAAGAAATGCGTACTGAGGGATCCACTGTCTACAATATGAAGTGAGGCCTATGAAAGCCCGCACCTCCTTCTGTGTCTGGGGTATTGACATGTTAGCAATTAACTGGATGCGGTCTGGTGTAAGCTGCCTTCCCTCCTTGGACAGCGAGTGACCAAGATAAATAACTCGCTGAACACAGAATTGCAGCTTAGAAGGGGACACCTTGTGCCCCTTGTCGGCTAGGAAATGTAAAACTGTCAGAGAAGCTTTTTCACATTCTGGCTCGCTTCTCGCGGTGATCAGCAGATCATCGACATATTGAAGCAGTGCTGTATTGACTGGCATGTGGATACTGTCAAGTTCTCGTTTCAGTGCTTGGCTGTAGATGCTGGGGCTTTCTGTGAATCCTTGGGGAGCGCGTGAGAATTTAAAGCTGCGCCCATTTAAACTGAATCCGAACAAGTATTGGCTTTCCGGATCTATTGGGACGCTGAAAAAGGCATTCTTGAGATCAATTACAGTAAAGAATGTTGCTTCGGAATCAATTGCTGTCAATAATGATGAGATATCAGGGACCACAGGGAATTGTGGTACAATACACTTGTTTAGTTCACGCAAATCAATAACCAATCGGTACACTGGTGGAGCAGTAGGATCAGTTCGTTTAAGAATCGGAATTATCGGTGAATTACATACATTGGAGTCTGTTTCTACAACTACTCCCTGGGCAATTAGCTCATCAATGATTTTCAGCAAAGCCACTACAGCATCATGCGGTAACTTGTATTGTCGCATTCGTGGTAGTACCACTCCTGCTTTCAGTGTGACTCGATAGGGTGTAATGTTCATGCAGCCAACATCCGTAGGGCCTTGTGCCCATAGATGTACTGGTAAAGTCTGTAGTCGGGGATCCATGTCTCTAGACACATAGTGACCTTTAAAATCACGTAAAAACAACCTTACTCCTTCCGGAGAACAACATATTATGGCTCCTAGTGCTTTCAGAGTTTTAATTCCTAACAGATTTTCTGGGCATGATTTAGTAAGCAATAAATCTGTAGTTCGTGTCAAAGGTCCTATTGTAAGTGGTAGAGGCTTTGATACTTCATTAACAATAGGTTTTCCTGAAAAACCAAGGGAAACATTTTGAGAGCCTGAGAGGGGTGCCCCTGGAACTTCGCTACGTTTTATAGTTGTTCGACTTGCCCCTGTATCGAGTAAGAATTTTCTATCTTGACCTAATAATTCACTATGTACATAAGGTCCTTCTTGATCTACAGGAATCTCGATAAGTGGTAAGTCAACTTCCCTCTCTAGGCTGGTTCATGCGTAACGCTGGTATTCAGGGTATTCATACTGTGCAGTCTGATACAGTTGTCGTGTTGCGGTTTGTGTGGCAGTAGTAGGCAACGGTGGTGCAGCTGGCACAAACTGTATGGGTTGCTGTGAGGCTGGCATGGACTGTCCATGCTGCATAGCTCCTTGTTCATTCTGGTCTTGTCTAACTAATCGTGGTCTCTCCTTTGTAATGCCTGTAGCTATATTACGTTTCAGGACTGGACAATCGTGTACATGATGGCCCAGTTGTTTACAGTAATTGCAGGTTCCTTTTACAGGAACTGCAGAATCACCAGAATGTGTCACACCCTTTTTGTGACCATCTGCTGGTACTGTCTGAGAAACTAGCATTTTCATTTTTGTATCCTTCATGCGTCTATGCTCGTGTTCTTGTTCATCCCTAATTCTATTGTGATGATACTGTAACATTTGTAGCATTTGCGACGGAGTGTTACTTTGCCAGGTACTCTCGAATTTCAATATTCTATTCTTCACTGGAGGCAATGCATTTTCCACTAATTTTGTCACAAATAAATGTGGATATGAGTCACTACTTGCTTTTATACCACTATTTATACCAAAACATTTTTCAAATCGAGCATAATAATCGCTTGTGTCTTCATCTTGCTTTTGTTTGCAGGCTGTGATTGCACCCCAATCTTCCTTTTTTGTAGTTAGTAAACGTGGCAGTACCTGTACTAGTAAACCTGGTAACAATTTAACTTTATCCCCGAGCCCTGAACCTGCAGTTCGGCCCCTTTCTTCCTCTGCTAATGCTGTCCAGTCTATCTTTTGGTCTCCCACTTCCCACTCTTTTTCTTTCAGTTTTTCATATATGCCAGCAGGCAAAAGCACCTTTAATATCGTCATAATATCAGGAAAGGTATATTCTCCCATCAGTAACATGTCTTTAATTTCTCGGTGGAAACCCGCTGGGTCTTTATCATGGCTAGGTACTACTTTCTTCATTTCTAATAATTCCATTTTTGATATAGGTGTGTACAGATGCGGAAACAGATGTGCTTGCCGAAGCTTGCGTCGGGACTTGCTGTTGCACGGGGACAGATACCTGATCCTGACGTTGAACCCCTCCGCCAGACGGTCTATGTGGTGTGGCGTTAGCATACTCGGGGGCTGCATCATCTAGATATGAGGAAAGGAAAACGTCTTCTGCGGTTCTGGGATGCCCCTTTGGATGTACCTTAATTGGAAATAATGGGGGTGGCAAGTCTTTTGGTATCTCTGGAGCAGCCTTAGGTAATCCTTCGGCTAGAAGGGGATACATACCATTCATAAGAGCATTACTTTGTCTATTTACTTGTTCTGATTTCACTCGGATACCTTCCTCAATTAATAGATTTTCTTGAACTTTATTTGAACTTTCTTCACTCCTCTCTTCTTGTCTACGTGCTTTTTCTGTTCGTCTATGAGATTCTTTACGCCATAACTCAACAGCGTCTTTCTGTGACTGTCTGACCTTTCTTTTCCATAACTCTTCCTCCACTTTCATGATGCACTCTGCATCCCAGGTTCCCGTTGCGGGCCACCTTTGACTTTCCGGTAATCCCTTGGTATAATCTACCCATAGATCAAGAAACAATATGGCATCTAAGCCATGTTTATGGTACATGAAATGTCCTGGAGTGTCTCGAGGAGGAATAGGAACTGCTTCTTCAAGCACCCCTTTTCTGGTAGTAATCTGTCTTAACTTCGAGAAGAGCGGCATATTAACAACTGATCTGATACTTACTCTTGAACTTACTTAATACGAGAAACACAATAATGAACAGTGAACAATGAACAGTCATTCATACCACAATATGCAAGACATTTTCTGAATACTTTAAACATTAAACATTAAACATTATAACAATGATCGACAATGATGACAGTCTGCTTAACTAATCACCACGCTAAATTCTTGACAATAACTGAATACTTCGGAATACTTGATATACTGCTAAACAGTACATATACACTGCTAAACAGTGCAGACCGGATTTGTGTACCCAAATCCGTCTTGACCGGCACAACCTATGTGCACGTCAACATGCCTCCCCGGCGATGGTACTCACCGAGTAGCTCCTTGAAACGGAAGGCCTCAGAGAATGGACAGGACTCGATAACTGCGGACATCGGACCCTCTGGACGTCGGAATTTCGGAAAACCTGGTGGGCCTCTGGTGGGCCTCTGTATACCTCGGATCTTGCTCTCTCAGCTAGGCTCTGGTCGGGATACTTCGCACTTCTCACCGCCTCGTCTGGGTTGATCGCAGCCTCAGTCGCCCCCGCTTGACCGGAGGGAGCTTACAGGAAATCCTGCTGGTACGCGTTTATGGTCCGTCCAGCTGTGGCAGGAGACCGGGCCTGCAACGCACCGCCGGCGCGTGAGATGAGAAAGTGTCCCTGTTCGGGCGCCATTATGTGGTAAATAAAATAAATATTACCTGACTGAATTTCATGCGGAATCTTAAATTAAAGTAAAATAGCTCAAAATAACAAGAGGCAGAATCCGTGGTATAAGAGGTTTTCTAATGGGCTTTATTCCATTCAAAATGGCCGACTCGAGAGGGCGGCCTTCAGGTTCCGTCACCACGAAGGTTCAGGAAGTGAAGTACAATATTTTGTTGATAGACATACATTTTTATAATAAGTGCATTACAATGAAACGAATGTAGAAGGCGTAACATTTGATAAGAAAAGTGACGTAACAGTGACATAATCGAAACTAGGCGTAATAAGGAATAAAAGAAACATGATTGGCTTGCATTATCAGACATAGGTGGATCTATAAGATAATACTTGGCATAGATGCGCGCGCAGCAGCATGACGTGTAATTGACGTGTAACTAGGGGGTGAAGGGGACTTGACATTTAGCTCTACATGTGGAGACGAGAAGTCTGGGGTCAAGTCATCCTAATCCCAAATCATATCTAACATCCTATGTTTAAAGAACTATGTTATCCACAAGGAAGAGACTCTCGGACAGAATCTATTCTATACTGACTGTGTGCGTGTACAAGCGTCTAAGTGTCTATATGAGATGCGAGGGGCAGAAAACTTTCCATAGCAACAGGGCTATGAATCACTTGCATGAAGACAGAGAAGCCTGGCCTTTTGCTTGGTAACTGGAGGAATGTTTACTTAAACTACTAGGCAAGAATGCATCGGCTGAAGAGCAAAATAGATAATTCGAAGGTGAAATACAACTTCTTGGCAGACAGGCGAAAACTGGCCGAGGCAGGCACCGTTAGCTGCACAGGGAGTAGGACAAAGTTCATGGATACAGATGCGAGCTCAAACTGAAGCTGTCAGAGACAGAGAGCAGGGAAAGGCTTTGAGGACAGAATCGGGCCTACTCGCCTGAACTGTAAAAATGGAGTAACTTGGCCATATAAAGTCGGTGGCCTTTTATACTTAGGAATCGAATATCCAGCCCATAGATGGCGGATCTGACAGAGAACATGTTGACGGTAGACACACATATGTTTGCGTCTTAGAAACTGGAACTGGAGGGAACATACATGTACTTGTAACATGCATATAGAACCGTTGGGGTCCAAGATAGGGGACATAACTGACCAGGAAAATCCACATTTCCACAGTAATCAGCCCCAAAGTATGTAAAGTCAGAATTTGTGTCCTCAATATTTTTTTTGACAATATTTTTGTCACCCGAATTTTTGTTGACAACATTTTGTGAGAAAACCCCTCAGATACAGTCTTTATGCAAGATGACTCTCACAGCAGGTAGCAATGATGCTGGCTTTAGGCAGGAGTATCCAAAAACAGGCACAATAAAGTGTGAGATCTATGCACTTGGCTGTTATAAGCCTTCCAGGAGCAGTAATCAGTGACAAACAGAAGAGTAGGCCCTGCATACGAACGTTCTCACCTTGAGCAACAGAAACTGCAGTTTCATCTCCAACCCCTACAATCCATCAAATGGCAGTGCTCAGGAAGAATAACAATCAATTCAAATCCACTGATTAGGGTAGTTGGATACACCCTTCATATTGTGCCATGCTAAACTAGGGGCCATCT
Source organism: Triturus cristatus (assembly GCF_964204655.1). Classification (NCBI taxonomy): domain Eukaryota; kingdom Metazoa; phylum Chordata; class Amphibia; order Caudata; family Salamandridae; genus Triturus; species Triturus cristatus. The sequence continues at coordinate 223,168,224 of NC_140582.1, forward strand.
AAAATAAATCCTATTGGTCCCAGTATTCTGATTCACACCACATACGGAGTTGTACTGTGCTAGTCACTCATTAAATGCACTTGACATGCACATTGAATGTCAGTGCAAGGACCTGGGCATTCATATAACCGCAGAACTGGACACAAGAACGGCCAGTATACCACATTCTCTTTGACATAGGTAAAAGGATCTGGTATCCGTAGTGAATCACAAAAACTTGGTATGCTGCCACCCTCATTAGAGAAATCCAGTCATTGGATCGACAAAACTGGTGGGAAAATCAAGCTGCATTCCCATGATTCTCCCAGCTTTTTGCTCCATCATGTAATCTTGATCTCGTACTGTGGTAGACCATCTCTACAACTTGGGATTGTCAGCCTTCATTGTCATCAGCCACTGGAGTGGCTTGGATTAGTCTGGGCCACAAACCTTTTACCAAACAGGTAAGGATGGTACCTCTTCAGGGCCACACTATTGCGAAGCATTCGTTTTCATTGACCACCCAGTTCATTTCACTTGGAAGCAGTCTGCTCTAACTCCTTTGCCTGAGACACCGTCGGTAAAAGAAGGGCTGGCAATAGTCAGAAGACTTTAGCACAGGAATATTACATAGTGCTACCTTTAGGTCCTTGAAGGTCTTCTGACACTCTGAGTTCAAATCAATTTCTTAGTCTGCTTCTGAGATGTTGGGGTTGCTAAGGGTACAACTATGATCCTGTAGTTGGCCACAAAGTTCCTGTAATACTCATTACTTCCTAGTTCTAAAAAGGCTCTCACTCGAGTCTGGGTGGAGGGAACCTCTTGCTCCAACACACACTGGCTCTTAACAACAAATGGACAGATCTTCCTGCTGCCCACCAGATGACCACAGTAGACTAAAGAATACTGCCCCATCTGGCACTTGGTTGCACTAATAGTCAGTTTTGCTCCCTGTATCCTGACAAACACCTGTTATTTGTGTCTCAGGTGATTCTCTAACAAATTGCTAAAGAATGGCAATGACGTACAGGAAGGCCACACATAACTCTTCCAGCCTTGATACAACATAGTTCACTAGGCACCGAAAAGTGGCAGGGCCATTTGTACAGTCATAAGGCATGACCTTAACGTGTACTGGCATAGACAATGCAGTCTTCTCCTTGGTGCTAGACACTAATGTGATCTGCCACTGGTCAGATCAAAGGTAGTAAGAAGTGAGCCTCACCAAGTTAGTCAGCAAGCTTATCAGCTCTGGAAAGTGGGTGTGCATCCAACTTGGTCACTTCATTGAGGGTCCAGTAGACTATACAAAAATGTAAGGCTGTGGATCCTTGCTTGGCCACCAATACTATTTGACTGGGCCAAGTACTACAAGAATGCTCAATTACTCCCAAGTTCACCATCTTGGGCACTTTGTGGCATTACTAGGCCCGCATTACAAAACATTCAAACTGTGCCTTTTTGTGCCACGATGTACCTTTAAATAGATGCGCCAGGCAAAAACAAAGATAGTGCACCCTATCACAAGTAATGGTCTGCCTGCAAACTGAGGTGGACACGAGGACAGCGCATTCATGAAAGACGGAGTGAAACACCGATCCATCGTCCTCTGTGCAGGCAGAACCCACGTGCTCATCAAAAAGGCGACAGAGAACCCTCTCCAGGTTCCTGCTGTGGTATGACTGGGACATGGCACCCCTTTGCAGGATTCACACTCAAGATATCGACTGATTGTGTCGACCTTTTGTGGTGCACTGTCAGTGCTTCTCCTGATGGCCTCTATGCCTCTACCCCAAGGCTAATGAGGTAACTGTAGGAAGGTGGATATCTGACTATGGTTACCCCCAACTTTTTGCCTAGTGTCTAGCTGGTTTTTCGACTTAGTTGGCCTGAGATCCTGCCATTCAGGGTCTCAGGCTGTCTGCTCTCTCTTTAAAAGGGACTCCATGTACCCTAGGTACATTCCCAATTGGTAAGGATCACCTTATTGGACCCTGTACAGTGTACCCTAGGTACCCAGGGCATAGGTGTACCCTAGGCCTCCCAGGGGCTGCAGCATGTATTATGCAACCCCTGGTCTGGCCTTCCAATCAGACACTACTGGCTGATCACTCAGCTGGGGCAAGGTCGTATAATCACCCCTTGCTTCGATATAGTATACCTATATCTACCCTTAAAATAGACACATGTGTACCTATCAGCCACTCCTATGGCAGGCCTTAACAATCCTGGAGGCAGAGTGCTTGGTAACATGTGAGATGGTGCTCTAGCATGAGCTGAGCCTGTCTGCAGCTTTCGGAACCATGTCCTTATAGCTGTTCTATGATATAACCTACCATATACTCTTAAAGTGCCTTATAATCTTAAGCGGTTATGGTAACTATGGGTTGGCTTTATCAAAACATGTCGTGTAAGGTGTCTAACACTTTGGAATAATACCCCCATACCATTTCTGGTGATGAGGATATTATTCCCCCCTTCTAGAGGGAGAGACATGTTAAAATCCTACTTTGCTGTTTAACTCTAACCAAAGCCTCAGCATCACAAAATGGATGCTGCTGCCACAGACACAAGTCTGACCTCCTGCTGCTGGGAGTGATCCCGGCAAGGGAGGCTTGGACAATAGGTTTCCTGCTTGGGGAGGTGCCAGCACCTCCCCAGACAGACTTTAGTGTATTGGAGCAGGGAGGGCTGAAAGGAATGAGACATGCCTGGGGCACACAAGGTGCTCCATGCATAGTCCAGTTCAAACCGGTGCTGGGGCACTCCAGCCCCAGTCCTGGCGTGAAACTGGACAAAGGGAAGGGGGTGTAACCACCCCCTCCCAGGTCCCACCCATAAGGCGTGACCTAGCAGGCAACCCAGCCCCCCAGATTAGTATAAGAGTGGTAGCTGGGCCCCAGGAGATTAGATTATCCTGAACCTGCAACTTGAACAGAAACTCTGGACCTTCGACATTCGACGAAAGAAGAAGACTGAAGAATCTCCCTTGTGGCCAAGGAGTGGCTACCCTGTGCAAACAGGCAACATCAAGAGACTACCCTTTGCTTTGCTGAAGTTCTACGAGGGACCGACTGCAGAGCCCGACCAGAGCCTTGACTTCCAGACTTCTCCGACCCTGATCCACATCCACAGCTGAGCTGAGATCTGTGGAGGCGACGAGAGACGTGGGACCGGCTACCTGGGAAAAGTGGCTAGTATCTTCCAGCGCAGCTTCTGAGGCACCCTCGAAGTTGTGCACCGGGGATTGAGAAGCCCCAACCCCAAGCACCATCTGCACCGAAGATCAGCCCCCCACACTCCACGAGTCCTGCGTGGGGCCCTTCTGCATTTTCCTGCTTGCCGCGCCTGTCCGGTTGCTTGCCCGTTGGCTAGTGGCCTTTGTGATGACGCATACAGAAATCTTCACTGCTGGTTTGGCTCCTCCAGACTGGCTCCCGCTTCCTTGCAAAAGAGAAGCACCCCAGACCTTCCTGGTCTGCACCAGAAGCAAGTCCTCCGTTCTTCGTGGGTTCCGCTTACCCAGGCCTGGTGAGTCCTAGTTCAACTTCGACGCTGCCAACAGCAAGAGCCTTTGTGGGACAGCTCGCCTCCTGGTCGTCCTCGACGTTTCCTGGTCCTCGTGGCTGCAGCGACAAGCTTCACCTTCACCTGCAATCTTCACGACTTCGCCTGGTTCCTTCCTGGTTCCACATGGTCACTGGCTAGTGACCTTGACTCTGTCCCTTCTGCTTGCAGGTCTCCTCTCTTCTTGATCCCAGCCTTGGGATCCACCGGACACTCTTCACTGACTGCCTGTCAGCAACTTTCCTTCAGGCATCCATAGAAGTCCACGACGAAACCCGACGCAAGTTCACACCTATGCACCCACAGTCCGTGGGCTAGGTAACTTGGGTACTTCGCTGCTCACAAGGGTAGTGACTATCCTAGGGTCTAGTTTCCGAGTCTCGACTCTCTAGATGCTTCAGAAGTGTCCTTAAACTGTTAATTTCTAACTCCTAGTAATTCTATCGACTTTTACGCATTACGCGTGAGTGTTTCCACTCTGCACCTGAATCCCGTGGGCCTCCCACTTCCTAACTGTTGCTAGTGCAGTGTAGCCCCAGCGATTCCCTAGGCCTAGGCCTATCCTATTTCCGTGACAGTGGTCCTTATACCACTTCTTTAGTATATGGTTTGCGTGGCCCCTAGGGCCTAACTGTATTACTTACCTGTGTGACTTAATGTATGCTTAAATAAGACTGTGTTGTACTTACCTCTAATCTCATAAAGAGTGCTGAGGGTCTGACTAGAATAAATACACTTTAATTTATATATATATATATGTTGTGGTGTCCTTTCATTTGGTATTCAAGGGATTATATATGGTATCACAGCTGGCTTCACATGCCATTCAGAGTTTAGCCTAAGACTGCTCTTGTCCATACTACCACTAGGATAGCTGGTCTATAAGGTTGACTTTACAACCAATCACCATAAGGGTTGTTTGGACTGATATAAGGTGTACACTAGAACTAGTGACATCATACATCAGGCCAACTTCTCACAGTAACGCCTCCTGAAGATAGTGCTGGTGATATGTGAGCATCGGCATTACCTGTATTACTTAAGAGGGTGCACAAATGGCTGTCTATTTCTGTGATATTACAGTGCCCGGGGGAGCAGGAAACATGCTCATGATCCTGTTGTGCACCATGGGTGCCTCAACTACTAATTTTGCACTTTTGCTCCTCAGTGGTACAGTCTGTGGCTACTGTGTGGCAGAGTTCACTTCTACCAAGCTATACTTCTAGTCTCTTGCTAGCTCCAAGCTCAGGATTACAATGCTCACTGTATAGCTGTCCATTCTCCTAGTGAACATAATTGTCTTTCAACCCCCTGACCACTGGATTCAAGCTATCCTGGCTTATGAGGGGTGAAACCTTGAAACCGGTCCTAGGATGCTTGTTTCCGGTCCAGGAAGGACCTGGCTTGGCAGTTCAGGCTGGACTGTTTCCATGAGGCACAGGGGCAAGACTGATTTGCATATGTCCAGGTCTAAACTGGGGTGGCATGGTGAGAAAAAGAATGATGGATTTAACCCAGATCTCTTGACTAGGGGTGAAGGTTTTGATTTCTTCTGCATTCCGTCCATCAATTGAGTGTCTTTTGCTTTCTCGCTCTCAGTGCGCCGGGTATGCACAGGCGTGGATCCCGGGTACACTGTGCCACTCGATTCAAGCTATTCTGGCCGATGAGGGGTGAAACCCCGAAACCGGTCCTAGGATGCTTGTTTCCGGTCCAGGGAGGACCTGGCTTGGCAGTTCAGGCTGGACTGTTCCCATGAGGCACAGGGTCAAGACTGATTTGCATATGGCCAGGTCTAAACTGGGGTGGCATGGTGAGCAAAAGAATGATGGATTTGACCCAGATCTCTTGACTAGGGTTGAATGTTTTGATTTGTTCTGCATTCCGTCCATCAGTTGTGTGTCTTTTGCGTAGGTCCTGCAGCAGCTAACAAACCCTACCACTCTGGTGGTGATGCAGACTCCAACACCTTGTCCTCTTGAGGTGTCTCATCCTTCTCTCCATCTGGAGCATGGAGTCTGCCCAGCTCTGCACATCACCTTCCTCTAGTTCTTGCAAACCTTGGATGGCCCTAGTCTCTTCCTGAGGCTGAAGTGCATCCAGTGCTCTGGTCAACACAGCTGACATGGCCCAAGCAATGTAGGTTTCTGATCCTAGAAGTAAACAATGGGCAATCAGATCATTGCCCAACAGCACTCTGCTTTGCTCTAAACCCTATACCATCAACCAAGACCAATTCGCCATTGATTTCTACCTCAATTCGGGCAATCGGTACTTCATGTCATCCTAAGTGGCTGCCAAATCTGTGGCATTGGCACCAGTGAGAATCTCTTCAGGAGCAAGACCACTGACTCATTGTCAGTGAAATTGCTCTCTCCCTCCCAGCTCCACCATCAAGTGAGGCCTTTCCCAAAGCCCCTGCACTCTCGAGTGCTGGTGTTCGAGGCCCTCCTCCACCCGCAGGTTTTACCTGCCCCTCATCCCTGGTGGTCCGGTGGACCTCTGTCTCCTTTCTCTCGTTCCGCTCTTTCTCTCCGTTTTCACTCGTTTTCCACTGATTTCAATCTCCCCCTTTTACTCTCCTTCTGTGTCTTTCCTCTGTTTTTTACTGATTTCAATCTCCCCCTTTGTGTCTTTCCTCTGTTTTCACTCATTTTATACTGATTTAAATCTCCCCCTTTCACTCCCCCTCTGTATCTTTCCTCCGTTTTCACTCGTTTTTTACTGATTTAAATCTCCCCCTCACTCTCCTTCTGTGTCTTTCCCCCACTTTTCTTGCACCATTCACTGCCTCATTTCCACTCTTTCCTCTCTTTTTACCTTTTTCTGCCCATTTTTCCCTGCCGCTGCAGCCCCCGCGGCCCCTCCCCCCCAGCACGACCAACACGACCGGCCCAATCCAGCTCCCCTCCTCGCTCCCGCCTCCCAGCTGTCCAGCCCTCCCCGACCCCTACTTAATGGCGGCTGTTGCGTGTCCGCGCCGCTGGGGCGCCAAAGGTGAACCCATCTGCGCCCGTCCGCGACCCGACTGCGACCAGTGCCAAGAACCCTGGACCTCCGTGATGCCAACACTACACCCCAGCGGCACTCCACGCTCGCAACCCAGGACGCAACAACAACTGCAAGCTAGCATCACCAGCTGACACCCACGGACCCTTCAGCTGTCACCGCTGCTGGCACACCTGCAGCAAAGCCAAGACCACGGACCCGGCGCAACCCGCCCGCAAGACCACAACCCAACCGAAGACCCTGCAATGCATCCTCCTCAACATCCGATCCCTCCACAAACACGCCACCGAAATCTGGGACTTCCTCGACAGCACCACTCCAGATGTAGCATTTTTCACCGAAACATGGACCAACACCACCTCGGGACCGGACATCGCCATTGCCATTCCCCAAGGATACAAGATCTCCAGGAAGGACCGCCCCATCCGCCCAGGAGGAGGAATCACCATCGTCCACAAATCCACCCTCTGCCTGACCACACTCCCTGACGAGCCCACAGACCTGATGGAACACCTTCACTTCAAGATACTGGCCAGCCCTACCACCATCCTCTGAGGAAACCTCATCTACCGACCCCCTGGCCCTCATGGACTTTTCGCTAACTCCATCATGGACATCATCTCCCCGCATGACATCGCGTCCATCAACTACACCCTACTGGGAGACCTCAACTTCCACCTCAACAACTTCAACCTCGACAACCAGCCCTACCACCATCCTCCGAGGAACCCTCATCTACAAACTCCCTGGCCCTCATGGACTTTTCGCTAACTCCATCATGGACATCATCTCCCCGCATGCCATCGCGTCCATCAACTACACCCTACTGGGAGACCTCAACTTCCACCTCAACAACCAACTGTACCCCAGCACCACATCCCTCCTGGACAACCTCCACAACATTGGACTCCGCCAGATCGTGACCGAACCCACGCACACAGCAGGACACACCCTCGACCCCCTCTTCACAACAGGTAACTCCATCACCTTCAGCCACACCACCGAACTCCGATGGACTGACCATCGATGCGTTCACTTCACCTTCAGAAGACCCACCATCCACAGACACCTGCACCTGCTCCGATGAAGAAACTGGACCAGAATCACCGACGACCAGCTAAGCTTATCACTCAGCAACTCCACTCCAACCATCGCGGAAAACAACGACCCCAACACCGCAGCCCGAACCCTGCACAGATGGATCTCCAACAGTGCCAACACCATAGCCCCCGCAAAAAAACAACAACACCCACGACAAGAAAGCCAGTTGGTTTACCACCGAAGTTCGAGAGTTCAGACGCACTTGCCGCTGCCTCGAAAATGCCTGGAGGAACACCAAATCCACAGAAACCCACAACAACTTCAGAGCCGCCACCAACGCCCACCACCAACTCATCAGAAAAACGAGGAAAAAAGCGATTGAAGACAGAATCTCCACTCACGCACACAACAGCAAAGAACTCTTCAACATCATCAAGGAGTTTGCCCAACCCTCCAGCCAGTCCACCGACATCCCTCCGTCACAGGACCTCTGCAACAAACTCAGCACCTTTTTTCACCACAAAATCAAGAGCATCTACGACAACTTCGACGAAGACAACCAACACACTGAACCCTCACCCACCACCCGACACTCTGAAGCCAGCGATCGACAACTGGACAGCCCTCACCACCGAAGACACACTGAAGAAGATGAAGTCAATCCACTCCGGGGCCCCCACAGACCCCTGCCCCCACCACATTTTCAACAGAGCCACCGACACCATCGCACCCATGCTCTGCCACACCATCAACCGCTCCCTGGCAACCGCCACGTTCCCCGATGACTGGCAACATGCCGAGGCCAACCCCCTCCTGAGGAAACCCTCGGCGGACCCCACCGACCTCAAAAACTACAGACCCATCTCCCTGCTCCCGTTCCCAGTGAAAGTAATCGAGAAAGCCATCAACAGCCAACTCGCCACATTCATCGAAGAGCACAACATCCTCGATTCCTCCCAATCCGGCTTCAGAAAAAACCACAGTACGGAAACCGCCCTCCTCGCTGCAACAGACGACACCCGCACCCTATTGGACAAAGGAGAAACCGCAGCCCTCATCGTCCTAGACCTCTCAGCGGCGTTCGACACAGTCGCCCACCGCACCCTAATACGCAGACTCCACAACACAGGGATCCAAGACAAGGCCCTCAACTGGATCCACTCCTTCCTCTCCGGAAGAATGCAGCGGGTCAGACTCCCCCCTTTCCTCTCGGACCCTACACCTACCACCTGCGGAGTCCCCCAGGGGTCCTCCCTCAGCCCTACACTCTTCAACGTCTACATGACTCCACTCGCCCCCATTGTCAGAACCTACGGACTCAACATTCTGTCATACGCAGACGACACCCAACTCATCCGCTCCCTATCCAACTAACCCAATACCACCAGACACAATTTTCGAGAAGGCATGGAAGCCGTCACCAAATGGATGAAAAACAGCTGCCTACAACTAAACACCAACAAAACGGAAGTACTCATCATGGGCCCAAACCCCAATGCCTGGAACAACACCTGGTGGCCCCCCGCCCTCGGAAGCCCGCCCACCCCCACGGACCACGCACGCAACCTGGGAATCACCCTGGACTCCGAGCTCAAAATGGACTGCCAGATCAACTCCGCCTCGTCCTCCTGCTTCCTCACCCTCCGCCTCCTACGTAAGACTCACACCCTGGTCACCACCAGCAGACTCGACTACGACAATGCACTCTACGCCGGAATAAACAAAAACCTCACCCGCAAGCTACAGAACATCCAGAACGCCGCCGCAAGACTGGTCCTCGACCTGCCAAGACACTGCCACATCTCCCAGCACCTGCGCACACTCCACTGGCTCCCCATCGAAGCTAGAGTCACCTTCAAGATGCTCACCCACGCCCACAAAGCCCTCCACGACACCGGACCAGAATACCTGAACAGCAGACTCAAATTCCACGCACCCCAGACGACCCTACGATTTGCCCAGCTCTCCTACGCCGTGGTTCCCCACACCAGAAAGACCAGATCGGGAGGCCGCTCCTTCTCCTTCCTCTCCACCTCAGACAGACAACATCGCTCCCCATCTACGCAAGAAACCTCAAAACCTGGCTCTTCGACAGACCCCCCCCTTGATGGACTGGAGCCTGCTAACCCCCCCCCCCCCCGCGCCTTGAGAACCTCGCACTTAACAAACGACTGATTGATTGATTGATTGATTTCAGGCTTGAGATACTGCAGCTAGAGCAGCTGTGTCCTTCATCGCAGGTCCATCCTTCATGTTTGGATGGGCATGCTTTAGATTCACCTGAGTCCCTTTCTTAAATGTCCATTAATAGATTGGGTGCCATGGGGCCCTCTTGCATCCCCTTACCTATAGTCAGCACACCCTATAATGGGTGATGCTGTTACAGGATCTTTTACCTGACAGTCTCTTATATAGTATCCCTCCTTGTGACACCTCGAGCAAGTAATCACTATGGGCTTTGAACATCCTTACTGTCCTCCCTTGTCCTTGTACCTGAACCAGAGCCATATTTCCTTTTTGCCTGTGTCCTTCTTTGGACTCTTGGGAATTGTTGTGGGCCATACCCTCTGGTATGTAACCAGTCTGTTCAAAGTTTCTCTCTCCCTTAGGCTTAGAGCCATTCTTCTGTATCCTTTTGTTACCCATGTTAGCTAACCACTTGTCAGCCAACACTGCATGTTTCTCTGGATCCTTGTCTCTCAGACCTAGGTGGGGTAGGGCATTCCTCCTTGATTCGCTCTGTCACCATTACCTGTCTAACGGCATTAAAATAATTAGCCTCAATTCCTCTCCCCACTCATTCCAATTGCGTAACACACCATGAATCCGATATCGCAATTAAACTCTATCTGCTCTCTTGCTTTTTTGGAATCTCTAAATGTACTGAATTGGCCACAGCCCAAAATTTCTGTTCAGAGCCTCCTTCATTAGCTCACAGTTCATCTGACTAGCTGTAGGCATTCTCCCAGGGATTTTTGTTCATCCTATGGGCAAGTGGCTTGTTACAGTGACAGCTTTAGACACATCGTTCAAAGCCTGCGCTCTGCAAGTTATCTCAAAACTCACAAACCATTCCAGAATGTATTTGGCTTCACACACCCACAAGCTCTTGAGAATCTTGAGAAACTTGTGCAGTTACTCCTGCATAGTTGGAGGGGAATTGCCTGCCCCTTATGTGGCAGTCTCTGCTGTCAGAATGAGATTTTCTTTCTCCTGTCTTCCTATTTCTTTCTTTCTTTTCTTTTTTCTTACACTTGTTCCTGGAGATAATTTCACCTTCTCCCTCTCAAACTCCCGCTCCTCTCCCTCAGCCTTAGCTTTCTGGAATGTCAACTGAAAGTTCATGGTTTCAGTCAGATTTAACCTAGTCAAGAGAATGACTCTTCGAGTCCCTGGAGGGGCAGCTTTGAAATCGAGGAGGATGGGGCAGTGTCTTGGGGAACCATAGAAAGCAAATACATGGACACTCTTAGGGAGTCTAGAAAAAATCCTTATTAAAGGGCTTAGAGGGCCTAACACTACAGTACTCCTTGGCTTGGATACTATTATGGCACCCTTCCAGAGCCAATCACAGTTTCTTACCTACCACACAGTTGCCCTAACTGATCCTTAACAACACCTACAAGGATCTCCCTATCTTTGTTTCTGGGAACCCTTCTCCCACTCTCCAAACATAGATCCCTGAACTGGTCAGAGAACAGTGTCAAGGTCTACTCTGACCAATCTGCCATTGCACTGTACAGGTAATGCTACCTTTAAACTGACTGTTCAAGATAATTGGAACTGAAACTTTAAGATCCTACACCACTTTCCACCAATTTACATCAGATTGGTCGCACACTGCTACACCTACCAGTCGTGTTCCCCCAATGAAAATGGTCCCTGAAGGTCAGCGTCGGCGGATACACCTATGCTCAAGAGTGCGTGCAAGTATGCGTGGCGTGTGCCATCCCTGGACACGTGTTTCGAGGTAGTTGCCTCTCGTCAGCAGGGAGTAGGAAAATGAGAGTGGGGTTGCTGTGTAAGCTGCTAAAAACATAATCAGGTCTAGTACCTCTCTTAGCGCGCAGGTGCGTAACCATGAGTCCGTCGACTCCACCGGCTCAAGGGAGCCTGAATATAAAGTTACATCAGATTGGTCGCACACTGCTACACCTACCAGTCGTGTTCCCCCAATGAAAATGGTCCCTGAAGGTCAGCGTCGGCGGATACACCTATGCTCAAGAGTGCGTGCAAGTATGCGTGGCGTGTGCCATCCCTGGACACGTGTTTCGAGGTAGTTGCCTCTCGTCAGCAGGGAGTAGGAAAATGAGAGTGGGGTTGCTGTGTAAGCTGCTAAAAACATAATCTTTCCACCAATTGTCGAATTCTGTTGGAAGGTGAGGGGTGAGCTAAACAGCAGGCAGGGGCTACTGATGGTCTAGGCCAGTCCTACTATGGCTTAACAAACGGGGCAAAGTACAACCACTCTCAGGGTAGTGAGGGTGAGCAGTCAAAGGCTTCTCAGAGAGATAGTGTGGGAGAAAATAGCTAAAAACTCAGTGATTATCTGTTAGGTAAAAGAAAGGTCTTTCCTTACTGCAAAACTAAACTCTACACAGTTCATTCAGAATTCAGTTGCACAGTTGTAACCTAAGTTATGAGTCTCCTTCCGGTCTAATCCCCACATTGGCGTAGCTAGCCTTATAGCCGCCCGTGGCAGTCCTTGCTTTTGTAGCCCTGCGGTGACCCCTTTAATGAGTGGGGGGGGATTATGCTGGTGATATTCGGTGGTGATTGCCACCCCACGATGGCCGAAATGTAGAGGGGGTCCATTGCCGCCCCAGAGAAAGCAGGTAGAAGTGGGAGGAGGCCGCAGCCCCCAAAAGTCGTGCCACCCGGGGTTGACCGCCCCCTAGCTACGCCACTGAATCCCCATTAGTATTCTTTCTCAAAGGAGATAACTCATGATTACAGTACCCACTATAATGTCGGCATAGACTTTGATTAGGCACAGGAGAAGATTACTTCACATACCCCACTGATCTGATGCAAAACTAATCTTTGCATTCATTCAGGCAATACATTCTCAAGCCCATGCAACAGACTCTACCGCCTATTCTAGTCTTTTGCTCCGATTGCAGGCTATGCCATGCTTTTACCTGGTGGTTAGCATTGCAGTTCATGATCACGCAGTGTCTGCTTCACTTCTTCTGGGGTGGCGGTAATGTTCTAGCATTGGAACAGGGACCAATGAATGATGTCGGCATGACGGTCCTGTGCAGCAGCACTCATCTTTAGCAGTGGCAGCCTCCATGGCTGGGTGGAAACAGGTGCTCAGGTTTGAGCATTTGCAGTTTCTGTGCTAACTCATCTGGGATGTGGTGTCTTCAGCAGTTTTGCCCTCCACACCGACCAGGGCTTTCCACTTTGGTGGCAACAAGGCTTCTCCTCCTGACCTCATAAAAGGCAGCACTAGTCATTCAGGCTCTCAGCAGATTACCAAGCAAAATGGTGGCACTTGGTCTTGGAACAGTCTAAGCGTAATTCACACAGGAACAGCTCAGAGAGCCTGGTAAACCCCTTCAAAGCACTGAATTGCTCCTGTCTGGGCTTTCAGTGGCAGTCAGACTTCCCTGTTTGTTCTGGGAGTATGCTTGGCTTCTTGTGGACTGTCTGTCTCTCCTGCAAGGTCAGGTACACTCCATTGCTCTGTCAGCAGGCTGGCAGGCGTTTAGGGACTTCAGGCAGATTCTCCGCTTCTCCAGCAGAAAGTTCAGACTTCAGGTGGTGTCCTTTCAACTCGGGGACACTGGCTGTTAGTAACACACCAGCTTTAGTTATACAGCAGCTCTTCGAGTACTCTGAAGAGCTCTACCATACTATGTCAAGAAGAACTAAGAAGAAGTACAACAAACTGAGGTAAGTTGGAGTCCACTTTGATACACATTTTCCATACAGGGGATGTGGATCCACTGTCTATGGATTTAGAACTGGTTCGGGATGGTTCTTTTCAAATGGCATTTTCTGGCTGATGCTCAGACAGCCTTTGTTCAAAGTGACTCTTACAGCAATGGGATGGGCTCTATGCAGGAGTAACCAACACATGACTACAATGAAGTGTGAGATCTCTGAACTTATCTGCAATCAGCTTTTGTTAAACAACAATCAGAGACAGATAAAAAGGGCAAGTCCTGCCTAAAAACGTCCTCATGAACAAAAAAGAGAAGTTCCTCACCCCCACCCCACTTTACCAAATGGCAGTGCTCAGGAAGAAATAATCAATAGTCTACTAACAAAGCTCTCATTGAGGTCCAGATTTATCAAGGACTTGCACTGCCCTGGTAACACACAAGGTAACGCAAGCCCTTAAGTAAGATTTACCATGCTCCATAGACCCACCTTGCATAGCTCTGCTTGGAATAGTAAATCTGAGGCATTGTAAGCTAGTGCAAGTCCCTGCTTTGCTTATCTCTGTGTTGGGAAGGCATTTCATTGGTGGAGTGTGGGTGTTCCCATGCATCCACCCATGAATTTTGGTGCATTCCCAGATTTCCTACGAGTAGTAAATCTGGGAATGCATCAAAATGGTAGGCCTTGCTTAAAGAGGCCTAGTGAAGAGAAATATCTTTGTTTCTTCTCATTATTCCCTCTTTCCACGCACATAGATAGAGTAAATTGCCTCTGGGTATTGTTTTTGTGCAGGAAGGTGCAGAAAAACAATCTTGCCTGTGTTGGCAAAAGGATGTATTGTATCTGCCAGCGCAGCGAGAGAGAGCAGGAATGCGCCATATCGTAGTAGATAAAGGCATTCCTGCTCTCCCTATTTGACGCAGCGCAGCACAGCAAGTTTTCTTGCTGTGTTTTACTGCTTCAAATGTTAGTAAATCTAAGCCGGAATTTCTAAGTGAAGCCTATCTCTATCCTCCTCTTTCCAATGTACATATCTCCGTCCTCCAGTCACAGGAATGCAGTCAATACGCTTCCACTATCTCGGTATGCGGTCCTCACCCTGCATCTCGTGCAGTGCCACACCGGGGGCATCCAAAATGGATCCCAGGACTCAGACTCATATCACACACGGAGTCCTACTACCACACATGTTCTATACATTTGTTGCACACACATGAACTCAACATGCACACAGGATGCCAGCACAACATTATGGGGTTCACATAACAGTGGAAGTTACATAAGCGGGGTCAGTAGTTTTCACTCTCTGATACAGAGAAACAAGATCTGATCATAAAACCCAGTACTCTGCCATCACTGCTTTATGTGTCGCACATCGGGGATTTACAGTAGTCCTATGCCCACAGTGAGGGCACACTTGGTGCGCCCCATCTGATCACAGAACAGGATCTGGACTTCACATTACCATAGACACGCCTATGCTTCTGTGCACAGGCTAGATTAGTGTAACGCTAGGGCTAAACATAATGCCAGGATGCCATTTTAATATGCAGTTGGGCATCCATGGTGGTGGGGGGGCATATTTACCATGCAGGGGACATTCCCTTCAAAATAAGTAGATACAAATCAGTTTAAAGAAATGTGTTGTGGGGGTTTCCCCAAGGAGTCTTTGGCCAGAACCATGGCAAGTAATGCATTTTACAGTACAGTAGTCTAGTAACTGTGGAAACTTGGTAGGAAATGAGGACAACTTCAACCAGGGTTTTAACACACCTTGCAGTCTTCCATTTTGCCACTCCTAGACGTTTTTCATAAGGCACCATTTAACACACTCCTCTCGGGAAGGTTTCACAACGCCCATTCATGCAGACTCTTTTATTTCCATAATGGCTCTGTAGAGAAATCTACTCCATGAATTCTGAGATCCAAACTAAGAACTAATTACCATATATCCTTCTGAGATGCTGGCAAAGCTGTTAGGGGATAGGTGTATCTGTGTGAATTCTGTGGCATTTACATTGAATTATGTGGAAAAACATCCTGCTTAACAATTCGTTAGTGTATCTAAATGCAACGTGAAAGGTGGACTGCACTTCCATTGGTGCCGTAATGTGGGCTCGATATTAATATGAAGTTATTCCCCAGTGCCTCATCAGGCAGCCTGAAAGTGCCACAATAAAAGGAGATGCCTTGGGCGAATAAAGGCACAGCGGTGTAGAAGCGGTACGTACTAGTGTTCTATTTAGAAGGCCTCAGAACTCCAAAGGAGGTCAAAATTACGGGTGTCAAAAATGAAAACTAAGGGGCATATTCACAAGGATTTATCTCCGAATTATCCCCCCTTTAACGCATCAAAAGTGGTGATAGAATTAACACCCCATTCACAAGCTGGTGCAAACTGCAGACAATACCAGTATTCCCGCGATAACTGCCCCCAAATTTATCTCCATGGTGGACACCACCAACTAACACTAATGAGATGCAGAGAAGGCTTTCCCGTGCAAAAAAACACGAGAAAAACAAAACACCACATTCACAACGAACGGCCAGATCTGCGACCCGATGCAAAAACCTGGGGATAACCCGCGGTAGCACCAGGGATTTTACACCTGCCTTTTGCTGGTGTTAAGCAGGACGACTACCTGCAGCATGGAAGGGAACACTGCCAGGAGCCTTTTAAGTTGCAGGTATTCCAGAGGGAAGGTGTCTGCCTAAGTTAGCACCACTAAAATGATAGTATTCTTGATTAAAACAAATGGTCAGACTTCGAGGAAGCTGATTGCTGCGGTCACCATGCTGCCAGTCTCACAGTGACACCTGGCTTCCAGCCGGGACAGTGTTGGGCCAGGAGCTAAAAGTAGTGATGATGGGACTTTGCAACTGATTATCGGCCATTCACAAAGTATCTCCGGCTAACGCAGGATTTCAATGCGCCATCGCGATTATTAGTACGTGGGTTTTGACACCCCTTCCCTGTTACTATCGCCATGTACCGCGGGCTTGAACATACCCCGCTAACATGGCGATATTAATCAGGGTTAGGCAGCGTTAACGTTTCTGCCGATAAATTACTATGGCGATAGTTATCGCACGCAAAAAGAACAATTGATGGACAGAATGCAGAACAATGTCATACATTCACCCCAGTACAGAGATCTGGGCCTTTAATCCATAGTTTATTTGCTCACCATGCCATTCCAGCTTGGACCAGCCAAGTGCAAATCAGTCTTGACCCTGCGCCCAATGGGAACAGTCCAGCCCGAACTGCCAGGCCAGGTCCTCTCTGGACTCGAAACAAGCATCCTAGGACCAGTTTCGGGCTATCAGCCCTCATCAGCCAGGATAGCTTGACTCGAGTGGCATGGAGAGCAAGGGACCCATGTCTGAGCATACCCGTCCCATTTGGGGTGACAAATGCAAAAAGAACAATTGATGGACAGAATGCAGAACAATGTCATACATTCACCCCAGTACAGAGATCTGGGCGTAAATCCATCGTTTTTTTACTCACCATGCCATTCCAGTTTGGACCCAGCCATATGCAAATCAGTCTTGACCCTGCGCCCAATGGGAACAGTCCAGCCCGTTCGCACGTTCTTGTGACTATGACCCTAAATGGGGGTAAACAAGCAACATGCGTGGAGTTTCCAACTGTCTTAATAAACAGTTTCTATTATGCGCCAATTAGCACATGTTGTAAGGTCTGATGTATAACATAGTTTTACCTATTCTGTGTTTTTAGTACTAGAGGGCCAAGGTTCCAAAATCCTATGGCGGGCCCACCTTACAGTATCGTAATTTTTGCCTAACTGGCTAGTCAGGCCCTGGCTCACTAGGTAAAGCCAGTTTAAAGGTGTCAGACTCTCTGTGTTGTTGATTGGACCCTGCATTCCATGACCCAGGCTACAAGATAAGAAGAAAACATCAGTTCTGGCAACACAGGTCAATGTGGCCGTCCCTGTGATAACATGTGGAAGGCAGTAAAAGCAGAAGCATCTCTCATGGACTGACACCATGAACCATACTACGCAGGATCAAGGACAGATATTGTTATGATTATTTTGGCCCCTGTTCAAGTTGTTCCATCGCCTTGCAGAATAAACCCTTCTGCTGCTAATAATTTATAGCACCACATTTTGGATGTTTGAAAGAGTATTTTCTGCTACCAAAGGTAAGAGTTGAACACGTATGTGTTAATTGTTCAATCTGTGTATATGATTAATTAATACTGAAACTTTTACTATTAGGCTGAGTACTCATAAGTACATTGTGCTCAGCATACATTACTGACAGTGGTTCCAGTGTAAATATTTGTACGCAAGTTTGCAATATTGACTAATTTGAGGCTATTAATAATACTTCCCAGAGTGCCCCCAGAATATATGCAAATATAATGCAAACACTGGATTCAAGCTAGCCGGTCTGATGAGAGGTGATACTCCAAATCCGGTTGCAAGATACTTGTTTTCCGTCCAGGAAGGACCTGACCTGGCATTTCAGGCTGGACAGTTCCCATGAGAAACAGGGTCAAGACTGATTTGCATATGGCTGGGTCCAAACTGGTGTGGCATAGTGAGCAAAAGGACAATGGATTAAACCCAGATGTGTGACTGGGGTTGAGTATTTGAAAGGTTTCAGCACTCCGTCCATCATCTTGTTGTGTTTCAGCACTCCGTCCATCATCTTGTTGTGTTTGCTATGTGCGCCCTAAGTGGCCAAGTGTATGCCCAGACGTGAGTCCCTTGCTCACTTTGCCACTGGATTCAATTCAAGCAAGCCTGGCTGATGAGGGATGATACCTCAGCACCGGTCCCAGGATATTTGTTTCCTGTCCAGGGAGGACCCGGCCCGGCAGTTTGGGCTGGGCTGGACTGTTCCCTTGAGGAGCAGGGTCAAGACTCATTTTCCTATGGCTGGGTCCAAACTGGGGCAGCATAGTGAACAAAAGAACCATGGGTTAAACCCTGATCTGTGACTGGGGGTGAGTGGTTGAAAAGTTTCAGCGCTCCATCCATCATCTTGTTGTGTTTGCTATATGCAAATATATTATGTAAAAGCATGAAGCAAGATTGAGGATTATTTGCTTACAAAAAAGTATGCAAATTGCAACCTGAAAAAAAACGTTTTGCTAAACAATTGTGCAACTTTGAATGCCATTTCTCTGAGGCATAATTCAGTAAAACATGTTTGAAATGTGCCAATACTGAAATGAAAGAAAGACTAATGATGGAAAATCACTGCAAACCATTATTGGCAATTTGGAAAAATTTTCAGGGGCCAATTTCTAAAGGAAGTCACAAAAGTGCACCTGCAGGTATATGTCATTGCATTGGTGCAGGTTTATGGCGTTCAAGAATTAGCAAGAACTTATAATGGTTGGCCTGGAAACCGTACTTCCAGAAAAATGTTGTGATTTTAATTTTTGCATTAGTAAATATACCTACTAAATATCTGTACTCTGATCTTGTACTTCAAAGCCGACAATGGCACAATTATCAAATACCTTATTTTCTAATCAAGAAAAACAGCACTATGGTGCACAGCCATATCTAACCTACTTAACGTACATGAATCCAGGAACATTCCGTACGGCGCCAAACTCACGATCGTGCCCTCCCATAATCTAAGAGCTGACTTTACCATTACTTTATACAAAAATGGCATCGTTCTGATCCAAGCACCAAACACAGATCTCAAAAAATTTGCTGACTTTTTTACCTTCCTTAAAAAACATGTACATGACTCCTATCCCTCTATGCTTCCCTAGCGTCTGCTGTCGCCATCTTTTCATAGCTCCGGTCAATGCAGCTCTAAGTACAAGGCTAAGGGCTTCCCAGTAATGTCCACCAAAGCTACAGCCACTCTCACTTTCACCTCCTCTCCTAAGGTTCAGACTGACCGGACTCTATCCATGGTGTTCCCCGCTCAAGACGACACTCTGGGCAGCATCTCCCCTATATCTACTAGTGAACCTCCCTCCACTGCCCCCCAACCGCCATCATCTCTCAAAAAGACAACGCCGCCGCAACCCTCTTCAACTCTCGCTCCTCTCCATCACTCATAGTGAATAACACACTAGTCACTCACAGCGCAGCGGACAACCGCCCCAATAACCCTATGTCCACTCTGCTGAGCGTGCCTAGCCCTTAGCACACCCCTCCTCTCAGAAACCTTGATGTAGGGTGGTTGAGCTCCACTACCAGACTACCTAACCATGCCAGCAGAGCAAGTCTTGACCTACAGGTCGCCTTCCCGCAAGTTCAGCCTTCACTTATGGACCTTGAAACTCTGAACCTCAGTGCAACCAACAAAGCTCAGAGCATCCATAACTCCTTTCTTGAACTGAAAAGCCTCCTTAACCTCATGGAACAATCTCTCTCGAATATCAAGCTTTCCCAGAACTCAGTTCTTCCCCCACTCACCAAGCCCTTCCTTCAAACCTTGCCACTTGCCTTTAGACACCTTAGCCCTCACAAGACTCCCAACTACCTCTCGGAGGACGAAATTCAAGCCCTCCTCTTATCCTATAAGTCCTCTCCTGATGCCCCCAATTCTCCAGACAAGAAAGATGAATGCTGAATTCACACGGTTGCAATCAACTCTAATAGACCATCAACTCTCCGTAACAGAGGAGTAAACAGCAATAACTTAGCGCAAGTACCCTTATCCTCCCTAACTCACAAGACATGCACCGACCCTTCTCTCTCCTGCCTCCTAATTAACTGCCGATCAGCAGCAAAGCATGCCTCCGACATCGCTACTCTCATCCTGAGACAAAAATCGGACGTAGCAATCCTTACGGAATCATGGCTCAATGAATCATTGTCACCTTACCTAGATTTATTGGCCCCTTGAAATTATAGCATCATAAGGCTTGACAGGCAATTAAAAGAAGGGGGAGGTATTGCTTGCATTTACCACTCAGACCTCCTCGACACTGAACTTAAGCTGACCCCACCGACTCCTGCGAATATCTTGCACTCTCCATATGTAACAACGCTACCCAGTTGTGCAAACTGCACATCTTCTACCATCCCCCAGGCAAGAACGACACCTTCATCGACCACCTTATGGAAATCATTACAGCTAAGGTTTCCCCCACTCCAATGACATGTTCCTCGGAGACTTTAATCTGCACTGGAATGACCTCAATGACCCTTAGGTTAATGCCCTCAAAGACTTCCTTGCTGACCAATCACTTACTCAAGCCTGCACATTACCAACTCACACGAAAGGCGCCACACTGGATTGGATCATTGCTAAGGCAATGGCAGTCAGGATTAACTCAATAGACCTATGCGACTGGACTGACCACCATGCTATTACCTTCCTATTGCCTGGCACCCACAAGACAAGGCCAGCGCAACTTGTGAAATCGAAACTTTGGCTCAGGGGCACAAAGAGCCTAGATCTCGAGAAGCTGGCTGCACGTTGTGAGAATGCCCCCCCCCCAAATCTCTGAAAAGTCATGACCTTACAGAACACTACAACTCGACTATGTCTGACATAATTTATGATCTTGCCCCACTAAAGCTAAAAAGATCCAGAGTTAAAGACAAAATCCCCTGGTTCAACAGATCCCTTAACAATGAAAGGAGAACCCTCCGGCTGAAAGAAAGAACCTGGAGACAGCACCCCTCAGCCTCCCAACTAAAACTTCTCCAACAGACCAGAAATGTTTACAAGAGGAAAATCCTCAAATCAAAAAAAGAGTTCTTTAGATCGGAACTGGAAAACGCTAAGAACAGACCTCGTAGGCTCTTTGAAATGGTCAAACACCAATCTAACAAACTGGCTAAAACTTCCAAAGAAACCTCAAAATCCCTAATAACCTGTGAGGAGTTCTCCTCCTTCTTTAAAGCTATAATTACCTCCCTGGGAAAATAACTTAATTCCGCCACCAACATCCGACCTCTTCCTGCCGGGTCCCATCTCTCCTCTCTTCCCCCCAGACAACACCAAAGAGCCAAGCGCACTGGTCCAACTTCAAGTTATATGACGACCATCTCGAAAATTCTATCCTCCTTAAATCTGAATAACCACTTTAATGACCCACTCCCTTCCAGCTGCGTGGCCGCGGCCTCCCAATTTGGACTACAATAATCAACGCTTCCCTATTACAAGGGTCCATACCTGACTCTTTAAAAGCTGGAAAAGTCACCCCCATCTTAAAAAAAAACACCTTGAATCCTGCTGCTCCAGACAATTTCTGACCAATATCCAATATCCCACTTCAAGTGAAAGCTCTGGAGAAATGTGTGCAACATCTACTGTGCCAACATATCACCAACTTTAATCTGCTAGACGAATTCCAATCCATATTCAGGTCTGGGCACAGCACGGAGACTACTATTCTCCATATTGTGGATGATGCTCTTCAAGCCCTTGACCAAGACAAAACATGTCTCCAAATTCTACTGGATTCATCCTCGGCATTCGACACAGTCAACCACGAGAAACTACTTGAATGCTTCAAATTCAGGATGGGAGTAAGGGGAACTGTTCTCAAATGGTTTAGATCCTTCCTCCGGAACCGCACCCAGAGATTCTTAGTCAACAGTAATTTATGTGTTCCTTCTCCGATAACAATCGGAGTCCCCCAAGGATCAACTCTTTCCCCGACCCCCTTCAATCTCTACCTTGAACCGTTAGCTGAGTTACTACGTACCGCTAACGTCTCCTTCCACATGGATTCCATTAAACTCAGATCTACATCAAAATTTCATCTCTAGAGGAGATCTACTCTTTGAATGAGGCCCTAAAGCTGACTGTTCAATGGCTCGTCTGCAACCAGCTCGAACTAAATGCACAAAACACAGAGTTCCTTCTAATCTCCCCCCCTAAAAGTAACACTGACATCCGGGAATAGACCAAGTCGATCACAGCACTAAACTGCACACCAACCATAGTGGAATCTCCCAAATCTCTCGGAATAATCCTAGACAGCAACGTGAAGATGCTAGACCACATCAACACGATGGCTAAAACTGCCAGGTTTCACCTGAGCTACCCGAGGAAACTAAAACCTTTACTTGATGCCTCTGACCTAAAAATGGCAGTGCAGGCATTAGTTATCTCCAGAATCATGCTCAACCCTTTCAGGCCTGCCCAAGATCTCCACGGCTCCCCTAAAAGCTTGCCTCAATGCCGCCGCCAGACTCTTAACAGAATTTGACCACTTCTCACCGCATCTGAAGGCGCTGAACTGGCTTCCTCTTGAAGCCAGAATCCAACTCAAACTGGCATGTATCACCCACAAAGCACTATACATAAAATCCCCTGCATATCTCACCCTGAAAATCATGGTTTCTGGAGGAGCCAGAAACTCCAGGTCAGCCAGAGACTTTGTGCTCCAGCCACCCCGCTTCCGAAAGGAAAAAACTTACAATCATGCTTTCTCTGGGGTCGCACCAAGAATCTGTAACTCGTTGCCGTCTTTCATCAGAATAATTCCATCTCTGTCAATATTTAAAAAAAGGAAGCCAAAATCTTCCTAATGGGCAAGTTTCTCTCATAAATCATGCATTGCACACACCGCTCAGTGGCTTTGCTTATTTTTGCTACTGCTAGAGTTTGGAATGACTGGCTGCTATCCATCTTGTACTGACCTTGTACTCCCACATATGTATTTGCTGGATTTCTCTGCATTATAATCCGAACATTGTATACACCCTGCTATTCCCCAAATGTTTCACTTTCTTCTACTCCTACTTATGTTTTTTGTTTTTTTCTTTGACTATTTCATACTTGTATACAATGTGTTATCCCTGTAATGCGCTCTGATACCCTAACGGGTCACGTTTGCGCTCTATAAAATACTAAATAAATATAATTACTAAATATCTGCTAATGCGGAAATCTGATAAGCAACTGCAAAGTTTCTTTCCCTACACTCCCATTTTTCCCACTCTGGAGACAGTTTTACTTGTGAAGAGTACATTTCCTACCTTTTCCAATGTGGGAAGAGATTAGAAGTAAGTTGGTGAATACCCTTAAACATGTCCGTTTGTGGGTGTGCACAGACTCACAAGACTTTCCAACCCTGGAACTACAGCTTCCTTTCTACTTCCATGCCCTGATTTGAGCAAATGTGGTAAAATCACGCCCAAGAATCCAACCCTTGATAAAAATATATGCCCTAGCTAATCAGAGAGGCTTTTATCAGAGGTCTGGTATAATGAGAATGCTGCCATCATTTATCACATCACTGCTTGGGATCAAAAGGGACAAGTTAATTTTTATACAGTTTCTACTTTTTGAAATATCTGCGTGTCCTTTGCACAAGTAGATATTTTATAAAATTCCACACCCCTGACTTAGTGCTTCTGCTAGACGATCCCCGGGAACTAAATGATGGTGAGTACCTGGAGAGAAGAGTACCAGTCAGCACAGCCTCCACAACCTCCCCTTCGAAGAAAAAGAAACACTTACCCAGTGCAGCATTAACATAAAGCATAATTCAAGAATCACATGATGAGCTTGACATTAGGGTGCCAGGAGCACCATGTTACTGATGAGCTACACCTTGGCTATCACTGTTTTAAACTGATGAACAGGTTTATAGTGAGAAAAGTGCTCAATGATTATAAGATGGATGTGTTGAGACTCGGTCGCAGGTGGCGTATTTTGAGACAGGCTTCTGACAAGATTCAACCAATCTCCTCCCTGGAAGGGCATGGCAGTGGACACTAATTTGGAGAGATTACTTCATAGACCCTGAAAAGGGGAAACAGAATAAGGGAGAAGAGTGAGAGTGAGAGAGAGATGGTGTGGAAACAATAATGGTGAAGAAAATGAGTGAAGCTGCACCCTTATAACAAAGCAAGTTGCAACGCAGCAATAAATTCCCACTGCCGCTACTTAAAGTCACCTGGAAACACATGCCCTATTTTTTGGCCTGGGAGAGCAACTACTTCTCAGTGCCAGCCGCCATAGAACCGTCTTCCACCTCTTCCAAACTCACCCCATTCTGTGTTGCCAATGTGTTGATGCCTTCTTGTCAGCAAATCTTTCCCTCTTTCTACTAGTTACAAACCTCTTGACTTCCTGATTTCTGACAGAATGTAGGTTATTATCATTGTGTCTAAAACACTTACCCATAAAATGATGTCCTATTTTGTCAGCAGGAAAACAAGATGACACAGTCACTCATGTACATGAATATATGCATCTGTAATGAACCGTCAAGTATGGTACTAAGGCTTAAAACAGCAATTGTTGTATTAAATTACTCAATGACAATGCCCCTATGTAGTTATACATATGAATCAAACCCCTCAATCAACATATGTGTTCAACGCTTTCAGTTTCTATTGTGTTGTAGAGTGAATTAGAGTTGTGCAGTACTCTTTTGTCTTTATCTCAGTTCACTAGGAATTGGACAGTTCATCCAGATCTTTGAAGCTGATCAATTTTCCTTGAAGGTTTGTAGCCATTTTTGAGGTACGTGTGTTCGCTGTTGTATGTTTATTTTTCTTAGTTATTTTTTTTAAGTTTTTTTTAAAAGTTTTATATAGCACGAACAAGACCCAAGCTGGTCACTGAGCGCTTTACAGGGTTAATGAAAGTTAGTTAGGATACACAAGGTAAGTGGGGTACATGTGCTCATTAACGAGAGTTAGTTAGGATACACATGCTGAGCGGTTACATGTAGAATGGTATATGACAAGTAATAAATACAAATCAAAAAATACTGAAATAAGCAGAAACCGATAGGGAGTCCGGTCAGTGTGTAGAGGTTTGGAAAGTGGAAGAGACATCAAGGGTTCTCATTGTTGTGGGCAACGGCGTGATAGAATGGAACTTCAGGCAAGCACATAATAGTTTCACATGGGGTGGAGGTGTATCCTCGGTGTGAGAGGAATTTCATGCATAGTAAAAATATTACCTCCTTCCAGAACGGGGTTGTGAACGTGTTGCGCCTTGTCACTGGAGGGGGAGACTTCCAGATTTTAGGGGCCACTCCATGGAAGGATTGATTGCAGGTTTTCTTTTTGTTACATTTTTGTTGCTTAAGTAGTAGAGAGTTTGTGCTTCTAGAAGATCTGGTTACACCAGATAGGGTCAGGTTTTTGGTCAGGTAGAACATGGTGTTATTGTGTTGTGCTTTGTGGGTAATACAGGCAAGTTTGAGATGGATTCTAGCCTCATAGAGTAGCCATTTCAAAGTGTAGAGGTCAGGGGTGATACAGGCCCCCTTTTTTAGGTCTCGCGCCTGCGTTGCAGTGCGTAGCACTGCTCACACAGCGAGAGTCCTCTTGAGGGGGGTTTAAAAATGTACCTAGGAATCGCACATGTGCGTGTGCTTTTCCTTTTGTGGCACGCTATTGGCTTTTGCGTGTGTCTTTTTATCAAAGACAGCACGCAATTGGCCAAAGCTGGGTGGATTGCTCCGCCCCTGGCCTATTGGTGTCTGTTAAGCGCACCGGCCGTCATGTGGTTTCAATTATCGTGCCCAGACACGGGCGCGATAATTGAAACCACATGGCTCACTGTGACGCGCGCGCGCGCACCACTCGCGGGCTTCTTCTTTTTTGGATCCATTTCCCAGTGGCTGTATCTGTTTTACACAAACTATTTTTCTCTGGAAGGTAGGCAGGATAGCGTCAATGATCTGGTATTCATCTGCTATCAAACTAGACAAAATTATTACTTATTGGAGAATACATTAAGAATGAGTATGAAAGGCTGAATGTGCACTATTTTCTATAGTGCTGGGTGAGTTTGGATTTACGGTTTATAAAAGTCAAAGTAGCCTGAAAATAATGCCACAGAACGTGCCACATAATTTGTCATTAACTGCTTAATTTAAAACATTATTTGCCTCAGCATTGATGCACAATTTAGTCGGTTCTGTTTCACAATATTTACCTTCGAGGCTGCACAATTCTGGTAGCCTAGACTATTCTCCACTTCCCTCTTTCTACCCTACACCTTTCTTGTCTCGAGACTCGTGTGCCACTGCCACGTTCATTTCCCGTTTATCCCTCAAAGCTTTGAATGTGGCTTCGCACACGTTATGCCCTATAAAATCCCCAAACAAGACGCCTGCCAGAATCAGCCGGGCTTCTGGGCAGGGTGGGACTGAGACAGAAAATAGGCCTGGGCACTAAAATAAATTAGATAGCTGTAAAAGTGGTCAAAGTTTTCACATTGGGGCGAGGTTGAACTTGTAAAAACATGCTGTGTTATGTGTTTGCAAGGTATGGAAGACTGCAGGGATGTGAGCTTGTTTCAGGCAATGTTTGTTTTAATTACAGTGAAATCATATAGCGCTTCCCAGCCCTGGCAAGGCGCTAGCTAAAGCGTTTTGAGGACAGGTGGTTGCAAATTACTCTGTGGTCGGTTCCAGATATCATATCTACATCACCTGTCTGGAAGCAGCACTGAACTCCCCCCCCAATTATTTAATACCAGCATTACTGAACACACGCGTCCTGACAGAGCTCTGTTTACAGTATTTGTATTTGGTTTCCAGTAGTAGCCCTGCAGCCAGGGTTCCCTCCTCCTTTGCGGCCCTCTGCACCTGTATCAGGTGCTCCGCCTCTACCCTCCACAGCTCAGCCAACTTTGACCTCTGCTCCCGTACACTGGGCAGCGGGGCCTGATCTCACCCAGCCCTCCCACTTCCACCACAGCAGAGTGTTCCTTCTCTCACAACTTTCCCCACTCCCCCTGGCCTGCCAGCTGTGCCTGGCCAGGATGGCACCCACTCACCATATGACATAGGGCAGGATGCCAAGCTGCACCAGCCTGTTTATCAGCCCCACCTTCCGGCTATTGATCAGCACGATGCGGGGGGCGTCGTACTCAAAGACGAAACCGTAGAGCTGCGCGCAGCACAAGGAGCCCCCGCCCACCATCCTGTCTGGTGCCCACTCCCCGGACCCGGCGGTCATATGATGAGGCTGAGCTCCGCGCCAGGAGCGCAAGGAGGCGGAGGAGGAAGAGGAGGGCAGAGCGGCCGCCCCAGAAGAAGGGCCGGGAAATTCCATACACCGCAGCCTCACCGCAGGGACGCGCACCCGAGCCGGGGGAGCGACCACGTGGCGTCCTGTGGGGTAAACACCGTTAACGCACAGTGTCCGGAGGAAGAGGGGGCGGAGCGGGCGCTGCACCGGGCGGACTCCCACACACGCACACCCACCTTTCATGAGGTTGCAACTGCTGTCTTAGTAGAATGGCGGTTGTTTGTTCATGTCTTGAGACTCTGGGAGGAAGGTTCGTTGCTTGCACCTGGCTAGGATTTTGGATAAAATGCTCTGTTATGTTTGGCAACATGACAAGCGCGTGTGCTTGCTTTAAGTAAACTTATAAGAATAGTTTAGAGTACTTCCTTTATTTTCCATTTCAAGTGGGAGAAAGTACCAGCATTTGTAGATTTTTTTCCCTTCATTTAGTTTACTGGCCTTCACATGAAAGCGTTGGCTGTATTGATAACTTGCTGGCCGGGTCGACATAATAATGGCCACGTGCAGGGTCGGATTGGTAACGCGGGCACTCGGGCAATGCCTGAGAGGCTGGTATCAGACTTCCAGTTGCGGGCCGCTTTTTAGGTCTCACGCCTGCATTGCAGTGCGCAGCACTGCTCGCTTCGCGAGAGACCTCTTGAGGGGGGTTTGAAAATGTACCTAGGAATCGCACACGCTTTTGTGGCACGCTATTGGCTTTTGCGTGCGTCTTTTTATCAGAGACAGCACGCAATTGGCCAAAGTCGGGCGGATTGCTCCACCCCTGGCCTATTGGTGTCTATTACACGCACCGGCCGTCATGTGGTTTCAATTATCGTGCCCAGACATGGGCGCGATAATTGAAACCACATGGCTCGATGTGGCGCGCACGCGCACCACTCGCGGGCTTCTTCTTTTTTGGATCCATTTCCCAGTGGGCTGCTCGTTCACTCCCCTGTTCATACCGGGACAGAGGCTCGCGCTCATATGAGTGGGAGCGTGGCCTCCAACCCTGCACTGCTGTCCAAATCAGAAACACGGACTGATGCTCCTCGGGGCGTGGGGGGCCGATGCCGGCACCGCCTGCCGCTGCCTATGTGCGAGGAGCCCGACCCGAGAACACCCCGCACTGCTGGGCATCTCACTAGCAGTAACTAAAGTCCATAGGGATCGGAGGGCAGGCAGAGATGCCCTTCACTGCTGTGCATCACACTCAGTAACACACACCGCGAGATCGAGATGTGGTAGCCACACTCCAGAATCCGTCTATTGCCGCCCACCCAGTAACACCGACAGACCTCTGAGAGTGGCAGCTACTCTACTAGTGCGCCTCTCACTATCAGCTAACATTCTTAGGGGTAGGGACCTGGGCACACTGCTGCTATACACCCCCACTAACCATATCACAGACCCGCCTAGGGGTCAGAATCCAGCCTAGGACTTGTCCCGTGCTGACCATTCAAGGAGCAGTGGCCCGACCCAGTCAGTAACATAGATCCCTAGGCTCCCAGCCGCTACCCACAGGGTGAGGCCTTCCTGCGCTTCGTTATCAAGTGCCAAAGACGCTTGCTTTCTGATGCATCTGGAGCAGTGCGAAAGCAAGGTCATGGTAGTGCTTTTGTACAGAAGGCATATACTGGTCGCTGTCGGTGCATGCGGCTGCAGGCACGCCACTATGCACCTTATTGTCCGAGATATTGAAGTGAACAACTTCTCCGTAACTCCATGACGCTGACATATGGAGAAAAACCTAAGTTTCGCTCTATTTAAACTATTGATGTAGGAAGCCTCAGTCCCCCATCCTTAAAAATGTTAAGAACTAGCCTTGTCTCTACTTTTTGGTAGGCACGGGAGAAGGAGATTAAGATGTGCTCCCCCTTCTGTGCTTCCTCCCCACTTCCCTCCGTGATCTGCTCACCCATGTGTACTACTCCCACTTCCCCCCGTGATCTGCTCACCCATGTGTACTACTCCCACTTCCCTCTGTGATGTGCTCACCCATGTGTACTCCCCCACTTCCCTCCGTGATGTGCTCACCCATGTGTACTCCTCGTACTTCCCTCCCTGATGTGCTCACCCTGTGTGCTTCCTCCCACTTCCCTCCGTGATGTGCTCACCCAAGTGTACTCCTCCCACTTCCCTCCGTGATGAGCTCACCCTGTGTGCTTCCTCCCACTTCTCTCCGTGATGTGCTCACCCTTGTGGACTCCTCCCACTTCCCTCCCTGATGTGCTAACCCTGTGTGCTTCCTCCCCACTTCACTCCGTGATGTGCTCACCCATGTGTACTCCTCCCCTCTTCCCTCCGTGATGTGCTCACCCATGTGTGCTTCCTCCCACTTCCCTCTGTCATGTGTTCACCCTGTGTGCTTCCTCCCCACTTCCCTCCATGATGTGCTCACCCATGTGTACTCCTCCCCACTTCACTCCGTAATGTGCTCACCCATGTGTACTCCTCCCCACTTCCCTCTGTGATGTGCTCACCCATGTGTACTCCTCCCCACTTCCCTCCATGATGTGCTCACCTTTGTGTGCTTCCTCCCCACTTCCCTCCGTGATGTGCTCACCCATGTATACTCCTCCCCACTTCCCTCCGTGATGTACTCACCCTTGTGTGCTTCCTACCCACTTCACTCCGTGATGTGCTCACCCTGTGTGACTTCCTCCCACTTTCCTCTGTCATGTGCTCACCCATGTGTGCTTCCTCCCCACTTCCCTCTGTCATGTGCTCACCCTTGTTTGCTTCCTCCCCACTGTCCCTCCTTGCCCTTCATCCTGCACCTCCAAGTCCAACCCCCCTCTGTAGCATCTCCTCACCTGTACCAGGGAACAGTTTTACACCTCACATCCTCTCCTCTCTTCCCATTAGCTTCATTTCCCACAAAATTGGATTTGCTTCAAATAAATAAAAGGCATTGTCATTTACAATGCCAATACCTCAAACTCTAGTAAATGCGAGACCTATTGCATTGCAAATGCTTGTCTTTTTAGCCAGTGATGACCTTGCTGCAGCTTTCAAGGTAGCCTTCAGGTGAGTAATACTGATTTTGGGAAGGCCCACAAGTGTAGCACTGCCAGAGTCTAATTTCAATATCACAAGAACTTTAACTGCTGTTTCGAGTTCAGCTGTGGGAAGGAAAGATTTTGTTTCCCTAGTGCATCTAGTTGATGGTTAGCTCCTCTGGCTGTGGTACTGATATGTTTTTGCATGGAGATGGTAGTGTCCAAGGTTATTCCAAGGGATTTTTCTGAGTCAATGATGTGTGGGGTACAATTCAGGGCAGTTGGATATGGTAACCAATCTTTGATACAGGGAGCAATATTGGGTGGTGAGATCAATAAGAATTCTGTTTTGAGGGCATTTAGTTTGGTGTGGTTAAGGGTCAGCCAATGTTGCATTTTTGTCAAGATGTCATTTTGGGTGCTGGTGAGCATTGCGAGATGTAATTTTTATGAAGAGTTGAGTATCATCCACATACAAGTGATAAGAGGTGTGAGTGAGTGTGAGGATTTCAGTTAGTGGCTCCATGTAAAGGTTAAACAGTGTCGGGGAGAGAGTAGAACCTTGGGGAACACCGAGGACCACTGGTGACTGGTCTGAGAAAATGTGGTTGATTAAGATGCGCTGAGATCTATTGTGAAGGGATGAGGAGAACCATTTAAGTACGGTACCTAAGAGACCTATTCTGTGTTCTAGAAGGTTTAAAAGGGTTTCCTGATTGACAGTCTCGAACGCTGCTGATAGGTCGAGTAAGATAAGTAAGCAAGATTCATTCTGGTCAGAGGGACGTAGAACATCGTCAACTATGTGGATCATGGCAGTTTCGGTTCTGTGTTCTGGTCTGAAACTAGATTGAAATTGGTTGAGGAGTTGATAATGCTCGATGTGATTGCGCAGCTGTAGATCCACACATTTTTCCAGGAGTTTGGCCAGAGTAGGGATGTTAGAGATAGGGCAGTAGTTGTTGGTGTCGATTGATCGGTGTTAGTTTTTTTTAAAGATTGGGGTAACCCCGCCACTTTTTAGGCAGTCAGGTATGGATCCTTGGGTAAGTGACGCATTGATAATTCTGGTCCATAATAACAGTAGGTGATGAATAGGCTCATTGATTAGTTTGGAAGGAATGGGACCAATGAAGTGGTTGGAGAATTTCAAAAGGAGAGAAGTTTAGAGATTTTAGAGACTTTGATTGAAGGTTCTGAAACATGACCAGGTGGCATTGTTTTTGGATGTGTGGGGAGGGCATCTCGTGCATACATCCAGGTCAATCGAGGTGGGGTGTAGGAGGAGTTCGAGCATTAAGAGGCTCAAAGCGGTCTGAAAAAATATTGGTGGAGATTAGCCTTGAGTCGTTGTCTCATCAAAGAAGGAGGCTACATTTTCGTAGTTAGGAGGGGATTTGTAGTCTGCGGGTGGAGCATTGGTTTTCAGGCTCGTTTGATTCTTGATGATTTCAAACTGTTTTTTTTTGGTCGATTAGTTGTTGTATCAAGTTGATTTTGAAAGAATGTTGCCTTGGAGTGTCTAATGTGTCTATTGTAGGTGTTCAATTTGTGTCATAGACGTTTGAGGTTAGACAGAGAAGGGGTATGTCGCCCTGTTCTTTCAGCAAGTCTGGCGCATCGTCATTCCTCATTAAAGTCACAGTTGAACCAGGGGTTGGATCTTTTGGCCGGGGCTCTCTTAAGTTGTTTGGGTACAACAGTATGCATGATTTTGAACATTGAGTTGATGTAGTGATCAGTGAGGCCTGGAGCGTCAATCATGGCGGATGGAGGGGGCAAGATGCAGTTACTGATAGTAGACATCTTAAGTGGGTTGATGTTTCGGGCGTCTCTGGCCCAGTATTTGGCTTTCCTAGGTTGACCCCTAGAGAAAGATACATATACAGATATGCAGAAGGTGATGCAGTGGAGGTCGGTCCAATCACAGGGTAGGATAGATTCAGTTTGGATGGTGTTTTCTTCCGCAATGATTAAATCTAAGGAAATCTTGGTATGAGTCGGGCTGTTGCAGGCTTGGTAAAAGTTGAGGTCCTCAAGGAAGGATTTAAAACTGCTCACAAAAGGGTCGCTAGAGTTGTTCCAATGGATGTTGAAATTGCCAAGAAAAATCTGGTTATTGCCCTTGTCATTGTTGGAGGAGATAATTTCCATGATCTGCTCGATAAATGAGTGGTTGTCACTTGGAGGGTGGTAGAACGTGTGAATGAAGCGCGATGTGTTGTCAGTAGGTGTGATGTTGATCTTGAGGTATTCACAGGACGACAGTGAGAGAGAATGTGTTTGCTTCATAGAAAGCGTGGATCTGTATGTACATGCTAAGCCAGACCAGAGCGGCCTGAGCTGTCTAGTCTGATGATGTCATGACTAGGGGGGCCTAGTATGTCGAGCATTGGGGATGAGGATTCGTTCAGCCAAATTTCACTGGGTATAAAAATGTCACGGT
This sequence comes from Triturus cristatus, assembly GCF_964204655.1. Lineage (NCBI taxonomy): Eukaryota > Metazoa > Chordata > Amphibia > Caudata > Salamandridae > Triturus > Triturus cristatus. The sequence goes on from NC_140582.1 coordinate 223,201,109, forward strand.
CAAGTTTAGTAGCGAGCATTTAAGGAATGCTTTGCTGGTATTGGTTGACTTATGAGAGATGGGTATTAACTTTAGATTTGCTTCATTGATATGTCTCGAAATAGTGTAGGATTCCCTGAGAGGGTGGGTGATAATGGTTTGAATTGTTTTGGCAGGTAAAACACGGTCAGTTGGAGCACTGTTATACGTGGCAAGGAGAGATCGGATATCAGTTTTCGATAGCAGTCAGACTAGCCTATTTGGTCAGGAAGAGTGGTCAAGTTTCAGTTCACAATGTCAATCAGGTTGGGGGACCCAGGTGTAGATAGGGCTGACATTAGAGTGCTATTTGGAAGTAAGAATGGTGTAATTTTGAGGGTGGTACGTACGTCAGGACCAATTGTTGTCCAGGTTGGAGGTGATATGAGCAAGTCAGTTAGACCTAATCAGCTGAAGTTCAGTTTTTATGGTATCAAATTTATGGTGAGTGTAGCTGTTCCTAATGGGCAACTGACTGGTGGATGTACTGTGAAGGGGGAACTAGTCAGGATCTGACAGTTGGGGGGGGGAAGATAGGTATAGTTCATGGACGGAGTATTGATAAAGTCTGTATGATAGGGTGTGGTGAATGCACTATCCCTTTTTAGAGGAGTGTTGATGTAGGGAGCTTCAGGGGATTGGGAAGCAGTGATGATGGTTTGTTGTTGTCGAGGGGCAATGTCGGTAGTATTGATGAGGTAAAGGGAGTGGTGGCCTGTGATATGACTCGTGGATGAATGGGTGTCCGCGATGGGAGATAGGTGGGCAGAGGAGAAAGAGGGGGTAGGAGACATCAGGGTGTCACAGGAAGGTGGCAGGGGAGGGTAGAGGAGTGGTGGGAGGGGCAATGTTGGAGTCTAAAATGGGCTTGATGAAGGGGAAGAAATTGATGAACAGTTCAAGGTTGTGATCAGAGGACTTAATGAGCAGGGTGCTGTTGGTATAGATGGAGATTTTGGCGTCCGCCTAGTTTAAAGGTGAAGGTGCAATGGTGAGTTTATAGCCAACTGGGATTTTCTTGGAGGTGGTGGTATTCAGTAAAGAAGAAAACATTTTCATCCATTGAGCACGCCAGTTTGTGGAGAAGATGAGTTTGTTCAGTAAGGTGCCCTTGTTGATGCAGAAGTAGGAGTCAGTGATGAGGGTTTCTTTATTTAAATTGAGGATTTTTTGTTTGAGATTTTGATTTTGTGTTTTTGGTTAAATTAGGAGGATAGTTTATAATGGAGGAGTAGTTTACTACAAGGAGATAGTAGGGTGTTCAATTTGTTGGACCGGGATGTAGCCATGTTGGGTTGTGTGGACAGGGAGAGCAGAGACGAGCAAGTGGGAACCTCTTCCAAGATGGCTGACTTATTGGAGACCTGAATTATGGTCTGAGACTTAGGAACTACCCCCTTTTCTTAACTGTCCTGGCAAACATTTTTCAGCAAAAATGATTTATGTATTTCACAAGTTATATTTGGGTTTTTCTTGGACCAATCATGGTAGAATGCTGAATCACATAGGGCAAAATATTAAGCTGCTTAGATGTTTGCTTCCTATCATCTTATAAGTGGATACTCTATAGCCTTCTTCTATTTAATATTCACATGGAAAAATTGCTTTCATAGTTCAGACTCAGCTTTCCAAAAATTTGATAAATGTGTTTGTGTTCCTTTTGCTTTCCTCAGATATTGTCAAGACTTGAATATTTCCGCTTTTGTTTCGATTCTTCAAATCAGTGCTTTCTCTTGAGATTCATAGATTTTGCCTTTAGATTCCTTGTGGCTTTTTAGGTCTGGTGTTAGCCAAGATCTTTTGATTTTACTAAAATATGTATATTATACCGACATATAGGGGCTTTCTGTCACCTCTCTTCATCCATTGGTCTATTGTTCGGGTTTTCACGTTTTGCTGCCGCCCACTACAGCATATAAAATTGGGGAGGGTGTCAGCCTACTTTAGTCACGATAACACTTTACTTTGAGTGACTGCATTTTGCTCTCGCCCAAGGAACACATCTGCACACAAGCTAGTTTCTTTTTGTGCCAGTATTTTTTTTTTTTTTTTTTTTTTTTTGAAAAACCTTTATTGATGTTTCAATCATTTACACGTATGGGCCTACAACCCCCCGGGGCCGGCCGCTAAGTAACCAGGATAATAATAGCAAATGTCAACCCAGGCGGCACCTCGGAGAGCAAAGTCTTCAATCCAATATAGTCCGGCCAATGAGCCGCGCAGGTAGGACACCAGGAGAGAAAGGGTTTTCCATTTTATGATAAGACAAAACAGTAGGATCAGGTGCCAAACAATGTCCCAACAGCGAGAAGGGGCAAGGATAAGAGACGTAACCAATAAGCAGCACTACATTAAATCAATGGCGCAGGCGCGGGAAAGTACGGATGAGGAGAAATATCAAAGATAGTTGCGCCTACAGGTCCCCATACCTCAAGCCCAGCGAACCCCCCGGAAACTGTGGCACACATGAAGAGCAAACGATTCACAATCAGGGTGGTGTATCGCACTGATCCCAGAAAAAGAAAGCAAAAGGAAACAGAAAAGAAAACGGAGGCCATGGAAAAAGAAATAAAGACTAAAGCGTCCCCTCCCCCATCCCCCCACCCTGCACCTCTGCGAATGAGTATGGCCCCACCCCCCAGCAGTGTGCCTGTCGCCCTGGAACTAAACCCGAAATATAGAAGAGACAGGGAAAAAGAGAGTGAGAAAGAGCCCCCCCAGACGGGGGGGCGGAAAGGATATAATAAACTGGAGGAGGGCCTTAAAAACATACCCCCGGCTTCTCCCTCCCGCACGGTGAAGTCTCCCCCCAGCAAACGATTAGCAGCACCAAATCGACCATATCAAAAAAAAAAAAAAGGGGGGGGGGAATGGGGAGCGTTATACACCAACCATGCGAATAACCACGAGAGCGCGCAACCATGAGTCCGCCTGTCTACTAGGTGACCACCCCCGAAGGATCAGCCTCAGCCTTGACCGCTTTTTGCGATTCTGCCCATGTCTGTCCCTCGACCCAGCACCATGTCCGATGTCCCAAGGTACAGGAGTGTCCAAAAACAGTCGGGAAGCGCCGCACACAGATGGGGTGGAAGTCTCTGAGCATCCGCACAGACCGCTTCATGGAGGGGCGTCTTTTCCAGTGTCGCCCCAGGATCTGCACTGCACACAAGGTCCAGACAGGCTGAATCAGCCAAATGAGACACACGTTGCTGGAATTGTCCCTGGGCCGCCGGAGACCGCACACGGGACAAGGCCACCATCTTCCGCTCAGGTCCGATACCTCCGGAACAAATCAAGTCCACAGTTAGCCGACCACACGGTAGCATATTGTCCGGAGTGTACGGCTGTACACTAATCGCGGGGGGGGGCCGCAACATCTTCCTCTTGTGTGCAGTGTGGAAAGCCACTGTGTACCTGTGGACCAGCATGCCGCCACTGTCCCAACGCTGTTACCACAACATCTAGCTTCCCCTCCAGGACCCCGGCGCCATGAGCCAAGGAGTAATGAAGGGCACCAAGGGCCTCCAGGAGGTCGCCGTATCCCAGAGCAGCTCCCTCCGATCGCTCCGCCACACTCCCGAAGGTCACACACCCCCAGTCTCGTTGCGTCCCAGCGGACAGGATGGTGGGCTGCATCGCGACAAAATGGCCGCTGGGAAGGCCCGACTCGTAGTTGGGCCAGGACCCCGGGAACAACTCCTCAAGGTCCACGTCGCTGAAGACAGGGATCCTGGGGCAGGCACAGATTCAGCCGTTGCGCGGTCACGGGCAACAGTCGTCTCCGCCACGGACCAGCTCCCGCGAAAAGCCGGGAGCAGCCCGCAAGGATCAGGGCGAGCCAGGGACGGCGTCTGGGCAGCTCACCATCAAAGGCAGGGGCAAACGCCACGGAGTCCGAGAATTGCACACCCGGGCATGTCCTCAGTCCGCAACGTTCAGCAGGGGGGAGCGGCCGCAGCAAAATGCAGGCCGAAGGGAGCTCCACTCCGGTGGACCGACTCCACCCAGTCACCACAGGCCGCTGTTGTTCAACTGCCACCCGGCCAAGGCGTCCACTCGAGGTCCCGGCTTCGGGACCGCACGGGCCGCAAAGTTCAACCGCTGATTTCTCCGGTCGTACGGCAGTCAGAGACCTCGGAGTCACACAATCGGTTGCCACTTTCGTTCACGAACACGATCTCGTAGCGCAGAATAAGGATCTCATGCAGGATATCCGTGCGGGATGCGGAGGTTCACGGAGCCGGGAATCTACGCTGCCGTCCCGGTCGCCATCTTGGCTCCTCCCCTGTGCCAGTATTTTTGTTTTTACTTTAGAATTACTTTATCAGATCCTTTCTCCTGCCAATGCTGTTGTAAATTTCTTTTGGAGTATTTTGCTTTTCTGACTGCTACTATTTCACAGCATACCAGATCAGACTGTGCTCTTTGGAAACACTCTGTGTCAAGATATCCTCTTTTGACTTTTTTTCTCCTTTTTTCTTTTCAAATCGTTTCTCTCTCTCTCTCTTTCTCTTTCTCTCTCTCTCTCTCTCTTTCTTTCTGTCATACCTTCTTTCATTCTTTTTCTTTCTCTTTCTTTCTGTCTTTCAATCTTTCTTTCTTTCTTTTTTCTCTTTTGTTTCCTCTTTCTTTCTCCCTTTCCTTTTCTCTTTTTTCTCTTTCTTTCTCTCTTTTTCTTTCTTTCTCCCTTTTTCTTTATTTATTTCCTTCTCTCTTTCTTTTCTACTCTTCCCTTCCTTTCTCTCTATTGCTTTATTTCTTTCTTTCTTTCCTTCTCTATTTCCTTCTCTGTCTTTCCTTCTCTCATTCCTTCCTTATTTCTTTTCTACTTTCTTTCTTTTCTTTGTCTTTCCTTTTTTGTTTATTTGTTTTTCTTTCTTTCTTTCTTCTCAAATGCAAGAGGCTTGCAACCAATGCCAGACTGACATTTTTTACGCCTATGTTAGCCAAGACTGTTTGATTTTACTAAAATTCTGTGTATACCATAGTTACATGTTGGGGTTTTGGTCAGACTTCCTCCATTAGTCTGTGATTGGTGTCATTCACATTCTTCTTCCATCCACTCCAGCATGCATTACGGAGCAATGTATAAGCCCACTTTAGCCGTTGGGTGACTCCACTAAGAGTTGTGGCTTGTTTCCCTTTCACAAGAAACACATCCACGGACAAAGTAGTTCCCTTCAGTGCTAGGGAATATTATAGTAATGTGTGTAGGTTTTTAGTTTTGTCCCAAAAATAGTTTTTACATAAAGCAAATTCTTTTATTAGAGATACAAGGGCCCGGCACATTCTTAAACAACAACATTTCGCATAAACCATGATAAAACAAAACAAGAATCTCTAGAAGGTTGGCAGCCAACACCACACTGTTATAATCAACTTGTTGGTTAATGCATCCTCCCTATTCTTGTTCTCTGCCTTGCTGCTCAGCCAATGGTGATGTCATTGGAATGTTCAGCGTATTTGTGCTTGAGGAGAAATCAGTTGGAGCGGATGGGCAGAGCAGCAAGGAGGCTGCTCCTGGTGGGGTATACTATGGATCTTACTATCATCCTGTAACTTATATTTGAACCTGTAACCTAATGAATAAACCAATAACTTGTTTTCTACACGACCTGTCTACGAAACATCATTCAATTAAACACAGATCTATTGGCTTTGCTAATGCTTGAGCTCTCATGCTAACATCCTGTTGCTTAGTTGGTATTGTTTATCCTTATGGAAAGTTTTCTCGCGTCTTTTTGATGGTAGCAACGTAGGTATGTATGTATTATCGGCTTTTGTAGTCTGTATGAGATTGAGAAATAGTGCCTATTGTTTGCTTGAGAGTAGTCCGTATGCTCTCAGCAGGGCTAGGTGCATCCGTGATGGGTGAGCAAGGCACTGTTGGTTCTACTTTCAGTCTCTTATCATGGTTGAGTGATTTGGTATTTGTTTGTTTTCTTTACCCTGCCTTTAGTCTTTGGGAGCCGTGGGAACTAGATTACGTACAAATACAAAAGAAGTTTAAGGTTGCAGATTGCAATATATTTTCGAATTGTAGCCACTTGATGTGGTCATATATGGGGTAAAGGTAAAGTCTAAACATCTACTGGTCACTAAAGTGAGCCCGAAGTATGTGTTGTTGTCGATACCACTAAGTATGTGTTACTGGGGAATTAGAAGCACGAAGATGAATTTTATTGGAATGCATGCATTTTGTTTCTTATGCTTCAAAGCTGTTCATTCTCACACCCTAAGGCATATAGGCGGCCTGTCTGTTGTGTCTGTTGCATAGCAGAAGCATGGCAGCAATGCAGCAGTGATAGGTGGTAATGGTTAAAAGTATTGCATTGATAATCCACTTAAGCCAGGTAGGTCGGCCATTTTAGAGAGCTGATACTGTAATTTACGTCCTTACTCTTCTGTGCTCATGTCGGCTTGGGTCTGTTGATAGGCGAGCGTCCTCACATATCGAATAACTCTTTACAAGTATCCACTTATGCAGTGACGACTCTATCCTCCTACCCTTCACATATCTACGTAAAGATTGCTGTTGTTATCCCCACAGCCTCAAGCAACATATTACTGCCCAAGCCACTAGATGCACCCCATGGTCCTTCTGGCGATTTAGGATGTAACGCCATCCATGATCGATTTAATCATTACCCTGGAATTAGAGTTTGTTGAAAATTTTTGAAACGGCTTACCATAGTACATACATAGATTCCACAGTGGGACCTCTCAGTCGCAGGCTTCTTCGTGAATCCTAATATCCGGAATACTTAGCATCTTTCCTCTACAACAGCAGCATGCCACTTGTATCCTGAGAATACTCTTTTCTCTGCATGTCCATCCTGGACATAGCAGGAATTATTTTAGCTTTTGATCCTGAAGAAGGCATCTGTATGCCGAAACGTGCGTAGAAAACCACATCTATCTACCCAAATTACCATCTTCTGTTCTTCCCCCCTTTTTATTTCACCAGCCAATATAAGTGATTCTTTATTTGTATTATGTATCTTGTTGGAAACAATGTGTTGTGTCAGTAATAGTTATTACATATTGCTGCTACTTTCAATTGTCTTTATGTATATACTGCATGATGTTTTATTGAATATAAATAAAATGATTTAAACTAATTCTTAACCGTAGTGTGAGTACACTGTTTCAATTTACAAAAATTTTGACATTGTTTCATAATTATATAATTCATGTTTACTGACTAGATAAGTTATTTTATTTTCAAATTCGATTGAATCTACATATTTTCCAAGCTCTCTACCAATCCGAGTTTTCACTTTTTGTGAGGAGACTCACAGCTTTCCCCCGGCCAAATCCATTCCAGTGACACTCCGCTAGTGTCTCCTCATGCTGCACTCATTCTCGTCCACTCAATTAGGCTAAGTGTCAGCGAAGGGAAACATCCTTTACCACGCAACCATTACAACGCGGTATGGTTACATCGTGGTTTTTACAACGAAAGTCGTTACACCGACTTGCACTGGAGGGCGCTCTAGACTAAGGAATAGTGTGATTTACTATTCCAACACCTTCCCTACTGTACGTAGACTTGAGTTGGAATAGTAATTCACACTATTCCTAAATCCAGCACCCTCCAACGCAAGTCGATGTAACGACTTGCGTTGTCAAAACCGCGATGTAACATACCGCGTTGTGATGGTACGCGTTGTACCATCGTACATCCGTCAGCGAAGCCACCATGCAGGTCTACAGTCTCCAATTCGAGATTCTCCTCAATGTTTCATCGTGACGTCACTCCACTTTTACTGTCAGGTGAATCTCTACACATTTACTAGGTCTCGGCTTTTGGCCAGACCTATTATTTCGAATGCACTAGTAAACATAAAGTGGGCTTTGGGTCAGCCTCTTAATTGGATGGCTTTACTGTCTATCTCACTTCCTTGCTCCTAATTTGATGGCTGCCCTCCCTATTCTTGTGTTTGCTCCACCCAAGAGCATTTCAGCCTCACAGTGTTCTCACTGGATAATGACTTGTATCCTTCGAAGGCATACTTGAGAGGACTCTTTTTTGTTTTATATGGAACTCTCCATTGGTGTGCATATGTTTCCTTTCACTTTCTTTGTTGTTTCTTCCTCTGTGAGCTCTCTTCAACTTCCCCATCCCTACTTCTCGCCGCTACCCTGCTCTCATCCCGCTGCCTGTGCTATTTATGTTTTTATTTATTTTTTTACTTGCTCTTTTCTTTTTTTCTCCACCCCGGTGCACTCCCTTTTGCTTGCCACCCTCCTCTTTTTCCCAAAGCTTCCATACCAACTCTCTTTGTAATTTATTTCTACATTTATTACTTTTTTCAGGACTCCAGCATTGCAAAGTGCTTTTAAGCAGCTTTCACCCTTTTTTTTTTGCACTTCACACTCATTTCTTCCTGACTTTTCAGACATGTTAATTTACTGTTCTAATGTACCTCTCCGTCAAGTTAGAACGGTAAATAAAAAAATTAAAATGGCTGCCATGACGCACACGTTCCCAGAAAAACTATTGCAATATTTCCAGCCATGCATGGGCATGCTTCTTCATGTTTGCGTTCACATGCGCTAGGCAAAAAAGCATTGGCAAAGCCAATGACTTGGCACTATAAGGCAAGAACTATTAGCTTTGCCAGTGCTTTTTGTATTATTAGATTGTGGTTTTGGGATGGACCAAAGGCACTCATTGGCTTTATATGGAGATATGATGTAAATGGCATGAGAAAAACAGTCTGAGAATGTGTGGTGCACCTTATTGAGGGAAGGGCTGTGTATGAGAACACAGCATGTGAATGACAGGGAGCTCAAACCCAATGAAGTCATTAAAGCATGGGTGTGATTAGTGTGACATATACAAGGTTTGGTGAATGATATAAATCTTACATTGTATCTGTCTACCCTAGTTTTATAGTTGCGAAAATGTTGATAGGATCTGTTCCTTTGTTTTTTCTTTCCAATTGGCCTGCATCAAGCTTCCATTGAATTGCAAGTCTTCCCTTGTGGTTTTGAGTGGCCTTTGCAGACCAATGCAGTTGCTTTTGAGATGTCAGAAATGCTAACTAGGACCTTGAGTAGATACACTGCATTTGCATTGCTCTGCTACCCAGCCACATCTTTGCACTGTGCTGTATGTACTAAACTTTCCAAGAGCAAAGGAGTCCAGATTTACTATACGTTTGTGCTGGTGCTGCACAATGCAAGGCGGCATTCATCAATCAGGATTTCAACCAATCAATCAGGATTTATAAAGCACAGCTAATCACCCAATAGGGTTTCCAGGTGTTTGCAGGTCCCGGCAATCTCATTCGAACAGGCAGGTCTTCAGGGCCCATCGGAATTCCGGAAAACAGGTAATGGTCTGGAACTGCGTGGGTAGGCTGTTCCAGGTCTTTGCTGCGATTTAAGAGACGGAGTGTCCTCCAATTCTGCTTCAGTAGATGTGGGGAGTATGGCCAAGTGAGAGGTAGGCAGAGCGCAGTCTTCACAGTGGTTGGTGGAAGTTCAGGCAGTGGTTAATGTAGGCGGGTCCTTGGTTGTTAAGAGCCTTGGGTGCGTGGGTCAGCAACTTGAATTGGCACCTCTTCTGTACAGGGAGCCAGTGGATTTGCCGGATGTGGGTTCATCGGGGGAGGTTGAGGATGAGTCTCGCTGTGGCATTCTTTATGGTTTGAAGGATATGTGGGAGGTGTGCAGCGATTCCTACATAGCGAGCGTTGCAGTAGTTCAGTCTGCTGGTGATGAGGGCCTGTGTCACAGTGCGTCTTTTATGCAGGGGTAGCCACTTGAAGATCTTACATAGCATGCACAGAGTGAGGAAGCAGTCGGAGGAGAAGATATTGATCTGTGATTCCATGGTGATCTTGTTGTCAATGATGACTCCGAGGTTTATGGCTTGATTGAACCGTGTGGGTGCGGGTCCTAGGTCTGATGGCCACCAAGAGTCATTCCAACGGTTGCTGCAACTGCCCAAGATTGGTACCTCTGTCTTGTCCATGTTCAGCCTCAGGCAGTAGTTCTTCATCCAGTTGGCGACACTTGTAATATATCTGTGGAAGTTGGTCCTGGTGATTGTAGAGTCATCGGTGAGTCAGAGGATGAGTTGGGTGTTGTCTTTATACGATATTATGCTGAGACCGTACGATCTGGCGCATTTGGCCAGCGGGCTCATATATGCGTTTAAGAGCGTGGGTCTGAGGTATGAGCCCTGGGGGACACCGCAGATGATGTTCTTGTTTTCAAAGGTGAAAGGTGGTAGGTGGACCTCTGTGTTCTTCCGATAAGGAAGGAGGTGATCCATCTGAGTGCCTCTCCTTGTATGCCGATGTGGTGGAGTCTGAGAGGGATACAGATGTCATCAGTGGCTGTGTTCAGGGCGATCTTGGTGCTGTGATTGCTGTGGAAACCAGACTGGGAGACGTCAGGTAGCTGGTTCTGTTCCAGGTGTGTCGGGAGTTGCTTGTTGATAATCTTTTCCAGTATCTTGGCTGGGAATGGGAGCAAGGAGATTGGATGGTAATTTTTTTTAAGATAAATATTTTTTAAAGAAAAAATAAACACAATCAACAAAAAACAAAACAGGTGCAGTTTCAAGTTGTAACGAACTTACAAAGAAACAGAAAATATATGCAATACAAAACGATACATTGGGTCAGACAAGGCAAATATATAATCAGCCTTTGTGCAAGAGAAACCTATGGTGTTTAATTCTCAGCAGTTTCAGAATACCCATCACTAATTAGGGGAAAGATAAAGCCTCTACTTTCATTCCAGGGGCCCCATATCTTAGTCCATTTACCAGGGCATCCCCTGATTTCATACACCGCCCTTTCGGCTAGCATACACCAGTCCATGTCTGATTCCCAATCTGTGTGTCGTAGCTCAACTCCTCCCTTCCATGTCCTTGCAATATTGTGTTTAGCTACCATGCAACCTAATGTGACCCAGAGCCGTTCAAACCTGGTTAAGTCCGTAGCTTCCCAGATATTTAATAGGCACAAACGTGGGGAGTCTTCGATTGACTTGTGACATATTTGAGACATAGCTGGTACAACCCTTCCCCAGTATTTCTGAAGGCTGGGGCATTCCCACCATTGATGTATGAAATTCCCAGTTTGCTCACAGCCCCGGGGACAGGCCTGAGAGGTGAAAAGACCCATCTTAACCAGTGACGAGCTGGTGTAATACGCTACATGAAGTATTTTAAGCTGTATGAGCTTAAAGCGGGAACGGATAGCCACTTAGCGGGGTGATGCCAAGGCCTCCCTCCAGTCTTCATCGTCAAGATCTCCCACTTCTTCAACCCATTTGGCCTGAATTTTACCCAGGGAGTCATGTATGTTATTGAGAATTTTACGATACGTTAATGAAATCGCTCTTTCTGGGAGATAATCATCCAATAATCTTCTAATTGGGAGGAGGCTGGTAAATCAGAGCCTTTAGGTAATGCTTTATGTAAAGCACTTCGTACCTGAAGGTATCGGAAGGTTTCCCCCACCTGAAGATGATATTGTGTCTGTAAATCACCAAATGGGACAACCCCGTCCCCCCGTCCACAAGTCACCCACCTTTGAAAGGCCAATTAAGTCCCATTTATCGAACCCTGGGAATTGTGAAAGCATACCTAATTGACTGGAATCTAGCAGCGGGGTGGCTTGAGTGATCCTGCCTTTCCAACCCAACGTAGCAGTTGCCAAATGCCATAAAGAAACGGTGGTAGATGTCGGAATATACTTAGGAGTATGTTGATTCCCGCCATACAGTGCCCTAAAGTAAATGCCCGGAGACATATTGTATCTGTCCATTCTGTATGCGGGGTCAGTGATGGGTCGATGCATCTATGGTTGAAAACCACCAGTTGTGAGGCCCAGTAGTAAAATATAATGGCTGGCAAGGCAATTCCACCATCATACCAACTTTTCGTGAGTTTGGCAAGGGTGATTTGTGGTGTACCATTGTCCCATAACAGGGAGCGTACCTCGAAATCAATAGATTGAAAATATTGAGGTGAAACCAAAAAAAGGCATATTTGCAGGGCATAAAGAAAATGGGGAAGTGCCATCATTTTATAGAGAGCGGCTCTCCCCAGAAGTGTGAGAGGTAATGTCCTCCAGTGCTGCACGTCAGCACAGAAACGGTGGAGATGGGGAACGAGCTTTTGTTGGTAAAACACCCCTGCGTCCCTGTTGATTTATATGCCAAGATACCGAAAGCCGTCTGTGACTATCTGGGCCGGACATCCCAAGGGGAGAATCGGGTGTTCACCACTCAAAACGTAGATCAGGGATTTGTCCCAATTGATCGTATACCCGGAGTATTTTTGAAAAAGTGCGAAAATATGGAGCACTCTGTGAATAGAAAACCGGGGCCGGGCCAAATAAAGTAGAATGTCGTTGGTGTAGAGGGAGATTTTATCGGTCCAATCCACTGACCAGTGAAGTCCACGAATCAGGGGGTCACCTCTAATCCATATGGCCAAGGGTTCAAGGGCCAGAGCGAAAAGAAGGGGTGACAGGGGACAACCCTGTCTTGTGCCATTACTCAATTCAAAAATTGCAGATCGGCTGCCATTTACAGAGAGCCAGGGGATGTGAATAAAGCAGACGTATCCAAGATAGATACCGCCCACCAAATCCGTACCTTTCCAACGCAGCAAACAAGAACGGCCAATCAATCGTCAGAAGCCATCTTTGCATCCAGAGACATGATCACCGAGTCCTTTTGAATAGTAGGGGCTCGGCCCAACACCCCGAACAGACGGTGAAGATTGAGTGCAGTATTTCTGGCCGGCATAAAGCCGGATTGATCCGGATAAATTAGTTTATGGAGACAGGGGGAAAGACGAAGGTCCAACATTTTTGCCAGTATCTTGACCTCCGCGTCCAAGAGGGAAATTGGTCTGTATGAGGAGCAGCGATCCAGGGGTCTGCCCTTTTTGTGTATGACAACAAAACTGCGTAATCTCTGTGTTTCAAGCAGAGTACCCCGGGACACACTTTCGTCATATATGCGTATTAATAAGGGAGCGATAAGCGGTGCAGTTAATTTATAAAGCTCAATGGGGAGACCACTCGGACCCATAGCCTTCCCGGATTGCAACGTGCCAATAGCTTTAGATACCTCTTCCAAGGTAAATTCAGCATCGAGATCCGTTGCCTCCTGGGGATCTAGTTGCGGTAAAGGCAGCGTAGAGAGCAATTCTGCCGCCATGGCTTGAGTGGATGTTGGCGAGGAAGCATAAACAATTTTAAAATGGCTGGCAAAAACTTCCATAATTCCGTCTTTATCGTGGTGACGGGTACCATGCTGGTCCAAGGTCTCCGTTACCCATCTGTTGGCCAACTCCCTCTTATCTAGCCAAGCTAACAACTTGCTAGCTTTATCCCCTATATCATATATGCGATGCTTAGTGTCACGATACTGTGTTCTGGCGGAATCCTCTGCTATATCATGATATTCATTTTGTTTTATAGCCAATTTATGTGAAGCATGCCGGCTTCCAATGCTGCCACTTCCCTCTCTATATCCTCAAGCTGTTTACATTTCTCTTTCCTGTGCCCTGCCACTGCTGCCACTCGGCAACCTCGAATCACAGTCTTGTATGCCTCCCACAGTATTACATCAGAGTGCACCGAACCATAATTTTCTTTAACATAATTCTGGGTGACCTCGAGCAATTTAGCGTGCACCGCCGGCACGTGAAGGATTGAGCACCATTTCACAACTAGTGGGGGGCGAAAAGCCACCGTAATGGGATACAATCGGGAAATGTTCAGAAATGCCCCTGGGGAGGAAGGTAATTTTACCGAACATTGGGAGTTGGGTTGCCTTGCAGAAGAGATAGTCAATGCAAGACAGACTCCTGTGTACCCCAGAATGAAAGGTGTATTGTCTGGTCGTGGGATAACATATGCGCCAGACATCAATTAAACCCATGGCGTCTAAAAATTCAGTCAGAAATTTACCCGGAGACTCCCCCCCTCTGGACGGTAGTCGATCAAGCTCACCACTGAGGGCAGCATTACAGTCTCCTCCCACCAACATATCACCCTCAGGTAAGCTAATCAAGTGTGAACCAAAGTCAGTCAGGGTGGAGGAGTGGATCTTGGAGGGCACATAGACAGAGGTTAGATTTAAGGACCTACCTTCCCACTTCCCAGATACAGTAACAAATCTACCCAAAGGATCTCTAGTAACTTTGTTGACCTGGAGTGGGAGGGAGGAACGCGCCAGAATGCCCACCCCTCTGGACCCTCCAGTATAGCCCACATGGGCAATCAGTTTATAACCCCATCTATTAAGTGCACAGTAAGAGTTGCCCTGTATATGTGTCTCCTGGAGCAAAACTAGGTCAGGGAATTGAAGTTTTAAATATTGCAGTACTATGCCCCTCATGATACGGTCGCCCAACCCATTTACATTCCACAAGAGTAATTTAATGCGACTCCTGGATGGAACCAAATCACAATCTACACTCATCAACTTGTATAATACAGAGGCCCCCTTCCCCCAGCCAACAAGGAGAGACTATTATAAATCGAGCCCCTACAGAATAAACCCCATAATGATGAGAAAACAAAACCAATCATGAAAAAACACAGAAACACCATGTTGACGACCCAGATGATATTGTGAAGGAGATTGCCCGTTAGGCTGCAAAAATAAAAGAACAAAGTAATAAAAACACACACAAAAAATACAAAAAAAACCCATAACAACCGTGGATCCCCCCTCCCTGCCTCCCTGCAACGTGGACTTAAAACTGCTCACCCCCCAATTTGCAGAGCGCCTGTAAAACCTATTGGACTACTCTATGGAGGGAGTGTCACTCAGCCAACCCACCCAAGTAGCTACTCGTCTGTCCCCCTGATCAATATAGTAAACCAGTCCTTGAACAAGATAATATCAGTACTTAAGACCCTGCCATACTTCGCAGGTAAGTATCTGCCCACCCCTGCCCAATCTGAATCAACAGAGAAAATAACAGACTGATATCAGTCCCAACTAAACTGAAGCCCAAGGTGCAATTATAAAGAAAAGAAGTTAGAAAACACATCGCCCAAACAAGCACATCAATACTCGTCGTAACTAGATCTATGCCTGGGACCAGCAATGTTCCATCAAACAATGCAAGTCTCTCCTACGATGGAATCAAGTTCACGATCAACCACACCCGTCACCTCCAGAACATTCCTGTTGATCCGCAAGGCCATGTCCGTGACTCGGGGTGATCGTTGACGAGCTTTAAAGGCACGCCAGTCCCAGGTTTGTTCGGGAGTTGGAAAAAAACACGCCTTGCTGTCTGCCAGGACCGCAGCTTCGCCGGAAAGAACATAGCATACTTGAGGCCTTGATCACGGAGGGCACGTTTGACTTCCAGGAAAGTTCGACGCTTCTGCTGCACTTTAGTGGTAAAGTCCGGAAAAAAAGTGAGGTTGGCATTTTCAAATTTCAGTGGCGGAGCGGATCTCGCCATCTGGGGGATGATATCCCGATCTTGGAAATTAAAGATCTGCACCAACAAGGGTCTGGGAGGTGCACCAGGTTTGGGGGGACCACCTGGCACTCGATGCGCCCGCTTCGCAGAGAAATATTTAGAGAGGGACCGAGGTTGTAAATGTTTCTGTATTAGCTCCTCTACGAACAAGTCTGCAGTCTGCCCCTCCGATTTTTCAGGCAACCCCAAAATACGGACATTATTTCTTCGTGTGCCCCCCTCATAGTCCTCTAGCTTTGCCTCAAAATCTAACGCTTGGGCCTGCAGGCGTTTGACCGATACTTCCAGGGATTTTGTTGAAGTCTGAAGAGTTTAGACAGAATCTTCAGTTTCCTTGACCATTTTACGAAGGTCGGCGCGAATGAAGGTAATCTCAGTCATGGATGTATCAATTTTCGCCTCCAACGCTGTGCAAACTCCCTGGATAGCCTCCATTATATCGACGAGGGATGGGCCTTCAGTGGACGTCTGTTGTGTTGCCGCAGACTCAGCCTGTTTGTCCTCTGTGGCGTCCGGTTTAGAGTGAATGAACTTGGACAACTTAGTCAGACCAGATTGCCTGGTTCCCTTATTGGTGGGCATAATACCAGGATAGTGATTGATATCGGTGACCAAAGATGAATACCAGGATAAACTGCGACAGGGGGGAACCAACGCCCCATACAGCACAGACCCAAGAGCTATTCCGAATTTGCGCTGGGTCCAACTGCTCAATGGAGAGAGAGAGAAAGATTGAAATTGCGACACAAATCATTACCGTATAAACTCACTCCTATCACATCTACCGTCGCCGCCCAATGCCAAGAGCAGCTGAGGATCTTCACCACACACCCCTTCCCCGAGTTGCAGCAGCAAGAAGGCCTCATCCCGGCCTATCTTTCATTACGTGGGGACGGAGCGCCGTGCGACGGTATGGTGCCAACCGGAAGGGCCGGAGCGGCCAACACCACCGAGCGCACCGAAGCGAGCAGAGCTATCAGTGGGGGAGGGGTCGATAAAAGAGAGGGCCCCCACTTCTCCAATCACCGCCAGGCAGCAAAGAGAGTCCAGCAACAGAGTGCCGCAGTGAAACCGAGTGCACCGGAGCCCACCCGGCGCTGCTCGGCTATTATGCACGGTCCACCGAAGGTGAAGTGCAACGAGCAATCAGGCCAACACTGGAGGTCAGATACCATTCAAAGTTTGCAGCTGCATGAGTTGTACATTTTGAGAGCTGTAATGGGGTGGAGGAACCAAGGGTGTAGCTATATGTGGTGCAGTAGGTGCAGCGGCCCGAGGGCCCAGGAGAGGTAGGTCCCACATAAAACCAATTATTGCTGAATTTTATTACCCAGTCCATTTTCCATGTTTACACCGGGAACCATGGTTTCCTTGTTAGGCCTCTGGGATGAACCATCCATTTATTGTCTTCTCTCCTTATTGACTCACAAGGATTCGCAAACAAGGCATTGCGATTCGCAAATACACATGTGAATCGCAATGCCACTTTAGCAAATTGTATTTTGGGATTGTGCATTCACAGGGGCAGATTTACAAGCCCCTTGCTCCACTTTTGCGTCACTTTTCCCATGTTAAAAGTGATGCAAAAGTGGCGCAAGGGGCTTGTAAATCTACCCCACAATACCTACCACTTTAAGCAGTGCTGGCTAAGCGCACGCAAAATTCCTTTAACATCTATGGCCCTAGGTTTCAAAATATTGGCTTGCAAAGATTGATTTACTGCAAAAAGATGTATACACCTTATTCAGAATCACATAATTGTTTATGACTTTATTAAGCTCGCGGCTTAATAATGGATGCTGAGTTTTGAAACAACCAGGGCACGGCTGCTAAGGAGCATAACCTACACAAGCTCTTCTCATACGTTTCTGAAAAGCATTGTTGTAAGCGAGGGGCGTGATGTCTAATGCCTATTATTATGACAGTAATTACCTTTTCCAGGCTTCTGTAACCGATTACTGTCGCGTCGTCGCCTGTCTGTGGGATCTTTTAGAGACAGCTCTTCCTCGAACTCAGATAAAGCTTATTGAGGCCTGAGTGATGGCTACCCAGTCATTATCACCGTCCACAAACACAAGCATAGAAACAGTTTCCACTATCACACCAGCATGGGTCGGCGTGTCCCGCAGAACCTGTATCCGGACGTCACGTGACCAATGAGGTCAAGTGTCATTTGCTTCAGGAAGTCCCGAGGCGGCTAAAGTGACAAAACCAACTTTCCATGAGCAAGGCCATAATACCATCATTGGTTAAGTGCTCCTCTGCTGTTTGAATGGCCTTATAGCCAGTGGCGTAGAAAGGGTGCCGTGAGCCCTAATGCAAGAAAGGGCATTGGGCCTCCAAACCCCGATTTAATAGTAAAGAATTGGGGGATAGATGGGCCTCTCACAACCCTGTGCCACTGCACTAGCTGCATTAGCTGCAGTATTGACAGCTACACCCCGGCTTGTAGGTTTTTTTATAGTCTGAGGGGCATATTTACAAGAGCTTTATCTCGGCTTTTTTGGCTTTTAAAGCCAAAAAAGCAGAGATAAAACTATCACCCTATTAACAAGAGGGTGCTAACATGCATTAGCGCATGTTAGCACCCTTTTACCCAACGCCTCCCTTTGCATCTCTAATGAGATGCAAAGTGGGCACCACTGGGCAGGACAACCTTTGTAAATATCGCTGATGTTCACCGCGATATTTACAAGGCTGCCCCAGCATTTTAGCACACGTTAGTTTTTGGAGAAAACCGCTCTTTTCTCCAAAAACTAACGTCTGCTAAAAAGCAGACTTACCTATCCCTAACATTGGGGTGGATTATGCTGATACGACCCTGTGGGTCACAACAGCAAGGTAATCGCCGTTTTGCAGGGAACATCGCTGGAAAACCAGCGATGTTCCCTGCAAAATGGCGATTTCCCCGCTATCTCTGGAATTTTTATCGCCCTGGAGCAACGCGTTGTTAATAACGCGTTACCAGGGCGAGAAATTCCAGAGATAGACGGCAATAAATAACAAAGCGCTAAGCGCGCTTTGCGTTTATTTATCGCCGTCATTGTAGATATGCCCCTGAGTTCCTTTCCCTCACTCCTCTAGGATTCACTTCGCATTTGACCTGAGGCTGAGAGGTGTCTTTAGGTCACTGAAGATAGGACTGCCTAATGCATTGTTTCGTGATGGTTTGCAATGACTAGTCAGTGAAAGGCCACAATTTGCTGAAGGTTTGACACTTAATATCAATATTATATCTGATAAATATTACCTCTCTTAGCACAATAGAAAGAGTTACATCAAAGCTGGGTCATTTTTAGAGTTCACTTCTTAACTGGAGCTGTGGTAGTCTGGCACCCTGGGAAGTGGAGTCATGGGGCATGTATCAAGCGATGTTTTGGTTGAAAAGATCAAGTATTAGCCGTTGAGACTGAAAAATTTCATTTTTAAATGTACCAAACTCATATTGTGATTCCTGAATTTAAATTTTGGTTTTACAATAAATACAGGGGCAGATTTATGAGGTTTTGCCGTAGGGAAGCGCAGCAGGCCTTCCTGCTGCGCTTCCCTACGGCAAAAGAAAAGGGCAGGGATGCGCCGTATCTATAAAATGCGGCGCATTCCTGTCCTTTTCCACTGCGCCGGCGCACAATGGGCTGCCTGCGCCAACGCAGGCACCTCTGCACCATGGTGCAAGGGTGCCTGCGTTGCGGAGATGAATATTTTTGTACAGGAAGGGAAACCTTTCTGTACAAACATAATCACAAGAGGTTTTTCCTCTTTGTATGGGTGCTGCAGAATGCAGCACACATAGAAAAAGGAAAAACGAGGAGAAATAAAGATATTTCTCCCCGTTGCGCCTCCCTCACGCCTCCCCTGGGAAGGCGGAAGCTTTTGGTGCTGCCTCAGATTTACGATTTCTCGTAAATCTGGGGCAGTGTCAAAAGGCCATGGGTGTTGCTGGGAACGCCCCCAGCAACACCCATTGCACGCCCCTTTAACGCAGAACACTGCGTTAAAGGGACTGATATTTATGAGGCAGCATTAGGCCACAAAAAGTGGCTCAGTGCTGCCTGATAAATATCACGCACGCTTCTGCGCCACGGAACGTCACAAAAAGTGACGTTCCGATGGCGCAACGGGCCTCATAAATCTGCCCCAGAATCCCTTCCAAATACCGATTGTTTGGCTAATGTATTAATGTTTTACAAGCAAAATCCGGTCGCAAAACATTAAAGGACATATTTACGAGCAGGAGCGGCCCGTAGAGGGAGTTCCGTGGAGCATTCAGCAATACACATAGAAATAATATAGGTTCTCTTTCTATTGAGTTTATTAATTATTTGTAAAGATGTGCTGGATCTGAAGTAATTATTTTTGTACATTTCAGGTACCACGAAAGCAGGAGCCAGGCTCGATTCAGGTTAGTTAAGAGGCCAGCAGGAATATTAATCTGTTCAAGAGTGTTGGCGAGCTGCAGGCCATCAGCTTCAGTGTTTCTCAGACCTGAACAGAGAATATTGAGCGCCTCCTTGAGGAAGCGAGCTAGTAACTATTTCATGTTATTAGTAAAGTTAACACTAGAACTAAATCAGGATATTTAATTGTGGAGCAATATTGCCATCTGGTGACCAAATGTAAGTATTGGAAGTTACACTTAAAAAAAAAAAAAAAAAAGTATAGAGCCATGGAACGAACGAGTGATCTACTCGACAACTTGGGACATAAACAGTTTTGGAATGTACTTACCCTGAAGGTACAGTTTGCCAGTAAACACATGCACCCAGAGAAGAGAGGGCAGCAAGTGAGTTCACTTGGAAGCCGTGCTGCAAACTCTGAGGATGACAAATTCATCATCCCTTCTCCATTTTCCTTAATACGGGCATAACAGAAATATCCCAACGGCTTAAACAGAAATGTCCCTACTCTGCCAACTCCACTTCCTCATACCTTTTGGTACCAAATTGATGTAAATGTATGTATGTGGGAGCGTTGTCCCTATACTTGCACTTGCTGGCGATTATTTACATTAATTTTGGTTGCAAGCAACTTCGGAGAGTGCGTTTACTTTCTGCCAGTCGAGGAAAATGGTGATATGGTGATATATATTACCTACTGGCGGTCGCCAGTAGGTAGTTATAGTTACAACCTAGTTTCCATAGGAAAATAATTTTTTGATTTGATAATAACTCTGGCGTCGTTTGACGAATCTTCGCGAAATTCTCCCGAAAAAAAGTCTATCCAGGTCAGCTCCTATCCTGAAAGTTTAGTGTGACGAGCTACAGCCTGAACTGCTGAACGGAATGACCCCAAATTTGGTAGAAAGGTAGAACTGGGTTCAGAAAGCGCCTTTTTTTTAAATGGTGTAAATCCGTTCAGTAGTTTTTGAGAAATTTAAAAAAAAGGAGTCAAAAAATCAATTTCCCATACGAAACTTTGTGGGAGGCTACAGCCGAAACTACTGAACGGAATTACTCCAAATTTGTCAGAAAGGTAGTGCTTGGGTCAGAAAGTGATCTTTTTAAAAATGGTGTAAATCCGTTAAGTAGTTGCTGAGAAATTAGAAAATAAAAGTTTTGATATCTGGGCGGAGCCTAAGTCGCGTGCGCAAGCTTCACTGTGATTGGCTACTAGTAGTCCAAACCAGGAAGTGTTGGCAGCCATCTTGTGGCTCGGTAGAAGTGAGTCACCCGAAAACGGAGAAACAAAGGTATAAAACAAGAGAAGGGGGCAGGGTAGAAAACCCCTGACCCCCCTAGTCCTGCTCAGGGGGTCCCAGAAGGACCCCCCCAGGGCCCAAAAAATCATAAAAAATAAAACAATCGGTAAAAATTTGCGCTGGAGTCACGGGTTCTCACGTTTCATTTTAATGAGGCCCTTGGGTGGGCTAGGTTCCGGGGGTATTTCTTAAAAAATAATAGCAGGGGTTGCGGGGGTGCGCTGGGGTCCGCGCAGCCCCGGGGCTTCACTCATGTTGGGAGGGAGGGTTGCGCGGCACCCCTTCTGGAGCCTTCTATGTGCTTGTAACTTTGGCTTCGTTTGACGAATCTTTTTGAAATTATCCAAAAAGTTTCTCTTTTTTTGATTAGCTCTTATATTGAAAGTTTGGGGTGAATGGTGTAGGAGGGGCTGAGAAAAAAGAGGGTCCTAAAACGTGTTTTCTCCATGCAATTTCCAAACAAAACTTTACAGAAGACTACAGGTGAAACTGCTGAACGGAATTACGCCAAATTTGGCAGGGAGAATGGTGATGGTCCAGAAAGCACGCTTTTGTTTAAATGGTGTAAATCCATTCAGTAGATTTTGAGAAATATCAAATTTTACAGATATCGATATTTGAGAATTCTGACATGTGATTGGCTGAGGGGTTACAAGCACCAGCTTGCGGCTTATTGGCTGTGAATGGTTGAAACCAGAAAGTGTTGTCAGCCATTTTGTGATTTAATCCGTCAGCTCGCATCTCTCCGTGTAGAAGCCTTCTGGTTCGTAGTTTTACCTCTGCGAGGCAACACTGGCATCTGTGTCTGAGTGAGATATGCCTTTCACGCTGCCTCTCTTCATATCACCAGGTCGCGGCTATGCCTTTAGAAGTCCGTCCGTCCGTCGGCTCGGAACTCTGTGAGTCAGTCTGTCGGTACGATCCCCTACACTACCCAAAGACAACCCAAACAGAACTGCACTGTCGTAAACTCTAAAACACTACAGCCAGCACAATCCCCTACCCTACCCAAACACCACTGCACTAACGTAAACCCTAAAATACTACCCCCAGCACAACCCCCTATATTACCCAAACATCACTGCATTGTCGTAAACCCTAAAACACTACCCCTAGCAGGACCTCCTACACTACTCAAACACCACTGCAGTACCCTAAACACTAAAACACTATCCCCAGCATGACCCCCTACACTACCCAAACACCACTAGACTACCCGAAACCCTAAAACACTACTCCCAACATGACCCCCTACACTACGCAGACACCACTGCACTACCCTAAACCCTAAAACACTACCCCCAGCACGACCCCCTACACTACCCAAACACCACTGGTCTACCCTAAACCCTAAAAGACTACCCCAGCACGACCCCCTACAGTACACAAACACCACTGCAGTACCGTAAACACTAAAACACTACTCCGAGGACGACCCCCTACACTAAACAAACACCACTGCACTACCCTAAACCCTAAAACACTACTCCCAGCATGACCCCTTACACTACCCAAACACCACTGCATTTTCGTAAACTCTAAAACACTACCTCCAGCACAATTCTTACACTACCCAAACACCACTGCACTACCTTAAACCCTAAAACGCTACCCCCAGCATGAACCCCCAAACAGTACACGAACACCACTGCACTACCCTAAATCCTAAAACACTACTCTCAGCACGACCCTCTACACTACACAAACACCACTGCACTGCTGTAAACCATAAAACACTATTCCCAGCATGACCCCCTAAACTACCCAACCACCACTGCACTGCCATAAACCCAAAAACGCTACTCCCAGCATGACCCCTACACTACACAAACACCACTGCACTACCCTAAACCCCAAAACAGTACTCCCAGCATGACCCCTTATATTACCCAAACATTACTGCATAGTCGTAAACTCTAAAACACTACCTCTAGCATGATTCTTACACTATTCAAACACCACTGCACTACCTTAAACCCTAAAACGCTACCTCCAGCACTAACCCCCTACAGTACACAAACACCACTGTACTACCCTAGAGCATAAAACAGTACCAGTCTGTCGGTCCGCAGGTCTGCGTCTGCGAGCCGTCGTGTCCATAGCTGTACATGTGCGAGCCAGTCCGTTAGGTGATAGGTGTGTCTCTGCTAGCATGGCCGTTGGCCCATTCGTGTCCCTTTGCGAGTTAGATCCGAGCTCTCCCTCTGCGAGCCAGCATGCTGGTGTGCGTTTGCGAGCCGACGGCCCGTAGCTCTCCCTGTGCGAGCCGAGCCGACGGGCCGCACATCTCCTTCTGCAAGCCTGCCCGACGGCCCGCAGGTCTCCCTGTGCTAGCCGGATCGTAGCTGTCACTCTGCGAACCGATATTGGGAATGTAAGTCGGCTCTAAAAAGAGCCCTTGTGTTTATTAGATGGAGCTACATATAAGTGCGAATGCACAGCTTCAGGTTATTCAGAAAAACTCGATTTCCCTGATCCGTGAAGTGTACTCCATCACTTCTGTAGATATCAGCCATATCAAAACGTATGTTGTTGTTGTCGATCGACCCCATTCTATGGTCTCTGAGGTATGCAGACACAGCTTTGTTGACATTCTTCCTAGATTTTTCAATCTGAGGACAAAATTGGTTTGACCATTTCCACTTCTGTCTTTGGCATATATTGGAATATACAAAGACAGTTTGAGGCAAAACCAACATCAATTGTATAAGGTGTCCTTCATTAGCATTTCCAAACCTACACTAGTCAATGTGCCTAGGTCGTTTCCACCACAGTGCACAATCATGAGGTCAGGGTGTTGGAGATGCAAACAGGTTTTAACCAAAGGCAACAATTGGTGCCACTTCAATCCTCTCTGTCCAAACCATTTAATGTCCACATTTTGTAAACCTAGGTCTAAGTCAATACGTCTCTGTTCTGCATACCTCTTGCACCAGAAAACATAGCTATGTCCTACAATCCACACTAGCATTTTGAAGGTATGGCTGGGAAGTATGGATAGATGTCTGTAGCTCATGCAGTCCGTTCGTAGAATAAGAGATATGTTTAAAGGTGGGGAACTACTTTTTTTTCTCATTCAAAATGATAATTGATTGGGAGATGAGAAGCATTGTTTTTTAAAAGTAGGGTGCACATTCGTTTTGTGGAAAAGCATCTTTGTGATTGGTAAAGAAAAATCAGTTTAAACGTGGAGTACATATCATAGGATACAATTTGGTCAACTCAACCACAACTGCTACTTGCATTTGGAAGGCACTGTTCGAACTTAAAACAATTGTGAACTTTTAACCTGCACGTGCCGTTAAATGTTCGAGAAAATAGTGCAAATAAATATCGTTAGGTATAAAAAAAATTGATGAACCTTCAACCTGCACGCGTTGTAGAATGTTCTAAAAAGCGTTGCACTTCTTACTTCTATGTGTCCTTGAATATTAAAAAAACTGTTTATATGGAAAATTCAAAAATGACTAATAGAGAGAAGTTTTGCAATCTAAAAGAATCAAGGAACTATTCTAATTTGTTCTTTACATGTATTCATGTGTGGAGTAACAAAATTACAGACACACCAGCACCAGGAAGATGAACAAGCAGGGAGTGGGGGGACGAGGGTAGATGGGCACAATGGCACTTAAGTACAGCACAACTACAGACAAACCATGGCCAATATGAAACACACCAACAAAGAGCACAAGTCACACAACCCGCCAACATCACACCACTGAACAAGCACAGAAGTGAAAACCACACTGCCTGAAAGGGAGAAGGTTGAACAAAACCTCACATGAAGGGACATTTCACACACAATGCAGCACACACACATTGGAAGCAGAGCACACCAACATCTAACACAATGTTGTCCAAACACAAACATTCGCACAATCGAACACAGGACACAAATGCAGTTGCCTGTGGCGGATAAACGTCCAAAAGCGTCAGTACGAAACAGGCACATGAGAACGCATAAGTACAAACCCACAGTCCGGATGGGTTAGCAATTCACATATGGCAGGCAGCCAGAGAGTCCGTGACACACACATTGGCATACAAATGAAGACAAAACACATTTGGAGACAAGTGAAAATGTGGAAACTTTATTAAAAAAATTATGTGTCAGAACGGCCTAGAGTAGTGCCACGATATGCAGACAAATGCAGCAGCATGCCTGAATAAGGAACGTAGGAAAACATCCATGTTCACCTCGGGGTAGTCCATCACCAACACACGTCAGTGTCAAGCAGCGTTGGTTGTCCGCACCTCGGACATGAGTCTATGCCAATGCAGCCATGTCCACTGTCGTCTTGGGACATGTGAGCAGATGCACAACATGCAATGATGCGGCGGGACAAGTGCAATGTGGCACATCGAGTTGTGGTTGCAGGTACCTTGTCACTCGTCCATGAACGTGAGTGCAGCTGCGTAAGCCACTATCTCTAATGAGTGATGGTTGGTCACAATATTTGACATGTCGCAACGTAATCCATCAGCTGACCAGGACAGATGTGCTGACTCCAACCACTGTACCCAATGTGCACCAAAGCAGAATCGGGAAGTGGGTCAATTTGCTCACTGCATACTACGAGACGTGCAATCTCCCAAGCCCAGTTCCCAACATGCATGCCAACCATCCACGCATGCCATAAACGGATATCACCATGACACTCCTGGTTGTGGGCCAACAGGGGACGCACACACCCATCGTAATCCATGTCAGCTACCCACACGTTGGAGAGGCACACATCCATGCACCACTCGGATAGGCACATGCGACACGGCAATACAGGCTGAACGCTGGTGATGTCCGCAATGCGGAAGCTCAGCCGGTAAGTGATCCGCAGCACTGCCAAAGGCAATGCACCCAGGACATGCAGCAGACATGCAAGGTATAGGTAGACGTGAATGGAGTTGACCATGTTTTCGGGATGCCCTGACATTGCGTCAGTGACTCTGCTTGTAGCTGCACTGGATTGCCATGTGCCAGTCTTGTGGATGAAATGGCACAGCTTGGTGCAATGAGCCGGGTCTATGTGCAATGGGTGCAGGGCAGGGTTGTAGTGGGAGTACGTGTGAAGGCCATTTCATGCACGCTAACTACGACAAAGGACTTTTGAGTGTGGGATGTGTATTCGTTGTTCTCAAATCGGGTAGTGAGTAGTGTGGGAGACTGATGCAAATATTATCGTATCTGTCAGGGGGGGCTGGCCACTTGCAAGTTCCTTTTCGGAGCAGCAGATGTGTTAGCACAAGATTGCTCAGACAAAGAACCTTTCATCCCTACAGTAAATTCTCCAGCTGCATTCATGCAGGATGTGTACAAAGGCCGGTCATGGGTGTTGTGGGATGTCTGCGACCCTGGTCATCATGGATGAGATGCCCAGCATGTGGCACATGGGCGGGTTCACTGTGTGTTACGTTGCCAAACAGCTGCTCCTTCCTCCAACGGGGCCCCCACACTTTTGTGTACTGCACTGTTGTATCCCGTGCACTCCTATGGCACACCATTGTAATGCCTATTCGCGCATGTCCTGCAGCATTCCAATCACACCGTGAAACTGCCGTTTGGAGGTGGTGCATGCCACTTTACAACATCGACTGCTGCGGCCCTTGTGGCGGCCACAGCAGAACACAGAGACACACTTATCGCACTTCTTGCACACGGACATGTGTGAGACACCCCATTCCCTTTGCCGCTTGTGGATGCAGGAGGATGCGTGCGTAACTACATCTCCAGTCTCACTGCCAACGCTGAGGTGACATGGTAACATCCGCGGAAGACAGCACACTGTGATGTTGCAGGGCCCGTGCCTATCATGCTAACACAATGACCACACGGAGATACTTGCTCAGATGCGGGTTTGGGGGGCGTTGGCGGTCCGGGGGTTGTTGCGATGAGTGTTATGGCCCTCATGGGTATCCGTGTATCATGCTCATTGACTCCATGGCACCTGTGGGTGTTCAGGTTTGGCTCTTGGCTGTGTTCCCTTTCATGCTGCAGGTAGTCGTCCCGCTTAACACCAGCAGAAAGCAGGTGTAAAATCCCTGGTGCTAACGCGGCTTATCACCGGAATTTGTTTTGCATCAAAGTTTTTGCCTTTTGTTGTGAAAGTTGTGATGTGTTTTTTTCGTGTACAGAAAAATAAACAAACTGGGCAGTGTATCCCGTCAAGATCCAGCACCTGACCCACTATTCCCAATTAATATAAACACAATGAGATTTCTTCATTGATTTTGAGTGTACACTGTAAATGCACCCACTGCCACAGTGGAATTCAATACAGGATTTTAATATTTAGAATAAATCGCAAAGGTGCACCTCGTGTGTTTTTGCACGGGAACGTCTACTCTGCATCTCATTATCAGCACTTTAATGCGACTTAAGTTGAGATAAATCTAACACACTATTCAAAAGCTGGTGCAAACTGCAGACATCACCAGTATTCCCATGATAACAGCCCCAAAATTTAACACCATGGTGGACACCACCAAATAACAGGAATAAGAACGAGAAAGAGTCACACAGCACTTAAGTAACAACCAAAAACTTTATTGAATTCTTTTTTTCAAACTTTATTTTTCCGTATACGTAGATATAGAGGATAAACTAAATTTAACAAACTCAACACAAAACAACAAGGCGGAAGACTCCTGTTTGGTCCATCAATGTCGACGACACAGCCTGGAAAATAAAGCACAAAATAAGGACGTGTGTAATGCGCATATCAAAGGAGTGAGACAGAGAGAAAGAGAGAAGGAAAAAAAATTGAGAGCAAAAAAGAGAGGGAAGGAAAGAAAGGGAGCGACAAAGGGAGAGAGAGGGAGAGAGATAGAAGGAAAGGAAGGAAGAAAGTGAGAGAGAGAGTGAAGAGAGGGAAGTGAGAGAGAGAGAGAGACTGCCGCCCCTGCGCATCCATGACCAAATAATTACCTGCTGCCACCAGAGTGTCTTCCAGTGGGCACTCCACGTGCTCATGAAAGCTCCAGTGCCCGGTCCCGCCACCATGGCTTAGTGCACATTATGTGGACCCACTCCGCGGCCCAGCAGATCCCACACATGTCGCTGAGTCCTGAGTCATCAATGGCGGAGACCACATCAGCTTTTAGTGCCACTAACCCTGTGCAACGCAAGTCAGCGCCATGTGGTGGTAGACCCCTGACGGCCACATCAGCTTCGGGTGGCACTAACCGTGTGCAACTCAAGTCCGTGCCACGTGGTAGTAGACCCCTGACGGCCACATCATCTTCGGGTGGCACAAACCCTGTGCAACTCAAGTCCGCGCCACGTGGTGGTAGGCCCCTAACGGCCACATCAGCTTCGGTTGGCACTAACCCTGTGCAAGTCAAGGCCGCGCCACGTGGTAGTAGGCCCCTGACCGCCATACAGCTCAGGGTGCGACTAACCCTCTTAGCAACTTTTCATGGACTCATGATTGAGACCCGTGGAGCGACCGCCATCCAGTCACCACCGGTAATAAAGGATGTGACGTTGTCGATGCATTATATTTACGTGGTCACACGGCCTGTGACGCATGTGCTGGATGGGTGTGGTGTATGTGTAAACCTGCCCTCAGGGAGTGGCCGTGACATGTTGACAACTAGACCACTGACCTGCACACTAACAGCACACTAACAGCGAGTACGCCTGCGACGGGGGGGGGGGGTGAAAACGTGTTTTCTCAATGGATTTTCCATAGGAAACTTTAGACAAGGCTACAGGTCAAACTGCTGAACGGAACTACGCCAAATTTGGTAGGGAGAAAGGTCTTGGTCCAGAAAGCGCGCTTTCTTGCATCAAGTGAAAATATAAAAGAAAGGTCCCGGGGCAATTTAATATACTGGAGCTCTGTCTGTGCGAGATAACCCTTAACCCTTTCATCGCTCCCTCTGCCCAACATCACCACTTCACAGCTATGCCGTTAGAAGCCAGTCCATCGGCTTGCAGCTCTCTACCTTTGCGAGCTAGTACGCTGCTGTACCTGTACCTCTGCGAGCTACTACGCTGCTGTACCTTTGGGAGCGGACGGCTCGTAGTACTGCGTCTGTGAGTCGCGCGGACGGGCTGCAGTTGTCCCTCTGCGAGCCTGGGCGCAAACTGTTCATAAGTCACACTACATAAGCATTGAAAAGCCAATTTGTGATTCAGTCCATCAGCTGGCACCTGTCCGAGGCATTTGTGAAAACATACCGGAGTTCTTTCTCTGAGAGATACCCCTTTCACGCTGCCTCTCCCCACATCAGCAGGTAACGCACCCTCTTCTCACATTACCAACATAGCCCCAACAACCTTCTTGGGCCAGGAATTGTCCCTGTGCGGTTGGACAAAAAAAATCTTAGACATTTATAGATTTACATATAAAACATTTTATTTAAACAAAACAACAACAAATAAAACTGAAGGGAGTCTGGTGCTGTGGTCACTGCCACGAAGTTTGGGTCACTGCCATTCAGGACTCAGGACGCGGTTCCACATGTGGGATCGGCTTGTGTTGAACAGGGTTAGTGGCACCACGTTTCACACCTTGTGTTGTACAGGGTTAGTGGCACCACGTGTCGCCGGCCTTGCATATGGAAATATGCCTAACTGATCAAAGGGAGTCTGGTGCTGTGGTCACTGCCATGGACTTGGGGTCACTGCCATTCAGGCCTCAGGACACAGTTCCACACGTGGGATTGGCTTGTGTTGAACAGGGTTAGTGGCACCACTTGTAGCTGGCTTCTGTTGAACAGGGTTAGTGGCACCACGTGTCGCGGCTTGTGTTAAAAAGGGTTAGTGGCACCACGTGTCGCCAGCTTGTGTTGAACAGGGTTAGTGACACCATATGTTGCGTCTTGCGTTGAATTCTGCCTCAATAAGGCCACGTGGTGATGACTTGTGGTGCAGTGAGTAAGAAGTACCTTTGGCGCTGAGCGTGTACGTACCCTGCGATGATGCATGGTCCGGGGGGGCGCACTCGGACCAATGTCTTTTGTCTATTGAATTCTGCCTCAATTCGATTTTCGAGTGATAGTATGCCTCACTGCTGACATAAAACTGTTCACTCTTCCTTGCGATGACTTATGGTGCACTGACTTAGTCGTACCTTTGGCGCTCAGCGTGTACGTACCCTGCAATGATGCATGGTTCAGGGGGGCCACACTCAGACCAATGTCTTTTTTTCTATTGAATTCTGCCTCAATAAGGCCACGTGGTGTTGAATTGTGGTGCACCTGAAGCACTCAGTGTGTGTGCACCCTGCGATGATGCATGGTCCGAGAGGGCCGCACTGGGAGCAATGTATCTTGAGTACTGGACTGCGTCATCTGCAATCGCTACTCCATGTGAATTGTGAGCCCTGCTGTCCGCAGTGTAAATCGAAGGCAGTAGTCTGTACAGACATAAGTCTGCGGTGCTGTGCCGCTGGGTTCGCAGGGGGCCTGTGTTGAGGAGACCCATGGTCATGGCGGCAGCCTCATGGCAGGGTGAGGCCCACCGCTCTGGCACAGTCATTGGTCTTCACAGTTCACAAGTGAACCACACCCAGAGCCCCGTCCTATTTATTCACACTCCTACGCTGAAGTGGCATACGTCGGAGCAGCCCACTCCGGTTACGCTTATGCTTAACAGCTACATGACTGAGATCTTCCCTAGTGTTTGACGTAACATGGTTGGGTTCACTGTCCACAACACTACAAGCACCAGTGGTATTTGTGCAGATGGACAGGTGTGTGTTCTGCATACTGAGATGTGTCCAGCACATCACCGCTACACTTTGCATTGTGTGCATTGTTATTCAAGGGTGAATTGCTTCCTTCACATATAGTTTGTGCACACCTGTCCCAATATTCAGCTATTGTGTGGCTGAGGGGCCATGCCGTTTTTGGAAAGTTCGCTGTCTTGTTCTGCGCTGCCTCGGTGGTGGAGGGGGGGGTTCTGGGGGTGGTAGTGGGTGTTGTGGCGTTCTTGGGTGTCGGAGCTGCTTGATCAGTAGGTCTATGACGTGTTGGTCTTTAGATGTGGCTCTGGGCTGGGCTCCCTTTCATACTGTATGTAGTTGTTTAATATTTTAAAAAACAAGAAACATTATATAGTTTAAATAACAAATAAAAAAACTTACAAAAACTATTTTTAGGATATTAAAGTTACAAAATATCTAATTTTTTTTCAAAATTACTGAGAAAAATGTAGGTTTTATGAACATTATAATTAGAAATTAGTATTTAAATGACTTTTGAAATTCACAAAAAAATAGGTCTCAGGAACATTAAAGTTAGAAATTAGTATTTAAAAAAAAAAACATTCAAATTTACTGAAAAAACGATTGCCACATTTCCCAACATTGAGCTATTATTTGGCTGAGGGACCATGCCATTTTTGGAGGGTTTGCTGTCCTGTTCTGCACTGCCTTGGTGGTAGTAGGGAAAGGGGTGGTACGGGGGGGAGGTCCTGTGGGTTGTGGCAGTGGGTATTGTGTCCTTCTTGGGTGTCGGAAAAAACTATAGGTTAAATGAACATTATAATTAGAAGTTAGCATTAACAAAAACATTGAAATTCACAGAAAAAACCATAGGTTTCAGGCACGTTATAGATAGAAATTATCCTTTAAAAAACCTTTGAAATTCACTGAAAAAACCATAGGTTTCAGGCATGTTATAGTTAGAAATTAGCATTTAAAAAACCTTAGAAATTCACTGAAAAAGCCATAGGATTCAGGCACCTTATAGTTAGAAATTAGCATTTAAAAAACCTTAGAAATTCACTGAAAAAACCATAGGTTTCAGGGACGTTATAGTTAGTTGGACATTTCACTCATACGAAACCATAGAAATTCCAACCGTTATAGTTAGTTCAGCTAACTTTAACTCACGCCCCCGTAATGCACTGCTGATGACGTCACATATTACATCAAGAAAAGAAGTGCGCCCAACCAGACTTCAGGGATTAACTGGCACTCTTTATTCAACAAAATAACAGCCTCTTTCAAAGACCTTCTTAACGCGTTTCAACTACATGAGTAGTCTTGTTCACAGGTGAGCTGCATATAAGGATTTTGTGGCATGGTTTCCTACTTTATACGCATTCTTGGACCACGCCCTCTGTGCGTGGTCCTGCAATACTGCAAATCACAAAAGGCACTTCAAATGTAAAAAGTCTCCAGTTCATTTTGCATTTTTCTGTTAATCACTTTCCCATTGTATTGTCATTCACGGGTGTTTTCACAGTGCAAATGTTAAATAACGAGTTCATTTGAAGTTGTATATGTTGCTCGTATTAATGGCTGTTATTGAAATTTCTCAATACAATGGGAAAGTGATAGGTACTCTCCCTCCTCCACGTATTTGTCTCTCTACTTGACCTATTACCCAAAAGTTTCATGTTTTTGTTTGCAATGTCAAACTAGGGCATAATTTTCGTCCTTGTTGTTAATCACTCATAAGTGTTCCAATATCAGTTTTTGCAATTGGCACATTGTGCTGCCTATGTATAGCCTTTCACAAGGGAACTTAAGAATATATACAACACAGGAGCTCTTGCACGTAATCTTATTAATTGAAAATGCCCAACCATTTACTGTACATTCCTTCAAAAAGATCCCATGTCTGCAAGCTTTACACCAAGCAGATTCCCAAAAGCCCTTTCTGCGTTCCAGCCCCAACCTCGATTTTTCCTCGGCTTCCTCTTTACAGTAAAAATGATTAATTGTCAAAATCCTGGCTAGCGAAGGGGCTTTTTTCAAAGTCAGTCTTGGAAATGACCCTATCCTGTCCTTTAGATCATTATAATTGCTTATCAAATGCCAATGCTTTCTCAAGAGCCCTCTTATCAAGTTTACTTCTTTATTGTAGGATGTGATCAACCTAATATTATCCTGATCCTGTGGCTCCTGTCTTTTGTTTTTGCTCAAAAGTTCCATTCTAGTCACTGACTTAGGGGCATATCAGCAACAACCGGCGATAATTATCGCTAAGCGCACTTAGCACTAGGATAATTATCGCCGGCTACGTGGATTTTTATCGCTGAGATAGCGTGCTATTAGCAACGCTTATCTCAAAAGCGATAAAAATCCTAGCGCTAACTGCCAAACGTGAGATTATCGCTGGAAACCCAGCGATAATCTCACGAAGGTTGGCGTTATCTTGATGATAGGGCCTCACATACTTAGCCATGATATCCACCTTCCATAGGATCTCATGGCTAAGTCAGTCCTGAAGCAGGCGTAAGGAAAGTAGCGATAACAGGGGTTATCGCTACTTTTCTTGCTGCAATGCTTCATAGCGTGGGGCTTGATGATAGGAGAAATGTTGCTTAGCGACATTTCTCCAGTCATGTCAGGTCAGGAACGCCCACTTTGCATCTCATTAGAGATGCAAAGCTGGGCGTTAAGGATACGGGCGCTAATGCAAGGTTTCATGCGATAGCGTGACCTTGCTAATTAGGCGATAAAATTATCGCCGCTTTTCGCCCGAAAACGGACGCAAAAGCGGCGATAATTTTATATTGCCTCATTGCTGATATACCCCTTAGTGCGTTCTTCAGCCTTCTATAGAAAGTTTGAGGATATCTTTGTGACAGGAATCTTCTTCTCACACTTTGGAGGTTTTTTTCCCCACTCCATTTTAGTCTCCAGCCATGATGACTCGTAGCTTGGAGAACATTATTGGCTGCTGTAGCCTTTCTAAATAATGTAATGTTGTTTCCAATTTTCAGTTCAGTTCAGTTCAAGACAAAGTTTATTTGGACTCCACAGTCCTTAAACATATAAATACAATTCCTACAATCATAACATTTTTACATAGACTCATCATCTTAAAATTCATGGTTTAAAATCCTGTACCATATTTCAGACCTAGTAATTCACTTTACATACCATGAGTCAAGCCTTCCATTACTAACTCTGGTCGGGTTTCTTTAGATTTGATATATACTCCCCCCAGGCACAGGCAATTAATACATCAGTTTACAATACTGGATTAATATCCTTAAACCTTCCTTTGAATTATATGTCTTATCTTAACTATGTGAACAGGCGGGCATAATGATACTAGACACCTTTCAAGTTTTCTTTTGCTCTTTGCATAAACCTCCCCAGGGCATAGACTGTATCAAAATTCTTCATTTCAGTTAAACATTCTGCTGCCTGTATCCTATTACTTATACAATACTTTTAAAAAATTGGACATAAAATCTCCTTCCGTAACTCCAAAACCATATAACAATCCAATAAAATATGTAAAATATCGCATGTTGTCCCCAGGATACAGTTGCACTTCCCATTACTACCAATCATTACTCTTTTTGTCTCGTTATTCTGATAGCAAAGGTTGACATCGATTCTCAGCCTTAATACTTGTCTTCTCAAGCGTCGAAAGAGCAACCTATCAATATAGGGAAAATGAGCAGCATTTTGCCACGACAAGGCCATAAAGCATACCGAGTTTTTCCCCCTGGTCCTGGGCACGAGATAATTCTTTTCCCAGGCACCTGAGTTCCCTCCTCTCAACTTCAATTTGTAATGTCGAGGGGCTAATTTTGAGACTCAACACTCTGCCTGCTTTAATAATACAGTCTCTAACCCCTTTGGCCCATGATAAATCACTCTTCAAGATCTTGTTTCTGCACCATTGGGAAACTTTATTATCATCTTCAGATCTTTGACGCTGCCAAAATCTTACTAGGGCCGTACAGGCTGTTATGCTCCATGAAGTAATGCCTGTTTCGAGCCTCACTGCCTACACCATTGAGGTCTTGGGCAGCGAAAATAGGTTTTTCAGGGCTTTTTCTTCCTCAACATCTCAGGCACATCTACCACTCAGATATAATAATTCAGCCCCATAAGGGAATTGGGGTGGGACCATGGGTACATAAGCCTTTAGAACTGGTCTATCCAACTTTTCCCCATAAACTCCATTGAATTTCTTTAGGCCACTGACCGAAGCTGATGTGCGTACTTTTAATGCTTCGAGGTGGGTGGCCCAATTCAGATTTTTCTGAAACCCCATGCCCAGATACCTGTATTCATTCACTATTTCTAATTTTGTGGAGCCCAAAAACCAGTTAAACCTTGATTTCCTTCTTCCCATCTTTAGTCTTTTTGTTTTATCCATGTTAACTACTAGTTTTTTAAGCACACAGTATTCATTAAAAATCTATTCAACATTCTTTGTAACCCAATCTCAGTTTGGTCTATTATTACCAAATCGTCCGCGTATAAAAGGCTTGCAATGTGTCTCCCATCGACATTTGGGCTGGCCCCCATTTCTGTACTTAGAACCAAGGGTAGGTCCGCAATAAGTAGTGAAAAAAGGAGAGGGGCCAATACACACCCCTAACGCAATCCATTGTCAATTTCGATCTTCTGAGATAGACATCCCTCTGTGTCCAAGATTATCTGCGCCCAATTGCGAGTATGTAATACTTGTAATAAACTGAGTAAATCTCTAGGGATGTAGAAGCCAATCAACGTCTCCCACAGTGTCCCACGATCCACTAAATTAAATGCTGCACGGAAGTCCACAAAGCAGCAAAACAAACTTCCTCTCTGCTCAATAGACTTCCGCGCGATGGACCAGAGCGCAAAACAGTGGTCAATCTTTGAGTGACCCTCCTGGAATCCCCCTTGTTCTGGAGGCACCACGTGTTTACCTTCTGTCCATTTTTTCAGTCTCTCCAGAATTATTTGGGCAAAAACGTTTTCGCCTATATCTAAGAGATTAATTAGTCTATAGTTTTTTGGGCTTGTTATGTCTCCTTTCTTATGGATGGGTCTATTGACTGCACCTCTTCTGGAATTATGACTGTGTTCAGTACCACCCTAAACATTTTTGAAAGGAAATCTGCCCACCACTCAGGCCTATTTTTTATAATCACTGCAGGAAGATTACCTGGGCCCGCAGCTCGCGTCAGAGTTAAATTCGATATTATTTTTTTCACATTGCTAGCGAAAAATTGTACCTTAATTTCTTCTCCCACTCCTGGCCATAGTTTTGAGTTTGAACTCTCTATATCTTTCCAGTTTCCATAAATTTCACCCAGGTATGAGACCCAATCTGCTTATGGTACCCCAGAGGACAAAGAGCCCAGAGATTTACCTTAGCTTTCTTTTTTTTTTTTTTTTTTTTTTTTTTTTTGAAACCGTTTATTGCAGTTTGTAAAAGTTACAGGTATGGGCCTACAACCACCCGGCCGGCCGCTAGAATGACAAAAGCATATTGCATACATACAGTAAAAGTCTCTCGGCAGTGCAGAGCAGTGAAACAGGAGTAATCAATGGTGCAGGCCACACAGCTCCAAGCCCACAGTACGGTTCCCTTTTCTTGAAACAAAACAACACCAAAAAACCACACCCGCAAGGCAACCCGCGATCCAAAGTGACAGCACGTGCTCCATAAGTGGGGGATCCAAACCAGCAGCAGAACTCTGAGGAGGGGAATGGGAGTAGATCAGGGACTGGGGGACCGCGCGCCCGCGGCCGAGGGAGGGGGGCCGTCTAGGGAGACGGAGCAGGCGAGGCAGCCGGTAGCAGTGGTGGCTCACAAATACCCCCGCGGTAGGCGTTCCAGGGGCCCCAGAGTTTCACCCACGCCCCAGGCTTACCCCTCGCCACATACACCACCTTTTCACGAAACATACACCAATCCATATGCTCTTTCCAGGCCGACACCGCAGGGGGCCTCTGGGATCCCCACAATTGAGCAATGTCACGCTTAGCTATCATGTATCCCTGAGTCACCCACCGCGTCTGCGGGACCGAATAGTCATTCGGTTCCCATACATTCAGCAAGCATCTCCTCGCTTCAGGCAGCAGCGCGACACGCGTAACCACACGCAGGACCTCATGCACACCACGCCAGAATCGCTCCACCTTCGGGCACTCCCACAGTATATGCATGAAAGTCGCCAACGCACCACAGCCACGCTTACACATTCCGTCACCAGCAAAACCCATAGGCAGAAGCCTTGGCCCCGTCACGTAAACCCGGTGAAGGATCTTGAGCTGGACGAAACGAAGGCGAGCCGGGATGGCCACCTCTTTCGGAGAGGCCACCGCGGAAATCCAATCCTCGTCGTCCAGCTCCAGCCCGTCGGCAACCCAGGCCTCGCGGAGACTAGTCAGCAGGCACGATCTATCGTTGATCAGTTTTTTGTATATGAGGGAGATCGTGCTGTCCGGTACATGGCCATCCAGCACTCTGTCCTCCAGGGGGGAAGACTCCGGAATGGATGCGACGTCCGGGAAGACGGAGCCCAGCGCATGGCGGACTTGTAGGTACCGAAAGTACTCACTGCCCTGCAGCTGAAACTCCGCCTGCAGCGTCTCAAAAGTTTTGAATCCCCCCCTCGTCCAGAGATCTCCCACCGTGCTGATTCCGATCGTGTCCCACTTCTCGAAGCCCTTTGATGTCCACAGGGAGCCCAACCTCTCAGACGCATACAGCGGTGACGCCCGGGTCAAACGGTCCTTCCACCCCATAGCTGCATTAGCCGCGTGCCAGACACGCACCATGACACGCGTCGGTCCCGTCAAACGGGAGTCGGGCGCGCCAGAGTAGAGCGCGCGATTGTAATCGCCACCGGGTAGGAGCATCTTATCCATCTCAAATGCCGGGTTCAAGGCGGGCCCATAAAGGCCATGATTAATTGCAGCTAGTTGGGAGGCCCAGTAATACCGTTTAACGTCCGGGAGGGCGACCCCCCCATCGTACCACGGGAGCGTCAATTTAGCCAGAGCAATGCGCGGCCTCCCGTCCCAGAACAGGCGCCGCTGGAGGCCCTCCACCTCACGGAAATAGCGTGCCGGGACCAAGTCCATAGTATTCTGGAGGGCGTAGAGGAAGCGCGGCAGGGACATCATTTTAAACAAGGCCGCTCGGCCGAGCGGCGAGAGCGGCAGACGCCGCCAGCGCACCACGTCCTCCTTCAAGCGCTGGAGGGGGGGTAGCAAATTCCGCTCATAGAGGGCCTCCGGGTCAAGTGTGATATAGATACCCAGGTACCGAAAACCTTGGGAGGCAATCTGGATCGGACAGTCCCGTGGTAGGGCCGGAGCCTCCCCGGAAAGCACATAGACACAGGATTTCGCCCAGTTGATGACCAGGCCTGAGTTGCGACCGAATGAGCGCAAAACATCAACCAGGACGATCAGTGATTTACGCGGGGAGGCGAGATACAGAAGGATATCGTCAGCATAGAGGGACACACGGTCCTCATGCTCGGGGGTCCAGCGGAGACCACGGATAGAAGGGTGCCACCGCAGCCACTCCGCCAGGGGCTCCAGGGCCAGGGCAAACAGGAGAGGCGACAGGGGGCAACCCTGTCGCGTACCCCTCCCCAGCGCGAATGGGGCCGAGACTCGCCCATTTACTACCACCTGCGCCAATGGGCCCGAATATAGCAATTTGACCCAGCTAATGAAACCCGGGCCAAACCCGAATTTCGCCAGCGTCGCCCAGATGTATGGCCATTCAAGCGTATCAAACGCCATGGTGGCGTCCAAGGACGCCAAGATGGCCGGCTCCCGCACAAATGGGACACGCGCGAGCACCCCGTGCAAGCGCCGCAGATTGAGCGCCGTGTTGCGGTGCGGTATAAAGCCAGATTGGTCTTGGTGGACCAAATCGCCCACCACGCCAACCAACCGGTTGGCCAACACCTTGGCGAGGATTTTGGGCTCCGCGTTCAAAAGCGAAATCGGCCTATAGGATGTGACCCGTTCACGGGGCTTCCCCTCCTTGTGGATCACCACAATTGTGGCCAGACGCTGGTCCGGCGGGAGGGAACCCTGCGAGTGGGCCGCCAGGAACATCGCGCGCAGGTGGGGCGCCAACACATCCGGGCGTAGCTTGTAGAGCTCGATGGGAATACCATTGGGGCCCATGGCCTTGCCGGATGCAACCGAGCGAATAGCCAAGGCAATTTCGTCCGAGGTGGGAGGGGCGTCCAGCGAATCCCTGTCCTCCACCGTTAGGGAGGGCAGTGCGATGTCCCGAAGCAGGGCATGGGAATCTTCCTCCGAGCAGGGGGAAACCGGGGAGTAGACTTCGCGGAAATAATCCGCGAAGCAGGAGACAATGGCTTCCGGCTCAGTGACACACGCACCATCAACACTCTCAATCAAAGGCACCACGCGGCTCGCTCTCTCCCTCTTATCCAACCACGCAATCAATTTGCCAGCCTTATCACCCACATCATACAATCGCCCCTGCTGCTCTCTACTGAGGCCCCTGGCCGCCTCCGTGACGAGGGCCCGATAGGCCGCCTGCTTTAGGTGTAGAACATGCAACTTGGCGTCTGTTACCCCGCTCCCCAGGTCACCCTCCAGTTCTGCAATCTCGGCCTCTACCCGGGTCACCTCCTCCCGCTCGCGCCGCCGGGCATGGGAGATAAAGGAGAGGGCCTCCCCTCTAAGGACTACCTTGAAAGCCTCCCACAGGGAGATGGCCGAAGAGACCGACCCCACATTCTCGTCGAAATATCGCTGTAAGGATTTGATCAAATCGGCACGAATGGTGGGGTCGCGCAAATACCATGCATTGATTGGGGCCACCCTGCCATCCCCCCTCGGGAAGACATCGAAATGCAACAACAATGGGGAGTGGTCTGAGATACCCCGCGCCAGATGGCGCACCTCCCCCACCCTCCCTGCATGGGCCGCCGGGACAAGGATGTAATCAAGCCGCGAGAGGCTACCATGGGCACCCGAGTGGAAGGTGTACTGTCGCAATGCGGGATGCTTTAATCGCCAGCAATGCACCAGGCCCAGCGTGTCCAGAAGGCCGGGCAGCCACGCCTGTGCCCGGGGGAGGTCCCTAGGGGGATGGCGATCCATAGACCCAGAGGCTACCGCATTAAAGTCCCCTCCAACCACCAGCAGGCCACTCGGAAGGTCCAGAAGGAGGCGCCCCAGGTCCGCGAATGTGGTGGCTTGTAACCCAGGCGGGACGTACACTGATATAAAGATAAACACTCTACCCTCCATTCTTCCCACCAGAACCGTGTAGCGTCCCCTCTCATCATGGCGCACCTCATCAATCTCCAACGGGAGCGAGTTCTTGATCATAATACCCACCCCCCGCGAGCCCGAGGTGAAGCCGGAATGGGCCGCCAAACGATATCCCCGCCGATTCATTGCATGAAAGGAGTTACCTATAAGGTGCGTCTCCTGCAGGAAGACAACATCTGGTGAAATACGTTTTAAGTACTGCAGGACCACACCACGCTTAATCCTATCCCCCAGGCCGTTAACATTCCATGACAACACAGTCAAATCCCTACCCCCCATCATACGTCGAAACAATCGGTCGTCCCCCATCGAGCATCATAAAAA
Organism: Triturus cristatus; assembly: GCF_964204655.1. Taxonomy (NCBI): domain Eukaryota; kingdom Metazoa; phylum Chordata; class Amphibia; order Caudata; family Salamandridae; genus Triturus; species Triturus cristatus. Next base: position 223,241,604 of record NC_140582.1, read on the forward strand.
CAACAACATAGTAGCGGGTTTGCCCTGCGGTGCTAACAAACAACACACCCCCCCACCCCCCGGTCCCAACAGAACTCCCCCCTCCCTGCACCCCTGCATGAGCCCAGACAGCCCCCCCAAAGTGCAGTGTGCCTGTCGCCCCATAGCTAAAATACTAACTAGTCCCCCAGAGGAGGAGGGAAGCCCCCAACAGACCCCGCACGACCTCCATAGGAGGGGAACATACGCAATCAATAAATGGTGAAGGAACAACGTCCAGAGCAAGGCCTATTCAGTCACCCCTCAATTCTGATCCGGCGGGCCCTCCTCGCCAGCCGCGCCCCCCCCGCCCCCCCGGCCCCGATCTCCAGGCAGAGTGTCCAGCCAGTCCCCAGCCGCCTCGGGCCGGTCGAAGAAGTGCGTGCGACCATCCACCTCTACCCTCAGCTTAGCTGGAAAGAGCATTGAGTACTTGAGGTTCAGGTCCCTTAGGCGACGTTTAACACCAAGAAAGCTCTGTCGCTGCTTCTGGACCGCCGGAGTAAAGTCTGGGTAGAAATGTACCTCCATGTTATCAAGCTTGACCGGTCCTTGTTGCCTGGAGGTCTGGAGGATAGCATCTCTGTCCCGAAAATTAAAAATCCGGGCAATGAGAGGCCGCGGCGGGGCACCAGTCTTAGGTCTGCCCCCGGGGACCCGGTGAGCACGCTCCACCGCAAAAAGCTTACTCAGCCCCCGGGGCTGGAGATGGGTCAGGATCAACTCTTCCACGAAAAGATCCGCCGCCTCCGCCTCTCGTCCCTCCGGCACCCCCACAATACGGACATTATTCCTCCGGGCCCGACCCTCGGAGTCCTCCAGTCGCCGGTCCATCAGGGCGCTCGCCTGGCCAAGCCGGCGCACCTCCTTCTGGAGGGCCACCACGTCTGTCGTGAGGCTCGTTGTGGTGTGGGCCAGGGAGTCGACTCGGTCGTTTGTTTTGGACAAGTCTGCCCTCACAAGGCTCACATCCACCAGGACCGAGTCTATTTTTTGCGCTAAGGTGTCGAAACGCTGGTCCACCGAGGCCTTCATCTCTGCGATGGCGCCCATGACGTCCCGGAGGGTCAGATCCACCGGATGAGCAGATGCCTCCGTCGGGCCCACCGGGGATGCACGCGATGTCTCCGGAGAACCCTTCTGGAGCGTGTAGCGGTCCATACTGTTGGCCTGGTGCGCCGTGCCACGGCGGGTCGTCTTCACCTTCGCCCGGTCGCCATCTTGTTTGGTGGACATGCTGGCTCTTCCACCGTCGTGCCAAGCTCCCCAAACGGGCCGCTATACCAAGTCACGGGTGCCAGGGGGGGGGCAGGGGCGACCACCGAACCGCGGGTCAACCCACCGCCGGCGGGTCAGCCGGGCTCCTGGACAAGGCCACACCACCTCACCCCGCTCCGCAGCCCGACCCCGCTTGAGAGCTAGGAGGGCGCAAAAGCGAAAGTGAAAGTGCGGGGTACGCCAGTCGCCCAGCCCCGCTCGCCGCTGTTATTCACTTTGTCCCCGGATCGCCCCACTACTCCAATCCGGGGGGCCGGCGAGGAGAAGGCCGCAACCTTCGATCGATGCTCCCACCGGCGTTCGGGGTCCGATTCGAGCCCAAAAAACGGGTGGCGCCTCAGCTCCGGTTCCCCAACACAGTCCCCTCAACAAGGACAGGATATCGCCAGGATTAATTCAGGAGGTCGCGGAGGTCCTCGGGAGCCTCGCACCTACGCGGCCATCTTGGTTGCGCGCTAGGCTCCTCCCCCCTACCTTAGCTTTCTTGAACTAATTTCCAGAAGCATTTGATATCTTTGGATTCTATCGCAGTTAGAAGTTTCACCCAACAGCTCTCTTTTTAAGATCTTTTTTTATTCCTTACAAACGTTTTGTAAATTCTCTTTTGCTTTTGGAGTTTAAGGGACAGTTCAACATTATACTTAGCCCTGAGTCTTCTTTCACATTGTCTAATGCTCGCTTTAGCTTTACGACATTCTTCGTCAAACCAGTTCTTCTCATTTCCTTGTGGACGGCCTTTCTTCCCACACCCTGGTTTGCAACCTTTAATATTTACTCTTAAGCAATCTACTAATTTGCTAATAGAATTTTCAAACCAAGTGATGTCATATATTGGCGGGATATTCTCCACCAGGAGCATATGCTGGACCGCTAATACTTTTTCGATACTTTCCTCCGATAAACGGGTTGTGAGACGCCTTGGGTAATATTTTATACCTGAACGTGTAGCACGGTGTCTCTACATTTTCCATCTAACCCATGAATCTCTGTTCTCAGAGGATAATGATCACTTCCTTCCGCTCTTACCACTTCAAAGTGCTTGACTAGGTCAAAATTCCAGGCATGTAAAAACACATAATCTATTGGGCAGGGTTGGTGGCCTTGCTTAAAAGTGCGTTTTGCTGGTCTATCTGTGTCCAATCTTCCGTTCACACAGACCAAACCCATGGCACCCAGCAGTTGTCCAAGGGCCAAGTCTTTTGCCGACATAGCCCCCCTCGGGAATATGGCATCATTCATTTTGTGTGAGGCCAGCAGTTCCTTGTACCATGAGTCGATCCTATTAGGGTTTAACTTATGCTTGAAATCCCCCAACACCAACAAAACATCATTCTGATACTTGTCCGGTAAGGTTGACAGATCCTTTTTTAGTTTCTTCCATTTCAGCCTTATAATCATGCTCATCCCCCCTCTGGATGTATACATTTAAAATGATTATACCTTCATATCGAGGATTGAGGTTCAATAACTGCACTCTGCATCCTATTACCCACTTACATTTTACGTCCAACGGTGTCACCTTCCTAGCAATCTTAGTTGAGACCAACGTCAATTGTCCTCCTGGGGGTCTAACCAAGCGTTTCCTTCTCGCCACTATCATTTGTTGGAAAAAACCCTCAGTTACTAGGGTTTCGTTGCACAGCCAGGTCTCCTGCAAACATACAATATCATTGCTGTCAATAACCTCTTTAAAACTCTCCTTGTTCGCCAAACTATTATAGCCATTTATGTGAACCACACCCAGAGCCCCGTCCTATTTATTCACACTCCTACGCTGAAGTGGCATACGTCGGAGCAGCCCACTCCGGTTACGCTTATGCTTAACAGCTACATGACTGAGATCTTCCCTAGTGTTTGACGTAACATGGTTGGGTTCACTGTCCACAACACTACAAGCACCAGTGGTATTTGTGCAGATGGACAGGTGTGTGTTCTGCATACTGAGATGTGTCCAGCACATCACCGCTACACTTTGCATTGTGTGCATTGTTATTCAAGGGTGAATTGCTTCCTTCACATATAGTTTGTGCACACCTGTCCCAATATTCAGCTATTGTGTGGCTGAGGGGCCATGCCGTTTTTGGAAAGTTCGCTGTCTTGTTCTGCGCTGCCTCGGTGGTGGAGGGGGGGATTCTGGGGGTGGTAGTGGGTGTTGTGGCGTTCTTGGGTGTCGGAGCTGCTTGATCAGTAGGTCTATGACGTGTTGGTCTTTAGATGTGGCTCTGGGCTGGGCTCCCTTTCATACTGTATGTAGTTGTTTAATATTTTAAAAAACAAGAAACATTATATAGTTTAAATAACAAATAAAAAAACTTACAAAAACTATTTTTAGGATATTAAAGTTACAAAATATCTAATTTATTTTCAAAATTACTGAGAAAAATGTAGGTTTTATGAACATTATAATTAGAAATTAGTATTTAAATGACTTTTGAAATTCACAAAAAAATAGGTCTCAGGAACATTAAAGTTAGAAATTAGTATTTAAAAAAAAAAACATTCAAATTTACTGAAAAAACGATTGCCACATTTCCCAACATTGAGCTATTATTTGGCTGAGGGACCATGCCATTTTTGGAGGGTTTGCTGTCCTGTTCTGCACTGCCTTGGTGGTAGTAGGGAAAGGGGTGGTACGGGGGGGAGGTCCTGTGGGTTGTGGCAGTGGGTATTGTGTCCTTCTTGGGTGTCGGAAAAAACTATAGGTTAAATGAACATTATAATTAGAAGTTAGCATTAACAAAAACATTGAAATTCACAGAAAAAACCATAGGTTTCAGGCACGTTATAGATAGAAATTATCCTTTAAAAAACCTTTGAAATTCACTGAAAAAACCATAGGTTTCAGGCATGTTATAGTTAGAAATTAGCATTTAAAAAACCTTAGAAATTCACTGAAAAAGCCATAGGATTCAGGCACCTTATAGTTAGAAATTAGCATTTAAAAAACCTTAGAAATTCACTGAAAAAACCATAGGTTTCAGGGACGTTATAGTTAGTTGGACATTTCAGTCATACGAAACCATAGAAATTCCAACCGTTATAGTTAGTTCAGCTAACTTTAACTCACGCCCCCGCAATGCACTGCTGATGACGTCACATATTACATCAAGAAAAGAAGTGCGCCCAACCAGACTTCAGGGATTAACTGGCACTCTTTATTCAACAAAATAACAGCCTCTTTCAAAGACCTTCTTAACGCGTTTCAACTACATGAGTAGTCTTGTTCACAGGTGAGCTGCATATAAGGATTTTGTGGCATGGTTTCCTACTTTATACGCATTCTTGGGCCACGCCCTCTGTGCGTGGTCCTGCAATACTGCAAATCACAAAAGGCACTTCAAATGTAAAAAGTCTCCAGTTCATTTTGCATTTTTCTGTTAATCACTTTCCCATTGTATTGTCATTCACGGGTGTTTTCACAGTGCAAATGTTAAATAACGAGTTCATTTGAAGTTGTATATGTTGCTCGTATTAATGGCTGTTATTGAAATTTCTCAATACAATGGGAAAGTGATAGGTACTCTCCCTCCTCCACGTATTTGTCTCTCTACTTGACCTATTACCCAAAAGTTTCATGTTTTTGTTTGCAATGTCAAACTAGGGCATAATTTTCGTCCTTGTTGTTAATCACTCATAAGTGTTCCAATATCAGTTTTTGCAATTGGCACATTGTGCTGCCTATGTATAGCCTTTCACAAGGGCACTTAAGAATATATACAACACAGGAGCTCTTGCACGTAATCTTATTAATTGAAAATGCCCAACCATTTACTGTACATTCCTTCAAAAAGATCCCATGTCTGCAAGCTTTACACCAAGCAGATTCCCAAAAGCCCTTTCTTCGTTCCAGCCCCAACCTCGATTTTTCCTCGGCTTCCTCTTTACAGTAAAAATGATTAATTGTCAAAATCCTGGCTAGCGAAGGGGCTTTTTTCAAAGTCAGTCTTGGAAATGACCCTATCCTGTCCTTTAGATCATTATAATTGCTTATCAAATGCCAATGCTTTCTCAAGAGCCCTCTTATCAAGTTTACTTCTTTATTGTAGGATGTGATCAACCTAATATTATCCTGATCCTGTGGCTCCTGTCTTTTGTTTTTGCTCAAAAGTTCCATTCTAGTCACTGACTTAGGGGCATATCAGCAACAACCGGCGATAATTATCGCTAAGCGCACTTAGCACTAGGATAATTATCGCCGGCTACGTGGATTTTTATCGCTGAGATAGCGTGCTATTAGCAACGCTTATCTCAAAAGCGATAAAAATCCTAGCGCTAACTGCCAAACGTGAGATTATCGCTGGAAACCCAGCGATAATCTCACGAAGGTTGGCGTTATCTTAATGATAGGGCCTCACATACTTAGCCATGATATCCACCTTCCATAGGATCTCATGGCTAAGTCAGTCCTGAAGCAGGCGTAAGGAAAGTAGCGATAACAGGGGTTATCGCTACTTTTCTTGCTGCAATGCTTCATAGCGTGGGGCTTGATGATAGGAGAAATGTTGCTTAGCGACATTTCTCCAGTCATGTCAGGTCAGGAACGCCCACTTTGCATCTCATTAGAGATGCAAAGCTGGGCGTTAAGGATACGGGCGCTAATGCAAGGTTTCATGCGATAGCGTGACCTTGCTAATTAGGCGATAAAATTATCGCCGCTTTTCGCCCGAAAACGGACGCAAAAGCGGCGATAATTTTATATTGCCTCATTGCTGATATACCCCTTAGTGCGTTCTTCAGCCTTCTATAGAAAGTTTGAGGATATCTTTGTGACAGGAATCTTCTTCTCACACTTTGGAGGTTTTTTTCCCCACTCCATTTTAGTCTCCAGCCATGATGACTCGTAGCTTGGAGAACATTATTGGCTGCTGTAGCCTTTCTAAATAATGTAATGTTGTTTCCAATTTTCAGTTCAGTTCAGTTCAAGACAAAGTTCATTTGGACTCCACAGTCCTTAAACATATAAATACAATTCCTACAATCATAACATTTTTACATAGACTCATCATCTTAAAATTCATGGTTTAAAATCCTGTACCATATTTCAGACCTAGTAATTCACTTTACATACCATGAGTCAAGCCTTCCATTACTAACTCTGGTCGGGTTTCTTTAGATTTGATATATACTCCCCCCAGGCACAGGCAATTAATACATCAGTTTACAATACTGGATTAATATCCTTAAACCTTCCTTTGAATCATATGTCTTATCTTAACTATGTGAACAGGCGGGCATAATGATACTAGACACCTTTCAAGTTTTCTTTTGCTCTTTGCATAAACCTCCCCAGGGCATAGACTGTATCAAAATTCTTCTTTCAGTTAAACATTCTGCTGCCTGTATCCTATTACTTATACAATACTTTTAAAAAATTGGACATAAAATCTCCTTCCGTAACTCCAAAACCATATAACAATCCAATAAAATATGTAAAATATCGCATGATGTCCCCAGGATACAGTTGCACTTCCCATTACTACCAATCATTACTCTTTTTGTCTCGTTATTCTGATAGCAAAAGTTGACATCGATTCTCAGCCTTAATACTTGTCTTCTCAAGCGTCGAAAGAGCAACCTATCAATATAGGGAAAATGAGCAGCATTTTGCCACGACAAGGCCATAAAGCATACCGAGTTTTTCCCCCTGGTCCTGGGCACGAGATAATTCTTTTCCCAGGCACCTGAGTTCCCTCCTCTCAACTTCAATTTGTAATGTCGAGGGGCTAATTTTGAGACTCAACACTCTGCCTGCTTTAATAATACAGTCTCTAACCCCTTTGGCCCATGATAAATCACTCTTCAAGATCTTGTTTCTGCACCATTGGGAAACTTTATTATCATCTTCAGATCTTTGACGCTGCCAAAATCTTACTAGGGCCGTACAGGCTGTTATGCTCCATGAAGTAATGCCTGTTTCGAGCCTCACTGCCTACACCATTGAGGTCTTAGGCAGCGAAAATAGGTTTTTCAGGGCTTTTTCTTCCTCAACATCTCAGGCACATCTACCACTCAGATATATTAATTCAGCCCCATAAGGGAATTGGGGTGGGACCATGGGTACATAAGCCTTTAGAACTGGTCTATCCAACTTTTCCCCATAAACTCCATTGAATTTCTTTAGGCCACTGACTGAAGCTGATGTGCGTACTTTTAATGCTTCGAGGTGGGTGGCCCAATTCAGATTTTTCTGAAACCCCATGCCCAGATACCTGTATTCATTCACTATTTCTAATTTTGTGGAGCCCAAAAACCAGTTAAACCTTGATTTCCTTCTTCCCATCTTTAGTCTTTTTGTTTTATCCATGTTAACTACTAGTTTTTTAAGCACACAGTATTCATTAAAAATCTATTCAACATTCTTTGTAACCCAATCTCAGTTTGGTCTATTATTACCAAATCGTCCGCGTATAAAAGGCTTGCAATGTGTCTCCCATCGACATTTGGGCTGGCCCCCATTTCTGTACTTAGAACCAAGGGTAGGTCCGCAATAAGTAGTGAAAAAAGGAGAGGGGCCAATACACACCCCTAACGCAATCCATTGTCAATTTCGATCTTCTGAGATAGACATCCCTCTGTGTCCAAGATTATCTGCGCCCAATTGCGAGTATGTAATACTTGTAATAAACGGAGTAAATCTCTAGGGATGTAGAAGCCAATCAACGTCTCCCACAGTGTCCCACGATCCACTAAATTAAATGCTGCACGGAAGTCCACAAAGCAGCAAAACAAACTTCCTCTCTGCTCAATAGACTTCCGCGCGATGGACCAGAGCGCAAAACAGTGGTCAATCTTTGAGTGACCCTCCTGGAATCCCCCTTGTTCTGGAGGCACCACGTGTTTACCTTCTGTCCATTTTTTCAGTCTCTCCAGAATTATTTGGGCAAAAACGTTTTCGCCTATATCTAAGAGATTAATTAGTCTATAGTTTTTTGGGCTTGTTATGTCTCCTTTCTTATGGATGGGTCTATTGACTACACCTCTTCTGGAATTATGCCTGTGTTCAGTACCACCCTAAACATTTTTGAAAGGAAATCTGCCCACCACTCAGGCCTATTTTTTATAATCACTGCAGGAAGATTACCTGGGCCCGCAGCTCGCGTCAGAGTTAAATTCGATATTATTTTTTTCACATTGCTATCGAAAAAGTGTACCTTAATTTCTTCTCCCACTTCTGGCCATAGTTTTGAGTTTGAACTCTCTATATCTTTCCAGTTTCCATAAATTTCACCCAGGTATGAGACCCAATCTGCTTATGGTACCACAGAGGACAAAGAGCCCAGAGATTTACCTTAGCTTTCTTGAACTAATTTCCAGAAGCATTTGATATCTTTGGATTCTATCGCAGTTAGAAGTTTCACCCAACAGCTCTCTTTTTAAGATCTTTTTTTATTCCTTACAAACGTTTTGTAAATTCTCTTTTGCTTTTGGAGTTTAAGGGACAGTTCAACATTATACTTAGCCCTGAGTCTTCTTTCAAATTGTCTAATGCTCGCTTTAGCTTTACGACATTCTTCGTCAAACCAGTTCTTCTCATTTCCTTGTGGACGGCCTTTCATCCCACACCCTGGTTTGCAACCTTTAATATTTACTCTTAAGCAATCTACTAATTTGCTAATAGAATTTTCAAACCAAGTGATGTCATATATTGGCGGGATATTCTCCACCAGGAGCATATGCTGGACCGCTAATACTTTTTCGATACTTTCCTCCGATAAACGGGTTGTGAGACGCCTTGGGTAATATTTTATACCTGAACCTGTAGCACGGTGTCTCTACATTTTCCATCTAACCCATGAATCTCTGTTCTCAGAGGATAATGATCACTTCCTTCCGCTCTTACCACTTCAAAGTGCTTGACTAGGTCAAAATTCCAGGCATGTAAAAACACATAATCTATTGGGCAGGGTTGGTGGCCTTGCTTAAAAGTGCGTTTTGCTGGTCTATCTGTGTCCAATCTTCCGTTCACACAGACCAAACCCATCGCACCCAGCAGTAGTCCAAGGGCCAAGTCTTTTGCCGACATAGCCCCCCTCGGGAATATGGCATCATTCATTTTGTGTGAGGCCAGCAGTTCCTTGTACCATGAGTCGATCCTATTAGGGTTTAACTTATGGTTAAAATCCCCCAACACCAACAAAACATCATTCTGATACTTGTCCGGTAAGGTTGACAGATCCTTTTTTAGTTTCTTCCATTTCAGCCTTATAATCATGCTCATCCCCCCTCTGGATGTATACATTTAAAATGATTATACCTTCATATCGAGTATTGAGGTTCAATAACTGCACTCTGCATCCTATTACCCACTTACATTTTACGTCCAACGGTGTCACCTTCCTAGCAATCTTAGTTGAGACCAACGTCAATTGTCCTCCTGGGGGTCTAACCAAGCGTTTCCTTCTCGCCACTATCATTTGTTGGAAAAAACCCTCAGTTACTAGGGTTTCGTTGCACAGCCAGGTCTCCTGCAAACATACAATATCATTGCTGTCAATAACCTCTTTAAAACTCTCCTTGTTCGCCAAACTATTATAGCCATTTATGTTTCATGTTTTTGTTTGCAATGTCAAACTAGGGCATAATTTTCGTCCTTGTTGTTAATCACTCATAAGTGTTCCAATATCAGTTTTTGCAATTGGCACATTGTGCTGCCTATGTATAGCCTTTCACAAGGGCACTTAAGAATATATACAACACAGGAGCTCTTGCACGTAATCTTATTAATTGAAAATGCCCAACCATTTACTGTACATTCCTTCAAAAAGATCCCATGTCTGCAAGCTTTACACCAAGCAGATTCCCAAAAGCCCTTTCTTCGTTCCAGCCCCAACCTCGATTTTTCCTCGGCTTCCTCTTTACAGTAAAAATGATTAATTGTCAAAATCCTGGCTAGCGAAGGGGCTTTTTTCAAAGTCAGTCTTGGAAATGACCCTATCCTGTCCTTTAGATCATTATAATTGCTTATCAAATGCCAATGCTTTCTCAAGAGCCCTCTTATCAAGTTTACTTCTTTATTGTAGGATGTGATCAACCTAATATTATCCTGATCCTGTGGCTCCTGTCTTTTGTTTTTGCTCAAAAGTTCCATTCTAGTCACTGACTTAGGGGCATATCAGCAACAACCGGCGATAATTATCGCTAAGCGCACTTAGCACTAGGATAATTATCGCCGGCTACGTGGATTTTTATCGCTGAGATAGCGTGCTATTAGCAACGCTTATCTCAAAAGCGATAAAAATCCTAGCGCTAACTGCCAAACGTGAGATTATCGCTGGAAACCCAGCGATAATCTCACGAAGGTTGGCGTTATCTTAATGATAGGGCCTCACATACTTAGCCATGATATCCACCTTCCATAGGATCTCATGGCTAAGTCAGTCCTGAAGCAGGCGTAAGGAAAGTAGCGATAACAGGGGTTATCGCTACTTTTCTTGCTGCAATGCTTCATAGCGTGGGGCTTGATGATAGGAGAAATGTTGCTTAGCGACATTTCTCCAGTCATGTCAGGTCAGGAACGCCCACTTTGCATCTCATTAGAGATGCAAAGCTGGGCGTTAAGGATACGGGCGCTAATGCAAGGTTTCATGCGATAGCGTGACCTTGCTAATTAGGCGATAAAATTATCGCCGCTTTTCGCCCGAAAACGGACGCAAAAGCGGCGATAATTTTATATTGCCTCATTGCTGATATACCCCTTAGTGCGTTCTTCAGCCTTCTATAGAAAGTTTGAGGATATCTTTGTGACAGGAATCTTCTTCTCACACTTTGGAGGTTTTATCCCCACTCCATTTTAGTCTCCAGCCATGATGACTCGTAGCTTGGAGAACATTATTGGCTGCTGTAGCCTTTCTAAATAATGTAATGTTGTTTCCAATTTTCAGTTCAGTTCAGTTCAAGACAAAGTTCATTTGGACTCCACAGTCCTTAAACATATAAATACAATTCCTACAATCATAACATTTTTACATAGACTCATCATCTTAAAATTCATGGTTTAAAATCCTGTACCATATTTCAGACCTAGTAATTCACTTTACATACCATGAGTCAAGCCTTCCATTACTAACTCTGGTCGGGTTTCTTTAGATTTGATATATACTCCCCCCAGGCACAGGCAATTAATACATCAGTTTACAATACTGGATTAATATCCTTAAACCTTCCTTTGAATCATATGTCTTATCTTAACTATGTGAACAGGCGGGCATAATGATACTAGACACCTTTCAAGTTTTCTTTTGCTCTTTGCATAAACCTCCCCAGGGCATAGACTGTATCAAAATTCTTCATTTCAGTTAAACATTCTGCTGCCTGTATCCTATTACTTATACAATACTTTTAAAAAATTGGACATAAAATCTCCTTCCGTAACTCCAAAACCATATAACAATCCAATAAAATATGTAAAATATCGCATGATGTCCCCAGGATACAGTTGCACTTCCCATTACTACCAATCATTACTCTTTTTGTCTCGTTATTCTGATAGCAAAAGTTGACATCGATTCTCAGCCTTAATACTTGTCTTCTCAAGCGTCGAAAGAGCAACCTATCAATATAGGGAAAATGAGCAGCATTTTGCCACGACAAGGCCATAAAGCATACCGAGTTTTTCCCCCTGGTCCTGGGCACGAGATAATTCTTTTCCCAGGCACCTGAGTTCCCTCCTCTCAACTTCAATTTGTAATGTCGAGGGGCTAATTTTGAGACTCAACACTCTGCCTGCTTTAATAATACAGTCTCTAACCCCTTTGGCCCATGATAAATCACTCTTCAAGATCTTGTTTCTGCACCATTGGGAAACTTTATTATCATCTTCAGATCTTTGACGCTGCCAAAATCTTACTAGGGCCGTACAGGCTGTTATGCTCCATGAAGTAATGCCTGTTTCGAGCCTCACTGCCTACACCATTGAGGTCTTAGGCAGCGAAAATAGGTTTTTCAGGGCTTTTTCTTCCTCAACATCTCAGGCACATCTACCACTCAGATATATTAATTCAGCCCCATAAGGGAATTGGGGTGGGACCATGGGTACATAAGCCTTTAGAACTGGTCTATCCAACTTTTCCCCATAAACTCCATTGAATTTCTTTAGGCCACTGACCGAAGCTGATGTGCGTACTTTTAATGCTTCGAGGTGGGTGGCCCAATTCAGATTTTTCTGAAACCCCATGCCCAGATACCTGTATTCATTCACTATTTCTAATTTTGTGGAGCCCAAAAACCAGTTAAACCTTGATTTCCTTCTTCCCATCTTTAGTCTTTTTGTTTTATCCATGTTAACTACTAGTTTTTTAAGCACACAGTATTCATTAAAAATCTATTCAACATTCTTTGTAACCCAATCTCAGTTTGGTCTATTATTACCAAATCGTCCGCGTATAAAAGGCTTGCAATGTGTCTCCCATCGACATTTGGGCTGGCCCCCATTTCTGTACTTAGAACCAAGGGTAGGTCCGCAATAAGTAGTGAAAAAAGGAGAGGGGCCAATACACACCCCTAACGCAATCCATTGTCAATTTCGATCTTCTGAGATAGACATCCCTCTGTGTCCAAGATTATCTGCGCCCAATTGCGAGTATGTAATACTTGTAATAAACGGAGTAAATCTCTAGGGATGTAGAAGCCAATCAACGTCTCCCACAGTGTCCCACGATCCACTAAATTAAATGCTGCACGGAAGTCCACAAAGCAGCAAAACAAACTTCCTCTCTGCTCAATAGACTTCGGCGCGATGGACCAGAGCGCAAAACAGTGGTCAATCTTTGAGTGACCCTCCTGGAATCCCCCTTGTTCTGGAGGCACCACGTGTTTACCTTCTGTCCATTTTTTCAGTCTCTCCAGAATTATTTGGGCAAAAACGTTTTCGCCTATATCTAAGAGATTAATTAGTCTATAGTTTTTTGGGCTTGTTATGTCTCCTTTCTTATGGATGGGTCTATTGACTACACCTCTTCTGGAATTATGCCTGTGTTCAGTACCACCCTAAACATTTTTGAAAGGAAATCTGCCCACCACTCAGGCCTATTTTTTATAATCACTGCAGGAAGATTACCTGGGCCCGCAGCTCGCGTCAGAGTTAAATTCGATATTATTTTTTTCACATTGCTAGCGAAAAAGTGTACCTTAATTTCTTCTCCCACTCCTGGCCATAGTTTTGAGTTTGAACTCTCTATATCTTTCCAGTTTCCATAAATTTCACCCAGGTATGAGACCCAATCTGCTTATGGTACCACAGAGGACAAAGAGCCCAGAGATTTACCTTAGCTTTCTTGAACTAATTTCCAGAAGCATTTGATATCTTTGGATTCTATCGCAGTTAGAAGTTTCACCCAACAGCTCTCTTTTTAAGATCTTTTTTTATTCCTTACAAACGTTTTGTAAATTCTCTTTTGCTTTTGGAGTTTAAGGGACAGTTCAACATTATACTTAGCCCTGAGTCTTCTTTCAAATTGTCTAATGCTCGCTTTAGCTTTACGACATTCTTCGTCAAACCAGTTCTTCTCATTTCCTTGTGGACGGCCTTTCATCCCACACCCTGGTTTGCAACCTTTAATATTTACTCTTAAGCAATCTACTAATTTGCTAATAGAATTTTCAAACCAAGTGATGTCATATATTGGCGGGATATTCTCCACCAGGAGCATATGCTGGACCGCTAATACTTTTTCGATACTTTCCTCCGATAAACGGGTTGTGAGACGCCTTGGGTAATATTTTATACCTGAACCTGTAGCACGGTGTCTCTACATTTTCCATCTAACCCATGAATCTCTGTTCTCAGAGGATAATGATCACTTCCTTCCGCTCTTACCACTTCAAAGTGCTTGACTAGGTCAAAATTCCAGGCATGTAAAAACACATAATCTATTGGGCAGGGTTGGTGGCCTTGCTTAAAAGTGCGTTTTGCTGGTCTATCTGTGTCCAATCTTCCGTTCACACAGACCAAACCCATCGCACCCAGCAGTTGTCCAAGGGCCAAGTCTTTTGCCGACATAGCCCCCCTCGGGAATATGGCATCATTCATTTTGTGTGAGGCCAGCAGTTCCTTGTACCATGAGTCGATCCTATTAGGGTTTAACTTATGGTTAAAATCCCCCAACACCAACAAAACATCATTCTGATACTTGTCCGGTAAGGTTGACAGATCCTTTTTTAGTTTCTTCCATTTCAGCCTTATAATCATGCTCATCCCCCCTCTGGATGTATACATTTAAAATGATTATACCTTCATATCGAGTATTGAGGTTCAATAACTGCACTCTGCATCCTATTACCCACTTACATTTTACGTCCAACGGTGTCACCTTCCTAGCAATCTTAGTTGAGACCAACGTCAATTGTCCTCCTGGGGGTCTAACCAAGCGTTTCCTTCTCGCCACTATCATTTGTTGGAAAAAACCCTCAGTTACTAGGGTTTCGTTGCACAGCCAGGTCTCCTGCAAACATACAATATCATTGCTGTCAATAACCTCTTTAAAACTCTCCTTGTTCGCCAAACTATTATAGCCATTTATGTTCCAGGATAGTATGGCCAGGCGGTGCGATGACTCAAAGTCCTAGTCTATCTCACTTAGGGACCATTCTCCCTCATAAGCTGGAGAGGGTAGGGCTATATATCTGCTACCGGCTAGTAAACCTTCATCAACTCTCTCTCTTTCCCTGCATCTTATTGTGATTTCAAGGTCCTCTTTTTTATCCCAGCAGGCCTCGATCATCCTAACCTATCTATGGTCCAGCCCAGCATGGTTTGTAAGGAATGGATTCTCATACTTATTATTATAATCTTGCAGTTCTACCCTTTTTACTAGCCTAATCCCTTCCTTAAATAACTTGTATTCTGATTTTGTTATTGCTGTCTTAACTAACCCAGAGTACAGTAGAACCTTCCATCCCCTTACTATTTACGACAAAGCCTACCTCTTTAAGATCCTCCGTGCCAATATTCCATAGGCTTACGCAATTAGATAGGGAGAAAAGCAATTGTGAACGATTTAATGGATTTAGTTTCCTTGCTCTTTTTCCTCCTTTACCCTGGTCAACTGCCTCCAAGTATACCCACAGGTCCTGTCTGCCTTTTAACTCCGAGCCCCCCAAACTGTCGTAGTCCCTTCTGCCTTGAAAAACTAATTCCATGTCATCCTCTAATAAGGGTCTGTTGTTACTAATGCCTTCTTGCATTCTCACCCCCCCTCTTCTTTTGTTGGTGACCACTTCTTTCCCTTTTTCCTTTACTCCCCAGGCATTCGTTGAACTAGTTTCCCTCCTCCTTGAAATTCCTGTACCTTTTTCCCTCCCTTCACCATATTCTGACTTACAAGTTGTTATTCTATTTCCTAAGACATTATTCTTTATTGGGGCTGGCCTCACGTTCTTTCTAACACTCTTTTGCACTTCTTCAATTACTTCCTTTCCTAACTCTTGCTGTGGTGGGGCTTTACCCTTTCTAGATTTATTCTTCCACCACCTTGGGCGAGGGATACACTGCTTCAAACTCCTCCTTTCTCCCGTTTTTTTTAATAATCATAGGGATCCATGAAATAAAGACACTGGGCTCTTCGTTCTGCGATGGAGACTCGGCTCGCCTTCCTGTCGGGTCCTAACCTCCTCTTTGAGGTCCCCCCCCGAATGGTCTAACTAAAGAGGGCATAAGATCTTTAATTTGTTTCAATTCCCCAATCATGATGTTAAACTGGTCACTTTGAGATTTTAAGACTTCATTATTCATTACAGATACCTCAAGTAACCCTTGCAAGGTCTTTTGCAGAATTAACATTGCATCCAACATTGAGGCACTAGAGGTTCCGGTTACTTCCAAATTAAAAAGAGAGGGTCCCGAGAAATCCGTAGCTTTGTCCTGGGACGATTCTACGCCCTCCTTCTCAACCAGGTTGCCACTTAGTCCCTTTTCATACAGTCCCTCGTCACCCATTTCCCGTTCCTCATCCTCTTCTTCAGACTCTTGAATTCTCGAGGAGGAAGAAGATAATCTTGGTGATGAGGACAGTCTTGGCTCCAGGAATAAACCAGATATACTGAGATGGGTTTGATTAGAAGAGACTAGCTCCGGGGATGCCATGGTTGCCTTAGTCGTTGGAGCTACCTGAGTCTCACCCACAGACAGTTCTGTGACTATCGGTCCCTTCCCTTTAAAGTGTTTCCCTACAAAGTCTTTGATTGGACTGATTGATTTTGTCACCGAGGATACTCCTTTTAACCCCCTCTGCCTTACCTTGCTGCAGGGTTGTGTTCGGTGGGTGGGTTTCACTATGTGACATTTTTTTTATGTCAAGAGGTAACATCTTGTATGCCTTTCTCATTCGGGATTATGCCCATATCCTCTTCTCCCAGATCGTTATGCAAGTTTTTTAAGGGGTTTTTGGCATTTCCGATTTTTTGGTTTGCCAGGAGCCATCCCTTTTTTGGGTCCCTTACCCTTATTAAGGAGCCAACTCCCTTCTTTAAGAACTCTAAGCCGACTTATAAACCGTCCCTTTTTCTTAAGTGTTTCTTTCAGCGCTGTAGACCAAACTGCTGCGCCCCTCTTAACAAGTACTTACATCTGATTCACTGGTGGTACGTGTGCAACTCTGCTGTAGTCCTGCTCCCCTTCAGTCAGCAACCGGGCATGGCTCAACACCCAGAGCAGCACTAAGAGCCAAAAACCATTTTTTCCTGAGCATATGGACGTCGCCTAGTGCATGTGCTTTCCTGATGTGCCTTTTTCCGGGGCTTTGAGCACCAACTCACAGCGATTCACTCCCTTGTCCTCATCCGTGGCCCCAGCCGCGGTCGCTACAGCTGCCGCTGAAGCCCGCTGAGACCGCTGAGGCGCGTGG
The DNA here is from genome assembly GCF_964204655.1 of Triturus cristatus. NCBI lineage: Eukaryota > Metazoa > Chordata > Amphibia > Caudata > Salamandridae > Triturus > Triturus cristatus. The sequence continues at coordinate 223,258,739 of NC_140582.1, forward strand.
TCATGTGGTGCAGCACGTTGCGAGAAAATCCAATCCGTTTAGCCTGAGCAAGCCGTACGTACGAATCGCAGTGCAGGGAGCAGAGTGCAGAGTTGCGTGCCGTAGCGTAGCCGGGAATCAGAGGTCGCTTCACCTCCAACCCAATTTTCCTTTTTCCACATATACAAGTATGCCAAGAAATTCAATTTTCTCATCACTGATTGTAAATGTCAGTCATATATTATGTGCATTATTGTTGAGGCTCATAAAATATTCCCAAAAATCTGACATACTGCCGTCCCAAATCAAAAAGAGATCATCAATATATCGCAGCCAAATGATGATCTTTTCCATGTATTTCTCATGTTGTTCAGCCTAAGCAAACAAGCAAACTCCCTCTCCCATCACCCCATGGTGAGATTCGCGTAGCATGGAACAACAGAATTTTCCATGGCAGTCCCACCGACCTGCTAATACACCTCATTTCCAAAGAGAAAATAATAGTTATTTTTAGTATTATCGCCATCATTCCCATTAACATATTAACATGCTCTAGTTTGGCTATATCCTTTTTACTCAAAAAGTATTTGCAAACTTTTAGGCCTACAGTATGATCAATGCAAGTGCAGAACAAGACTATTTCCATGGTAATCAATTATATCCTTTCCATCAAGGAATATGTAGCAAATTACATAAGAAATTATTTGAACCTTGTAGATTTGAGCTCAGCTGTTTAACTTTTGGTGCCGGAAACACATCTAAAAACTGATAATTTTTCTCATAAAGAGAACCTACACTTGAAACGATCAGTCTCCCTGGGGGCTCCTTTTCATCTTTGTGCATCTTTTGGGAGGAAATAAATTGATTGCATTATAAGAAATTCCACCATGAGGAATCTTGACTCTTTCTCACTTAACAGGCTCGAATCCTTCGAATTAGCAAGTTTGTCCCAATACATCTTAGACATTTTACGGGGTTGTCAACCACTTTCCTGTAACAGACTTTGTCATTCAGCTGTCGATGTGCTTCTTTCATATAATTCATTTTCGACTGGATAATAATATTTCCACCCTTATCCGCCTGTTTGATGATTATAGTTATCTTTTTTTAAATCCTCTAAAGCCATATCTTCTGCTTAATTCAGATTATTGGATTTGTTCGTATATAATTTCTGCACTATTTCAAGGTCTCTCATTGCACACTCCCGGAAAATGACTATTTTATTACTTGGGGGCAGTCATGGGTAAAATCTCGATATTCTCTTTAAATTACTGAAGCCAGCTTCAATTTGAGTAATGTTGATTTCCTTCAAGACTTCTTCCTTGGTCAATTCAATCTCACCTTCTTCTCCTTCCAAGGATAAATTTCATAGGATCAACAGAGTATCCAAATCATCAATGTTGATTCTACTTTCAGTCATACTATTATTCATATCCATCTCCCTTTTTGCTTCAACCTCTTCCATTGCGTGGTCTTTAACCAATTTCATCTTGGGTATGACCTTATATCAGTCTGTTTTGGTTTCCACCAAATCAAAATGTATATCCAGTCAGAAATTCCAACCTTCTTTAAAACGTTCTTCTCATTCTGCATTAACACTCTATGTGACAGGTTAATAATGCCTAAATAAACGTGGAGCGAAACGCGTCATGGCAGGCACTGGCCCTGTGAATTTCTTGGTTTGAATTCGCTAATAAACCATCACTGCTTCACCCACTTTTCGTGTTGTGGGACTTCGTAATTGATTTCTGGAGTTGAGAGGTCCGTGCCTAAGATTCCGCTGAGAGAAGAGGGCGGACAGGATTGTTTATATATATATATATACATACACATATATATGTCATATATAGATGTCATCAGTGATGTCATCAGTGATGTCACTGACCATGTCATGAATGATATAATATGTGACGTCATCAGCAGTGCATTGCAGGGGCACGAGTTATAGTTAGCTGAACTAACTATAACGGACACATTTCTCTGGTTTTGTATGAGTGAAATGTCCAACTAACTATAAAGTCCCTGAAACATGTGTTTTTTTTCAGTGAATGTCTAAGGTTTTTTAAATGCTATTTTCTAACTATAACGTCCCTGAAACCTATGGTTTTTTCAGTGAATTGCAAAGGTGTTTTAAATGCTAATTTCTAACTATGCCTACAAAGGAAGGACATGTGAAGAAAGAGGAAGAAAGCGCAGAAAGAAGCAAGACAAATGCAGAAAGAGGCAACAGAAGTCCAGAAAGATGAAGAAAAGTGAAGGAAGAGATGTGCAGAAAGAACCAAGTGAAGAGCAGAATGTCCTCCTGTGCATCCAGCTTTTTGCTGACGGGTACTGGTGGTAACTGACTCTCATAAACCAGGTCTAGAGCCAGTGCTATGGTAAAAGACACTTAGAATACAGTGAAAACACCTACATACACTAGGGAACACTATGCATTGGGGTACCCCTGTGATGAGCATGACCTCCTCTGTATTTGCCATTAGTTAGTGCCTGGGTCATTGCATGAGTGCATGGGTAGTGACTGGATGATTAGAGTGCTGCAAAGAGAGTGCATGGTGAATTTATAAGTGCTTGGGTTTTCACGGAGTGATTGGATAAGTACACACATGTCACATCATGCCTGCCCCCTCCCTTCACCACTGTGCAAACGCACCCCCTGGCGGGTTTTAAGTTGGGGGATTAATTCTCCTTGAATCCTGAGGGTCCCTGGGGGTCAACTAGCCCACCAGGTACCTCCAGTAAGTGAGACAGAGCAGCGTTGCAGAGAGGTGGTCCGAAGCCACGCCCCTTTTTATACTTCTCTGCAACGTAGCTCTGTGGCGCTTACTGGAGGTACCTGGTGGGCTAGTTGGACCCAAGGGACCCTCAGGATTCAAGGAGACGTAAACCCCCAACTTACAACGCACCAGAGGGCCTGTTTGCACAGTGGTGAAGGGAGGGGGTGGGGCCTGATGTGACAAGTGAGCAAACGCACCCCGTGGTGCATTTTAAGTTGGTGGATTAAGTCCCCTTGAATTCTGTGCATCCCTGGGGCCCAACTAGCCCACCAGCTACCTCCAGTAAGCACCACAGAGCTGCGTTGCAGAAAGGTGGTCCGAGGCCATGCCCCTTTTTACACCTCTCTGCAACGCAACTCTGTTGAGCTTACTGAAGGTTCCTGGTGGGCTAGTTGGCCCCCAGGGACACTCAGGATACAAGGTGACTTAATCCCCCAACTTAAAATGCTCCACGGAGCGCATTTGCACACTTGTCACATCAGGCCCCGCCCCCTGCCTTCACCACTGTGCAAATGGACCACGTGGCTCGTTTTAAGTTGGGGGATTACGTCCCCTTAAATCCTGAAGGTCCCTGGATTCCAATTAGCCCACCAGGTACCTCCAGTAAGCGCCACAGAGCTGCGTTGCAGAGAGGTGTAAAAAGGAGCATGGCCTCAGACCACCTCTCTGCAACGCAGCCCTGTGGCGCTTACTGGAGTTACCTGGGGGGCTAGTTGGTCCACAGGGAGCCTCGGGATTGAAGGGCACTTAATTCCCCAACTTAAAAGGTGGCATGGGCGCGTTTGCACAGTGTGAAAGGAGGGGGCGGGGCCTGATGTGACATGTGTGCAAACACGTCCTGTGGCGTGATTCTTCTTTACTTAAAAGTTTCACGCTACTCCGGGACCACGTCAAATACTTTCTTAGATACAGGTCATAGTTCTACTTTCTCATCTCACTACAATATAGAAAACACTTTCAAGAAGAGCGTTTTTCCTTTTGGATGCCCTGAAGAAGCCCTTAACTGGTGAAACGCGTTGGCTGTATTGGCTGTCCAGCATCTTATCTGAAATAAAAGATTGAACATTCAAAGATTTCCTCCTGACTTTTGTGTATACATTGAGCATTTGTGCTTTTGACACCTTTGTGTTTGTTTATATTGCCTCTCAGAGCTTCTTGATCTCTGTTCATTATTTGTGGTTTTATGGTGGCAAACCATAATCGTAGGAGGACAATTGCAAACTGTTTTCTGTGTACCTGTAGTTACTCCTGACTACACGGGATTGTGCAATAATAAGTTCTCCTGGCCGTCATTGTTTGTTCTATTTTGCAAACACAATGTCTGTTCCTAGCTGGCGGGAGTTTGTAAAATGCTCCTGTCAACTGGGAGCAGACCTTTTGATCTGTTTCCATGCCATACTGATGCGGACAGTGATGACACTGACAGTCTTTACTTGTATCAAACCCCTGACAATCACTGAATCTACATTAAGAAATGAAATAGAAATTTGGAAACTTTCCAAACAGGTGCTACTTTGTGAATAGTTTTTACATGGAAAGGTTTGGGTGATCCGTCAAGAGGGGGCCAAGAAAAAAGGGGGGTCCCAAAACGTAAAATTCCCATGGATTTCCCATAGTCTTCTTTAAAAAGGGCTACAGCAAACACTGATGAGCCAAATTACACCGAATTTGGCATGAAGCTAGAACTTGGTACGCAGAATATGCGTTTATTGATTTGGTGTAAATCTGGTCAGTAGTTTTTGAGATACTAAGGTTAAAAAGAATATAGATATATATGGACGGTTGGGTTCGACTCTCGCAGGAGTCCCTCAAACCCAATTTGCAAAAGAAAGCATTTTCTGAGTGGGAGCAAATGCAGTGTTTGCTCCTAGTTGGCGGGAGTTTGGAAAGTGCTCCCGTCAACTGGGAGCAGACTTTTTGAACTGTTTTCCTGTCACAGTGATGCGGACAGTGATAATATGCACAGTCTTTACCTGTATCAAACCCCTGACACTCACTGAACCTACATTGAGAAATTAAATAGAAATAAGTGGAAAAGTGGGGACTGTTAACACTGTTTACTCTATGGAGAGAGATTACTCTGTCCCACACTGTTTTCAGACAGTGAAACTCTCATGAGAAATACACCACAGAGCATAAAAAGTATTTACTAAGAACTGTGTACACTCTATGCAAAATGTCTACAAAGAGCGACAAGTCACTTAAAATAACCAAGGTCTGAAGGTGCTAAAGATAATACTACCTGCAGCTATTATGATATGGTGAAAACTTTACATTTTATGAAGAAACACAAGCACTTGTACATAGGTTAGTACCTGGTGCACACAGTCTTCTATGTTAAGTAGAAATTGTCATGCTGAGAAGATTCTGTTGTATAATTCAAGACTGCCTACAATACTAAGGGCTTCATTAATGAAAAAGTAACACAGTGTAGTGCAGCAAGATGCCCTACGTAACAGGGAAAGGGCAGGAATGTGCTGTATTCAATGCAATACAGCACATCCCTGAAATTTCCCTTGCTCTTGTGCCCTTTTGGCAGCCTAGTGCCAACGCAGGTACGCTTGCACCATGGTGCAAGGGTGTCTGCGCTGCATGCAGGATTGGTTTTGTGCAGGAGGGGACACCTTCCTGCACAAAAATAATCCTGGGAGGCATATCTTTCTATGTGTGCTGCAGAATGCTGCACACATAGAAAGAGGAACACATGAAGAGAAATAGAGATATTTCTCCCCTTACGCCTCCATTGGGAACGTGTAAGATTTTGGAGCATCCCCAGGTTAACAAGTTCTTGTAAATCTGGGGATGTGTCAAAATCCATGGGAGTTGCATAGGAACACCCACACAATGACCATGGAATGCCCTCCAAGAACACAGTGATGCAAAGCAGTGATTTTCTCTGCGTTGCGTTCCTCCAGATTTTTTCAGCCACTCAAAGAGGCCTTGCGTGGCTTCAAAAATCTAACTTAGAGGCTTGCTCACATATGTAGTCCATAGAATCTTTGGCCTGCTGGAAACCTTTTCTGCAGTACCAAAAAACGTATATGGAACATAATGAACACAAGTTGTCAACTGTCACCTGCACACAGAGTTATTCTTCAATACAAAGATTTATAAGATGTTCAATATCTCTACACACCTATGGTGCATTAGGAGCATATGCGTTTTGGAAACACTTACACCGATTAGATGCAGTGCATAGCAGGGGTGCAAGTTATAATGAACTCTGCTAACTATAACTTGTGAATTTCTTTGTTTTTTTAAGTTAAAAACATTAATGTAGCAACATACATATTCACCTAACTATAACGTTACTTTAACTTTTGTGTTTTTCAATTAATTATATATATATATATATATATATATATATATATATCAAACATCACCAAGTTGCCTGCTGTAGAAGACGCCGCACCACAGGTAAGTATTTGCCAAAATCTGTTTATTGATGGAAGCAGCAGCGTGAATCACAACTTAGTCCACCAAATTCAAGAGTCCATTCCCGACGCGTTTCGTATATCACTTCCTCAGGGGCATAGGGCTTGAAGGCAACAGCAAAGCATTTTTGGCGGCATCTTTTTGAATTCCCAAACCCCGCCTCAGTGGGCGTGGCCCTCAAAGTGGCCTGCTGGTACTTGTAGTGCCCACCTTCTTCCTCTAGTGAGTTGCTTGCTGTTGGCAATCAGAATCAATGACATCACAGTGGATCGTGGCACCAGATTGTAGTTCACTGCCAATGCTTGTATTCTCCTCAAAAACGGCACCCGTGCCATTAGCAATTCCGCCGGTTGACGGGTTCGCAGGAATGCTGTGAACAGCATCGGGTCGTCTTCCGCGGCTCAGGCTAGCCGCTACACATCAAACATCACCAAGTTGCCTGCTGTAGAAGACGCCGCACCACAGGTAAGTATTTGCCAAAATCTGTTTATTGATGGAAGCAGCAGCGTGAATCACAACTTAGTCCACCAAATTCAAGAGTCCATTCCCGACGCGTTTCGTATATCACTTCCTCAGGGGCATAGGGCTTGAAGGCAACAGCAAAGCATTTTTGGCGGCATCTTTTTGAATTCCCAAACCCCGCCTCAGTGGGCGTGGCCCTCAAAGTGGCCTGCTGGTACTTGTAGTGCCCACCTTCTTCCTCTAGTGAGTTGCTTGCTGTTGGCAATCAGAATCAATGACATCACAGTGGATCGTGGCACCAGATTGTAGTTCACTGCCACTGCTTGTATTCTCCTCAAAAACGGCACCCGTGCCATTAGCAATTCCGCCGGTTGACGGGTTCGCAGGAATGCTGTGAACAGCATCGGGTCGTCTTCCGCGGCTCAGGCTAGCCGCTACACATCAAACATCACCAAGTTGCCTGCTGTAGAAGACGCCGCACCACAGGTAAGTATTTGCCAAAATCTGTTTATTGATGGAAGCAGCAGCGTGAATCACAACTTAGTCCACCAAATTCAAGAGTCCATTCCCGACGCGTTTCGTATATCACTTCCTCAGGGGCATAGGGCTTGAAGGCAACAGCAAAGCATTTTTGGCGGCATCTTTTTGAATTCCCAAACCCCGCCTCAGTGGGCGTGGCCCTCAAAGTGGCCTGCTGGTACTTGTAGTGCCCACCTTCTTCCTCTAGTGAGTTGCTTGCTGTTGGCAATCAGAATCAATGACATCACAGTGGATCGTGGCACCAGATTGTAGTTCACTGCCAATGCTTGTATTCTCCTCAAAAACGGCACCCGTGCCATTAGCAATTCCGCCGGTTGACGGGTTCGCAGGAATGCTGTGAACAGCATCGGGTCGTCTTCCGCGGCTCAGGCTAGCCGCTACACATCAAACATCACCAAGTTGCCTGCTGTAGAAGACGCCGCACCACAGGTAAGTATTTGCCAAAATCTGTTTATTGATGGAAGCAGCAGCGTGAATCACAACTTAGTCCACCAAATTCAAGAGTCCATTCCCGACGCGTTTCGTATATCACTTCCTCAGGGGCATAGGGCTTGAAGGCAACAGCAAAGCATTTTTGGCGGCATCTTTTTGAATTCCCAAACCCCGCCTCAGTGGGCGTGGCCCTCAAAGTGGCCTGCTGGTACTTGTAGTGCCCACCTTCTTCCTCTAGTGAGTTGCTTGCTGTTGGCAATCAGAATCAATGACATCACAGTGGATCGTGGCACCAGATTGTAGTTCACTGCCAATGCTTGTATTCTCCTCAAAAACGGCACCCGTGCCATTAGCAATTCCGCCGGTTGACGGGTTCGCAGGAATGCTGTGAACAGCATCGGGTCGTCTTCCGCGGCTCAGGCTAGCCGCTACACATCAAACATCACCAAGTTGCCTGCTGTAGAAGACGCCGCACCACAGGTAAGTATTTGCCAAAATCTGTTTATTGATGGAAGCAGCAGCGTGAATCACAACTTAGTCCACCAAATTCAAGAGTCCATTCCCGACGCGTTTCGTATATCACTTCCTCAGGGGCATAGGGCTTGAAGGCAACAGCAAAGCATTTTTGGCGGCATCTTTTTGAATTCCCAAACCCCGCCTCAGTGGGCGTGGCCCTCAAAGTGGCCTGCTGGTACTTGTAGTGCCCACCTTCTTCCTCTAGTGAGTTGCTTGCTGTTGGCAATCAGAATCAATGACATCACAGTGGATCGTGGCACCAGATTGTAGTTCACTGCCAATGCTTGTATTCTCCTCAAAAACGGCACCCGTGCCATTAGCAATTCCGCCGGTTGACGGGTTCGCAGGAATGCTGTGAACAGCATCGGGTCGTCTTCCGCGGCTCAGGCTAGCCGCTACACATCAAACATCACCAAGTTGCCTGCTGTAGAAGACGCCGCACCACAGGTAAGTATTTGCCAAAATCTGTTTATTGATGGAAGCAGCAGCGTGAATCACAACTTAGTCCACCAAATTCAAGAGTCCATTCCCGACGCGTTTCGTATATCACTTCCTCAGGGGCATAGGGCTTGAAGGCAACAGCAAAGCATTTTTGGCGGCATCTTTTTGAATTCCCAAACCCCGCCTCAGTGGGCGTGGCCCTCAAAGTGGCCTGCTGGTACTTGTAGTGCCCACCTTCTTCCTCTAGTGAGTTGCTTGCTGTTGGCAATCAGAATCAATGACATCACAGTGGATCGTGGCACCAGATTGTAGTTCACTGCCAATGCTTGTATTCTCCTCAAAAACGGCACCCGTGCCATTAGCAATTCCGCCGGTTGACGGGTTCGCAGGAATGCTGTGAACAGCATCGGGTCGTCTTCCGCGGCTCAGGCTAGCCGCTACACATCAAACATCACCAAGTTGCCTGCTGTAGAAGACGCCGCACCACAGGTAAGTATTTGCCAAAATCTGTTTATTGATGGAAGCAGCAGCGTGAATCACAACTTAGTCCACCAAATTCAAGAGTCCATTCCCGACGCGTTTCGTATATCACTTCCTCAGGGGCATAGGGCTTGAAGGCAACAGCAAAGCATTTTTGGCGGCATCTTTTTGAATTCCCAAACCCCGCCTCAGTGGGCGTGGCCCTCAAAGTGGCCTGCTGGTACTTGTAGTGCCCACCTTCTTCCTCTAGTGAGTTGCTTGCTGTTGGCAATCAGAATCAATGACATCACAGTGGATCGTGGCACCAGATTGTAGTTCACTGCCAATGCTTGTATTCTCCTCAAAAACGGCACCCGTGCCATTAGCAATTCCGCCGGTTGACGGGTTCGCAGGAATGCTGTGAACAGCATCGGGTCGTCTTCCGCGGCTCAGGCTAGCCGCTACACATCAAACATCACCAAGTTGCCTGCTGTAGAAGACGCCGCACCACAGGTAAGTATTTGCCAAAATCTGTTTATTGATGGAAGCAGCAGCGTGAATCACAACTTAGTCCACCAAATTCAAGAGTCCATTCCCGACGCGTTTCGTATATCACTTCCTCAGGGGCTTCCATCAATAAACAGATTTTGGCAAATACTTACCTGTGGTGCGGCGTCTTCTACAGCAGGCAACTTGGTGATGTTTGATGTGTAGCGGCTAGCCTGAGCCGCGGAAGACGACCCGATGCTGTTCACAGCATTCCTGCGAACCCGTCAACCGGCGGGATTGCTAATGGCACGGATGCCGTTTTTGAGGAGAATACAAGCATTGGCAGTGAACTACAATCTGGTGCCACGATCCACTGTGATGTCATTGATTCTGATTGCCAACAGCAAGCAACTCACTAGAGGAAGAAGGTGGGCACTACAAGTACCAGCAGGCCACTTTGAGGGCCACGCCCACTGAGGCGGGGTTTGGGAATTCAAAAAGATGCCGCCAAAAATGCTTTGCTGTTGCCTTCAAGCCCTATGCCCCTGAGGAAGTGATATACAAAACGCGTCGGGAATGGACTCTTGAATTTGGTGGACTAAGTTGTGATTCACGCTGCTGCTTCCATCAATAAACAGATTTTGGCAAATACTTACCTGTGGTGCGGCGTCTTCTACAGCAGGCAACTTGGTGATGTTTGATGTGTAGCGGCTAGCCTGAGCCGCGGAAGACGACCCGATGCTGTTCACAGCATTCCTGCGAACCCGTCAACCGGCGGAATTGCTAATGGCACGGGTGCCGTTTTTGAGGAGAATACAAGCATTGGCAGTGAACTACAATCTGGTGCCACGATCCACTGTGATGTCATTGATTCTGATTGCCAACAGCAAGCAACTCACTAGAGGAAGAAGGTGGGCACTACAAGTACCAGCAGGCCACTTTGAGGGCCACGCCCACTGAGGCGGGGTTTGGGAATTCAAAAAGATGCCGCCAAAAATGCTTTGCTGTTGCCTTCAAGCCCTATGCCCCTGAGGAAGTGATATACGAAACGCGTCGGGAATGGACTCTTGAATTTGGTGGACTAAGTTGTGATTCACGCTGCTGCTTCCATCAATAAACAGATTTTGGCAAATACTTACCTGTGGTGCGGCGTCTTCTACAGCAGGCAACTTGGTGATGTTTGATATATATATATATATATATATATATATTCTCTGAAAAAAACATAGGTTTTACAGACGTTATAGTTAGGAATTAGCATTTAAAAAACCTTAGAAATTCACTAAAAAAAAACATAGGTTTCAGGGACGTTATAGTTAGTTGAACATTTGACTCATATAAAACCAGAAAAATTCGCCTGTTATAGTTAGTTGAGCGAACTATAATTCGCGTGCCCGCAATGCACTGCTGATGATGTCACATATTACATCACTCATGGCATGGCCAGTGACATCACTGATGACATCTCAAATAACATCACGGATGACATCACACATGACATCATCCAGTGATTGTGTGTTTCTATAAAATGTAAATATGTTTTATATATATATGCCAAGGTGTATTGAAGAATGAATGCATTTACAAGTGCCTAAAGGAATTATTTTGTATGTGTGTGACTGACTGTATAAATGAGTGATTGAACGTGTCTTACTAAATGCATGGGTTAGTGACTAAACTGTGTAAAAGTCTGTATTAGTCTCTCCATTGGTGTGTAAGCAATTGCATGGGTTGCTGAATACCTACATGAGTGTCTATATAGGTTATTGATTTGTTGTCTGAGTATCTGTATGGGTCCCTGAGTGTCTGTGTGGGTGGGTGGGTATATGAGTCTGTGCATAGATGTCTGAGTGGGTGATTCAGTAGTTGTATGGATTAAAAAGTGCATCTGGAAAGGGCTGTATGGGTGAGTTAGTGTGTCTATGAGTGTGTTGGTGAGTGGATAAATGTCTCAGTGGTATATCTGTGACTAACTACATATGTTTTAAGCCACTATATGTGAGTGTTGGTGTGTATAAATGAGTATACGTAAGACTAAGGTTTTTCAACAGTGGGTGTATAAATAGGTGTCTGCTTCTATCAGTGATTGTATAAGACAGTAAATATGTGTTAGTATCTGTATAAATAAGTGATGTGGTATGTCTAAAAATAACGAAGTTGGTGTGTATAACTGCATACATGATTAAATGGGTATGTGATTCATTCTTTGCATTACTGACTAGGCGTGTGAGTGACTCTATGGATGAGTGGCAGCGTGTGACTGCATGTATAGATGTATGAGCGCATATTATAGTCCTCTATTGATAAGTAGCTACATGTATGCGTGACTGGATGTCTGTGTAGACCTAGGAAATAGTGAATGCTATGTAGTATATCGTTACAACAAACAATTGATGGACGGAATGCTGACAATGCAGACATTCTCCCCCAGTCAAGAGATCTGGGTTAAATCCATCGTTCTTTTGCCCACTACACCACCCCAGTTTAGACATGGCCATATGCAAATCAGTCTTGACCCTGTGCCTCATGGGAACAGTCCAGCCCGAACTGCCAAGCCATGTCTTCCCTGGACCGGAATCAAGCATCCTAGGACCGGTTTCTGGCTATCAGCCGTCATCAGCCAGGATAGCTTGACTCCAGTGGCGTAGTGGGCACGGGTCCCACGTCTGGGAATACCCATCCCACTTAGGGCAAAAAGCGTTACAACAAACAAATGATGGATGGAATGCTGACAATGCAAACATTCTCCCCCAGTCAAGAGATCTGGGTTAAATACATCGTTCTTTTGCCCACTACGCCACCCCAGTTTAGACATGGCCATATGCAAATCAGTCTTGACCCTGTGCCTCATGGGAACAGTCCAGCCCGAACTGCCAAGCCATGTCTTCCCTGGACCGGAATCAAGCATCCTAGGACCGGTTTCTGGCTATCAGCCGTCATCAGCCAGGATAGCTTGACTCCAGTGGCGTAGTGAGCACGGGTCCCACGTCTGGGAATACCCATCCCACTTAGGGCGAAAAGCGTTACAACAAACACATGATGGACGGAATGCTGACAATGCAAACATTCTCCCCCAGTCAAGAGATCTGGGTTAAATACATCGTTCTTTTGCCCACTACACCACCCCAGTTTAGACATGGCCATATGCAAATCAGTCTTGACCCTGTGCCTCATGGGAACAGTCCAGTCCGAACTGCCAAGCCATGTCTTCCCTGGACCGGAATCAAGCATCCTAGGACCGGTTTCTGGCTATCAGCCGTCATCAGCCAGGATAGCTTGACTCCAGTGGCGTAGTGAGCACAGGGCCCACGTCTGGGAATACCCATCCCACTTAGGGCGAAAAGCGTTACAACAAACAATTGATGGACGGAATGCTGACAATGCAGACATTCCCCCCCAGTCAAGAGATCTGGGTTAAATCCATCGTTCTTTTGCCCACTACACCACCCCAGTTTAGACATGGCCATATGCAAATCAGTCTTGACCCTGTGCCTCATGGGAACAGTCCAGCCCGAACTGCCAAGCCATGTCTTCCCTGGACCGCAATCAAGCATCCTAGGACCGGTTTCTGGCTATCAGCCGTCATCAGCCAGGATAGCTTGACTCCAGTGGCGTAGTGAGCACGGGTCCCACGTCTGGGAATACCCATCCCACTTAGGGCGAAAAGCGTTACAACAAACAATTGATGGACGGAATGCTGACAATGCAGACATTCTCCCCCAGTCAAGAGATCTGGGTTAAATCCATCGTTCTTTAGCCCACTACACCACCCCAGTTTAGACATGGCCATATGCAAATCAGTCTTGACCCTGTGCCTCATGGGAACAGTCCAGCCCGAACTGCAAAGCCATGTCTTCCCTGGACCGGAATCAAGCATCCTAGGACCGGTTTCTGGCTATCAGCCGTCATCAGCCAGGATAGCTTGACTCCAGTGGCGTAGTGAGCACGGGTCCCACGTCTGGGAATACCCATCCCACTTAGGGCGAAAAGCGTTACAACAAACAATTGATGGACGGACCCGTGCTCACTACGCCACTGGAGTCAAGCTATCCTGGCTGATGACGGCTGATAGCCAGAAACCGGTCCTAGGATGCTTGATTCCGGTCCAGGGAAGACATGGCTTGGCAGTTCGGGCTGGACTGTTCCCATGAGGCACAGGGTCAAGACTGATTTGCATATGGCCATGTCTAAACTGGGGTGGCGTAGTGGGCAAAAGAACGATGGATTTAACCCAGATCTCTTGACTGGGGGAGAATGTTTGCATTGTCAGCATTCCGTCCATCATGTGTTTGTTGTAACGCTTTTCGCCCTAAGTGGGATGGGTATTCCCAGACGTGGGACCCGTGCTCACTACGCCACTGGAGTCAAGCTATCCTGGCTGATGACGGCTGATAGCCAGAAACCGGTCCTAGGATGCTTGATTCCGGTCCAGGGAAGACATGGCTTGGCAGTTCGGGCTGGACTGTTCCCATGAGGCACAGGGTCAAGACTGATTTGCATATGGCCATGTCTAAACTGGGGTGGCGTAGTGGGCAAAAGAACGATGTATTTAACCCAGATCTCTTGACTGGGGGATAATGTTTGCCTTGTCAGCATTCCGTCCATCATTTGTTTGTTGTAACGCTTTTCGCCCTAAGTGGGATGGGTATTCCCAGACGTGGGACCCGTGCTCACTACGCCACTGGAGTCAAGCTATCCTGGCTGATGACGGCTGATAGCCAGAAACCGGTCCTAGGATGCTTGATTCCGGTCCAGGGAAGACATGGCTTGGCAGTTCGGGCTGGACTGTTCCCATGAGGCACAGGGTCAAGACTGATTTGCATATGGCCATGTCTAAACTGGGGTGGCGTAGTGGGCAAAAGAACGATGGATTTAACCCAGATCTCTTGACTGGGGGAGAATGTTTGCATTGTCAGCATTCCGTCCATCATTTGTTTGTTGTAACGCTTTTCGCCCTAAGTGGGATGGGTATTCCCAGACGTGGGACCCGTGCTCACTACGCCACTGGAGTCAAGCTATCCTGGCTGATGACGGCTGATAGCCAGAAACCGGTCCTACGATGCTTGATTCCGGTCCAGGGAAGACATGGCTTGGCAGTTCGGGCTGGACTGTTCCCATGAGGCACAGGGTCAAGACTGATTTGCATATGGCCATGTCTAAACTGGGGTGGCGTAGTGGGCAAAAGAACGATGGATTTAACCCAGATCTCTTGACTGGGGGAGAATGTTTGCATTGTCAGCATTCCGTCCATCATTTGTTTGTTGTAACGCTTTTCGCCCTAAGTGGGATGGGTATTCCCAGACGTGGGACCCGTGCTCACTACGCCACTGGAGTCAAGCTATCCTGGCTGATGACGGCTGATAGCCAGAAACCGGTCCTAGGATGCTTGATTCCGGTCCAGGGAAGACATGGCTTGGCAGTTCGGGCTGGACTGTTCCCATGAGGCACAGGGTCAAGACTGATTTGCATATGGCCATGTCTAAACTGGGGTGGCGTAGTGGGCAAAAGAACGATGGATTTAACCCAGATCTCTTGACTGGGGGAGAATGTTTGCATTGTCAGCATTCCGTCCATCATTTGTTTGTTGTAACGCTTTTCGCCCTAAGTGGGATGGGTATTCCCAGACGTGGGACCCGTGCTCACTACGCCACTGGAGTCAAGCTATCCTGGCTGATGACGACTGATAGCCAGAAACCGGTCCTAGGATGCTTGATTCCAGTCCAGGGAAGACATGGCTTGGCAGTTCGGGCTGGACTGTTCCCATGAGGCACAGGGTCAAGACTGATTTGCATATGGCCATGTCTAAACTGGGGTGGCGTGGTTGGCAAAAGAACGATGGATTTAACCCAGATCTCTTGACTGGGGGAGAATGTTTGCATTGTCAGCATTCCGTCCATCATTTGTTTGTTGTAATGCTATGTAGTATATGGCATTCTTCTGTGTATGGTTTCAAAAATAGTAGTGTGCATTTTAGAATGAGTGTATCAAAGTTTATATTAGAGCATCAGTATGTGCATCAGATTGTCACGTGGATGATGTCATGAGTGATGTCATGAGTGATGTCATTTGAGATGTCATCAGTGATGTCACTTACCATGTCATGAGTGATGTAATATGTGACATCATCAGCAGTGCATTGCAGGCGCGTGAGTTATAGTTAGCTCAACTAACTATAACAGGTGAATTTCTCTGGTTTTATATGAGTCAAATGTTCAACTAACTATAACGTCCCTGAAACCTATGGTTTTTTAGTGAATTTCTAAGGTTTTTTAAATGCTAATTCCTAACTATAACGTCTGTAAAACCTATGTTTTTTTCAGTGAATTTCAAAGGTTTTTAAATGTTAATTTCATATTTTAATGTTTATAAAACCTATATTTTTTCTATTATATTTTTAAATATTTTGGAACTCTATTATACTTCCTTTTTTTAGCTTTAAAAATCATGTAATGTTTTATATCTTCCCAAAAAATATGTATATATATTTTTTGGGGGGAGAAAACTGCACTCCCATACCGGTAGCGTACCAAGCTCTATCACCACACGAATCCTATCCGCCATATTACTAAACTCGTAAATGATGCGCATTTCGTATCCGACGAGTTCGTGGCACCGTGTCCCGCGTAACATCATATACGCATGAAGTCACTCCAGGTACTACTTTGGTATCCGACGGGTACGCAGTACCAAGCCACGCGTTACATCATGTACGTATGGGGCCGCACCTGCTGCGCGTTGCGTATTCGACGAGCAGTATATAAGAGCACGCGAAAATCTAAATTATTTTAAACATTTATATATTTCTAACTGTAATAAACTTATATTATGATAAATATATTTTGTCAAAATCGCGTCGGTGCGGCCTCTTTGCGCGCTCGGTGCGTGATTGCCATGTGACCTTAAAAAAAGCATTTGATTGGTTCATAATATTTCCCATTGTAACAGTTGTACAACCCCACACATTTTACTCATTCTCTCTACAGCGTTTGATGAGAGGCACCTCTTCTGCTTAGAAAGCTTTTTTGAAAAGTGTTTTCCTGTATACACATATCTTATACTACACACAACATGCAACGATCATCTTGATCAATATTCATGCTCTGTACATTAGCCTTCCACGTGTGATTGCCATGCATCTCAAACGTTCCATCAAAAAACAAATATGTGTTACACGATGCCCCTAGTGCAGGGGTCGCCAACCGGTTGATCGTGAGCTACCGGTAGCTCGCAGGTGCCCTGACAGTAGCTCGCGGCCTGACTTTCACTTTAGTAGCCTATCATTGTCGTTTTGTTTGTTTTTCAGGCCTTTTTAAGTTGCTCGTCTCCCGCGGTAGGAAGCAGCTGTTATTTGAGCCTATCTGGGGCGGGGTGAAGTGGTTGACATCGGCCAGCGCATGGGCAGTGTTTGCTGCCCTCGGAGAACCACTATGCGCGCCTTTTGCTGCATGTCTCCATTCTAGGATCATGTGCATTTTTGCGGCCGGAGCAGCAGCCTTGAAGGCATAATATGGATATCAGTGCTGAAATACAGGAGATGCAGTGTCAGCCACCTTAAGAAGAACCAGACAGAAAGCAGGTATGTGGGCAAGAGGAGCTTTATTTTTTTTTAAATAGATGCCTGTGCATGCCGTTATTCGAGGCTTCTAAAATAAAACATGAGCAGTACTTCAAACAAGTACATTTTTTGGACCGAATTCCTTCCGAATGGCTTTGGCTGTTGAAATTATGTAGCTTTTGTTGAGCTTCAGAAAGTGTCTTATAGTACATGTGAAGGGCCTTAATTCCCTCCCTCGTGTGGTTACTATGGCGCCCTCTGTGTCTCTACTGGCCATTATACAAGTGGGTGACTGTTCTCTTTTTAGCAGCAAGACTAAAAGGCATCCCATTCTATCCCTCTCTCAGTGCAGAGCCTGACGAAAACAGCGTAACAGTAACAGTTCTCTTTGCATTGTTTTTCCTAAAATTTCTGCCTGAAGAGCCTCAAGTTTAATTTCAGCTTGAGCAGCTTTACCAGAGGCGTTCTGCTGGCGGGTCAGCTCTATGTCTCTGTCTCGGAGTTCTGTGTTCCATTTCCTGGTCATTGGGGCTCTGAGTGCGCAGTACCTCTCATAACTACTTTTAATTTAAGGCATTTCATTCTATGTCTCGGTTACTAGCAGTATCAGCATTCAGGGTGTAGTACTCTGTGCTGGCCTCGTTGCGGGCTTGGCAAAGCTCTGGGTCACATATCGCTGATACAGGGAGCCGCCAAGTGAGGATCATCACCTTATATTTAGCAATGACATAATCCAGTCCAGTTCCACTGGTGAGTGCTCGTGTCATGCCCTACCCATGTGGGTCACAGACGATGCATATTGAGCCTCATTTCTGTCCAATCTGATATAGTCTAGCCTTGAATATGTGGGACAGGGGCATCCATACTGTGTGTATTCCTTCATGTGGGGATTTTGTTCCCTACAGAAATCCAAAAGGTTCCGATTCAACATCACTCGGTAAAGTAAGGTGGCCATTTTGTACTTGTATGTAGTGAGGGGCACAATTGTGCATCTCATCAAGTACACAGTTAAGATCTCCCATCCATATCTGTGGGCTGTCCATGTGTGTTGTGAGATCTAATGTACGAGGGGAGAATGTGTTGTCTGTGTTTGGTGCATAAACACCCACCAGGGTGAGCTCCCTGCCAATTAACTGACCTTGCAGAATGAGGTAATGGCCCGACTCACCTTTCAGTGCTGCGGTTGGTATGGTGTGCCTGGCGTCACCCATATACCTACTCCCTTTGAATGTGTGCTGTAACCTGTGTGATAAAAATGCCCCCTCCTTTTACGTACTAGCTTTGTGGCTTCTGGTGCCAGTAAATGAGTCGCCTGCAGACAGACCAATGTGTGCCATGTCTTCGCAGATATGCTCCCACTCTTGCCCGTTTTGAATAGCTAACAGTAACACGCTATCAGACATTCCATGTGACTATCACTAACTTATGTCCATGTGTTTGTGCCAGCCCATATCCCGCGTGCAACCCGTTTCATCCACTGAGCTTTTTTGCCCTGCATCTGTCTATCCATGTCCTATATGTCAAATGTCCTCATGCAGGTGCATCTAGTGATTCCCAGGCCTCTAGATCTGAGATATGAGTGCCTCCCCTTCCTTCTTTTCTGCTGCTCGTAGATCATGGTGCGCAGGTTCTCCGCTACTGAATGTTTGGGTCGCACATGGGTGGGGGTGCATGTGCACTGTGGGGGTGCACATTATAACTGTTCCAGGAAGGCTGGGGTGTGGCCTCTGCTGACAGGGAGTTTGGGCACTCATCCCTGTTGCCTTGGAAAGGGCTGGCACTGCGTCTCTGCCGGTGGAGGGAGGACTGCATTGGCGATGGACAGTTGAATCTGACATGCTGGTCACAGCGGAGGTACACTAACACCAACTGTCTGCCTGAAACGCCCATGACCCCTCCCCCAACCAAGGGGCTATCAATTGCCCGCAAGGAAAT
Source organism: Triturus cristatus (assembly GCF_964204655.1). Lineage (NCBI taxonomy): Eukaryota > Metazoa > Chordata > Amphibia > Caudata > Salamandridae > Triturus > Triturus cristatus. Next base: position 223,277,759 of record NC_140582.1, read on the forward strand.
GCTGCCCCACCCCCTCATTACTAGACAACCATGAAATCGAAGGTCCTTGCAGGCACTGAGCTGCTACCACGGTGGAGGCCAATGTTGAAATTAAAAGTGCTTGCCTGCCGTGAACTGCTTTCACTGACTACAGCACGCTTTAAATTTGCCTTCGTGTTGTAGTCAATAAAAGCAGCTCAGTGCATGCAAGGCCCTTTGATTTTAACATCGGCTGCCACATGTGGTTTATTTTATCTTCTTTCAATTTTAAAGCTCAGTGTCAGCCAATGTTGAAATCAAAGCGCTTTACATGCACTGATCCGATCCTCCAAAAACAGGCTCTTCACCTCTCTGTCCAGTCCTGTCACTCCCAGCCTCTCGTCTCCCACACTCTTCTTTTGTGTCAAGGCAGCTCTGCTTGTGGGACACAGAGCTGTGTTTTGGTGCACCACAGCTATGCAAAACAATTTGATTTGTTGAGTACTTTGATACTACTGTGCGTTTAATACAGGCAGCTTCTGTTTACAATTTTAGTGGCCGAGTCTGAGATGATGCAATTTTTTCTTGCGTGGGATTTTTTTGGAGCAAGGCTCATTAGTCCTTACCTGATTTTACCCATGCACTATGATCCCATTGATGTTCTGTCTTTATATGGCTTGGTTTTTGAGGTGTTACTTAGAAGAAAGTTCAATGAGGGACTCGATTGCCCTGATTTAGAAACTCATGGCCTATGTAGGAGGAAAGCAGGCTGGTAAGTGCAATAGATATCTGGAGTGTGGGTGCATGCACGAGGTGTGATCATAATTAACATTTGTTTTAAGGAACAAATTCATGCTCACTTGTGACATTTTCAAAATTTCATGATGTGTAAGTTTGAATAAATTTGATCTGTATATTAGAGTAGTTAATCATGGAACTTTCTGTTTATTGAGGTGTGTGCTCAGGGACATTGCCATACGTTTAATGCTATTATATTATATTATTACTAGAAGTAGAAGAGGACTGTGCAGCGAGTGCAAAGCTTAGCAGACAGTCTGTTGCTGAACACTGCAGAACTATATATTTTCTGAGAATTGACTTTGCAGCGTTAAATCATGTGTTATAGAGCTGAGTGAAGTGCTTTATAATGAAAGTAAGGTTGTCACCTTTCCAAATATCGGCCATTCGGTGTTTGAATAGTCTGCAAAGATCTGGACATGAAAGAAAATCATATGTATTAATTACTAACATAACTTTTCTCCCTTTGTTTTACTTTTTTTGATAATGAAGAAAGGGGAAGCCTTCTGTTGCAGCATTTTTATAGCGCTTACTAATGTGTGGCACTGAAGCACTTACCCGCATGGTTAGCAAGCTATGGCATGTGTAGGGTGGGTGGTTCAAAGTGTTTTCTTTGGTTTGTGATCCTATGTGGGAAGTTTTTCCTGGTCTCGCCTGATTAACACCAAGATGCAGGTATCGTTATCATGTTATGGGACACAGTGCGTAGCAGTGTGGTGAATGAGGTGTGAAATAGATATACAGTTTATTAAGTTATGATTTTCAGTCTGCTGACAGCTTTGAACAGCTCCTTAGGTCTATGTATCTTGTTCAAACCACAGTATGGGCATAAAGAAATTAGGCTTAAAGACAATGAATGAGGGTGTGGGAGGTGTCTCCGAAAAATCCGCGAGTTGCTTGGCATTTAGTAGCTCACGACGATTTTCACTGATTAGAAGTAGCTCTCACTACAGTAAAGGTTGGAGACCCCTGCCCTAGTGTGTGTGTCTGCACATTATTGTGCTGCCTTTCGGCCTGGGTATTGCTGGCTCTAAGGAGCATCATCAGCCACGGGCAGACTGCACATCCTAGATCATGTGCCATCTCATTAACGATAGTTTCCGCCCTCCCGACACATGCAACACTAATCTAAATTGCACACTCTGCGAGGTCAAAACTACAAAAGAAACACACATAAGTACACTTCCTGGCCAGGCAGGAACAGAACAACGCCCAAGTCCCCCGAATAATTATTCACACCTCTACGCTGGCCTGGCGTACGAAAGCCCAGCCCACTTTGCATACGTATAAATAGGATAACCACGACGCCACACGTCCCTCTTCTTCCACACTACCGCAAATGATATGCTGCATCCACCTCGCATATCACAATACGCAATAAAAAAAAGAAATGGATCCATGAGGTGTACTCCATCCTGGCAATCAACACGGGCTCTAAATTGTGAGCCCTACTGCCCGTCATCTACGAAAGGGATCCATAAGGTGTACATTCTCCTGCAATCAACACTCCATCTGAATTGTGAGCACTGCTGCCCGTAGTGTTTGCTCACACAACAATGACAGCAGGTAAGCAGAGGGGCCTGGGTGCACAGGGCCTCCAATTGAGCGTGCTGCGGCGAGAGGGGTGGGGTGCTTCAGCCTAGCTGCGCAGGTCCGAACAAACGATATTGCCATGTGTTATGATGTGATCTTTGACCTCATTCAGTCACATCTCTGTCTCATTTTAAAGACCTGCTATACCATAAGGTAGGCCTGAACATACGGGCAGCGCTGCCCTACTGACACCTGTTGAGGGCTATTCTGCGGGAGAGGTGGGGTGCATCACCCTGAGTGCGCACGTGCGAAAAAGCGTTCTCGCCGTGCGTAATGATGTGATCTCTGACCTCATTCAGTTACATCGGTCTAATTTTAAGGACCTTCTGGACCGTACTGTAGGCCTGAGCCAGCGGGCAGCGCTGCCCTACAGACACGTGGCGTGGGCTTTTAGGAAAATGTAGTGAGCTCCTTACTAAATGTACATGCACACGGGCTCCCGCCACTGCATTACAGGCGCACATTATGCTTTTAGCATGCGCTCTGTTCCTTTGTATGTGAACGTTGGCATAACATATTATTATTTAACCTTGTGTATTCTCGTGCACTCCAACTCCTCTTTGAACCAAGATTACCATTAACAGTTGGTAGATCGTACTTCAAAAATGAAGGATGCACTCAACTCCTATTTTTGATCAAGCTTGAAATAAACCTTCATTTACCTCCAGACGTTTCCACCATTATATTATTTCTCCCTCTTCAGAAACTGAGTTAGTTGCACGAAAAAGCACGCAGCAGGTGCTCAACCGGTGCTGATGCCCTGGCATTCTGACACCTTCCATCGTGGTATCAAGACACCGCCCCCGACCGGAGACCTGGTCTATCGTACAAACATAACCTGGACTAGGAGCTTGCACCAACACGTCGTGGGACACATCAGTGGTGGCAGGTGAGCAGTGAAGCCTCGGTGTGCAAGACCTACAATTGAGCACAGTGCGGGGGAAGGGGTTGGGGTGCAGCACCCTGGGTGCACAGGTGCATGCAAGCGATTTTCCCGTAGCTAATAATGTAGGACTATATTATCAAACAACGGCGATAACATTATCACCACTTTAGCGACAGGAAACCGCAGTTAAAGCAATGATAAGGGGTTGATAAAATGCCCTTGTAAATTCCCATAGAAGCCCAGGTTCACACCAGAACCTGGGCTTCTAAGGGAATTCACAGGGCCATATTATCAACCCCTTATCGCCGATTTAGCGGCAGTTTCCTGCCGCTAAAGCGGCGATAATGTTATCGCCCTTCCTTCATAATATGGCCCATAATCTCTGTCCATTTTTACCATCCGCATCCCCTCTATTACAGCGATACGAGGCTTTCCTCCTCTCGCTTCAAGTAGTCGAACAAGTATTTGCTATCACAGGGTGGAAGCCATGCACCACCCTCTAATAGCAAACACAAATGTCCAGCGAATGCACACCCCGGGACACTGTATGAGCTGCGCCTGAGAGGTCGCCCTCTATACTATCATGATGCCTTTGTTAGTATAAATGCATACTAACACTACTTACACACATGTAGCACAGCGACCAGAATGTAGTGAAGAAGCAGAGGAAGCGCAAAATCTAAAAATATAAATCCTACTAGAAGTCGGATGACATAGTTCAATGAGCCGACGACCCTGGCATGAGTAGAAACAGCTACACAAACAAAACGGGTCTTCAGCACAACACAAGCAATTTTGAAATATTGCTGAGTGGTGCCATTTTTTTTGCCTTCTCCCACTCGTCGCCAAATTTATGTAGTGAAGAGGCAGACAGCAGTGAATCCAATAAGTGGATTTATTACAAGAAAACAAGACACATGAAACAACCACCAACAGGAGCAGACAGCAAAGCAACCGTCTAATCCAGCACCGTGTACAAACTCCGCAAGGTTCCCCTCATGACAGCCCTACAATCTAACATTACATACTGAGGGCCATATTATGAAGGAATGGCGTTAAAATTATTGCCACTTTACCGTCAGGAAACTGCTGCTAAAACGTAGAGAATTCCAATAGAAGCCCATGTTTTCGTGTTAACATGGGCTTCTATTGGAATTCTCTACGGCATATTATCAAGCCCATTATCGCCATTTTAGCGGCAGTTTCCTGCCGCTAAAGCGGCGATCATTTTAACGCCGTTCCTTGATAATATGCCCCTTAGATTCTAGTAGAATTACATACTAACATTCTACTATGATTTAAAATGGAATACTACACAGAGCACATTACTTTACAGCAATGAGCTCATAGTTTCATTCACGAGTCTTGACACCGGTAGGAGTAAGACTTTCGCTTCCCACTCCCTATATTGTATAAATGTAAACTAACACTTCTTCCACAAGTATGCTACAACGCCCAGAGCACATCACTTTACAGCAATGAGCTCACAATTTAGGCTCACGGTTTAATCCCCGAGTCTTCACACCAGTAGGAATGAGTAGTTTGCTTCCCACTCCCTATATACTATTAACACATACTAACACTACTTACACACTTATACTACAGCGGCTAGTATCATACACCGCCCAGAGCCCATCACTTTACAGCAATCAGCTCGGTTTCATCCCCAGGTCTTCACACCGGTAGGAGTAACTACTTCGCTTCCCGCTTCCGATATACTATCAACACACAGTAGCGGGCAGTAGTTTGCTTCCCACTCCCTGTATGGTATAAACACCTACTAACACTACTTGCACACGTATGCTACAAACACCAGACCACATCACTTTAAAGCAATGACCTCACGGTTTAGACTCTCGGTTTCATACCCGAGTGTAGCACCATATCATATCACCACCATGCCACTCTGAGCAACACCGCACTTTCAGACCGTTAACAGTGATAACTACCTACTGGCGACTGCCAGTAGGTAATCAAGAACAAATTACAATAGTTCCTTGATTTTTTTAGCTTTCCAAAATTCTCTCTATTACTGTCTTTCTACTTTTCCATTTAAATAGTTTTTTTAAATATTCAAGTACACATCGAAGTCAGAAATGCAACATATTCTATCAACACACTTTCTAGAACATTCTACACCACATGGAGGTTAAAAGTTCATCAATTTTTTTAAACCTAAAGATATTTTTTGCAACATTTTCTCGAACATTTAATAGCACGTGCAGGTTAAAAGTACACAATTGTTTTAAATTCGAACAGTGCCTTCCAAATGCAAGTAGCAGGTGTGCAAATTTTATCCTATAATATGTACTATAATATGTACGTGCAAACTGCTTTTTCTTAACCAATCACAAACATACTTTTCCACAAAACGAATGTGCACCCTACTTTTAAAAAACAATGCTTTTCATCTCCCAATCAGGTACCGTTTTGTATGTGAAAAGAAACTAGTTCCCCATCTTTAAACATATCTCTTATTCTATGAAGGAACTGCATGAGCTACAGACATCTTTCCATACCTTCCAGCCATACCTTCAAAATGCTAGTGTGGATCGTAGGACATAGCTATGTTTTCTGGTGCAAGAGGTATGCAGAACAGAGACGTATTGACTTAGACCTAGGTTTACAAAATGTGGACATTAAATGGTTTGGACAGAGAGGATTGAAGTGGCACCAATTGTTGCCTTTGGTTAAAACCTGTTTGTATCTCCAACACCCTGACCTCATGATTGTGCACTGTGGTGGAAACGACCTAGGCATATTGACTGGGGTAGATTTGGAAATGCTTATGAAAGACACCTTTGGACAATTAATGTTACTTTTGACTCAAATTTTCTTTGTATATTCCAATATATGCCAAAGACAGAAGTGGAATTGGTCCAAACAATTTTGTCCTCAGATTGAAAAATCTCGGAAAAAAGTCAACATAACTGTCTCTGCATACCTCAGAGACCACAAAATGGGGTCCATATACAACAACAACATACGTTTTGATATGGCGGATATATACAGAAGTGATGGAGTACACTTCACAGATCAGGGAAATCGAGATTTCCTGAATAACTTGAAGCTGTGCATCCGCACTTATATGTAGCTCCAACTAATGAACACAAGGGCTCTTTTTAGAGCCACCCTATAACTTACAACTTAGGCCCCCTATTTTAGGGCCATATAACGCCAACTCCCGCACCCTCGCCAAAATGTATTCTCCACACAGCTGTGGCGCAGTGGCCAGACCATCTCACTTTGCAGCACAGACCTCTCACTTTGATCCCCAGCTCTACTCACCCATAGGGGTGAGTAGTTTGCGCTCTACAAATACCATATTGATTTACCTTCGCACTCCCTATACAACACCACCTAAGCACCATACACAAGCTACAATGTTCTAAACAAAAGTTCATCCAAGTACCTATAACCACATGCTGACACTACTTTTACAGCGGCCAGAGCACATTACTTCACAGCATATGACACACAATTTGGGCTCACGATTTAATCCCCGACTCCGGCAGCAGCGCAGATTAGCAACATGAGACTCTAGACAATACCTCACATATATTCCGTACCCCAAGACTTTCATACCAGTATGGGGCAGTAGTTCATCCTAGTAGTTATAAAAACATCCGGACACTACTTCCAAAACTGTAGTGCAGCGGCCACGGCACATGACTTCACAGCATAAGACACACAATTTGGGTTCACGCTTTAATCCCCGAGTCCCACACCAGCTCACCTTACCCGCATCAGACTCTACCCAATACCTCACTTAATTTCCGTAGCCCACCACTTACATACCGGTAGGGGTAAATACTTTACTTCGCACCCTCTCTATAGCACACCCTAAACACCCCACAGAGGTTACAGTGCTCCTACCCTCTATTTCCCACTTTTCCCCCATTTTTTCCCCCCTTTTCACCATACTCGCTTCAAGGGAATCACAAAATGGTGGCCAACACTTCCTAGTTGCAACCGCTCGCACCGCTCGCACCGCTCGCAGCCAATCAGCAACAAGCTCGTGCTCGTAACGCCTCAGCCAATCAGATGGCAGAATTCCCAAATATCGATATCTGTAAATTTCGATATTTCTCAAAAACTCCTGAACTAATTTACACCAAATAAACAAAAGCGTGCTTTCTAGACCAGTACCCTTCTCCCTGCCAAATTTGGGGTAATTCTGTTCACCCATTCGACCTGTTGCCTTGTCTAAAGTTTCCTATGGAAATTAACATGGAGAATACACATTTTGGGACTCCCCTTATTTCTCGCCCCCCCCCCCTTGATGAATCACCCCCAAACTTTCAACATTGGGGATGATATCAACAAATGTGTTTTGAAAATTTCGCGAAGATTCGTCAATCGGCGCCAAAGTTATTGGGAATAGAATGTTGCCATTTTCCTATGGTAACTTGGTCCTAACTATAACTACCTACTGGCGACCGCCTTCAGTGGTGGGTAGAGGGGAGGGATTTTCCAGTGCGTGATCATTTCTGGGCATCAGTAAACTCTGTCATGCCACAGCCTGGTACTCACTTCCAGACTGCCTGTTAGACCTGGCATCCTTGACGTGGTTTCCCCCTTATATTTTGCCTTCAGACCTCTTGTTTTTGCTGTCTGTTTTTGCTGGCTTCGTTTTTGCTGGCCTTAGGACTCTGCACACTTTACCACTGCTAACCAGTACTAAAGTGTTTGTGCATAAAGCATGGTAACATTGGCTTATATCCAATTGGCATATTTAATTTACTTATAAGTTCCTTGTAAACGTGCACCACATGTGCTTCAGGCATGTAAATCAAACTCTACTACTGGACCCGAAGTATTGATTTGCCACCCACTTAAGTAGCCTTTTTAACATGTCTTAGGCCTACCATTGCAAGTTTTGCATGTCCTGGTAGTGAAAAACACACTAGCAATCGTTGGCAAGAGGTTTTAGTTAATCAATGGGAAATGCTAGCTCAAGCCTCACAACCTAAAAGGTAAGTTGTTTTGGTCCACCGTATCATAGTTATAGCAACAAGGCAGCTCCTCTAGTTTCATCTTTTGTCGTATCGTCAGTAATGCTTGGGAGGAGCACTATAGTAAAATATATGCAGCATCCCCATTCTCTGTCCCTTTTTACATTGATCCGGGTCTAGTTGTCCATTTTCAGACGACCTTAGCAGAAGGTGAGGATGCCATGAGGCCAAGCATTGGGGGCAGGTCACCAGGCCCTGATGGGGTACCTATTGACTTACTAAAAGATAATACAATGTTTTGTGCACCTTTTCTCATTAATGTCTTTAATAATCTTGCCTATCCCATCTCCCCAGCACATGGGACACCTCCATTATTGTGCTGATTTTTAAAAAAAAATGGATTGTTCATTGTCTGGCTGCTATTGGTTGCTCTCTCTTATCGATCCCACTGTAAAAATTCTGGACATAATAATCTATAACAGGTTCATTGACAGTGGGCAAGAGAAATCAGTGCTACACCAGTGTCAATATAGGTTCAGGCTTGAAATTGGAGCTATCGAGCAGTGTCTTAACCTGAATTTGATCTTAGGAAAATATGTGATAGCCAAGCATTCCCCTATCTATCTAGCATTCATGGACTCATCATCAGCTTTTGACTGTGTGAACCGGGTCAAACTGTAGCACCTACTTATTGCCCGGGGCTTGGATCCAGTCTTGGTCCATTTACTGCCTACCTGAACAGTGATTTGAAGGCCCGAGAAAGCATTAACTCTCGTAGGGAAATTTCAGGAGACATAGAAATCCAGCCTGAAGTGAGGCAGAGGTGTGTGTTGCCCCCCCCCTTTTATTTATCCTTTATATTAATGATCTTTATACTTCTCTCATAAGTGTCAGCCCTGATATTCCCATAATTAAAAGTAAATCACTACTCACACTACTCTATGGGGATGGCGCAGTGCTCATGGGACAAACTCCAAGAGCACTGCGTCTCCTAGTTCATGCCTTCATAGATCTCATGGCATATCTCGATCTACACAGCAGAAAATATGGGACCCCCTTGAAATGTACTTAAGGTCAGGGAAAAAGGGGAAATAAAGACAATCCTGTAATGAAACTTCCCTCGCGACCTCTATTTTTAATAATACAATTTAATTGTAATAAGGGAAAACAGGCCTAAAAACAGTGATGCAACACACAGATTTTTTTAATTTTTAGTAATTTAATTTTTATTATTTAACCTTTTTCTATTTTTCTTAGAAAGACTCAATACATTTCCTTTTTTGAAATATTTGATAATCACTGACTATATTCATTACAGTGATAATGCATCATAGCAAACAGTAATTCCTAGGGCACACTAATCTAAATCACAAAAAAATATTATGTCTTCATACAATTTCATCTGCATACATACCAACACATACCACATTCATACATCTGTCACAATCAAAAGAAGAAACAAAAGAGAAGTTTATCGTATACTGAACATTGGAGACACAAGACACATAGTAATCTCCTGTGACTAATAAGACAACTGCAAAAGCAGGATGTTAATGTCAATGGTTAGTGGTCGACGCGTTTCGATGGCATAGGTGCCACCTTCATCAGGACCAGAGGTATATTCAATAACGACAAAGCCCAGGGAAAACCTGAAACAACATATACATAAAATATAATGAATAAATGGCCCAATCTTCCCTATTAAAATCACAGAAAATAATTTCTTCACATGTTAGGTGATCACTCAATAAGAACAAGATTTTACCAGAAAGAAAGAAATCGAGGAGAGAGAGTCATCATGGAAGGATATTACTGTTGTAACTCTACTATTTTTTACTACTCCAACATACCCAGGTAATTACTCTACGTGAAAAGAAGAATATTTTCTGAGACCTTTCTCAAACTAGGAGCAATTGCTCAAAGAAGGGGAAAACAATGTGTGGAGTACCCACCACCAATGAAATATAAAAACACCAAGTGTAAGGCCAATATAATCGTCTTCTGTGCAGTACTTATGCCCAAATGTTGTAGATGGAAAAAGGGCTTACTTGTTTTTAAAAATAATTCCCGTCAAAGATAAACCATCCCGTATTGGATTATGATGATTTGGAAATCCTTATCGAGGAATACAGAGGACTATTGTTAGATTTCCCATGACATGTGAGGCTAAATTTGTTAAATAAATGACCAATCTATTCCATTACCTGTTTTTTAGGAAAAAGGTTTCACTGCCAGTCCTCATGGGTCAACAAATATTTAACAAGATCACAGTCTCGGTTAAGTGTTAATGTCCGAATATTTTCTGGAGAGCCAAAGGCCAGTAAGGAATCCCCTTTCTTGTGTCACTAAAAATGACAAGCGAATCGAAAATTAACAGTCTACTATTTTTGTATAAGTAATAACCTCACATAATATTTTCTAACGAAATTAATCTTTTTTAAAAAAAAGGGAGTATCCCCAAAATGTTTGACGGTTACTTAACAGGTAATTCCTATTTAGAAACAGTACCTACTCTTTAGTAATGGTACCATCAAGTACTTAATACAAATTAAAAAGGACAATAAATCTAAACATGTGTTGAAAAGACAAGTAGAGATAGATGTGTAGACCTAAGATAACATTTTTGTTGGGCTTTGGTGACAAGATATCGCTAGATTTTAATGACAAAACTGAAAATGGCTGCCGTTATAATCCTATGATTGACATATTTGTAACCAAAGATGAACTCGTTCTAATTAATATGGTCTAAATATATAGAGGCTGACCTTTTGTTAAGTTGAGCAGAGGGTCGGCTTCAAGGCAGATTTCCAACAAACCGCTAAGTCTTGGTATCTAAAAACGTCAGAATATAACGATGAAAAAAGCGCTGTAGCAAATTCTACAACGAATCATACTAGACGAAGGGAGAAGTTCTAATATAAGATACTTCTTCCTAAACGGTGTGCACGCTTAGGGGCTTACCTTCTTTTTGAAGTTCCTTTGGCATAAAGTGTTTTCCAATCGGACGATCGTTCGGGTGAACCAGCAACAACGGAGCGGCAGCACGCATTTGCCTCGTCAACCTAAACCTAACATATTGGTGCCTAGCCAATAGGACCAACACATGAAACCAATGGGCGTGGTTTGACTAACCCGATTTCAAACAACAAAAGAGGACTACCTCCCAAGGTTAGTCAGCACCATTTTGAAACGGGTGCCACTTAGCTGACCAATAATGGTAGCCTCTACATAGCCGATCATGAAACGGAGGCTCGAAGTATACAAAACTTTATTGTCCCACATTAACAGAAAAAAGACATTTCTCTTTTTCCTCTTTATGAAGTAAAGGGTGGTCGATGTAATCACCCCCACATACAATTCTCATAGAGTGACAAAGACTTGCAACCGGATCCGCAGAGCAATTTGTATAGCAATTTTAATTGATGCGCATCTAAAAACAAAGTAGGCGTCCCGTAAAGTATGTTATACAAGATGTAATAGCAATGTGTTGACTGACCTGACAAGGTCTCACAAAATATGTCTTTCATGATGAGTAAAGAGTAATTTTGATTTCTATATGAGAGTCGTATTAAGATATCAAAGGGACTCATGTAAATCACCAAGATCGTTGATACTGGGATCAATGTTAAGATAGTGTGACATGATCTATAATATTTATCATTGCCATGTCACAAAAAATGAGGGCCAAATGTAAGTCATCCAGGTATGTCTATGACACCTATAAAAACAAACTAATCAATTTAGATAGACTTTCCCCCATTTAGTCAAGATACCCCGGATAAATGAGTGACTCACCAAGCCTGAGTCACATACCACTGTATATCCAGATTCAAGCCTCTCTTAACACTGTTGAAAGTATAAATCCAAAAAGTTTCGCGTTGTTTGCGAATAATTTCCATAGGTGTTCCTGCTTTACTCTGAATTTTTTCTAGGATAAGCCATTTGAGGTCACTTTCCAAATGGTCTTTATCAATGCAGTGTTGCACAAGCGGGGCTGTGATCTTCTTGTTACGTATAGCTGATTTATGCTCGCTATATCTAATACGAACTTCTCGTGCAGTTTCTCCGATATATGCTAGTCCACAAGGGCAGAATAGCATATATACAATGTTGTGACTCCTGCAATTAGTTAAAGATCTTAGTTTCACAGATTTTCCCTCATATTGTATGGAGACTGTAACCATAGCACTATCGCAAGCATGGCAGGAACCACACTTGTAATTGCCTAAGATCAAGGGCAAACCTGATATGGTAAGTTGATGTACTGTATTAGATTGAATCGGTCTTGTATGTACTAAGAGATCGCGTAAATTGCGATTTCTACGGTACGCTACCAACGGTTGTTCCAACTGGATGTTGTTATCATCACTATTCAAAATTTTCCAATTCTTCATAATGATATTTCTGATCTTATGATTCAATGGAGAATGGTTTATAACACATACTGTTAGATCTGGGGGTCTCTAGTTGGCAGAGGTATACACCTGAGACCAAATAGGGACCCTTGCTTCTAGTCAGGGTACAGGGACACACACGGTAGATAACCCCTGCTCACCCTCTAGGTAGCTTGGCTCGAGCAGACAGGCTTATCCCCAAGGCAATGTGTAAGGTATTTGCACGTAGACACCACAATGATCCCCCCTCCGCACACCACAAACTTAGACCACACAGGTGAGTTATATCAAAAATAATATATCTTTATCTAGTTTCCGCAGTTGAAATCAAGCATCACAGGTTTACACAATATTCGCTTTCTTGGTTGGTCGGGATCGTAAGACGATAGTCTCTAGTCTCTTGTGTGATTCGATACTCACTGAGAATGAATCAGTTTGTAGGCTCTCGATGTTTAGGCAGCTACGTTGCTCCGGCGGTGTCGCTGCACTCGTTGTACAAGCGCTCCTCGGGCTGTTCGGTGCAAGGATTCCACAACTCCCTCGACGAGCCCCCAGTGACGATGTCGACGTCACCGGAGTCAGCCACTCACAGCGCGGCTTCGTAGAGCTGGGAAATACGACTCTCGATCTGCTTCAGGCCTCCGGGTCGCGGCAAGGCACGTGCCGATGAGCACGTCGATCTTCTTGATGCGGCAACCGGTGTCAGGCCCGGCTCGGTGCGGTACTCTCCAGCAAGACAGAGAGCAGCCAGCCCACCTCACAGGCAGATGGTGAGAAGCTTGGTAGAACAGTCCACGGTCCCTGCGGCACACAGCAGCGCAGGTGGGACACAGCAGAGTCTTGAGTTCTTGGCAACCTTTCTATCCCTGGGTTGCGAAACAGGAGGCCCGCTCTTCTCGGGCCCTTGGAGATTCAGTTGAAGGCACAGCACACAGCAAAGCCTTGTTTGGTCAAGTGGATAGGGTCAGCACACAGCAAGACCCCTTCTTCTCCTCAGCTTCAGTTGTACAGCAGAACAGGTCAGCCTTTCGAGCACACAGCACGGCAATCTTCCTTTAGTTCTTCAGCGGTCCGTCTTTCAGCAGAGGTTCCTCTCGATGGTCGAATCTCAAAATCTGTTGTCAGGGGTCTTGTACTTATACCCCTAAAAGTCTTTGAAGTCTTTGTGCAAGTGGGTCCTGAGCCCGGTCTGATCCAGTTCTGGGTGTTGCTGGAGCACTTTGTTTTCCTGGCTTCTACATTCTTTTCAGAGTGAGGGGCAGAGTCGTCAGCCGCCCAGCAGGAGGTGGAGCCAGTAGAGTGGCAGGCAGGCACAGCCCTATTCAATCCCAGGTGCTATCTCCTCCCTCCACTCTCCTTGCAAATGTCGCTATTCAGCAGAGGGCGGACTCAGCCAACCTCCCGGGGGATCCCCAGCCCCTGTCACTCTCAAGCCAGACAGTCAATCCACAAGCACGCCCAGGCACACAGAAGGGTCAGACAAGAGAACAGCTACTCTCTAAAAAGTACTATTCTCCAACTCAGGATTTAAAAACCACCTCTCCTAAAAGATGTGTTATTAAATGCTGAGCTCAGGGATATCAAATACTCATGTCTTATCTTGTTCCTATGAGAAGATAGGCGGATAGCCATTGGCACCCGCCTCCCCCATGGTAGCCTATGGAACAAGATAACCTTGCAGTAGTGAACACACACAATGGCCGGTGTTCACTACCAGGACATGTTACCTGCACTAGTACATGCTCTACCTTCTACATACACTGCACCCTGCCCAGGGGGGTACCTTGGGCCTTCCATAGGGATGACTGACGTGTACGAAAAGGGAAGGGTTAGGCCCGGCCAGTGTGGACACTGGCCAGGAGGACATGGCAGTCCGGGGACTGCAGGCAGGCCTGCGGCGGCAGGCCTGAGACACTGTTTTAGGGCTACACAGGGGGGTGGCGCAATCAGCGCTGCAGACCCACCAGTAGCGTCTGTCATCACCAGCCCTGGCACACACAGTGCACTTTACTAGGGACTTCATGGTGATACAGATATGTCAATCAGGTATATCCAATAAATACGATATTTTACACAGGGAGCACTTACACTCTGGCACTGATTAGCAGTGGCAGAGTGTCCAAAGCATCTAAACCAGCAAAACGAAATCCAGCACAGCATCAAAAATCCATGTAGCAGAGGCAAAAGATAGGGGAAAAACCCACGCCAAGGATGTCAGGTCTAACACGTGTCCCCTCCAGCTGAAAGAGGGGAGAACTACCCACCCTCTTGGGAGTTCTCATCGCTAAGGCGTAAAAACCTGGACAGACCATCAGTATTGGCGTGCTCTGTACCGGGACGGTGTTCCACCGTAAAGTCCATTCCCTGTAGGGAGATGGACCACCTCAACAGTTTTGGATTTTCACCCCTCATCTGCATTAACCATCTGAGGGGCCTGTGGTCGGTCTGAACACGGAAGTGAGTCCCAAACAGGTAGGGCCTCAGCTTCTTCAGGGCCCAGACCACAGCAAATGCTTCCCTTTCAATAGCGCTCCACCTCTGTTCCCTGGGAAGTAGCCTCCTACTAATGAAAGCTACGGGTTGGTCCCCGCCCTCGTCGTCCATCTGTGAGAGTACTGCTCCCACGCCTTGCTCTGAAGCGTCTGTCTGCACTACGAACTCACTCGAAAAGTCAGGCGCCTTAAGCACCGGTGCTGTGCACATTGCAGTTTTCAGGGCATCAAAAGCAGTTTGACAGGCCTCGGTCCAATTCACTTTCCTGGGCTGATTTCTAGAGGTTAGTTCTGTCAAGGGGGCAACAATGGTGCCGTATCCCTTGATGAACCGTCTGTAATACCCGGTGAGTCCTAGAAAGGCTCTCACCTCGGTCTGCGTCTTGGGGGGTTCCCAAGCCAGAATGGTATCGATCTTCGCCTGCAGGGGCGCCACCTGGCCGCTCCCCACCTGGTGTCCCAAATACACCACTGATCCCTGCCCTATCTGGCACTTACTGGCCTTGATAGTGAGGCCTGCCTTCTGCAGCGCCCTCAACACTTCGCAGAGGTGTTGCAAGTGTTCCTCCCAAGTGGAGCTGAACACAGCAATATCATCCAGGTAAGCGGCGCTGAATTGCTCCAGCCCGGCCAGTACCCGGTTGACCAGTCTCTGGAAGGTGGCAGGGGCATTTTTCAGTCCAAAGGGCATGACGCGAAACTGGAAGTGCCCCTCTGGCGTTGAAAATGCCGACCTCTCCTTTGCCCCGTCAGTTAAGGCAATCTGCCAGTACCCCGAAGTCAAATCGAAGGTGCTGAGGTACCTGGCAGCTCCCAACCGATCCACGAGCTCGTCAGCTCTGGGGATGGGGTGCGCGTCAGTCTTGGTGACCGCATTGAGCCCACGGTAGTCCACGCAAAACCGAAGTTCTGACGGGCCACCGGGTGTAGCAGATTTCTTGGGAACGAGGACCACTGGGCTAGCCCAGGGACTGCTAGAGGGCTCAATTACCCCTAACGCCAACATCTTGGAAACTTCTTCCTTGATGCTGGCCCTGACCTTGTCAGCTACTCTGTAACACTTCTGTTTCACAGGTAGGCTATCTCCAGTGTCCACATCATGGACGCACCAATTGGTGACACCGGGGGTCAGGGAGAACAGGGAGGCAAACTGACCCAACACCTGGCGACAGTCTCTCTGCTGCTCTGGGGTCAGGGTGGGCGAGAGGACCACACCATCCACTGACCCGTCTTGCTCCTTGGTTGCCAGGAGGTCAGGGAGAGGATCACTATCCTTCTCCCCACCGTCGTCTGTAGCCATGAGCATCGTCACTTCAGACCTCTCGAAGTGGGGTTTGAGACGGTTCACATGCAAGACTCTAAGGGGCTGCCTAGGAGTCTTCATGTTGATTAGTTAGGTCACCTCACTCTTGCGCTCTACCACCTCATATGGCCCGGTCCACTTGTCACGGAGCGCACAAGGCTCCACCGGCGCCATTACCCACACTTTCTGCCCAGGATGAAATTCTACCAGAGTGGTATTCTGGTCGTACCATCTTTTCATCTCCTCCTGGCTGGCTTCTAGGTTCTCCTGAGCGAGCTTCCTGAAGCGCTGCGTTTGGTTGCGGATGGCCAGCACATAGCTGAACACATCCTGGGGGGTTCTCCCACGGGATTTCTCCCACCCCTCCTTCACCAGTGTGAGAGGTCCTCTAACTGGGTGGCCATACAGCAGTTCAAAGGGGCTGAACCCTAAGGACTTCTGAGGCACCTCCCTGTAGGCAAACAACAGGCATGGTAACAAGACGTCCCACTTCCGTCTCATGGGCTCCGCTAGGCCCATAATCATACCTTTCAGGGTGCGGTTGAACCTTTCAACCAACCCATTTCCTTGAGGGTGGTAAGGAGTGGTGAACTTATAAGTTACTCCACACTCCTCCCACAGGGACTTCATATACCTAGAGATGAAGTTGGTACCCCGGTCGGAGACCACCTCTCGGGGGAACCCCACACGGGAAAAGATCCCCATCAATGCACGGCCCACAACGGGTGCTGTGATTGTCCTGAGAGGGACTGCTTCCGGGTACCGAGTGGCGTGATCCACCAAGACCAGGATAAACCTGTTGCCTAAGGCGGTCTTGGGATCCAGGGGCCCTACGATATCAATGCCCACCCGCTCGAAAGGGGTGCTCACTACAGGAAACGGCTGGAGGGGCGCCACGCACTTCCCTCCGCTCTTACCACTGGCTTGACAGGTTTGGCAGGACTTACAAAAGGTACCGACGTGCTTCTTCATCTGAGGCCTGTAGAAGTGGGTGACAAGCCTGTGATAGGTCTTGTCTTGCCCCAGATGTCCTGCGAGAGGCACGTCGTGAGCCAGACCCAGTAAGAAGTTCCTGAAGCGCTCGGGTACCACCAGCACACGGGCTGCCCTGGACTCAGCGAACTTAGGCTCACTATACAGTAAGTCATCCTCCCAGTAAATCAAATGTTCCTTGGACCCTAGGCCTGCTGCCTGGTCTGCAGCCTGCTGCCGCACACCGACGAGAGAAGGGCACTCCTTCTGAGCCTGGCAGAATTCCTCCCTGGAGGGGCCACCCTGTTGCTGCCAATGGGTCAGCTCAGGCAACTCCCCCAGTTCGGCCACCTGCTCCCCTGTAGGTTCCAGGGCATCCCCCTCAGGTTCTGCTTCCTCCTGGACCGTGGGAACAGTGGGGGCCGGTTTCCCGCGCCCTCTGCCCCTTCCTCTCCTGGCAGGTTCCTGGGCCATTGTTCCAGGCTCCAGTTCTACTAATCCACCCTTACTGGCTGTCATGGCACGTGTGGATACACAGATCCACGCTGGCAGTCCTAACATCTCCAAGTGAGTTCTGTGCTGTACGTCCTTCCATGGAGAACTCTCCAGGTCGTTACCCAACAGACAATCTACCGGCAAGGCATCACTGACACAGACTTCCAAGGTACCAGAGACTCCCCCCCATGTAAAGGGAACACGCGCCATCTTGCAGAGGCGAACTGAAGTGTCAGCTGCCACTACTGGGCGGAGCACATTGGGAATGACTTGCTCTTCAGACACCCACTGACACCTGACAGATGTCACACTAGCCCCGGTGTCTCTCAGAGCCTCTATCTCCTTCCCATTGATGGTCACCCTTTGCCCGTATTTCTTAGTGTTAGCGGGTATCAAGGTATCCTGGACCATCTCTTGGTCTCCTAACGAGACAAGGGTCATCATAGCTAATCCCTCTTCCGCACTGGAAATAAAAACCCCTCCCAAAGCTACACTAGCTAACCCTGGGACTGGAGCAGCAGCTGGTGCTGGGGGTTTCTTGGGACATTTAGGGGCGATGTGCCCCACTTCCCTACAAGCATAGCAAGTAGGCGGTGGTCTGTTGCCC
This sequence comes from Triturus cristatus, assembly GCF_964204655.1. NCBI lineage: Eukaryota > Metazoa > Chordata > Amphibia > Caudata > Salamandridae > Triturus > Triturus cristatus. Next base: position 223,296,212 of record NC_140582.1, read on the forward strand.
TTAGGGGGCCAAAACCTCTTCGGCTTGGGGGCTTGGGACTCCTTCTCCGGGGAACTGTTTTGGGGCCCTTTAGAGAACTCCTTACTGTTACCCTTGTCCTCCCCACCTTTCAGCTGGGGACCCTGTCCACCCTTGGCTGGCATACTTACCACCCCTTTGTTGACCCTGGTGCTAGTCCAGTGGTCTGCCTCTTTAGCAAGCTCAATGGGATCAGCTAACTTGCTGTCTAAAAGATGCTGGCGCAGCTCTGGAACACATAGACTACTCAAGTGCTCCCAACTAATCAAGTGACACAACCCCACATAATCAGTAACTTTGCTGCCCTTTATCCAACCGTCCAGTGCACGCGTGTACATACTCACACACTCCACCCACGTACTCGAATCAAGTTTCTTGAAGTTCCTAAACTTCTGGCGGTACTGTTCTGGTGTAAGCCCATACCTGAGGCATAAGGCCTCCTTCATAGTGGGGTAGGTTAAGGTCCCTGCTGCTTCTAAGGGTGCTAAGACATCCCTCCCAGAGGCCTCAAAATGCTTCCACAAACCCGCTCCCCAACTCTTCTCAGGCAATTCATTCATCTTCAAGGCAAGCTCATAGGATCTAAACCATGCATAGATATCCTCACCCCTCTGATAATTCTGCACCAAATCTTTCGGTATGTATACTTTACCCGCCTGTACTGGTTGTGCGCTGCCACCATTCGGACTGGACGCCACTTGTTTGGCTTTAATGTCCAGCTCCCTCATGCTCAACTCATGAGCCAACTGGAGTTTCTTCTCTTCCAAAGCGAGAGCATTCCTCCTCTCCTCCGCCTCTTTCTCACTGTCAAGGCGCAGTTTCCTTTCTTCCGCTTGAGCTTTGAGTTTAAAAAGTTCAATCTCATGGGCCCTAACCCTCTGGTTTTCCTCCAGCTCCTCTGGAGAGAGGCTCCTACTGGAATGGGCGCTGCCAGCCCTAGACGCTGGCCTATTCACTGGCAGATCATCGGATCCAAATCCGTGCTCCGGTGTGCCATCCCCTTCAGTAGTTTCCTCGGTTGCGCCATTCTTGGCCTCCCACCAGGCCCTTAGAGCTTTCTGTAGCTCCGTCTTGTTGGCGCTGCCCTTCGCTGGGCATCCAAGCTGCTTGCAGAATTGCTTTAGTTGCTCCTTCTTATACTCGAGCAACTTTTTCACTTCGAATTGCAATTCCGACTCCTCACCTACTCCATTCAGAGACATGATGCTTCGTCGATCCTCCAAGAATAGTGTACGCAAAAACTTTGTGCAATGCAACTGCTTACTAGATTAGTGATGTACGAAGAATCACTGTAGGTCAAGTGCAAATACTGGTTCTAATCCGCACCACTGACCACCAATGTTAGATCTGGGGGTCTCTAGTTGGCAGAGGTATACACCTGAAACCAAATAGGGACCCTTGCTTCTAGTCAGGGTACAGGGACACACACGGTAGATAACCCCTGCTCACCCTCTAGGTAGCTTGGCTCGAGCAGACAGGCTTATCCCCAAGGCAATGTGTAAGGTATTTGCATGTAGACACCACAATGATCCCCCCTCCGCACACCACAAACTTAGACCACACAGGTGAGTTATATCAAAAATAATATATCTTTATCTAGTTTCCGCAGTTGAAATCAAGCATCACAGGTTTACACAATATTCGCTTTCTTGGTTGGTCGGGATCGTAAGACGATAGTCTCTAGTCTCTTGTGTGATTCGATACTCACTGAGAATGAATCAGTTTGTAGGCTCTCGATGTTTAGGCAGCTACGTTGCTCCGGCGGTGTCGCTGCACTCGTTGTACAAGCGCTCCTCGGGCTGTTCGGTGCAAGGATTCCACAACTCCCTCGACGAGCCCCCAGTGACGATGTCGACGTCACCGGAGTCAGCCACTCACAGCGCGGCTTCGTAGAGCTGGGAAATACGACTCTCGATCTGCTTCAGGCCTCCGGGTCGCGGCAAGGCACGTGCCGATGAGCACGTCGATCTTCTTGATGCGGCAACCGGTGTCAGGCCCGGCTCGGTGCGGTACTCTCCAGCAAGACAGAGAGCAGCCAGCCCACCTCACAGGCAGATGGTGAGAAGCTTGGTAGAACAGTCCACGGTCCCTGCGGCACACAGCAGCGCAGGTGGGACACAGCAGAGTCTTGAGTTCTTGGCAACCTTTCTATCCCTGGGTTGCGAAACAGGAGGCCCGCTCTTCTCGGGCCCTTGGAGATTCAGTTGAAGGCACAGCACACAGCAAAGCCTTGTTTGGTCAAGTGGATAGGGTCAGCACACAGCAAGACCCCTTCTTCTCCTCAGCTTCAGTTGTACAGCAGAACAGGTCAGCCTTTCGAGCACACAGCACGGCAATCTTCCTTTAGTTCTTCAGCGGTCCGTCTTTCAGCAGAGGTTCCTCTCGATGGTCGAATCTCAAAATCTGTTGTCAGGGGTCTTGTACTTATACCCCTAAAAGTCTTTGAAGTCTTTGTGCAAGTGGGTCCTGAGCCCGGTCTGATCCAGTTCTGGGTGTTGCTGGAGCACTTTGTTTTCCTGGCTTCTACATTCTTTTCAGAGTGAGGGGCAGAGTCGTCAGCCGCCCAGCAGGAGGTGGAGCCAGTAGAGTGGCAGGCAGGCACAGCCCTATTCAATCCCAGGTGCTATCTCCTCCCTCCACTCTCCTTGCAAATGTCGCTATTCAGCAGAGGGCGGACTCAGCCAACCTCCCGGGGGATCCCCAGCCCCTGTCACTCTCAAGCCAGACAGTCAATCCACAAGCACGCCCAGGCACACAGAAGGGTCAGACAAGAGAACAGCTTCTCTCTAAAAAGTACTATTCTCCAACTCAGGATTTAAAAACAACCTCTCCTAAAAGATGTGTTATTAAATGCTGAGCTCAGGGATATCAAATACTCATGTCTTATCTTGTTCCTATGAGAAGATAGGCGGATAGCCATTGGCACCCGCCTCCCCCATGGTAGCCTATGGAACAAGATAACCTTGCAGTAGTGAACACACACAATGGCCGGTGTTCACTACCAGGACATGTTACCTGCACTAGTACATGCTCTACCTTCTACATACACTGCACCCTGCCCAGGGGGGTACCTTGGGCCTTCCATAGGGATGACTGACGTGTACGAAAAGGGAAGGGTTAGGCCCGGCCAGTGTGGACACTGGCCAGGAGGACATGGCAGTCCGGGGACTGCAGGCAGGCCTGCGGCGGCAGGCCTGAGACACTGTTTTAGGGCTACACAGGGGGGTGGCGCAATCAGCGCTGCAGACCCACCAGTAGCGTCTGTCATCACCAGCCCTGGCACACACAGTGCACTTTACTAGGGACTTCATGGTGATACAGATATGTCAATCAGGTATATCCAATAAATACGATATTTTACACAGGGAGCACTTACACTCTGGCACTGATTAGCAGTGGCAGAGTGTCCAAAGCATCTAAACCAGCAATACGAAATCCAGCACAGCATCAAAAATCCATGTAGCAGAGGCAAAAGATAGGGGAAAAACCCACGCCAAGGATGTCAGGTCTAACACGTGTCCCCTCCAGCTGAAAGTGGGGAGAACTACCCACCCTCTTGGGAGTTCTCATCGCTAAGGCGTAAAAACCTGGACAGACCATCAGCATTGGCGTGCTCTGTACCGGGACGGTGTTCCACCGTAAAGTCCATTCCCTGTAGGGAGATGGACCACCTCAACAGTTTTGGATTTTCACCCCTCATCTGCATTAACCATCTGAGGGGCCTGTGGTCGGTCTGAACACGGAAGTGAGTCCCAAACAGGTAGGGCCTCAGCTTCTTCAGGGCCCAGACCACAGCAAATGCTTCCCTTTCAATAGCGCTCCACCTCTGTTCCCTGGGAAGTAGCCTCCTACTAATGAAAGCTACGGGTTGGTCCCCGCCCTCGTCGTCCATCTGTGAGAGTACTGCTCCCACGCCTTGCTCTGAAGCGTCTGTCTGCACTACGAACTCACTCGAAAAGTCAGGCGCCTTAAGCACCGGTGCTGTGCACATTGCAGTTTTCAGGGCATCAAAAGCAGTTTGACAGGCCTCGGTCCAATTCACTTTCCTGGGCTGATTTCTAGAGGTTAGTTCTGTCAAGGGGGCAACAATGGTGCCGTATCCCTTGATGAACCGTCTGTAATACCCGGTGAGTCCTAGAAAGGCTCTCACCTCGGTCTGCGTCTTGGGGGGTTCCCAAGCCAGAATGGTATCGATCTTCGCCTGCAGGGGCGCCACCTGGCCGCTCCCCACCTGGTGTCCCAAATACACCACTGATCCCTGCCCTATCTGGCACTTACTGGCCTTGATAGTGAGGCCTGCCTTCTGCAGCGCCCTCAACACTTCGCAGAGGTGTTGCAAGTGTTCCTCCCAAGTGGAGCTGAACACAGCAATATCATCCAGGTAAGCGGCGCTGAATTGCTCCAGCCCGGCCAGTACCCGGTTGACCAGTCTCTGGAAGGTGGCAGGGGCATTTTTCAGTCCAAAGGGCATGACGCGAAACTGGAAGTGCCCCTCTGGCGTTGAAAATGCCGACCTCTCCTTTGCCCCGTCAGTTAAGGCAATCTGCCAGTACCCCGAAGTCAAATCGAAGGTGCTGAGGTACCTGGCAGCTCCCAACCGATCCACGAGCTCGTCAGCTCTGGGGATGGGGTGCGCGTCAGTCTTGGTGACCGCATTGAGCCCACGGTAGTCCACGCAAAACCGAAGTTCTGACGGACCACCGGGTGTAGCAGATTTCTTGGGAACGAGGACCACTGGGCTAGCCCAGGGACTGCTAGAGGGCTCAATTACCCCTAACGCCAACATCTTGGAAACTTCTTCCTTGATGCTGGCCCTGACCTTGTCAGCTACTCTGTAACACTTCTGTTTCACAGGTAGGCTATCTCCAGTGTCCACATCATGGACGCACCAATTGGTGACACCGGGGGTCAGGGAGAACAGGGAGGCAAACTGACCCAACACCTGGCGACAGTCTCTCTGCTGCTCTGGGGTCAGGGTGGGCGAGAGGACCACACCATCCACTGACCCGTCTTGCTCCTTGGTTGCCAGGAGGTCAGGGAGAGGATCACTATCCTCCTCCCCACCGTCGTCTGTAGCCATGAGCATCGTCACTTCAGACCTCTCGAAGTGGGGTTTGAGACGGTTCACATGCAAGACTCTAAGGGGCTGCCTAGGAGTCTTCATGTTGATTAGTTAGGTCACCTCACTCTTGCGCTCTACCACCTCATATGGCCCGGTCCACTTGTCACGGAGCGCACAAGGCTCCACCGGCGCCATTACCCACACTTTCTGCCCAGGATGAAATTCTACCAGAGTGGTATTCTGGTCGTACCATCTTTTCATCTCCTCCTGGCTGGCTTCTAGGTTCTCCTGAGCGAGCTTCCTGAAGCGCTGCGTTTGGTTGCGGATGGCCAGCACATAGCTGAACACATCCTGGGGGGTTCTCCCACGGGATTTCTCCCACCCCTCCTTCACCAGTGTGAGAGGTCCTCTAACTGGGTGGCCATACAGCAGTTCAAAGGGGCTGAACCCTAAGGACTTCTGAGGCACCTCCCTGTAGGCAAACAACAGGCATGGTAACAAGACGTCCCACTTCCGTCTCATGGGCTCCGCTAGGCCCATAATCATACCTTTCAGGGTGCGGTTGAACCTTTCAACCAACCCATTTCCTTGAGGGTGGTAAGGAGTGGTGAACTTATAAGTTACTCCACACTCCTCCCACAGGGACTTCATATACCTAGAGATGAAGTTGGTACCCCGGTCGGAGACCACCTCTCGGGGGAACCCCACACGGGAAAAGATCCCCATCAATGCACGGCCCACAACGGGTGCTGTGATTGTCCTGAGAGGGACTGCTTCCGGGTACCGAGTGGCGTGATCCACCAAGACCAGGATAAACCTGTTGCCTAAGGCGGTCTTGGGATCCAGGGGCCCTACGATATCAATGCCCACCCGCTCGAAAGGGGTGCTCACTACAGGAAACGGCTGGAGGGGCGCCACGCACTTCCCTCCGCTCTTACCACTGGCTTGACAGGTTTGGCAGGACTTACAAAAGGTACCGACGTGCTTCTTCATCTGAGGCCTGTAGAAGTGGGTGACAAGCCTGTGATAGGTCTTGTCTTGCCCCAGATGTCCTGCGAGAGGCACGTCGTGAGCCAGACCCAGTAAGAAGTTCCTGAAGCGCTCGGGTACCACCAGCACACGGGCTGCCCTGGACTCAGCGAACTTAGGCTCACTATACAGTAAGTCATCCTCCCAGTAAATCAAATGTTCCTTGGACCCTAGGCCTGCTGCCTGGTCTGCAGCCTGCTGCCGCACACCGACGAGAGAAGGGCACTCCTTCTGAGCCTGGCAGAATTCCTCCCTGGAGGGGCCACCCTGTTGCTGCCAATGGGTCAGCTCAGGCAACTCCCCCAGTTCGGCCACCTGCTCCCCTGTAGGTTCCAGGGCATCCCCCTCAGGTTCTGCTTCCTCCTGGACCGTGGGAACAGTGGGGGCCGGTTTCCCGCGCCCTCTGCCCCTTCCTCTCCTGGCAGGTTCCTGGGCCATTGTTCCAGGCTCCAGTTCTACTAATCCACCCTTACTGGCTGTCATGGCACGTGTGGATACACAGATCCACGCTGGCAGTCCTAACATCTCCAAGTGAGTTCTGTGCTGTACGTCCTTCCATGGAGAACTCTCCAGGTCGTTACCCAACAGACAATCTACCGGCAAGGCATCACTGACACAGACTTCCAAGGTACCAGAGACTCCCCCCCATGTAAAGGGAACACGCGCCATCTTGCAGAGGCGAACTGAAGTGTCAGCTGCCACTACTGGGCGGAGCACATTGGGAATGACTTGCTCTTCAGACACCCACTGACACCTGACAGATGTCACACTAGCCCCGGTGTCTCTCAGAGCCTCTATCTCCCTCCCATTGATGGTCACCCTTTGCCCGTATTTCTTAGTGTTAGCGGGTATCAAGGTATCCTGGACCATCTCTTGGTCTCCTAACGAGACAAGGGTCATCATAGCTAATCCCTCTTCCCCACTGGAAATCAAATCCCCTCCCAAAGCTACACTAGCTAACCCTGGGACTGGAGCAGCAGCTGGTGCTGGGGGTTTCTTGGGACATTTAGGGGCGATGTGCCCCACTTCCCTACAAGCATAGCAAGTAGGCGGTGGTCTGTTGCCCTTAGGGGGCCAAAACCTCTTCGGCTTGGGGGCTTGGGACTCCTTCTCCGGGGAACTGTTTTGGGGCCCTTTAGAGAACTCCTTACTGTTACCCTTGTCCTCCCCACCTTTCAGCTGGGGACCCTGTCCACCCTTGGCTGGCATACTTACCACCCCTTTGTTGACCCTGGTGCTAGTCCAGTGGTCTGCCTCTTTAGCAAGCTCAATGGGATCAGCTAACTTGCTGTCTAAAAGATGCTGGCGCAGCTCTGGAACACATAGACTACTCAAGTGCTCCCAACTAATCAAGTGACACAACCCCACATAATCAGTAACTTTGCTGCCCTTTATCCAACCGTCCAGTGCACGCGTGTACATACTCACACACTCCACCCACGTACTCGAATCAAGTTTCTTGAAGTTCCTAAACTTCTGGCGGTACTGTTCTGGTGTAAGCCCATACCTGAGGCATAAGGCCTCCTTCATAGTGGGGTAGGTTAAGGTCCCTGCTGCTTCTAAGGGTGCTAAGACATCCCTCCCAGAGGCCTCAAAATGCTTCCACAAACCCGCTCCCCAACTCTTCTCAGGCAATTCATTCATCTTCAAGGCAAGCTCATAGGATCTAAACCATGCATAGATATCCTCACCCCTCTGATAATTCTGCACCAAATCTTTCGGTATGTATACTTTACCCGCCTGTACTGGTTGTGCGCTGCCACCATTCGGACTGGACGCCACTTGTTTGGCTTTAATGTCCAGCTCCCTCATGCTCAACTCATGAGCCAACTGGAGTTTCTTCTCTTCCAAAGCGAGAGCATTCCTCCTCTCCTCCGCCTCTTTCTCACTGTCAAGGCGCAGTTTCCTTTCTTCCGCTTGAGCTTTGAGTTTAAAAAGTTCAATCTCATGGGCCCTAACCCTCTGGTTTTCCTCCAGCTCCTCTGGAGAGAGGCTCCTACTGGAATGGGCGCTGCCAGCCCTAGACGCTGGCCTATTCACTGGCAGATCATCGGATCCAAATCCGTGCTCCGGTGTGCCATCCCCTTCAGTAGTTTCCTCGGTTGCGCCATTCTTGGCCTCCCGCCAGGCCCTTAGAGCTTTCTGTAGCTCCGTCTTGTTGGCGCTGCCCTTCGCTGGGCATCCAAGCTGCTTGCAGAATTGCTTTAGTTGCTCCTTCTTATACTCGAGCAACTTTTTCACTTCGAATTGCAATTCCGACTCCTCACCTACTCCATTCAGAGACATGATGCTTCGTCGATCCTCCAAGAATAGTGTACGCAAAAACTTTGTGCAATGCAACTGCTTACTAGATTAGTGATGTACGAAGAATCACTGTAGGTCAAGTGCAAATACTGGTTCTAATCCGCACCACTGACCACCAATGTTAGATCTGGGGGTCTCTAGTTGGCAGAGGTATACACCTGAAACCAAATAGGGACCCTTGCTTCTAGTCAGGGTACAGGGACACACACGGTAGATAACCCCTGCTCACCCTCTAGGTAGCTTGGCTCGAGCAGACAGGCTTATCCCCAAGGCAATGTGTAAGGTATTTGCATGTAGACACCACAATGATCCCCCCTCCGCACACCACAAACTTAGACCACACAGGTGAGTTATATCAAAAATAATATATCTTTATCTAGTTTCCGCAGTTGAAATCAAGCATCACAGGTTTACACAATATTCGCTTTCTTGGTTGGTCGGGATCGTAAGACGATAGTCTCTAGTCTCTTGTGTGATTCGATACTCACTGAGAATGAATCAGTTTGTAGGCTCTCGATGTTTAGGCAGCTACGTTGCTCCGGCGGTGTCGCTGCACTCGTTGTACAAGCGCTCCTCGGGCTGTTCGGTGCAAGGATTCCACAACTCCCTCGACGAGCCCCCAGTGACGATGTCGACGTCACCGGAGTCAGCCACTCACAGGCGGCTTCGTAGAGCTGGGAAATACGACTCTCGATCTGCTTCAGGCCTCCGGGTCGCGGCAAGGCACGTGCCGATGAGCACGTCGATCTTCTTGATGCGGCAACCGGTGTCAGGCCCGGCTCGGTGCGGTACTCTCCAGCAAGACAGAGAGCAGCCAGCCCACCTCACAGGCAGATGGTGAGAAGCTTGGTAGAACAGTCCACGGTCCCTGCGGCACACAGCAGCGCAGGTGGGACACAGCAGAGTCTTGAGTTCTTGGCAACCTTTCTATCCCTGGGTTGCGAAACAGGAGGCCCGCTCTTCTCGGGCCCTTGGAGATTCAGTTGAAGGCACAGCACACAGCAAAGCCTTGTTTGGTCAAGTGGATAGGGTCAGCACACAGCAAGACCCCTTCTTCTCCTCAGCTTCAGTTGTACAGCAGAACAGGTCAGCCTTTCGAGCACACAGCACGGCAATCTTCCTTTAGTTCTTCAGCGGTCCGTCTTTCAGCAGAGGTTCCTCTCGATGGTCGAATCTCAAAATCTGTTGTCAGGGGTCTAGTACTTATACCCCTAAAAGTCTTTGAAGTCTTTGTGCAAGTGGGTCCTGAGCCCGGTCTGATCCAGTTCTGGGTGTTGCTGGAGCACTTTGTTTTCCTGGCTTCTACATTCTTTTCAGAGTGAGGGGCAGAGTCGTCAGCCGCCCAGCAGGAGGTGGAGCCAGTAGAGTGGCAGGCAGGCACAGCCCTATTCAATCCCAGGTGCTATCTCCTCCCTCCACTCTCCTTGCAAATGTCGCTATTCAGCAGAGGGCTGACTCAGCCAACCTCCCGGGGGATCCCCAGCCCCTGTCACTCTCAAGCCAGACAGTCAATCCACAAGCACGCCCAGGCACACAGAAGGGTCAGACAAGAGAACAGCTACTCTCTAAAAAGTACTATTCTCCAACTCAGGATTTAAAAACAACCTCTCCTAAAAGATGTGTTATTAAATGCTGAGCTCAGGGATATCAAATACTCATGTCTTATCTTGTTCCTATGAGAAGATAGGCGGATAGCCATTGGCACCCGCCTCCCCCATGGTAGCCTATGGAACAAGATAACCTTGCAGTAGTGAACACACACAATGGCCGGTGTTCACTACCAGAACATGTTACCTGCACTAGTACATGCTCTACCTTCTACATACACTGCACCCTGCCCAGGGGGGTACCTTGGGCCTTCCATAGGGATGACTGACGTGTACGAAAAGGGAAGGGTTAGGCCCTGCCAGTGTGGACACTGGCCAGGAGGACATGGCAGTCCGGGGACTGCAGGCAGGCCTGCGGCGGCAGGCCTGAGACACTGTTTTAGGGCTACACAGGGGGGTGGCGCAATCAGCGCTGCAGACCCACCAGTAGCGTCTGTCATCACCAGCCCTGGCACACACAATGCACTTTACTAGGGACTTCATGGTGATACAGATATGCCAATCAGGTATATCCAATCAATACGATATTTTACACAGGGAGCACTTACACTCTGGCACTGATTAGCAGTGGCAGAGTGTCCAAAGCATCTAAACCAGCAAAACGAAATCCAGCACAGCATCAAAAATCCATGTAGCAGAGGCAAAAGATAGGGGAAAAACCCACGCCAAGGATGTCAGGTCTACAACATACCACCTGATCTTTAGATGTACGGGTGGTGCCTGCCAATAATGCTTCTCGATCGTAATATTTAGCCCTTTTGTAGGCATGTGTGGATAGCCTCTAGCCAGAAGTCGTACCCGCAGGGCATCTCCATGTTTATGGAACTCACGCATATCAGTGCAATTGCGCCTGATACGCAGGAATTCACCAAAAGGAATGGCATCTCTCTGACTTGTGGGATGAAAGCTTTGGTAGTGTAGTATGGTGTTCTTTGCAGTAGGTTTCCTGAATAGGCTTACCTCAATGACATTGTTTGACCCCGAGATAAGGATATCCAGAAACTCCACTTGATGTACACTACTTTTAGCAGTAAACTTGAGATTGCAATCACTCGCATTAATCCAAAGTATGAATTCGTTCAAAGATTCATTTGTTCCTGACCAGATAAAGAAAACATCATCAATAAATCGTCTCCAGCCGATGACATTGTCAGAGAAGGGAGCTGCCTCATTAAACACATTCTTGAAATCCCATTCACCCATGTATATATTGGCCACACTGGGAGCACAAGAGGCTTCCATACTGGTGCCCCTGATTTGTTTGTATATAGAACCTTCAAACTCAAAGAAATTATTCATGAGTACCACCTCCAAGCATTCCAAAATAAATGCATCTGGTCTTTCTCCTGGAGTTCTAAGTAACAAGGCAGAAACAGACTGTAACGCCTGATACTGAGGGATGTTGGTGTACAAAGCCTCAATATCAAGCGTTACTAATATGTGTAGATTGCAATTGAATGGCATACCCTCAATCTTGTTAATCATATCCCCTGTATCGCGAATAAATGAGGCATAGTTCTGTGTTAAAGGACAGAGGTAAGAATCCACAAATTTAGACAGGGGCTCAGTACTTGAGCCAATTGTAGAGATAATAGGGCGCATTGGGGGATCCATTATATCCTTGTGGGTTTTTGGTAGTCCGTACAGAGCTGGAGTTATAGGGCAAGATCTATTCAGAAAATTATACTCATCCTGACATATATCACCACAATTCAAAGCTTTACTTGTGATGTCTGAGATGATCCCTTTGAGTTTGGATAATTCCTTGGGATGGGATTTCATATAGTGTTGGGGGATGGCCAACATTTTGGACATTTTTTCACAGTACTGACTCTTGTCCATTATGACTATCCCTCCGCCTTTGTCGCAGGGCTTTATCACTAAGTCTTTGTTGGTCTTAATGCTACATAGTGCATTATTTTCTGAAAGAGTAAGGTTGTTATGTACAAACGGTGGCTTTTTAGTGACACGTGCTATTTCCTTAAGGACATTCTGTCGAAGATGTTAACCTCAGGGCCCACCATATCAAGGGTGGGAGTAAATTGTGACGGAGGTTTACATCTGGATTGATTGTCTGTATCATCAGTAGTGGGACGGTCAAGAAAGAATTTCTTTAGTCTAACTTTTCTAAAAAAAGAAAAGAGATCTTCATGTAATTTGAACAAATTAGGGCGAGTGCAGGGAACAAACGATAAACCCCGACTCAACACAGCCCGTTCATCATCTTTAAGGGTGGTGGAGGAGAGATTGAAAATAGGCAGTGTGTCATCACCTATCAACCTACTACTCTCACCTTCTAACGCCAGTACTGCTGATTGCGGGTTTTCAGATACGGTTGCTGATTTTGATGTTGAGGGGCCATTGATTGAGAATCCTCTCTGTTCGACGCCCACCTCCTGTTCCTGCCTCTGAATTGGCCTCTCAATAAAAAAGGAGATTGGCCACGGAACGATTGTTGTGCCAATTGTTGCCTTTGGTTAAAACCTGTTTGTATCTCCAACACCCTGACCTCATGATTGTGCACTGTGGTGGAAACGACCTAGGCATATTGACTGGGGTAGATTTGGAAATGCTTATGAAAGACACCTTTGGAAAATTTATGTTATTTTTGCCTCAAATTTTCTTTGTATATTCCAATATATGCCAAAGACAGAAGTGGAATTGGTCCAAACAATTTTGTCCTCAGATTGAAAAATCTCGGAAAAAAGTCAACATAACTGTCTCTGCATACCTCAGAGACCACAAAATGGGGTCCATATACAACAACAACATACGTTTTGATATGGCGGATATATACAGAAGTGATGGAGTACACTTCACAGATCAGGGAAATCGAGTTTTCCTGAATAACTTGAAGCTGTGCATCCGCACTTATATGTAGCTCCAACTAATGAACACAAGGGCTCTTTTTAGAGCCACCCTATAACTTACAACTTAGGCCCCCTATTTTAGGGCCATATAACGCCAACTCCCGCACCCTCGCCAAAATGTATTCTCCACACAGCTGTGGCGCAGTGGCCAGACCATCTCACTTTGCAGCACAGACCTCTCGCTTTGATCCCCAGCTCTACTTACCCATAGGGGTGAGTAGTTTGCGCTCTACAAATACCATATTGATTTACCTTCGCACTCCCTATACAACACCACCTAAGCACCATACACAAGCTACAATGTTCTAAACAAAAGTTCATCCAAGTACCTATAACCACATGCTGACACTACTTTTACAGCGGCCAGAGCACATTACTTCACAGCATATGACACACAATTTGGGCTCACGATTTAATCCCCGACTCCGGCAGCAGCGCAGATTAGCAACATGAGACTCTAGACAATACCTCACATATATTCCGTACCCCAAGACTTTTATACCAGTACGGGGCAGTAGTTCGTCCTAGTAGTTATAAAAACATCCGGACACTACTTCCAAAACTGTAGTGCAGCGGCCACGGCACATGACTTCACAGCATAAGACACACAATTTGGGTTCACGCTTTAATCCCCGAGTCCCACACCAGCTCACCTTACCCACATCAGACTCTACCCAATACCTCACTTAATATCCGTAGCCCACCACTTACATACCGGTAGGGGTAAATACTTTGCTTCGCACCCCCTCTATAGCACACCCTAAACACCCCACAGAGGTTACAGTGCTCCTACCCTCTATTTCCCACTTTTCCCCCCTTTTTCCCCCCTTTTCACCATACTCGCTTCAAGGGAATCACAAAATGGTGGCCAACACTTCCTAGTTGCAACCGCTCGCACCGCTCGCAGCCAATCAGCAACAAGCTCGTGCTCGTAACGCCTCAGCCAATCAGATGGCAGAATTCCCAAATATCGATATCTGTAAATTTCGATATTTCTCAAAAACTCCTGAACTAATTTACACCAAATAAACAAAAGCGTGCTTTCTAGACCAGTACCCTTCTCCCTGCCAAATTTGGGGTAATTCTGTTCACCCATTCGACCTGTTGCCTTGTCTAAAGTTTCCTATGGAAATTAACATGGAGAATACACATTTTGGGACTCCCCTTATTTCTCGCCCCCCCCTTGATGAATCACCCCCAAACTTTCAACATTGGGGATGATATCAACAAATGAGGTTTGAAAATTTCGCGAAGATTCGTCAATCGGTGCCAAAGTTATTGGGAATAGAATGTTGCCATTTTCCTATGGTAACTAGGTCCTAACTATAACTACCTACTGGCGACCGCCTTCAGTGGTGGGTAGAGGGGAGGGATTTTCCAGTGCCTGATCATTTCTGGGCATCAGTAAACTCTGTCATGCCACAGCCTGGTACCCACTTCCAGACTGCCTGTTAGACCTGGCATCCTTGACGTGGTTTCCCCCTTATATTTTGCCTTCAGACCTCTTGTTTTTGCTGTCTGTTTTTGCTGGCTTCGTTTTTGCTGGCCTTAGGACTCTGCACACTTTACCACTGCTAACCAGTACTAAAGTGTTTGTGCATAAAGCATGGTAACATTGGCTTATATCCAATTGGCATATTTAATTTACTTATAAGTTCCTTGTAAACGTGCACCACATGTGCTTCAGGCATGTAAATCAAACTCTACTACTGGACCCGAAGTATTGATTTGCCACCCACTTAAGTAGCCTTTTTAACATGTCTTAGGCCTACCATTGCAAGTTTTGCATGTCCTGGTAGTGAAAAACACACTAGCAATCGTTGGCAAGAGGTTTTAGTTAATCAATGGGAAATGCTAGCTCAAGCCTCACAACCTAAAAGGTAAGTTGTTTTGGTCCACCGTATCATAGTTATAGCAACAAGGCAGCTCCTCTAGTTTCATCTTTTGTCGTATCGTCAGTAATGCTTGGGAGGAGCACTATAGTAAAATATATGCAGCATCCCCATTCTCTGTCCCTTTTTACATTGATCCGGGTCTAGTTGTCCATTTTCAGACGACCTTAGCAGAAGGTGAGGATGCCATGAGGCCAAGCATTGGGGGCAGGTCACCAGGCCCTGATGGGGTACCTATTGACTTACTAAAAGATAATACAATGTTTTGTGCACCTTTTCTCATTAATGTCTTTAATAATCTTGCCTATCCCATCTCCACAGCACATGGGACACCTCCATTATTGTGCTGATTTTTAAAAAAAATGGATTGTTCATTGTCTGGCTGCTATTGGTTGCTCTCTCTTATCGATCCCACTGTAAAAATTCTGGACATAATAATCTATAACAGGTTCATTGACAGTGGGCAAGAGAAATCAGTGCTACACCAGTGTCAATATAGGTTCAGGCTTGAAATTGGAGCTATCGAGCAGTGTCTTAACCTGAATTTGATCTTAGGAATATATGTGATAGCCAAGCATTCCCCTATCTATCTAGCATTCATGGACCCATCATCAGCTTTTGACTGTGTGAACCGGGTCAAACTGTAGCACCTACTTATTGCCCGGGGCTTGGATCCAGTCTTGGTCCATTTACTGCCTACCTGAACAGTGATTTGAAGGCCCGAGAAAGCATTAACTCTCGTAGGGAAATTTCAGGAGACATAGAAATCCAGCTTGAAGTGAGGCAGAGGTGTGTGTTGGCCCCCCCTTTTATTTATCCTTTATATTAATGATCTTTATACTTCTCTCATAAGTGTCAGCCCTTATATTCCTATAATTAAAAGTAAATCACTACTCACACTACTCTATGGGGATGGCGCAGTGCTCATGGGACAAACTCCAAGAGCACTGCGTCTCCTAGTTCATGCCTTCATAGATCTCATGGCATATCTCGATCTACAGACAAATTTTGCCAAGCCCATATTCTGTCTGTTGGACCCAAGTGCAGACCCCTTGCGAACATGGTAATTGGTACCAAACCCTTGAGTAGTATTAATAACTTTCCCTATCTTGATATTATATCCTCTACCCATGGTCCATTAATATTGCACACCGCTTCACCAGATATTCCATGGCTAATGGGTCATTGGGTAGTATTCCACAACCAACGGGGGTGGTTCCCTCGCCCACCTGTTACATGGATACAAATAATCCATACTTATTGCTTTGTATGGGGCTGAAGTCTGGAGGATTTCAAACTACTCGGCCATCCAGAGCATAAAAAATAGATTTTACAGAAAGCTTTTATCTGTACTTACATTAGCATCACATTTTATTTGCCATAAAGAGCTCAGGCTTCATTACATCACTGACCTAATCAGGAGACAGCCAGTTTTACTATAGCTCTCAATTTGGAAAAAAGATGAGACCGCCCTAATCGGGGATATTATAAGTGACTGTTTGTCCCTAGATAGAGGGTTATCAATTCCCTGGCTGGCATATGTGAAGGGTGAGTGTCAGAAAATTGGGATGCTTTTTTTTTTTTGCTCCATTGTTATGTACCAGTATGAAGAAGAAAACTGTGGGCAACGCATTATTATTTGTTTTTTTTAAAAACATATTTTATTAGTTGTATATAGTACCACATGGGCGGTCGCCCGACATAATTCACTTGGTAACAAGATATCACAGAATCCACTGCAATGGAATAAACAAGTGGTACCAGCTGTATGTACATTAAAGGAAAACAAACTAGGAACTAAACGTTAGCTTTACCACCCCCCCAAATTGGTTTACAAAAATCAGCACACACATGTACCCAAAAAGGAACCCAGTGCAACTTTCATTATGACCCACATGCTTCCCATGAGGCAGTTCCTACGGGGATTTTGAAGGAAGAGGGGTAAGATCGATGCCATGTTATGCAGCCCACCGAGACCATATCTTCCTATGTTTTTGCGGGCAACCCCAAGCTTGAAATACTGCCATCTCCGCACCCATGCATGTATCCAACTCTTTTCGCCCCTACCCCAGTGTTGGTGGAGATGCTCCCTTCCACAATTGGGCAATATTCCTCTTGGCAATTGTGAGGGCAAGGAAGAGTAGATGTTGCTTATATCTGTTCCCTCCTATGTCATCTGTACTGTGGAGCAGAAGCAGTCTGGGGTCAAACGGCAAGGTCCAGGACAGTACCTCGCCGAGGCATGATGACACCCTGCACCAGAAAGGCTGTAATTCGGATCAACTCCACACCATTTGAAGGAACGTCCCCTCCTTCCCATGGCAGCGTAGACACATGGGGATGGCACTACACCCATCCTCCAGAGACGAATCCGGGTGAACGTATTTAAACTGAATAAGGCGGAATCTGGAGGCTACTGCTGCCTGCCGGGGCTAGCTGTCGCCTCCGCCCAATCATCGTCTGTAAGATCAAAGATGTCATCCTGCCATTTCCTTGTTCTATGTAGGGTTGTGGTGGAGTGTGTCATCAACATCTTTAAATCTGTCTAATTTTGTGCGCACCGAGACTCCCCCATAAGAAGCTGGTCTTGCAGCGAATGGAATTCAGGAAAGTCAGTGAGATTTGCCAGCTCGGGGGCTAAAGCATGTCGTAATTGGAGGTACCGGTGTTTTATGGAGGTGGTACTCTTCTTGCAATCGCTGCAAGGTTTTAAGGACGGTGCCCCGCATAATGTCTCCTAGAGTGGAAATCCCTATCTGGTCCCACTGTCGGAATCCCTGCACAGCGACGACCTGGCATAAGTAATTACCATGCCATAGGGGCATCGACTGTGTCAGCCGCATATTCCATCCCATACATCAAACGGTGTAGCACCACAACCGAATCATAGTTCAGCTGGCATGCGGTAAGAAGTCAAGCTTCTGCGTACGGCACTATAGAGTAATCCCAAAAGCGGGGTCCCCTGCATGGCTGCGTGCTCTAATGCGAACAGTTCGCAGGTGAGTTGCACCACCAATCACTAATGATCAAAAGGTGGGCCGCCACATTGTATGAGTAAACATTCGCTGCCGCTATGCCTCCACAATATGTGGACTGTGCACATGTCTGCAGTGCCACCCGGATCGACCCCTCCCCATAAAAATGTGTTATGAATAGCATTAATCTGTGCAAACCATGCTCTCGGAATATGATATGGAAAGTTTTGGAGACGGTAGAACACTCTGGGGAGAGATACCATTTTGAAAATGGCAGATCGACCATATAACGAGAGAGGTAGGGAAGACCAAACAGATGTCTCCTCGTGAAGGTTAGTAAGAAGCGGGTTGATGTTACGAGCCCATGAAATCTGCGGACAGGGGGACACAAATACTCCCAAATACTGGAAGCCCTCTGCGGCATGTTTTATCTGGGATGCCATTTTGACCCTGCCCTGGTGGCCGCAGACAGTGAATAACACAAATTTAGCCGGGTTTGTGTGGAGCCCCGTGGTTTGACCGAAGACCCGGAGGATTTGCAGAATACGTGGGATCGATATCCAGGGGTCGCTCATAATAACCAGGGCATCATCCACGTATAATGCAATACTATCTGACTGCGATCGTGGCCAGTCAAATCCCCTGAGCACCAGATCCCTATGGACCCAGGCCGCCAGGGGCTCCACCGCCAGGGCAAAAAGGACTGGGGACAGGGGGCAGCCCTATCTCGTGCCCCTACTGATTGGAAAGAAGGGAGAACGGTGCCCCGCAATATGAACGGAGGCCAAAGGTTCTGTGTACAACAGGCGTACATATGCTAGGAACCGGGGCCCAAATAATCGCCTCCAGAAGTTGGAATAGATATTCTCAGCTGAGAGAGTCGAAGGCCTTATCTATATCAGCCTGGAGCAAGGCTGCAGGGTTACCCAACTCTGGGGCCACGGCCATGGCGTTATGAACGCGCCGAATATTGTGCCGGGTGACCCGGTGCGACATAAAGCCAGATTGATTTAAATGGACCAGGTCCTGAATGCAGGACCGTAAGCGGTCCGCATGGACTTTCCCCAGCAGCTTGGATTCAAATTTGATGAGGGAGATTGGTTGGTATGAGGACGGGTCCTCTGGAGGACGACCAGGTTTTAAAAAGAGGACAATGACGGCTTGGCGCCAGTCACGAGGCAGAACTTGCTGCTCAAGGGCCTCATGGATTGAGTCCAATAAGTGCGGGCCCAGTATGGTTACATGGGAACAGAGAAACTCCATAGGGAACCCGTTAGGTCCCGGAGCCCGCATGGGGCGCATCATGTTTAGTGCCGCCGTTAATTCATCCAGTGAGATGAGGGCATCCAATTGGTCTGGCACCTGATCCGATAGCCGCTGGGGAGGGGAATGTCTCGTAGGAACTCAGCGATTAAGTCGCCCGAGATCTCTTACTTCCATGCGTATAGCATGGAAAAATGATGAGCAAATTCCTCCACCACCTCCCCCGGGGATGTCTGTAGAACACCATCCCTGTCCCTAATGACTGGAACCATGGCTGGGGTCTGTCGGGTCTAACACAGTCTATGCAACATTTTTCTGGATTTGTCCCCCCACTGGTAAATTCTGTGTTGAGATGTCAGCCAAATATCTTTGGCCTCCTCTGTGAGGTGGTGACTGAGCTGCTGTTGTGCGAATTACAGATTTCTCCGCAGAGTCGGAGTAGGCTCCCTCATGTATTGCGCCTCTAAGGAGATGCACTGAGTCTCTAAATCCACTCTCTGCACGGAGCGCTTGTGTTTCTCATGGGATCTATAGCTAATGTCTACCCCTCGAATGGTAGGCTTCAGGGCTTCCTACAGGGTCACCTTAGAGGGAGTGGCGTGGCATTTATGGTGAGATACTCTTGAATGGCTGAGTGGAGGCTCTCTTGGTAGTTCGGATCACGTAGGTGCCAAGGGGACATACGCCATCTAAGGGGCGGCCAGTGCGCCTCTAAGAGAAGGGTCACCGTAACTGGGGAGTGATCAGACAGACCTCTTGGGAGATGCGAAGCCTGGGCAAACCGGTGGGCATAATTTCGAGGTGTGAACAGGTCGTCTAGGCGAGATGCAGATCCGTGCACTGCCGAATAACATCCATATCAGCCGGATGGTATTCCCGCCAAATATCAGACCTGCCCAAAGCTCCTGAAAGCGACGGCAATTTCGAGGGACCAGTGGAGGGGGCAGCCCCAAGAACCCGTCTCCTGTCCAAAGGCGTCATAGTGTCATTCCAGTTGCCCCCCAAGAGGGTCAAGCCCTCTGGTAGTTCGCCCCACTGTCTAGTCTACACTTCTATGAATGTGGTCCCTAGGGGCGGGGTGCATATACACTGCAGAGCGTGAGCGGCGCACTATAAAGTGTACCTCATAAGATGACATATCTACCCCGGGGTCCACCCAGGGTTTCATGTGAAGAAAGGGGACACAACCATGGATGAGAATAGCAGTCCCACATGAGCCCCTAGTGAAACCCCATGGTATACCTGTTGGAATCCGAACCTAGCCAGACAGGGGTCCTTATTGCCCAGGTGATGGGTCTCCTGCAAGAAGAGGAAATCCGCCCCATGACGTTTGGCTTGCCGTAAGACGGCCCCCCGTTTGACCATGCTGAGGAGCCCTCTTACGTTCCACGTCACCACTGTTAGTTGGGCAACCTGGGAGGCCGTAAAGTGAGAAGTCATGGGGCTAAACTGGATCTACCAGCACTGATCTGCCTAATGTGAATGGGATGTGTGCCTGCGTGCGTAAACAATGTATAACAAAACCCTGCTTCCCTGAAACTCCCCCTCCACCCACCCGATACTGCCTAGAACAAGGAGCAACTGTCGTGGTAAGGGGCACCCCAGGACCCTAACTGTGGATCCCAGAGACTCCCCACCAATGGATCCCAACCTCCCCAAAGAATATAACCATGGGGACTAGTGGCTGTGCATAGTGTCCACCTCTGCGTGGGCAGACTGTTTGAGGTAAGTCAACCCCTGAGCATATATTAGTGTGCAACTAGGAGAGTCACCGCCTATTAGTCAGTTAGGATGCTTGCTCAGGACTGGAGGAGAGACGATCTGAACCAGAGCGATTCCGCCTTTTTGATTTAGTTCTGCGTGATCTGGGACGATGCGATCCCTTTGAAGAGTCTGATTCCAGTGACAGCGGGGAATGTGGTTTCAGGTGGGCCCTTTCATCAGTCCAGGCGAACACAGCTTCGGGCGAGTCAAAGGAAAAACGTTTTTGTGTTATAGATCACCCGGAGTCTGGCAGGGTACAGTAGCATATAAGAAAGATTGAGCTCACGCAACCGCCGCTTTGCTGCAGTGAAAGACTGTCTTTGCTGTTGCACCAGATGAGTGTAATCTGGAAAATTCATGATGGGCATGGAGTCATAGATGAGTTTGTCTTTATTCAGGCAACGCATTTTTTAACCGGGAGGAAACCCAGAGAGTAAGGTGCGTGGTGGGGAAGTCAAGCAAGATCATATATCTTGACTTGGTTGAAACTGACTGCACCACCAATTATATCTGTGTGCTCGTAGTCGCTGGGAGCGCTCTCTGCTCTTTCGCTTCAGGTCTGATACCATGAAATACATACTTTTCTTCCCGCTAGGCTTCGCTCATAATCTTGATGTTACATTATGCCCCAGCGACAATATATGTGGGCAATATTGTGCTAAAAACACTAGACACTATTTAATCCCGTTCTTAAAGAAACACTGCTCCGATTTTGGCCAATGCAGACCCGCTTTTAGATTTGTATTGTCACTACACGATGAAGAAGCTGTCTTGCACATTGGGGGCTTTTTTAAATCTGCCATACGTGCACTTAGGTCTATGTTGTCATAAAATGTTGCTGCTAATCACATTTTAATCTGTTTTATATACATACCTTATTGTATCTTATTTTATAAACTGTATATGTTATGCTTATATTGTACTGTGCAATGATTTTATGGATGCTCATTGCTTCTGAATCAAGTTTATTACATTGAAAAACTCTTAAATTCATTTTTTACTACTTCAAGGCCTAACTCTCCCCTAGGACAACATTGGAGTTGCCTTATTACATTGAATAAGTGTAATTTTCAAATAGGAAGAGATAACCAGTTCACATTTGGTGTCTCTGGAATGACAATTTAAAAGTCTGATTTTAAAATGCAATTCAGAAAATGCCACTTTTAGAAAGTTGACATTTTCTTGCCTTAGCCATTTGGGGCCTGAAGCCAGTCTCTAATCACATGACTGGGTGCAGTTGGCAGTTGGGCTTGGTGTATTCCTCCTAGACAGCTACACAGGATGGGAGCTTAGTTGTGGCTGGATAGGCCATAACTGACAGGGTGGGAGGGAGGAGCTGGGCCTAGCCTCACTTATACCTGAATATGCTGTGTCCTGTATCCACACAAAGGGCTGCGTACCCCCTGTAGTTAGTCTGGGGCCAGGGCCAGGAAGGCAGGACATCTGTGTGCTTCAAAGGCATGCCTCTAGAAGCTTCTCCCCACTTCAAAGGCACAACTTTGTAAAGAAGAAGAACCTCAGATATCATCACTTCTGTTCACGTCTGGATCTGGGGGTACTCTGCCAGGAAGAAGAACTGCTGGACTGCTACAAGGACTGCAACCCTGCTGGACTGCTACCCTGAAGGAACAGCTACCCTGCTGTGCTGACCTGCTGCCTGCTCTCTCTTGCCTGTGGAAGAAGAACTGGACAAGCAACTTAATTTTGAACCCAGGACTCCAGGGTGACTCAAAAGGCTAGTCTGCTGAACTTCTGATCTGAGCATCAGGGACATAAAAGACTTGCAAACTGTTCCTGGACCCATCTTCAGCGAGTTCCTGATCTCTCTCTGGCTCTACACGACCACAAATGGGCTTGTTTGCACCCAGATGTTGCCGCTTGCACCGAAATTCAATGTGAGCCGCCACCAGCCTGTCTCTTTGCACAGCAGCACCGTCAGCCCTCAGGGGACTGCCAATGCGAAGGTCCAGCATTGCCTTCCACGACGCCTGGCCTGGACTTCGCACTATGCCTACTACCCCCTGTGACGTTGCCTTGCTCCTTGTGACCCTCTCAAACATGAACAGGACATTTGCCACAAAACCTACGGAAGTAAAACTTCACCAGGACTAATGTAGGATTGTATACAACCTACAGTCTATCAAAGTCAGCCTAAACTTTTGACTTTGACCCGGTCCATCGTGACCAGATAGCCTCGGTTGGAGCTTTCTGTTTCTAGGCACTATTTTGCAGTTTATTCTTTAAACATTCATATCTCCAGTTCTACTGATTGTATTTTTGTTTTTTTAGTCTTGTTTTATTTATTAAATGAAGCTCTATGTTTCCAACCTGGTGTGGGATCTTTTTGTATGGTGTTTTCACTGTTTTACTGTTTGAAGTGTTGCACAAATATTTTACACATTGCCTCTAAGTTAAGCCTGACTACGCTGTGCCAAGCTACCAGGGGGTACAGCACAGGTTAATTTGGTGTTTGCTTGTGCCTTACCATGACTAGGATTGTGGTTGCTGCCTGTCCAAGGCTTACACCACAGTCAGCCAGTAACCCAATTTCTGAAACTACCTCATTAATATGTGTATGATGTCACTTGTGATGTCACAAAGATACAAATGGGATGGGGGTTCTATAGCCCCTCCCAGGTCCATCCAGGAATTAAGCTGGTAGACAAAGTACTCGGGAGGTTCCAAGTCCAGATGTTTATACCTCCAACTCCTCAATAAACCTGTCCATCAGCTCAAGCCACTTTTTTCTGTTGGTTTGTGGAAGTGAGGCTTTTGAGAGGGTAAAAGGAGAAGCATAGATCCTTCCACTCTCCCTCCTACCACTCCCCCATAACACCAACAGAGGAAACAAACCAAGAGAAGCATTGGGAGAAAAAGGAGTACATTGTGACCAGATTTTTGCAATCAGTGAATTGTACTTCGGGCCCAGAGTTTTGTGCCCCAGCAAGGGGCCCAATACTGTTTATATTATGTCTTATCTCAGTAAAATTTGAACAACGTCCAACTTCTTTCTGGGAAGGGAGGATGCAGCGGTGACGCAATTCTGTGCCCTAGCATGGAAGCTGAACACTGTTTGGATTATTTCATAGACCAAGAAAGAAATCCAAACAGCATCCAGCTCCTAGCTGGTGCACAGACACATGCACCACTGCACTTCAGCGAGGAGCCCAGCCACTGTTTGGATTTATCTTAGCCGAAGAAACATTTCTTAACAGCCTCTGACATTTGCTGAAGTGCAGACATCTATATCTGTCCCTGTGGTCGCCTGTCACCTAGGGAAAACACACCAATCCCAGATATTGCTGAGCATTAGACAACCAGAGAAGTCATGGGCAGTGTGACTTGTGAGGGTGCCACCACTTTATCTTAGCCAGAATTCCCTTGCCAGTTCAAACATCGGTTAAACAAAGATTTTTCTCACATTTCTGTTATGGAAACCTTGTGGGGTTTTGCAAAACTTCCACCACCCAGTGTTCCTACACTTGGACCTATAAAAAACGACCTCACATCTGTAAGTTGACCTGTCATAACTTACATGAATGGGCCAAATATGTTACTTGTTGTAATAACTTTATTTCGGTCAACAGACCATAAAAAGTACATATAAACTGTATCAACAAGAAAAAAAGGGAAATTTCACCTATAAGTTAATACAACACATAACATTAGAAAAAACATTGAACACAAAAATTAACTTAAAAAGTTCTGCCTCATACGCCACATATAAAGCAAATAGCGAGAAACCGCAAACACGATGGGAGGATAGGTATCATAGATCAATATTCTGCAAGCCTGTGTAAAATGCAAAAATCCCAAGTTCTTGCAGATAGGAATCAGCCAACGTTTCCTGATTGCAGAATAGGCAGGGCAAAAGAACAATATATGGAAGATGTTCTCGGTTGTATGGATGCATGCGGGGCAAGTATCAATGCTAGACTTGGACCATTTAGAGGTAAAGGACCCTATAGGAAGGGTACAATGCCTTAGCTGAATATACAGCTTTCGAGCAGCTGGGGGTTCAATTAAATCCATGAATTCCTCAGCCTTAGGTTCTGGTTTTACAGAGAGGAACTCGGATTTCCACCTACCCAATAATGTAGAGCTCATTAATGTTTGATGCTTTAACGAGCGTAACTGAGAGAGGAGTGTATTCTTAGATATCCCAGTGCAACAGATCTCAGGAGTGTCCCCTAGTCCAGGAAAACCGAGCCGGGCACTAACTCTACTAATATACTGAACGTACATGATTTTCTTGGAAAGGGGGGCACATCCGGGGAGAGGTAGGGGACAGGGGCACACTGACATGGGGGTGGGGAGGGGTGGGAACGAGTTGGGGTTAGGAGGGACGGTAATCCTTTTGGACTCGGAACCTCGTTGTGTAATGAATAGTAATTGTTGATTTGGAAAATAATAAAAAATGTTTCAACAAAATAAAAACTCTACTAATATACTGAAGCCATGGAATAGTTTTGTGTTTAAGAATAGGCCAAATCTCAGAAAATTCTGCTCTGTAATCAGCTAATTCAGGAACAGACCACAACCTCTTCCAATACATAATTGGTCTAGCACTTATGATCTCTTCTATTGGAGACAGGCCAAGATCGAATCTGAGAGGGATCAATGGCGTGCTAGGCGGTAGTCCAACTAAGTTTCTAGCAAAAGATTGCTCCACCTTTTTAAGATCCACAATCTGCTTATGCCCCCACAATTCAGCCCCATAAATTGCTGCCATTCTTGCTTGGCGACTTATATATTTCAAGTACAGGGGAAACCGGCCTATAAGTAGATTCCTTAAAAACTTTGCTCAGTCCCCCCGCCAGCTGAGATAGCCTAAGGGTAGATTTGGCAATCTGCTTGTGCCAATCAAAATTCTCAGTTAGAGTAAGACCCAGATAAGTGAATGTCTTGACCCTTTCCAAGGGTGCATCATGAAGTACTAGATTTGGACGCACCCTTTTGGGGGGGTTGAATATCATAAACTTTGTTTTGCCTATATTGATTTCCAACCCCCGAAGGTCACAAAATTCCACAAAACCATCAAGGATTTTTTGAATGCCCGTTGATGTTTTAGACAGCAACAAAGTGTCGTCTGCAAACATCAGAGCGGGCACTCTGCCTGTGGCCAATCTAGGGGCATCGTTATTTGCCACACCATTCAAGTGATCTACTAGGCCATTTATGTAGAGGCTAAACAAGGTTGGTGCCAACACACACCCTTGACGAACTCCTTTTAGGACAGGGAATTGGTCTGTAAGTTCACCATACCTCCCACTCCTAACCCGCGCAAAATTGTTTAAGTGGAGCCTCGAGAGGATAGCTAGCAGGTAGGGTGGGAGGCTTAAATCTGCCAGTACTTTCCATAGTTTTGCACAGATCAAAAGCAGCCCGCAGGTCCACAAACACAAGGTAGAGGCTGCCATCCTCCACTTTTGCTGTTTTCCAATAAAGGACCTGCAGGCGGAATACCTGGTCTAAGGTGGAAGTGCCAGACCTAAATCCTGCCTGGAATGTAGATAAAATCCCCTTTTCCTCAATCCACACAAGGATCCTATCAAGAATAACCCTCCCCATCAGCTTTTGGGATGTATCAATAAGACTGATGGGTCTATAGTTAGAGGGAGTTAGTGGGCAACCCTTTTTTAAAATAGGCCCGATTTCTGCTCCTAGCCATGTGGGAGGCAAGTCGTCACCCTGCAAAACGCCATTGAAAAGAGTGACCAAATAAGGGGCCCATATTTTTGGTTGTGTGCGAAACAGGTCTCCTGGCAGTTTGTCCAAGCCTGGAGCCTTGTTTGGGAGCAAAGTTCCTAATGCTACCTCTACCTCGGACAAGGTAATTAGTTCATCTGCAGGAAAGCATCGACGCCCAGGATCTGCTGCCCCGCTAGCCCTTTGCGATCGCTGGGGTTCGGTAGTATTAACAAACGTACCACCAGACTCAGAAGTGCCATAAAGAGCGCAAAAATGACTTTCCCAAGCAGAAGGGGCTATATTGGGGACAAATGCAGGGACATGCCCACCAAGTCCAGTTGCAACCAGGGTCCAGAATAGTTTAGGATTCTTATTAGTAAGTGCGGATCCCAAATTCTCCCACTTAGTGGCCTCCCATTCTCTCTTTGCCTTAAGAAGTGCCTTTTTATATGCAGAGCGTTGTGTTTTAACAGCCTCCCTATTAATAATTTTTAAAACTCTAAAACAGCACAGACACATGCACCACTGCACTTCAGCGAGGAGCCCAGCTACTGTTTGGATTTATCTTAGCCGAAGAAACATTTCTTAACAGCCTCTGACATTTGCTGAAGTGCAGACATCTATATCTGTCCCTGTGGTCGCCTGTCACCTAGGGAAAACACACCAATCCCAGATATTGCTGAGCATTAGACAACCAGAGAAGTCATGTGCAGTGTGACTTGTGAGGGTGCCACCACTTTATCTTAGCCAGAATTCCCTTGCCAGTTCAAACATCGGTTAAACAAAGATTTTTCTCACATTTCTGTGATGGAAACCTTGTGGGGATTTGCAAAACTTCCACCACCCAGTGTTCCTACACTTCGACCTATAAAAAACGACCTCACATATGTAAGTTGACCTGTCATAACTTACATGAATGGGCCAAATATGTTACTGTTTTAAGTCAATATTGTATTAATCTAGTCTTCAAAATTTCACAGTTGTGGCCTATTCCTGTTCCTAATAAAAGGCAATCCACACATGAGGAGATGTGTGGAGCATTGAATGATAGAACTTTTGACATTTTCATGAAATTCTGGAGTTTTCTGTCAGAAAACATGGAAGAAATTGTGAGGGTTTTGGCTATCATACTTTGGTATTTCCGGGGATTATAGGTAAAAAACATGTTGGGATTCATGCAAGTCACTTCACCATTGATTCCCATTTGTCTCTAGGTTTCAGCAATGTCTGGCATTTCTAGGTTCCTCTGAGTGCAGGTCGAACTTGGGCCTCAATGCTACATGCAAACCCTTTGTACTCTCCACCATCAAAAACATTCCCAAGTGTCTAGTGTGTGGATCACACCTGAAACCCGCAGAAAAACCACACGTATTATAACCACATCAGAGGACCTGGAGGAACACAGATGTGGGTGTAGGATGAAGGTATTTCTGTTCGAGGAAGATTGGAGGAAATCACCATGTTCTGGGGAAAAAATTTTGAAAACCTTATAAATGTCCTATTCAGAACATTGTCACAGTTGGCCAATCAGTCTGATGGTGATCCGACTATGAGTGATAAAATCTCAGGATGTGAAGATTTTGCAACTATATGACTGTGGTAGGTTTCCATACAGAGCAGTGGTGGTATCTATGACCAAATTACATGTACTCTGACCTGCATTTCACTTTCAGCTGAACCACTTTATCATCTGCAGGCATTCTGAACTCACAGAAAACTCATGCATGCCTTAGACCCACACACTCAGGAGAAACAAACAGAGAAACAAACCTGGGTATCATATCCTGGCAGGGATATGTTACTGCATAAGTGGGAAAGAGAGAATTAACATGCTTTGGAAAAAACGTCAAAAAAGTTCATATTCAGAGTATACTACTGGCCAGCCAATCATGGGACAAGTGAGGTTTGGCTTCCACCACTAGATTTTGTAGGTCAAACAAAATTAGAAAATATGTTGTGTTTTTTACTTTCTTCTGAATCCTGAGTTGGATGCCTGAGTTCAAATGAACAGTACACCATAAACAATAACACTGCAACAATTGTGTGATCTGCGCTGATATAACATACATTTCCTAGAAAAACCCACTTAGCTTTAGTATTGCTGGTATCCAGACGTTCATGGCAACATTTCCTTGGTTAGCCGTTTAGGACTTGTGTTAGACATGACAGCCTTGGGAGGGTCTTTCCCCAACTTTTTCACCTACCTCCCTCCATTTTCTGTACCCATTTTTGCTGTCTCTAGGACTCTGGGCACTTAAGTGCAAATAATCAGTGCCAAAGTGCTTGTGCTCTCGCCCCTCAAACATGGTAACATTGGATCATACCCAATTGGCATATTTAGTTCACTTATAAGTCCCTAGTAACATGCACTACAGGTGCCCAGGGCCTGTAAATTAAATGCTACTAGTGGGTCCACAGCACTGATTGTGTCGCCCACGTAAGTAGCCCCCTAACCATGTCTCAGGTCTGACATGGCAAGGCCTGCGCATTCAGTTCACTTTCACTGGGACTTTGCAAGTAACACTACTTGCCAAGCCCTGAACTCCCCCTTTTTATTACATTTAAGTCACCCCTAAGGATGGCCCTAAGCAACCCTGGGGCAGAGTGCTATGTACGCAGAAGGAAGGACATGAGCTTGTATGATTTACATGCCCTGGTAGTGAAAAACAGCCTATTTCATTTTCACTACGATGAGGCCTACTCCCTTCAAAGACTAGCATTGGGAATTCCTTTATGTGCTTCTAAGTGGTAATTCCTGATCCCAGGGAAGTAGCTTTATTATGTTTGGTATGGGTGGAATAGTACAAATGTTGGAACACGACGCACCGCCCTCATCCCGCACCGCAGCCTTGGCCTACCAACGCCAGCACCATCGACTCCAGTTTGTCAGCCCACGACAGCACTTCAGTGATGACGACGCCACGGCTTGCACCATGGCCTGCCAGCACCGTGACGAGCACCGCCTTCATCTCGCACCGCGACCCTGGTCTCACCAACGACACCATCTGACGCCACCACCGAGGCGCTGCTCGCACTGCGACCTGATGGCACCGCACGTCGCACCGCTGCACTTCGCGCCGCAGCACACGTCGCCTGCCGACGCCAGCGCTCCTGACTCCATCAGAGAGGAGATCGAACTGCAACACGTGTGACTTCGACGGCCCCCGACGACTCTTGCACCGACCTCCGGAACCAACCCCTGCGGACGCCGTGCTTTCAGAAGCTCAACGAGAGGTCGCCGACGCCCTGCATTTCTAAAAGGTACTGTTTGCGGGTCTTCCCAACACCTTAGCTGGCCCGCGATGCCGCGGTCAGCTAGATCAACTTGGATTTGTTTGCTCACGACGCCGTAATAGCCCCGGACGGAGCTATCGACATCAAGGAACTATTTTTAAAGCATCTTTTGATAAGTGAAGATTTTGAAGTACTGTATTGTGGATTTTTATTGTTTTTGTTCTTGTCTTAAGTATATAAAAATATTGAATATTTTTCAAAACTGGTGTGGTGTCCTTTTGTAGTGCTTACACTGTATTACTGTTGGTTATGTGCAAATGCTTTTACACACTGCCTCTAAGATAAGCCTGACTGTTCGTGCCAAGCTACCAAGGGGGTGAGCAGGGGTTATTTTAACTCCCTTATCCTAACTAGAGTGGTGGTTTCTGCCTGGCTTTGGCACATGCCCTAGCCTGCCAAAAATCCAATTTCTAACATTGGCTGTCAGCAGTGAGGATAGGACTTGCATTTGCACTTGACTTACAGTGATTGGTGTGCACTCCTACCATATCGCAAATGTGCCACATACTGGTTCTTTTTCTTTTTGGCCTATTTTTTGATCTTACCAAATTGAACTTTCTACTTTGTCATGCCTGAATCAATTGCATCATCTGTTGCATCCTTGTAAGTGGCCTTTGAGGAGCAGTGGTTAGAAACCTACAATGTGAAGGAATTGAAGGCGATCTGCAAAAACCTCAAAATCCAAATCAGGGGCCTCAACAGAAAAGGGGAGCTACAAAAGGCGCTGAGGGCCTGGGTAGCAGCCAGACATGCTAGTGAGTTGTCTGGAGATCTTGGCATGGAGGCAGAGGAGCCTATTCCAAGGGTGGATGTGCTTTTGGGAGAGGGAGCACCCCCTAAACCAGGCAGCAGCAGTCTGTCCCCAGAGGAGCTGGAGGACAGGCGGGAAGCGAGGAAGTTCGAGTTGGAGAAACTCAGGATGGAAAGTGAGAGGGAAGACAAAAGAATAGCCATGGAGGAAAGGAGGATGATGTTAGACCATGAGTTTAAAATGAGAGAGCTGGACTGAGAAGCCAGTGGGGCTAGGCCCAGCCCGGATGGTGACAGCAAAAGTGTTAGGTCCAGTACTGAGGATGAGGTAGACACACACACAGATTTGGGGCCCTGCTTCAAGGAGGGGGTTGACATACACCAGGGAGTTCAGGATTGTGAGGTTACTCCAGTGGTGCACAGTGTCCCTGAGGTGGGTTGGGGAACTGGCACAGGGGATCATATTCCTTTTAGTGGGAGGGACGCTCTACTGACTCTAGATGAGAGGTGCAGGAAGAGGTGTTCCCCCATGATAGAAGCCCT
Organism: Triturus cristatus; assembly: GCF_964204655.1. Lineage (NCBI taxonomy): Eukaryota > Metazoa > Chordata > Amphibia > Caudata > Salamandridae > Triturus > Triturus cristatus. The sequence goes on from NC_140582.1 coordinate 223,327,274, forward strand.
GGTAAGTGAGTATGGAGACCAGCCAGAAGAGTATGGGTTAAGAGAAAGCAACAGTCAGACACTGTCTCACCAGTCTTGTGAGAATGATGTGGGGTACTTTTCTGAGGCACTGGATGATTGGGTGAAGGGTAATTTGGTTAACACATGTGTGGGGCTGTGTGATTCAATTGTTGGAGAGCATATTTTAAGTTCCTGTTTTCCAGAGCTATGCCAACACCCACTGGAGTGTGAGTTCTCCGATCCCAGGGAGCTTGCACGGGTGGAAGACCTTTTGGTGGATTCCAGAGGGTCTGGAGAAGCATCTGGGGGTGACCCAGAAGGAAGTGGCTTAGATATTTCCCAACCAAGGGTGCTTGGAAAGGTTCTCGGTAGCCCTGATAGGTCCCGGTGTCATGGGAAAGGTGTAGGTACTCACGTCCTGTCTCTGCGGAGGAGTGGGAATGGGCTGTGGCCCAAGGTGCCCGAAACCCGGTCCCAGAGCCTGGGTGGTTCCAGGAGGGAACACCCGGTGGGGAGCCTAGGCTGTACTGGTAGGCCATTCGTTGAGGGGATCCCCTAGTGTCGGGAGAACGGGGAGTGCCTGTAAACAGAGCTCCAGCGTTTCAGATGTCTGGCGGTGCCACTCCTAAATGGAGGGTGCAGAAGTCCAGATTGAGGTGTGAGAGGGGGATGCGTTCCCCAGTGGGAGAACCAGAGGGTCAAAGGTCAGCCAGAAGGGCTGAACTTCCTAGGAGTGACTATGGTGACACCACTTCTGTCCTGGGGGATCTTCATGCACTGTCAGATGGAGAGGGGTTGGGAGATCAGCGCCAGGCAGACTGTCACACAACACATGAATCATGTGTTACCCTCAGGGGGCGTGCGTGCTCCCAAGGAAGTCCTGGTGCGCCGGGCAGGTGCTCAGCCGCAGGGGTTAGTCCCTCGGTTGGGAGGTCAGGTTCAGGACCTGCCTGACCTGGAGGGAAGGAAAACTGTAAGCAGTGTCCTGACCGGTTTATCTTCTAGGGGTACCACTCCAGGTGGGAGGGTGCAGAACTCTAGAAGGAGGTACAGAGGGAAGAAGTCCTCGCCTCTGACCCCGGTTCAACCCGAGGGTTTAGATCCTAATGTGGTGGATCAGTTGCAGGGTCAAGGCCCTGAACTGGTGGAAGAATTGTGTAGGAGGTCTGGTTCCAGCATCCTGACAGTTTTTGGTTCTAAGGGTGCTTCTCCCGGGAGAAGAGTGCAGAACCCCGGAAGGAAAGGTAAGGGGAGGAGAGCCCCAACCAGGACCTCTGGTCAGCCAGAGGGTACAGACCCTGGGTTGGAGGATCAGGTTCAGGGTGTCCCCCTGACCTGGGGGAATGGGCGACTGCTAACAGTGCCCCTACCAGTTTGTCTGCTGGTGGTGCTGCTCCAGGTGGGAGGGTACAGAGCCCCAGGGAGAAGGACCAGGTGTGGGAGAGCCCACCCCAGTCCCTTGTTCAGCTTTAGGGTACAGACCCTGGACTGAGGTACCAGTTTCAGGATAGCCCCCTGAACTTGTGGGTGAATTGTGCAGGACACCTGCCACGGGTGCCCTGACAATTCTGGAAGGGGGTACCACTCCAGGTGGGAGGGTACAGAGCCCCAGGGAGAAGGAGAGGGTGTGGGGGAGCCCACCCCCGCCTCCTGTCCAGCCGCAGGGTACAGACCTTGGGCTGGTGGGCCAGTGTCAGGATGCCATACCTGACTTGGCTGGGGGGGGACTAGAGAAAGGGTGCCCGGCACCTGGGGCTACCGACCCCTACTCTCTGATGCCACAACGGTTGGAGTGGCCTGAAAGGCATAAGGCCTGGCTCTCATCACTGACAGTTGTCAGTAGTCACTGTGGCTGGCTGTCCGGAGGGACAGAGTTGCCCCTGGGGAGGGGGAAGAAGTCACCCCCCGAGGGTCGACTGGGCCACACCCTTGTGTTGGCCATGTGGGTACTGTCTGCCTGTTGGGACACACCTGTGAGCAAAGTAAGTTTAGGTGCTGCACAAATGGGGTCCACAGGTGAGGAGAAGGGTTCCCCATGGGTCAGCTTAGTGGGCCCTGAGAGTATGGATAGAGGGATCCAACCAGGTTCAGGAAGGCGTGGAACTGGAAGAAAACCCTGCTGTTGCGGGTCAAGTCCCATGTTCTATCGCCCCAAGCAGGGAAGTCCATCGAGGTATGGATTGGTCTACCCTGGCTTCAGGCTGGAAGGTGGTTGTGTTGGAAATTGCCCTTTTTGCAGGGTTATTTCTTCCTGACTTGTTTGTGTTGGCTTTAGGACTCTGGGCACTTTACCACTGCTAATCAGTGCTAAAGTGCATTTGCTCTCTGTGTAAATAGTGCTATAGATTGGTGTTTCCATGACTGTATATTTTATTTACTTGTTAGTCCCTAGTAAAGTGCACTGAGTGTGTCAGGGTCTGTGAATCAAATGCTATTTGTGGGCCTGCAGCACAGATTGTGTCACCCACGTGAGTAACCCGGAAAAGGTACCTCAGACATGCCATTGCAGAGTCTGCGCGCAGCGCGCGCAGTTTGTAACTGTCATGTCGACTTGGCCCGTGCACACACTGGCCAGTCCCTACCTTCCCTTTTCTTACATGTCAGGCACCCCTACGGTAGGCCCAAAGTACCCCAGTGGGCAGGGTGCAGTGTATGTGAAAGGTAGGACATGCCCTGGTGTGTGTGGCATGTTCTAATAGTGAATTACAGCCCATTTAGTTTTTCCCTATTGCAAGGCTACCTGTTCCCCATAGGACAGAAGCAGAAGTTTGTTTAGAACGTCTTATAAACATAACTGGCCATGGGAACTAGGTGGGAAAATAACATTTAGTATGCCTGAACTCAGAATCTAACGATGCATCTTTTAGTAAAGGTGATTTTTACATTCTGTGTTTGAAAATACCACTTTGAGGAAGTAGGTATTTTCTTGCTCAGTCATCCCGTGTGCCTCTGCTGGAATGTGGATTGCCTGTCTGGGTTTTGGACGACAGATGGCTAGGAAGCAAGGGTGGCTCCCGCCAGTCTAGGTAGGTCAGGAAAGGGTTGAATAGACCTGGGCTGCAATGGGGGAAGAGGGAGGAGATTTCCTTCCACTCCCTGCTGGGAAATCACACCAGAGAAGGCAGAACTGGTTCTGGCTGGGCACAGACACCCTCTGCCTAGAGGATCAAAGGCTTTTTGGATACAAATACTGGGGCCCAGACCCCTGAACTTTAGAAATCTTTCGTATCAAGAAGACTGCCAAGAAGAAGAGCTGGAGTAGCTGGAAGGAGGAACTACCACTTTGATGTGTGCTTTGCTGTGTTGGCCTGCAGTGGCTGCTTCTGTCTTGGGCAGTGAAAAGACTGGACTGAACTCTCTGCATTCTACTTTTGTGAGTTTCTCAAGGGCTTGAGGTACCGTGGTTCAAGGGCACCTCTCGTAAAGTTACACGACGCACCACCCTCATCCCGCACCGCAGCCTTGGCCTACTGACGCCGGCACTATCGACTCCAGTTCGTCAGCCGACGACAGCGCTTCAGCAACGACAACGCCACTGCTTGCACCATGACCTGCCAGCACCGTGACAAGCACCGCCTTCATCCCGCACCATGACCCTGGTCTTACCGACGACGCCATCTGACACCGCCACCAAGCCGCTGCTCGCACCGCGACCTGAGGGCACCGCATGCCGCACCACTGCACTTCGCACCGCAGCACACGACGCCTGCGGACGCCAGCGCTCCTGACTCCATCAGAGGGGAGATCGACCTGCAACGCGTGGGACTTCGAGGGCCCACGACAACTCCTGCACCGACCTACGGAAACGACGCCTGCGGACGCCGTGCTTTCAGAAGCTCAACGAGTGGTCGCCGACGCCCTGCTTTTCTAAAAGGTACTGTCTGCGGGTCTTCCCGACACTGTAGTTGGCCCGCGGCGCCGCGGTCAGCCAGAACAATTGGGATTTGTTTGCCCCGGATGGAGCTATCGACATCAAGGAACTATTTTTAAACATATTTTGATAAGTGAAGATTTTGAAGTACTGTATTGTGGATTTTTATCGTTTTTGGTCTTGTCTTAAGTATATAAAAATATTGGATATTTTTCTAAACTGGTGTGGTGTTCTTTTGTAGTGCTTACACTGTATTACTGTTGGTTATGTGCAAATGCTTTATACACTGCCTCTAAGATAAGCCTGACTGTTCGTGCCAAGCTACCAAGGAGGTGAGCAGGGGTTATTTTAGGAGTGTAACTCCCTTATCCTGACTAGAGTGGTGGTTTCTGCCTGGCTTTGGCACATGCCCTAGCCTACCAAAAACCAAATTTCTAACAAGAAATAATTACGCTTTGCATTTAAAGTTGGATTTAATTCTTATAGTGCAGAAATGCCACTTTCAGACAGTGGGCATTTTTCTCGCCCTTCCCTTTGCTCTATGTGACCTCCAGTCTGACTGCAATTCCCATCTGGACAGGGTAACAGATCCCATTCATCGATTCCTCGCTGACAGCTACAAACCCAGGAAGACCAGGGGCGGCTGAATACCCCTCTGCATAAATCTGTATTCTGATGCCTGGCCTGGGCAGACGGGAGGAAAGAGGGTTCACACCGGGACATCAAGGAGTAATGACCTACCCCCACACACATGCCTGGTGATCTACATAGATAACTTGGCAGACAGGACTAGCTTGAAAGGGGTGCTTGTGCACTTCAAAACCACTCTTTGAAGTTTCCCCAACATCATAGGCACATTTGGGTATAAGTACTGGGTCTCTGCCCTCCCAAAGCAGACACTTCTGAGCCTACACCGAATCGCTGTCAGAATAACTGCTGTGCTGCTCAAAGGACTCAACTGGACGGGTTTTCTGGAAGGACTGCTTTCCTGCTTATTGCCCTGCTGCCTGTTGCTCTCTGACTCTGCTGAAAGGATAGCTGGACTAGGGAGTTGAACTCTGCCTTCCTTCCAAAGTGATCTCCAAGGGCGTGTTAGCTTACCTCCTGTTTCTTACGTCTCAGGGACACAAAAGACTTCCTGCAGTTTTGCTGGTGGTGTCGGACTCTGCCTTCTGTGAGTCCAACCCTTGCCTGAGGTGCCCCCCTCCAAGTTCTGGGCCTCAGAAGTGGATTCTGCAGCTGAGTTTCTGCCAAATACGATACAACGCATTGCGAAGCCCACAAAAGCCTCGCCGCACAGCTGACGGCTCTTAGAACCAACATCGGACTAAGCAAAGCCTTGCAAACCTTTGCCACATAGCCTCATGGAACCGACGCCGGGCAACGCAAACCCTTGCAAACTGTGCCCCAGGATCTAAATTACTGTGTTCAGTGGCAGTGGACTCAAGTGGGTCCCTGTAGCCAGGCCGCACTCCATCGCTGTCAGCCTGCTTCTTAGCACTTTCTTGCATTTCTTCAACATTCAAATATTGACTTCTACTTGATGGATTTTGATCGTTTTGGTCTGTTTTACTCAGATAAATATTCTCTATTTTTCTAAACTGTTGTGGAGTCTTTTTGTGATGTATTTACTGTGTCATTGTATGGGTTATTACACAAATAATTTACACATTGCTTTGTAAGTTAGGCCTGCCAGCTCTGTGCCAAGCTACCATGGGGTGAGCACAGGATAACTTTGTATTGTGTTGTGACTTATCCTGACTAGGATTTTGGACCCTACTTGGACAGGGTGCATACCTCTGCCAACTAAAGACCCAGGGCCTTATTTACAAGAAATGATGCATTGCTGTGCCAGGGCAGCGATGCGTCAAAATTTCTTGTGCCTGTGTCAAAAACCTTACGAAGGCCTGGATGCGCACTATTTACAATACAGGGCTCCATTGCGCAAGGTCCCAAGGATGCGTCAGAAATGTGGGTAGGATGCCGCAAGGTACCCGGCCCAAAAGTGGCGCATTGCTGTCGTTGGTCATAAGACTTACACAACTACAAGAATGCATCAGAAATCAGAGGCGATGCATCAGTTTTGACTGATGCAAGTAGACTCATGTGTGGGGACCAATGTAATAGAGTGTGAAATGGTGAAAAACTCACCTTGCACTCTATTACATTAGTCCTGGATGTCACGCATACAAGTGGGCATAGTGCACTTATGTGTACCACTGTGTCTGCGTATGTGTGGCATATCATGTGAAAGTACGAGAGTGCATTCAAGTCTGTGATGGTGTGTGATGTGATATTTGCTGTGTTACCTACCTTATGTGTGCACTAACCTGTTGATGGGATGTGACTTGATTGCAGATTACACTGTTGTGGTAAATATTTCATTACCGGTACTATTTTTTATGCGGTAAAGTCTAGTAAGAATAACTCAGTAAATATAAGAGGCAGAATCCGTGGTATTAGAGGTTCTAAAAAGGCTTTATTCCTATACAAAGGAATACAATTCGAATTGCAGGCTTTCTATTCCATCACCACGAAAGTTCAGGAAGGAAGGGCATACATTATTGACAGATAAGCAGTTTTATAGAAAATGCATTACAGTGAAACAGATGCAGGAGGCGTAACAGCTGATAATACAGATAAAATGTGCATACGTAACTAATAGAGGCGGACATATGGGTGGAATTTAATAAACGTCATCATACATGATGTCACAAGTGGGTGGATCCATAAGAGAATTCTGCAATGTCAGCAGAAATATTTGGCAGAGATGCGCGCGCAGCCGCATGACGTGTCATTGACGTGCAACTAGAGAGTGAAGGGGACTTGACATTTAGCTCTACATGTGGAGACAGAAGTCTGGGGGTCATGTCAACCTAATCCCAAATCATATCTAATATCCTATGTTTAAAGAACTGTGTTATCCAAAAGGAAAGGTTTCTAGGATAGAATCTATTCTATACTGACTGTTAGTGCGTGTACAAGCGTCTAAGTGTCTACATGAGATGCGAGGGGGTAGGAATATTCCATGGTAACAGGGCTATGAATTACTTGCATAAGGACAGCGAGGCCTGGCCCTTTGCACGGTGGCTGGAGGAATGTTTACCTAAACTACTAGACAGGAATGCATCGGATGAGGAGCGGAGTAGATAATCTTGAAGGTGAAATACAGTTTTTGGCAGGCAACAGGCTGGATCAGGCCCCGTTAGCCGCGCAGGGATTAGGACAAAGTTCATGGATACAGATGCAGGCTCAGACTGGAGCTTTCAGAGGCAGAAGGCAGGAAAAGGCTTGATGACAGAATTCTGGGCCTACTCGCCTGAATCTGTGAAATGTGGAAAGTGAACCACATAAAGTCGGTGGCCTTTCATACTTAGGAATGGAATATCTGACCCATTCATGGCGGAACTGAAAGAGGACATGTTGACGGTGGACGCACATATATTTGCGTCTTCAAAACTGGAACTGGAGGGAACATACATGTACTTATAGCATGCACATGGAGCCGTTGGGGTCTACGATAGGGGACATAACTGATCACAAAATTCATATTTCCTCATTCCCTCCTTGTCCCCTACGGACCCTCAGGAGATATCGATCTTCATCAATCCATCGATCTGTTCATATAGCATCATTTGTTCTTCTTTCTTCTTCCGGGATCTCGAACGAAAACTTGGATGTGGGATACACGATGTGGCACACAGACCACAAATCGCTGGCCCACATTGTAGACATAAGCAGCAACTGAATAGTATGAGAAAGCCAATACCTAGGAAGGATAGGATTCTCCATCCCCAGGCTGACAACACGCTCCAAAACCAACCGGACCAAGTCCAGGTGCCTGGACTCTGGTGTATCTGGCTCACAATCTTATGAAGGCGAGTTATGGCTTTATATACTGACGGCGAATTTTCTGGTATGAAAACGCAGCAACTTGATCCGATGACCCTACAAGCTCCGCCCCTATCGGCCAGGATGACGTCAAGGACAAGACGATTTTGAAGCACAACAATCCGCATAGCAGACTGCTCTTCTGTTAAATTGCCTAAGGCGGAAGTAGTTTCGTTCACTACTGCTTCAAGGGTTCTGGTTAATCTACGTATCAGCTTACTATTAGTAACTGTACCTATATAGGGAAAGAAACCTTTATTGAAATCTGTGTATTGCTCCCATGCTGTTTCAGTATAATCGACAATTGGGAGATCTCTCTGCTGTCTATTGTGTACTAAATGGGTATTTCTATGATAATCAGGAGGAGCTAGGAAAACAGGTGGTAGAAGGAATGCTATGTAACAGGTACCATCCCAATCTAGAGGTAGACGTATATATGCGGTCTGGCCACATATGAAGTAGGAATGACGGGAAGCTCTAAATGTAGACTTGCCTTGATCACTGAATTTTATTACAGTGGTGCATTTACTATGGCCCATGTGTATGGAACCATTCTTTCTTACACATAATTCCCCTTTTACTGGGAATACTGACATGGCGGTCAAGATTGGTGTAGCTTCAGATTCAACGTTCAGGATCATGAGATTAAGTGTAAAATTACCTAATCCATATACTTCATTTTCTAGATCGGTTCCTGTTCTTTTGGGAAGTCCCTCCTTGTTAGGGTAGCAGACTTTAAGCAAAACTAGGTTCAGGTTTCCCCATACCCAGTTGTCTTGGTAAACTGCGGAATTTGAATCTAGGGAATTAATCAAACTAAACCATGCTCCACAGGAGCCATTGTGTGTGAACGGATAGGGAAAGAGGGGCAAAACTCCCTTATAGTTCTGATAGGGAGGGAGTCGGCCACATATCCAACAATTTGTGGCATTGCTGGTCTGATGGGAATGATGTAACATACTAATGAATGTGTTATTGCGCAGCGCAAATCTATAGGACAATTCATGCGGAGGTAATTCGCTAAAAGAATGTTCTGCAGTTACATTGTAAGCACGCTTAAGAATAGGGTAATACATGTGCAATAGTATGCTGACAATGATGATCAGAAGACTTAGAAAAAACAAAATTAATAATGTTACTGTGCAGTGACTACGAAGTGATTTACAATACGCATGCTTTTTAAGCTGCATCTGTTGATTTCTTTCTCTATTCCGGTCTAGAGGATACATGTCAGAGACAAATTCAACCGATTCACCTTGGAGAGGACTTAAACAATCAAATTGTCTGACTTGCTAGACCTTAACTTCAGTTTATAAAGTTCAGAGTTTGTTAATTCAGCCAAGGGGAGCTTTGAGTCTGTCTGTGAGGGAATGCAGGGCTGAGCGTTCACACTAGATGGTAGTCCATAAAATTTCTTGATATGACTCGAGTGCAACCACCCTTTACGTCCCTCAATCTTCACGGCTGTCCTTGTAGTTAGTAGAACCAATTTTGGCGATGTCCATCTAGGCTCCAGTTGGGTCTTTCGGTCAAAATTCCTGACCAGAACCAGGTCGCCAGGAACCACGTCATGGGGCTTCACCTCAGTATTATCGGGAAAAGCTGCGGCTACCTGTGAACGACAAGATTGTAGTGCAGACATCAAGGAAGCCAGGTAATCTGTCAGCATATTACAGTCAACATCAGTGATTTTGCGAGGTATAGGCGTCCCCCACATATTTGGTGGTCTACCGAAGATCACCTCGTACGGGGATAGCCCTGTTCGAGAATGTGCTACCATTCTCATGTAAAAGAGCGCAACTGGTAAGGCTACTATCCAATCGACACCTTTTTCCCTACATATTTTGGACAATCTAATTTTCAGAGTTTGATTATGACGTTCCACGAGACCTGCTGCCTCGGGATGTCGGACACAGTTGAATTTCCATTGGTAGCCTAACAGAAGGGAAACGTGTTTCATTAGTTCGGATGAGAACGGCTGGCCGTTATCTGAGTAGACAACACGTGGTAAACCGTACCGTGGGAAGAATTCTCGAACTAACTGTTTGGCAGTAGTCGGGGCAGTGTAATCTGAAACCGGGTAGGCTTCTGTCCAACGGGAAAGAGCACAGACAACTACGAGAACATATTTGAATCCTCGACATCGTTCCATCTGGATATAATCCATCTGGAGGACTTCAAAAGCATGATCGGGAGATTGAAATCCACCCTGCTCTACGGGGATGCTTTTACCTGGATTAAACTGACAACATATCATACAGGTACGAACTTTTTGTTTAGCTGCTGCTCGCAAGTGTTTGTTGAACCAAATGTGTTGAATGCTGTCTAGCATAGCTTTTTCTCCTAGGTGCGCTGGACTATAGATTGTGTTAATGATGACTTGAACCATGGAGTCGGGAAGAAACCATATAGATTTTTCCTTCGTCATCCATCCTTGATCTGTTTGGATCCCTCCTAATTCAGTCCATTTCTTTATTTCTTCTGGTGTAGCATGTGTCTGTATGTCAATTACATCAAGGGCGGGATCCTTAACTGTCATGCAATGTGTTGGTGTCGGAACTATTGTCTTTGTCACGTCAGTTGTATGGGTCTGATTCTGAGCAGTCTGTTTAGCTGTTCTGTCAGCTAGGTCATTACCCTGAGAAATGATATCGGTAACTTTTGTATGGGCTTTGCATTTCATAATCGATATTGTGGTAGGTAGATGAATCGCGTCTAATAGGGCTTGAATGAGGGGTCCGTGTTGGATGTGGGCACCGTGAGAAGTTAAATAACCTCTCTCTCGCCACAGTACGCCGAAGTCATGGACGACTCCGAATGCATAACGTGAATCTGTGTATATGTTGACTTTCTTATTTTTGGCTTGAATACAGGCTTGTGTCAGAGCGATGAGCTCTGCTGCTTGAGCTGACAAAGTATTAATACAATTTGTTTCAATGACTTCAGTGTCTGTTGTGACTGCGTAAGCGGCCACTAACTCTCCTGTACTTGTTCTCATACATGACCCATCTACATACAATGTCAAGTCTGGATCTGACAAAGGGATATCTGTCAAGTCTTGTCTGGGTTTCGTCGTGATAGTAATGACTTCGACACAATCATGTGCCAATGGATCTGTTCCGCCTACTGGCAACAGTGTGGCAGGATTTAACGTATTACAACGTCTGATTTCTATGTGTGGCTGAAACAATGTTAATTCGTAACCCGTGAGTCTCGCTATAGTCAAGTGTTGTGTTTGTGTGCGGTTCAAGAGAACCTCTACTGCGTGTGGTACTTGTACTGTCAATTGATGTCCTAACACTATGGCATCGCTTTGTCTGATTGCTAAAGCTGTTGCTGCCACCGATTTCAGGCACGCAGGAAGAGCCTGAGCGACCGGATCTAATGTACTAGAGAAATAAGCACATGGTTTGTGTGATCCTGCTTGTTCCTGAGTGAGTACTGACAAGGCAGTACCTTCGCGTTCTGTAACAAAGAGTGTAAACTGTTTACTGTAACATGGTGTTGCTAAAACAGGTGCTTGGCATAAAGCTTTCTTTAAACTTTCAAAAGCGTGTGTATGTTCTTGAGTCCAAGGGAGGACAGTCGATGTGGCTGCCTCCTGTGTTGTCAATTGGATGAGTGGTTTTGCTAGAAATGCATATTGAGGGATCCACTGCCTACAGTATGAAGTGAGGCCTATAAAAGCCCGCACCTCCTTTTGTGCCTTGGGTGGTGACATGTTAGTAATTAACTGGATGCGGTCGGGTGTAAGCTGCCTTCCCTCCTTGGACAGCGAGTGCCCAAGGTAAACAACTCGCTGGACACAGAATTGCAGCTTAGAAGGGGACACCTTGTGCCCCTTGTCGGCCAGAAATTTCAAAACCCTCAGTGACGCTGTTTCACATTCAGGTTCGCTTCGGGCGGTGATCAGCAGATCATCGACATATTGAAGCAAGGCAGTGTTAACTGGCATGTGGATACTGTCAAGTTCTCGTTTCAGTGCTTGGCTATAGATGCTGGGGCTTTCTGTAAATCCTTGAGGTGCGCGTGTGAATTTAAAACTTCGTCCATTTAAACTGAATCCGAACAGATATTGACTTTCCGGATCTATTGGGACGCTAAAGAAAGCATTCTTGAGATCAATTACAGTGAAGAACGTTGCTTCTGAGTCAATAGCGGTGAGTAATGAAGAGATATCTGGGACCACAGGGTATTGTGGTACAATACATTTATTTAATTCACGCAGATCAATAACTAATCGATATACTGGTGGTGCCTTTGGATCCGTTCTTTTAAGAATCGGAATTATCGGGGAATTACATACATTGGAGTCGGTTTCGACAACCACTCCTTGTGCAATGAGCTCGTCAATGATTTGCAGTAAAGCCACTACAGCATCTGGTGGTAACTTGTATTGTCGCATTCGTGGTAGTACTATTCCTGTTTTTAGTGTGACACGATATGGTGTAATATTCATGCAACCAACATCAGTGGGGCCTTGTGCCCATAAATGTGTAGGTAAATTCTGTAATCGGTGATCCATGTCTCTAGACACGTAGTGACCTTTAAAGTCACGTAAAAATAGTCGTACTCCTTCCGGAGAACAACATATTATGGCTCCTAGAGCTTTCAATGTTTTTATACCTAACAAGTTTTCTGGACATGATTTAGTAAGCAATAAATCTGTAGTACGTGTCAATGGACCAACCGTGAGTGGAAGAGGTTGTGTTACGTCATTAATAATAGGTTTTCCTGAGAATCCAAGGGAAATATTTTGTGAGCCTGAGAGGGGTGCCCCTGGAACTTCACTGCGTCTTATAGTTGTTCTGCTTGCCCATGTATCAAGTAAAAACTTTCTGTCTTCCCCTAATAGTTCACTATGTACATAAGGTCCCTCTTGGTCTACAGGAACCTCGATAAGGGGTAAGCCAACTTCCCTCTCTAGGCTATTTCATGTGTATCGCTGATAATCGGGATAATCTGCTTGTGCATACTGATACATCTGTTGTGTCGTTGCTTGTGTTGCAGCAATAGGCTGCGTTTGTGGTGGTGCTACGATCTGTTGTGGAGCTGCCTGTTGCGGAGCTAATTGTTGCGGAGCTAACCTAGGTTGTGCATGCTGAGGGATTTGTTGTTGATTCTGATCCTGTCTAGGTGGTCGTGGTCTCTCCTGGGTTCTACCTGTGGCAATATTATGTTTCAGGACTGGACAATCGTGTATATAATGACCTTGTTGTTTACAATAGTTGCATGTCCCTTTCGTTGGACCTGCGGAATCACCCTTTTGATGACCATCGGCTGGAACTGACTGGGCAACAAGCATTTTCATTTTTGTATCCTTCATACGTCTTTGTTCATGTTCTTGTTCTTCTCTAATTCTATTGTGGTGATATTGTAACATCTGTAACATCTGTGATGGGGTATTACCTTGCCAGGTACTTTCGAATTTCAATACTCTATTCTTGACTTGCAGCAGAGAATTTTCAACTAATTTTGTCACAAACAGATGTGGATATGACTCGCTACTTGCTTTTATGCCACTATTTATACCAAAACATTTTTCAAATCGGGAATAGAAATCACTAGTGTCTTCATCTGGCTTTTGTTTACAGGCTGATATTGCACCCCAGTCTTCCTTTTTCGTAGTTAATAAACGTGGCAGTACCTGCACTAGTAATCCTGGTAGTGCTGTAGTCTTTTCCCCAAGCCCTGCTCCTGCAGCTCGGGCCCTTTCTTCGTTTTCTAATGCTATCCAATCTATCTTTTGGTCTCCCACCTCCCATTCCTTTTCTTTGAGTTTCTCATAAACACCGGCGGGTAATAGGAATTTTAATATTTTCATAATGTCGGGGTAGGTATACTCTCCCATGAGTAACATGTCTTTTATCTCACGGTGGAAACCTGCTGGATCCTTGTCATGGCTGGGTACTACTTTCTTCATTTCTAATAATTCCAATTTAGTTATAGGCGTGTACACAAACACGCGTGTAAAGTTATTACCGTCACCTCTGATTGGGTGTACTTCGCGTAACGGGTTCTGTCTATCTATGTGATACATTTTTCTTCCCATGATGGGAACTGGAACGTGTTCTGGGCATACGAGAGTTAAATATTGGTTTCGAAATTCTAGAATTTCTTTAATCAAATCAGTACCTGACCCTCTCCATTTATTCGTGAGTAGTTCTGTCAATATGTCAGGTAAGGGTCCTGGATCGGAGTGTTGGCTTTTATATAATATAAGGAGGTGTTGAATCATGTATATACTAGCTAAACGCTGTTCGTATGGGTCGAGATTCAGAAACGTGTGTGCAAGTACATCATCATTGTATTCGCTGGGACTGTCAGCCCATTGTACTGCTGACCTGGCTAATTCTGTTCGTCCATGGAATTGAGCATGTGGTACCCCCTTCGATCTCGGAGTGATTTATCAGCGGCTTGAAATAGGTGTTCGGGGGATCTTGTATTTAACATAGGGGTTTGAAAATGTCTATTATATTCTGGACGTATCGGACGTATTGGATCATTAAAGCCTCTGGTATTATTATGGGGTCTTCCTCTACCTACATAAGCTATCGTTTCTAATTGTTCTGATTCTTGCTCCTCCTCTTCTTCTGATTCTACTCTGTCTGTTTCTCGTCTTTCTTTATGTATTCGTTCTACTTCCTTGCGGATCTTTCGACACATGGCGATTATACACGCCTGTCTATCATGTTTCTCTTCTGATATGTTCTGACCCCATTTGGCAAGTCTTTGCATGGTATCGTGATCTGCCCCAGGCCTGTCTTGATTCCTAATTACGCAATTTATGAAAAAACGTAGTAGTTGTCTTTGGACATCCACTTTCTGGTATTCCATAGCTTCGTTAATACTTTCTGGACCTCGCCCTGTTTGGACAAAGCGATATATATCGTCTAGGTGTTCAACCATTCCTGGTATCGTCATTAAATACAATGTAGCTCGTCGTATACGTAACGATGATATGAGCAATTTGTCCTGTCTACCTGGTACTGGGTCGTATCTACAATCCACAAGCTGTTCTTTAAACATGTCGGATGTCGCTAATTGAGGTGTACGTTGGAGTGCTAAATCTCTAAGGGTCTGTTTATTTCGCGGCGGTGTGGCAAACATGTCTGTCGTACCTCCTGTAGCACCATCTGAGGTGCTAGGCACGAAAGGATTCGTTGGACGTAGGATAGAGATTGTAGATGCGGGAAAGACTGTAGAAACGGACGGACCTGTGGGAACTTGTGTAGGAGTTTGTAGTTGCGGGGATACAGACGGATGCTCTTGGTGTTGAACACCATCGGCAAGCGGTGTGTGTGGTATGGCATTAGCATACTCGGGAGTTACGTCATCTAAATAGGAGGAAAGGAAAACGTCCTTTGCTGTTTTGGGATGTGTTTTGGGATGTGCTTTTATCGGGAGCAATGGAGGAGTTAAGTCTTTTGGTATTTCCGGGGTAGCCTTAGGTAACCCTTCGGCCAGAAGAGGATACATACCATTCATAAGAGTGTTTCTTTGTCTATCTACCTGTTCTGATTTTACTCGGGTACCTTCCTCAATTAATAGATTTTCTCGTGTTTTATTTGAATTCTCTCTACCTTTCTCTTCCTGTCTGAGTGCTTTTTCTGTACGTCTATATGATTCTTTACGCCATAATTCAATGGCATCTTTCTGTGACTGTCTGGCTTTCTTTTTCCATAATTCTTCTTCTACTCTCATGATGCAATCTGCATCCCAGGTCCCCGCTGCAGGCCATCTCTGACTCTCTGGTAACTCTTTGGTGTAGTCCACCCATAAATCAAGAAATAATACGGCATCTAGGCCATGTTTATGATACATAAAGTACCCTGGAGTGTCCCTAGGTGGGATGGGAACAGCTTCTTCGAGTACACCTTTTCTAGTTTTGATCTGTCTTAGTTTCGAAAAGAGCGGCATTTTTAGACCTTATTACTAGAACACACTTTATACAAAGAACACAATAATGAACAGTCATTCACACCACAATATATAGAACGTATTAAAACATTTAACACTTAACAGTTTTAACGAACGATGATAACTAATAGAAAACTAGTTACTGACATAATACTGACATTAAATAATACTTATTTATATACAAGACATACTAGATATACTGCTAAACAGTACAGATACACTGCTGAAACAGTGCAGACCGGATTTGTGTACCCAAACCCGTCTTGACCGACACAGACTATGTGCACGTTAAATGCCTCCCCGGTAATGGTACTCACCGGGTAGCTCGGAACGGAAGGCCTCGGAAACGGAACTGAAACTGGACCGGACTGGACTCGACTCGACTGGACTCGGAACTTCGGAACCTGGCGGGCCTCTGTATACCTCGGATCTTGCTCTCTCAGCTAGGCTCTGGTCGGGATACTTGGCACTTCTCACCGCCTCGTCTGGGTGTTGATCGCAGCCTCAGTCGCCTCCGCTTGGCCGGAGGGAGATACAGGAAATCCTGCAGGTACGCGTTTTTGTCCGTTCAGCTGTGGCAGGAGACCGGGCCTGCAACGCACCGCCGGCGCGTGAGATGAGAAAGTGTCCCTGTTCGGGCGCCAATTTATGTGGTAAATATTTCATTACCGGTACTATTTTTTATGCGGTAAAGTCTAGTAAGAATAACTCAGTAAATATAAGAGGCAGAATCCGTGGTATTAGAGGTTCTAAAAAGGCTTTATTCCTATACAAAGGAATACAATTCGAATTGCAGGCTTTCTATTCCATCACCACGAAAGTTCAGGAAGGAAGGGCATACATTATTGACAGATAAGCAGTTTTATAGAAAATGCATTACAGTGAAACAGATGCAGGAGGCGTAACAGCTGATAATACAGATAAAATGTGCATACGTAACTAATAGAGGCGGACATATGGGTGGAATTTAATAAACGTCATCATACATGATGTCACAAGTGGGTGGATCCATAAGAGAATTCTGCAATGTCAGCAGAAATATTTGGCAGAGATGCGCGCGCAGCCGCATGACGTGTCATTGACGTGCAACTAGAGAGTGAAGGGGACTTGACATTTAGCTCTACATGTGGAGACAGAAGTCTGGGGGTCATGTCAACCTAATCCCAAATCATATCTAATATCCTATGTTTAAAGAACTGTGTTATCCAAAAGGAAAGGTTTCTAGGATAGAATCTATTCTATACTGACTGTTAGTGCGTGTACAAGCGTCTAAGTGTCTACATGAGATGCGAGGGGGTAGGAATATTCCATGGTAACAGGGCTATGAATTACTTGCATAAGGACAGCGAGGCCTGGCCCTTTGCACGGTGGCTGGAGGAATGTTTACCTAAACTACTAGACAGGAATGCATCAGATGAGGAGCGGAGTAGATAATCTTGAAGGTGAAATACAGTTTTTGGCAGGCAACAGGCTGGATCAGGCCCCGTTAGCCGCGCAGGGAGTAGGACAAAGTTCATGGATACAGATGCAGGCTCAGACTGGAGCTTTCAGAGGCAGAAGGCAGGAAAAGGCTTGATGACAGAATTCTGGGCCTACTCGCCTGAATCTGTGAAATGTGGAAAGTGAACCACATAAAGTCGGTGGCCTTTCATACTTAGGAATGGAATATCTGACCCATTCATGGCGGAACTGAAAGAGGACATGTTGACGGTGGACGCACATATATTTGCGTCTTCAAAACTGGAACTGGAGGGAACATACATGTACTTATAGCATGCACATGGAGCCGTTGGGGTCTACGATAGGGGACATAACTGATCACAAAATTCATATTTCCTCACTGTTTCAAGTCACTTCAGCTGCTCAGATACTTATGCCACAGCCAATGCGTCATTCCTATGCCTGGGTTTTAGGGGCGTAGGAATTTTGACGCATTTCAAGCTCAGTGGCCCACTTCCTGAAGATATGTTACTTAAGCAAAATGTCATAAATAACACTGCATCAGTTTTATGGGAGATTTTAGGTGGGAACGCCACCCTTACATATATCAAAACTAAAGTGACGCCAGTAGCAGCCGGCATGGATCGGGGATGGCGGGGCGGGTAAGGAGATATTTACAAAAAAGAAAAAAAGTGACCTTACCGCCGCGTCTCTCTGTCGTCTCTACTCATGTCAGGAATGAAACAGGAAGCAGGCAGCCATGCTCCCCTGACAAATAACAACGCTGCAATGCAGCATTGTGATTGTTAGCACCCAGGATCCCCTGACCAATTACAAAGCTGCAATGCAGCGTTGTGATTGGTCTGAGTGCCGTGGTTTGGCACTCAGCCAGGGACTGTGGGCCTGGGCATGTTCTCCATGCAGGCTGTAATGCAGCCTGCATGGAGAACAGGCAAAGTGCACATGACTGCTTGGCCAGCCCGAATGAGCCGGACAAACACTCATTGCCCACTTAGGAGGGTGCTATCACACCTCCCCTGCTCTGCCGCCCGCCCCATCACGCAAAGCTAGCGCAGCAGGACGACAAAATAAAATGATAAGAAAATTAAGTTATTACCATCTTAATTTTTCCTTTCTTTACTGCTTCAAAGCAGTGGGGCAACGGTCCCCTGCCTTAGCGGAGGAGCCGCCACTGCGTGATCCGACAAATGGAAAAACCGACGTAGGCTGATGAAAAGTGCTGCATCTTCCTAGATGCGTCACCTTGTAAATATGAGCAAAGAAAGTGCCACTGCTGCTTCAAAATAATGACACAGAAGCGGCGCATGCTCCTTGTAAATATGCCCTCCAATTTCTAACAGCTTGTATTTGTTCATTTGAGAAATGCAGCTAAATATTAAAAATTGTTAAAAAATTAAAATATCTCCACATTTTTCTTTATATCTTCAACTGCAACATGATGTGGATGTAAACTTTGTACTAATACACAGCTCTGAATCTGCTGAAAAAACATATTGGGGCAGATTTATGTTTCCTGGCGCATCCCTGCAAATCAGCAAGGATGCGCCAGGAAAGATGCGTCACGCAAGTTTACCCTTGCGCCACACATGATGCGCCGCATGTACAATGCGTCGCATCATGGCGCAGGAATAAACAGATGCGTGACGCATCCGATGGCGTAAGGTTGGCGCAGTGCTTCAGTTGCGTCGCAAGCGCGACGCAACTCCAGCACTGTTCCAACCTACCCTATCCCTAACATGGTGCGTCAAGCCTTACGCCTGCTTCAAGCAGGCGCAGGGTTTTGGTGCATCAGCGTTGGGAAAGTGACTCAGTCAAATCTTATAGATTTGACTGAGTCACTTTTCAGGGGCGTTCCTGCGACGGAACTCCCCCCCTCTGTCGACACTCCCACGTGAAACCTGACGCAGGTTTTACGTGGCGCAGGGCTTTACATCGTGACGCATCTCCATAGATGCGTCATGATGTAAATATGGCGCAACGTGGCGCAGGGTTTACACCGCCGCTGCGTCACAAAAGTGACGCAACGGCGGCGTAAAAGTGGCGCATCTCCAATATAGATCTGCCCCATAGTTGTTATGGGTGCACAAAAAGACCAAAGGGATACATGTATTTGAACTACCTCATTCTGTTTTTTTTTTTTAAATAAATGTTACACAGAGGTGTGGAAACACTGCAGCGATAAAAAGCTTAATCAGACCACATGCCTATTCACTACTGACTCCAGAGCTGAAGGATCATGAAAAGGTTCTTGGAGAATCTTCTGGGGTGCTTTACCTTTCTGCACCTTCCTTTGTTTTCTTCTGTGTGTGTCCTAAAGAAACCACACTGCTAATCTCTGGCAGGACAGAAAATACAGACGATACAGGACAACAACAGCTGCAAACTTTTCTGGCCGCCGCCAACTGCTCGGAGTGAACTGGACTGCAAGCAAATTGCCAGCTTCTGCAGTTCTCTGTAAAATCCTCAACATCAAGCACTTGTTTTTAGGTTGAGTCAACCAGACCTTTTGTGAAGTTACTATGGGCAAGATGTACGAAACTTCCAGTTTGCAGTTCCTAAATAGGGAATCCTAGGAAATTGCTATCTAGGAATTGCAAAATGGAATGAACAAAAGTAGAGATTTCCTAACAGCGATTTCTACAGAGTAGGAATCACTATTAGGAAATCGCTATTTAGGAAATGCTAAACCATTCGTACCTATGGGCCTAAGGTAGGGGTGGGCGGAATTTGCGAAATTCACTTTCGCAAATTATCGCGAAAATGTTAAAAATCTCCGCAAACACGCGGAAACATCGGGAATATGCGGAAGTTTTTTTCCCGCCCGTTCGCGGTATTTTCTGCGTGGTCGCGGCTCGCCAACGTACCCATGCGGTTGCTCATGGACGCGGCCATCTTGTTTTCACTTGTCTCGCGGTGCATGGTCGCGAGAAGAAAGACGTGATCGCGCGACGAATGATGTTACTGCGGGCGCGAACTGTCGCGAGACAGCGCAAATGGCTACCACAATCCAACATCTCGTGGAGAACGTGACCGGATCGGGAAAACTTGTCGGCGAACGCGGGTATTCAGGTAAGGCGATCGCGCGCACGCAAGAATGTATTATTTTACAGCGTGAGCAAGCAAAGAATTTCCGGTAAAATGCGGATTGCGGAAATTTTGACATTTTCGCGCTCTCCGCGGAACGTGAAAATGTCAAATTATCGCAATTTCCGCGAGCGGAACGGAATTTTATCCCAGGCCTAGCCTAAGGCCCATAGGTACAAATGGTTTTGCATTTCCAAATTTGTGATTTCTATAGGAAATCACAAATTAGGAAATGCAAAACCAAAGGTGCCTATGGGCCCAAGGCCCCTTTGATGCAACCCCCCAAAAAGTGGTGCACATGAAAAGCGCACACATGCCCCAGGGGCATGTGTGCGCTACATGGCACTTTAGAAAATGCATTTTGGGTGCATTTTTTTAAATTGCACATGGTTACCATCAACTTGGAGTCAATGGTAATAGCATTTCCTAAATGCCCATTTCGCATTTAGGAAATGCTTTGTACATGTGCTAGGGAATTCGCAAATAGGATATTCCTATTTGCGATTTCCAATTTAGGGAATCACAAAATGCGATTTTAACAGGGTAAAAATCACATTTTGCAACCGCGTTTAGGCCTTTGTACATATTGAAAGGCAGTACTGCATTTCTTAATGGACCAAAATTGTGATTGGGTCCGTTAAGAAATGCAATCTGGCCCAATGTGCGTACAGTCTATTCATTGCTTACAACTGGTAAGCTTTATTGTCATACTGATTTGATTGCTTGTTAGTTGATGTGGTGACGCGCTGTCACTATTTTTCATTTTAAACCTTGAACTATTGCATAATACAAGTATTTGTATATAAAGTGTGATTTTATGTTAAGGTTTATCATAGTTGGTAATGCTCACGTTATAGTTAACCAAAGTTAAAGTGTCTACACATTTAGTTAGCCATAGGTAATGTGTGTCTCGCTTAACAAGTTATGCTAACATTTAAAGGATGCATCTTTGCTGCTGTCATTCTCTCGCACTTTCTCTCGTTCCGGGAGCTGAACCACAGTAGCATGAATGGCTAATTACTTTGGTCAGTTTCCAAGAAAATGTTATTATTGTTAGTTTCCATGTAAGTGAATAATTGATTTCATGCACCTGTGCCCAGGGCGGTCTGACCGTGATGTACCATTCAGTACAAGATATCTTTTGAAGGCCATGCAGATGTGAGCTTTCTTTGTCCGATACTTGGGAAAGGAGAATGAAGACATCTTATCACAAAATGCTTGATTGTGATTGGTTCCTACCACTTGGGAACTGAAGAGAGTTGTTCTTCAATTTAGAAATCATATGTTTATCTGTGTATTGCTGAGTTAGTTAGTTTCAGGTGCTCCGATCTACTGCTTTGAGAGCAGATAGCCCTTCCCAATCACTTGAGACTATATTCCTATTTGGCCCAGCTCATCGAGGCTTATTTACAAGCCCATTGTGCCGCTTATGTGTTTCTTTTATTGATGCACCGGTGGCGTAATGGGCTTGCCCATATTTACAAGACCATGTAAAGTCACCCTGCGTGACTTTTTATGGCTTTGTAAATATTGGCCCCTTTCACCCATTACTCTGGGTGAAAGGGGTGTTCCATGGATGTTGCTGTGGGTGTTCCCATGCAACATCAATGGAACTTGACGCATTCCCAGATTTAAAACACTTCCACTTTCTAAGCGTGCTGCATTTTGCAGCCCACATAGAAAGAGGAAAATGCCATTAATTATTGTTTTTGTGCAGGAAAGTGTCCTTTTCTGCACAAAAACTAGTCATTCCCACAGCACAGGCACCCTTGCAAAATGACACAAGGGTACTTGCGTTGGCAGCCAATCGTGTGTCAGTGAAGGGGACATGCTAGTGATGCGTCATATTGTTGTTAATACGATGCATCCCTGTGCTTTGAAAATGACACAGCACGGCACAGCAAAATGGCTTGCAGCGCCGCACTACATAATTTCTTTGTAGATGTGGCCCATAGAGTTTAACACTGGAGCACATCTATCTTTCCTTGCCTGATTGAAACTTAATTTGGTTTTCCCGTGAGAGGCTTTACTTGTGGACACCTGCTGCTTAGCTTTCCCCACCTCATCTGAATCATTAGTTTAGCATTAGGGAATTTCCATACAGAGAAAATAAATCTAATTCAATTTACATATGATTATCTTTTAATAAGTTTCTGTATTTGCTAATTTGAATAGCTTTTGAATTTATCTGAACCATGCTTTTTTAAGTTGATTTTTGATTTATCTAAATGATTTGGGTTTTTAACTTTGCTAATCTGCTAATAAACCTTCATGGTTTGCAAATCTACTACTCTCGGTCGTCCTTATGGTCAAAAAGTTCTTCACTGTCAAAAAAATATTGTTGAACTTTCGATGTTAAGCCTCAATTCGAGACCAAGGTCCATCCACCCCAGTACAGCTTGCACTTGAATTTGAATTTGCACCAAGGATTTGCGTGATGCAAAGCCCATTCCCCCCTGATTCGGATAGATTGCCCTCCTCTTCTTATATTTGTTCCTCCACTGGAGCATAGCCTCTTTATGATCCTTGTGTCCTTCCACTGCTCACATTTATGGAACGACATTTTTTTTTTCCATTCAGAACTATATCCAATTGCATGTGTTTTCAAACTCACTCTTCTGGTGCTTCTTCCCCATCATGCTGTGTTGCTTCCCCCCCCACCACATTGTCTGTAAAAGCACAGCAACCCAGGATAGTTTTGCCTGGGTATGGCTGAAGAGCAGACTTTAAGGGTTCTTTCTATTTAATCACCTGCATTCCACATATTGCATGAAAGCACAAGCTTTGGCACACAAAGGTTTTATGGCACTGGAGGAAGGGCCATCTGTGGCACTGACTTAGTCAACGTGTGAGGCAGAAGGTGTATTTAACATGAAACTTCTCATGCCAACCCATAAATCTGTTCCCCTGCTACTACAAGAGGACCAAATGACCAAATCCTGAGAAAAGTGAATTAGTCCATGCCAAGCGTTTCTTTTTTTATTCTGGTTTCTCTTTATTATTTTTTAAGTTTATTCAGTTTCTTGAGTGTATTTTTGGCAATTTCAAAAACTTGCCACTTAATATCATCGGTGGTATGTTGTTCAACTGCGTAGTGTGCTACCAAGGGAGGCGTAGTGATCCTGAAGAAAATCCTGTGCTGTCCAATGCAGACCTTTATGGGTTGCGTTGTTTGCCCAATGCAGATTTTGTTGCAGGGGCACCATACGCAATAAATGACATCAGTCGAGTTACAATTAGAGAAGTTGTTTAGAGTAAAATCAATCAGTCCATGCACAAACTTTGGAGTGTTTGTGGTGTACATACATACCATTTAATTGCCACATTTGTAATGCCCCTTGATGGGGGCGCCCTCCCATGCATTGTCAATTGTGTTTGCTCTGGTGGTGGTAGGCCCAGCAGAGTGCACTAGATGGTCCCTAATGTTTTTACCCTGTTTATAAGAAAACATTGATATGTCCATAGAGGGGTCAATGCTCTGGATGATGTGCCAGTGTTTTCTGATATAGGCTTTCACTTTGTGTGAATGAGAGGAAAAAGTGGCTATAAAAGTGAGATTGTTGCACTTAGGTTTCTCAGTTGGAGTCAAAAGGTTATTGCAATGAGAATACCAGGCTCTCTTTAAGGTGGACAGCACAATCCGTCACAGATAACCCTTCTGGGTAGCTCTGTCACTAAGAGAGTTAGCTTCATTGGAATAGTCACTCTTATGCGTGCAATGGGCCTTATCTGCAAAAACTGACAATATGGAAGGCCATCCCTAAGGGCCCGTGGATGGTAGCTGGAGTAGGCAAGCAATGTGTTCCTGTCTGTGGGTTTCCTGTAGAGTGTTGTGGTCAGTTTACCTTCTTCTGCTGAGATTTGGAGATCCAGGTAGGGTATGCTACTCTTGTTTGAGTGACAGGTAAATTGCAGATGTGGTTGGGTGTGGCTGAGATATGTTACAATTGTTTGCAGTGTATCTAATGACGCCCTCCATATGATAAAAAAAATCATCAATATATCTTTTCCAGCACACAATGGATGCCATGTATGGGTTGTTGGGTGTCAGGACATGTTCATCTTCAAAGGCGTCCATGTAAATGTTCGCCAAGTTCGGCTCTAAAATGGCCCCCATGGAAGTCCCTCTGCGCTGTAGGTAGTCGAAGTTGTCAAATCTGAAATAGTTGGTGGTAAGAGCAATGATGAATAGATCAATAATGAATAAAGTGAGTACATTGTGTGGCCTGGGATGTTTGTCGAGTACACCACTGATGATCTGCAGACTTTCTTGTTGTGGGATGTTCGTGTAGAGTGAAACAATATTGAGAGTGACAAGTAGTTAATGCTTGGTTTTGAAAGGATGACCTTCCACAAGGTTAATCATATAAGGACTGTCTCTGACGTATGTTTCTAATGTAGGGATAATGTCTCTAATGAAGGTGTTGATGAATACTCCAATGGGTTTCAGTATGGACCCACAACCTGAGAGAATAGGCCTGTCTGGGGTAGCAAGCAGGATTCTTGTGAATTTTGGGCAAGGTATACAATACCGGAATCCTGGGATGTTTCATGTTTAGGTATTCAAACTCTTTTTGTGAAATGAAACCTGACTCTCTACCTTTTGTAGTGATAGCAAGAATGAGTTTCCTGATGTCTTCTAGGGGATTGTGATTATGTTTGCAGGAATGCTGAGGGTTGAACAATTGACTGTTTATCTTCGCATTCAAATCATGTACATTTTGCATCACAATCCCACCCCCTTTGTCCGCAGGTTTACTCACGTCACTGTCCTTTTTGAGTGTGTAGCGGTCTTGTCTTTCTGTCCATGTAATATTGAAAGAGATAAAACTACTTTGTGTTTTTTTATCACTTGGAGGTCTTTCAGGACTAGGTTCTCAAATGCAATTATCTTGCATGGCATAACCGGTGTCGTGGGGAAAAAGGTTGAAGTTTAACCAACTCATAACACTTGAAGCTGTCCCCTGCCAGCTCATAACACTTAAATTTGTCCCCTAGTAAACCTTCAAAAACGTTCTTCGGTTCAAACTCCACCTCTACTCTCCATTAAAACCAAAGTTTTTGGTCAGAGGCTTGAACCTAAAGAGACGGCAACCAGCTCAGAACCACACCAAAGAGGCAGAACAGTGCACAAGATGACGAACGACAAGGACACAACAATCACACAGGATGCTAAGGACAACTGCATGCATAAAACCCATCCATGGAATTCAATAGCGCTAAGACCTGCTTTAAACCTCACGCACGAGTTCACCCACAGGGCATAGTGGAATGTTGCAATACCAAATCACCGATGCACACATTCAGTGGAATAACCCATAAAATTGCTTACAGTGGGGATGGGCAGTGAGAAATAACTGAAAGGAATCGTGGGAGCACATCACCAACATTTCAAAAGATAAGATTTAGGCACTGTTTAATGTGTGTCAGGGGTGGCAAGTGGTGGGAGCATCACACTCATTTTCAGGGCCTGGACAAGTTTTTCATTATTAGACTTTCAGCCAGACCAAGAGAGACAAGCATTGTCATAGCCAATAGGTCTCGCCTTTGGGACCTTACAAGTGCTTAGCCAGAGCTATTGGCTTGTTTTTAAGCTATGTGTCCCAACCGGTGCCTAAGAAGAAAAGAGAGCGTTTGATGTACCCAACGATTGGAGATCTTGTAAGTGTGGATTAAAACGATACAAAGACCTTAATGTTTTAGTAAAATGTGTGGTGTTTTCAATATATCAACTTTAGACGGCGGAGGGACTGAGATGGTGCAAATAGCAATGTATGCAACGTTTGGCTGAAGCAAAGTACTGTGTTTTCATTGTGTTAATGTGTTCTAGCAGTGGACCCCAATACCGCACCAGGCCAATCACCGGGAAGTGCCCTGAATATCATCTGTTTGCAGCACGTGGGTCTGCTCAATTAGGAGATGCGAGAGTGCTGTGTTTATGCTGTGCTGGCGCCGGCTGAGCTCCTGGCTGACAACAGTTTGCAGTAATGACCCAGGGTACTCTGCGCACCGGTGGGGCTGCGCCTCTTGGAGGCTCAAACGGGTTAATTAGATGTTTCAGACAGGCTCTGATCAACTTCCACGTTAAAGATGTTACTAATGTGCAGCGTGTACAGAAATACTGAAAGCAATTGGGTTTTTAAGAGAAGGCGAAGACCAGATGATGCAAAATGAACCATCCTCTTGACTCACAGAAGTGTGCTGCTAGCGAGTGGGCAGTGCCATAAGGCTATTGGAGGAAGGGGGAGGGGGTTGCCAAGCTCGAATTGCTTTGGAAAACCAGTTACCGGACAGTTCAACATTCCCTGACTCAGCTGAGGGACTACCGGTCTAGATTAATCACATTTACAGTGTGTTTTATACAGCACTCGCTGTCAATCCTTCAGCCCCGTGCAGCTGTAATCCTTAAGTGTCAATAGGAAGAGAAAAATATAAAGAAATAAATAAACACAATTGTTGATAGGAGAAAATCCGAACAGACCCGTCAGAAATGGTGTCTTGGGTATATGTGTGTGTTTTCACAACATGTTTTTAAGACACGCCCTTAATTACATTGGCCACGCCCCTTTGAGAGATCCCCCAATTTTTCATCCCACTTAAAGCCCTGAGTAAGCTGGTAGCTTTGAGTAATTGGTGTAGTATGGGTTTAGTGCTCTATAGCAGCAGCTATTTTTCTTGCGTTCCTTAACCTTAAAATGACAACAAATGGAGGCGGAATGGAGCTACTCTGATCATATGTTAGCTAACACTATTCTTTGTTTGCTTGACAACAGGCAGGTCGCATTGACCAATAGCAGAGTGCGGCACATCAAAGGGGCTCTCGGCCTCCTGAGCAGTAATTAGGGGTGCGATGTTAACGAGCACCACTTAGATTCCAGGCAGCCTATGTGAGCCCGGGAGGTCCTGGGGGTCCGTGAAGACAAATAGCACATAACAACGTGGGGGAGGTCTCAGGGAAAGTTTCAACAAAAACGTAGACCAACAGGTTGTGTTTCCCCTAACAACAAATATCAACACACTAATACAACCTGGGTCAGAAATAGAGCCAAAGAGTTACACAAAGACGTCTAAATAAACCCCATACTCAAAATGACAACTCTATTAGAGAGCACTCCCTTCAACAGGACCCATCAATCACTTAAGGTGGTTAATTGTTTTTATCATCTGGGTCTGTATACTCCATCCAGCCGGACCAGTTCATAAAGCAGTGATCCGGTCACTAGCATAGAAGGAGCACTAAAGGAGGATTGTCACCTGATCTCTCACAAATATTGTCTTGGATGAGGTACTACCCATAGAACGAGGTGAGAAATCCTAACAGTCAGCAGTAAAATCATATGTGTGAGTTAAAAATGGCTAAGGGTACCCAAAAGTTCTTTAATAGTAGAGAACCCCTGTCATATTTAAAAAGCAAGATGGCAATATTGCATAAATTAAATTGACATTATGCTATTGTCCAAAGCAAGTACGGTCAACATGTTTCTGCCCTTAGACGATCGATAGTATCTGGGCCTTCATCAGGACCTAAATTACTGCTGTGGTTTCAGTGAGAAAAACGTGTGTGTAAATTATACAAAAGTGGGGTGCAGATAAAAATTCCTACCGCACCGGTCAAGTTGATACAGCAATCAAAACCGGATACCTGTGGAGAAATTTAGAAAAAAGACAGAGACCCAATGTGTAAAACAGGCTCAACTACAGGTCAAAACCAATTTCTATGACCAAAAATAAGCATTCACTAATGCTGTATGGCATTCAGTACTGTTCGTTTCGAATTACACTTACCCATAAATAGTGGGTACAGCCCTCACCTCAACCTGGTCTCAACTCAGGGAAAGGGGCCCCGCTCTAAAAAGAAAGAAATAGTAGGAGAAAGAAAAAACAGGTAATACCTGAAAAAGCCCTCCTCTTCAAAAGCATAGTTAAAAACCTGAGAGAAAATTCATCCAATCCCAGAATGCAAAGACATGTATGGTATAAAAGACATTGTTACAGGAATCATTCAAAATGTGCCTCAACTGCAGACACATTGTAACGCTTACTGTCACCTAGGGTGGAAATTATGCCATCCCAATGGGTGAGAAAAATATAGAAAACACACACTCCCAACATTTGGTAAGTGACTCTAGTAGAAATTGTCACAATAAATTAGAAAGTCACGTATACCAAATACATTAGTATAAGCAAGTACAAAAGACAAAATAGCCATTGTAAGAGTGCCTCAGGTCCCATGAGCCCAGGCATTCAAATTCAGATCAAAAATTGAAGAGAAGACCCTGTCATAATACAAGGTTAAGTGTACTGAATATCCTGATATATAAAGCATGGAAAATAGAGTAATCACTTAAAACTCCTGAGAGTACCATAGACTCATTTACTCAGAATAGTAGTAGTGTCTATGGAGCAGACAAAATGAAATCAGGTCATCACCTAGTAGACTGAGAAGACCAAACAGAGCACTCACCTATCCGTCGGTACCCCAGGGCGGTCATTGAGGTAAGACCGGAGGTGCCGACGGACGCACTCGTGAGGTTTAAATAGCTTGTCTCGATATAAATGCCTGCAGGTGCGGCGGGCCGATTGAGCTGTCCAGGGCACTGCCTGTCAAGGCATAACACGCATGCGCGGTGAAAGAACACTAGTTAGCTAAAGCGAATGCGTGTGAGTTATTGCCACGCATGCGCGGAGAATACAATGTACGCGAACTGGCACGGAGCGTGCGTGAGGGAAAGGACACACATTAGTCCTCCTGTGTCAGTTACGAGTGCAAGCACAATAAGCATGAAGTGCCCCATCGTACTCCAATCCCACGAAAATAGATACAATACTAACATGATTAAGTTCAATGGCCGTATAGATGCATCAACAGCCATAATGTCACACACCAGGATGTGGGACTTTAACCAAATGCGCATATACTAGAACATCTAGCGCACACGCTCATTCACAGAGGTAGTCTGTGAATGAGTCAAAAGCATGCATGGCAGAGAGTACGCTTGCTCATTCACTAAAATCAGCAGCGCGTTGGTACCTCGTCTGTCAGATCTCTACTATAGCAATCTCATTTTTAAAACTATTTGGCAAAGCTATTTATATATCAGAACCATAATGTGACTCACGAGTGTGAAAATAAATAAATTAGAACCTCAATGATCGTGCCACAAGGTGCTACAAGTCAAATTCAATTCGAAGAGGAAACTCTTTGTCAGGGAGGGTCTCTCATGTGTGCACATCCATAAGGGCCATCAATAAGAAAAACACATCCCCATTCCGGGAAACCAACAATTCTTGTAACCAATATCTCATCGTAGTATCCTCAAAAGAATGTGTTGCCAATGTCAAACGCTCTCTATAAAAAAGTGAGGGTCTATTTTGATTAGATCTTATAACAACAGCCAAGGGATTTCATCATTCAGTCCCACTGTGTCTGAATGAAGTCTGTGTACCCATCTCTGCTCCCTCACCAGAAGGAATTTCTGAATGTCAGTAATATGTACTGGAATGTGTGGTTGTTCTAGAACCACCCACTGAAGCTCGGTCTCTTTGTGTCCCACTGAAACAAAATGGTTAGTGAGTTTGGTAGCACTCTTTTTACATCGGATAGTGCTCTTATGTTCCGATATCCTCACTTTTACTTTTCGTGATGTCATACCCACATAGTTTTTATTGCAGGGGCATTTTATCAAGTAAATCACTCGTTCGCTGTTACAGTTTGTGTGGGTTTTGAGGGACCAAGGTCTATTCGTCCCTATCTCTACCTCAGTGGTGTGTTGAGTCTGGGGGCATACTGCACAATTTCCACATGGAAAGTGACCTACAACAGGTGGTAACCCCCAAAGTGTGCTCGTATCTAGGTTTCTCAACAACCTCGGGCGTGTATGTACTAATCGATCTTTCAGATTAGAGCTCCTTTTAAAAGCAAAAAGGGGAGGGGGTAAGGAACTACCCTCTATTTTGAGAAACCTCCAGTTCTTAAGGATACTCTTCTTGAGTGCATTGGAATAGTTGCAGAAGGTATTGACACAGGTAATCCTTTTGTTCTCTTCCAAAGGATTCTGTATCCTCTTCTCGAGCAGAGCTTCTCTGTGGTTGTTTCTGGCTCTCTTCATGGATTTCTTTATAATTGTTTTGGGGTACTGTCTCTCCTGCAATTGTGTGGATAGGAGGGTAGCATGTTCCTGATATTTGGCTACCTCAGAACAATTCCGACGAATACGAAGGAATTGCCCGAAAGGGAGGTTCTCCCGAAGAGCTTTAGGATGGTAGCTCTTGAAATGCAAAAGGGAGTTCCGTGCCATTGGCTTCCTGTACAGTTCAGTACTAAGGTTGCCATTCTTCGGTTCAATCCGTAGGTCCAGGAAAGAGATACTCTCCTTTGAAAACTCACAGGTAAATTTAAGAAACCTGTTCTGGTTGTTCAACCAGGTATGGAATTCATTAATGGTCTCAAAGGTTCCCCTCCAGATGACAAAAATGTCATCAATATACCGTTTCCAGGTCACAATGTGACCTAGAAACGGATTTGTCACAGAGAGGATCTCAGTCTGTTCGATCTGGTGGACGTATAGATTCGCTAGGGATGGTGCGAAAATGCTCCCCATAGAAGTCCCTGAGATCTGTAAAAAGAGATCCTCCTCAACGTCAAAGCTCACTAAAATGTCCTGATTAACATCGAATGGCATCCCATCCAGGATACGAAGCAAATCTTTTGTGTCTTCAACAAAGGTGGGCATGGTTCTCACCATGTGAGTTTTCAAAGGAGAGTATCTCTTTCCTGGACCTACGGATTGAACCGAAGAATGGCAACCTTAGTACTGAACTGTACAGGAAGCCAATGGCACGGAACTCCCTTTTGCATTTCAAGAGCTACCATCCTAAAGCTCTTCGGGAGAACCTCCCTTTCGGGCAATTCCTTCGTATTCGTCGGAATTGTTCTGAGGTAGCCAAATATCAGGAACATGCTACCCTCCTATCCACACAATTGCAGGAGAGACAGTACCCCAAAACAATTATAAAGAAATCCATGAAGAGAGCCAGAAACAACCACAGAGAAGCTCTGCTCGAGAAGAGGATACAGAATCCTTTGGAAGAGAACAAAAGGATTACCTGTGTCAATACCTTCTGCAACTATTCCAATGCACTCAAGAAGAGTATCCTTAAGAACTGGAGGTTTCTTAAAATAGAGGGTAGTTCCTTACCCCCTCCCCTTTTTGCTTTTAAAAGGAGCTCTAATCTGAAAGATCGATTAGTACATACACGCCCGAGGTTGTTGAGAAACCCAGATACGAGCACACTTTGGGGGTTACCACCTGTTGTAGGTCACTTTCCATGTGGAAATTGTGCAGTATGCCCCCAGACTCAACACACCACTGAGGTAGAGATAGGGACGAATAGACCTTGGTCCCTCAAAACCCACACAAACTGTAACAGCGAACGAGTGATTTACTTGATAAAATGCCCCTGCAATAAAAACTATGTGGGTATGACATCACGAAAAGTAAAAGTGAGGATATCGGAACATAAGAGCACTATCCGATGTAAAAAGAGTGCTACCAAACTCACTAACCATTTTGTTTCAGTGGGACACAAAGAGACCGAGCTTCAGTGGGTGGTTCTAGAACAACCACACATTCCAGTACATATTACTGACATTCAGAAATTCCTTCTGGTGAGGGAGCAGAGATGGGTACACAGACTTCATTCAGACACAGTGGGACTGAATGATGAAATCCCTTGGCTGTTGTTATAAGATCTAATCAAAATAGACCCTCACTTTTTTATAGAGAGCGTTTGACATTGGCAACACATTCTTTTGAGGATACTACGATGAGATATTGGTTACAAGAATTGTTGGTTTCCCGGAATGGGGATGTGTTTTTCTTATTGATGGCCCTTATGGATGTGCACACATGAGAGACCCTCCCTGACAAAGAGTTTCCTCTTCGAATTGAATTTGACTTGTAGCACCTTGTGGCACGATCATTGAGGTTCTAATTTATTTATTTTCACACTCGTGAGTCACATTATGGTTCTGATATAGAAATAGCTTTGCCAAATAGTTTTAAAAATGAGATTGCTATAGTAGAGATCTGACAGACGAGGTACCAACGCGCTGCTGATTTTAGTGAATGAGCAAGCGTACTCTCTGCCATGCATGCTTTTGACTCATTCACAGACTACCTCTGTGAATGAGCGTGTGCGCTAGATGTTCTAGTATATGCGCATTTGGTTAAAGTCCCACATCCTGGTGTGTGACATTATGGCTGTTGATGCATCTATACGGCCATTGAACTTAATCATGTTAGTATTGTATCTATTTTCGTGGGATTGGAGTACGATGGGGCACTTCATGCTTATTGTGCTTGCACTCGTAACTGACACAGGAGGACTAATGTGTGTCCTTTCCCTCACGCACGCTCCGTGCCAGTTCGCGTACATTGTATTCTCCGCGCATGCGTGGCAATAACTCACACGCATTCGCTTTAGCTAACTAGTGTTCTTTCACCGCGCATGCGTGTTATGCCTTGACAGGCAGTGCCCTGGACAGCTCAATCGGCCCGCCGCACCTGCAGGCATTTATATCGAGACAAGCTATTTAAACCTCACGAGTGCGTCCGTCGGCACCTCCGGTCTTACCTCAATGACCGCCCTGGGGTACCGACGGATAGGTGAGTGCTCTGTTTGGTCTTCTCAGTCTACTAGGTGATGACCTGATTTCATTTTGTCTGCTCCATAGACACTACTACTATTCTGAGTAAATGAGTCTATGGTACTCTCAGGAGTTTTAAGTGATTACTCTATTTTCCATGCTTTATATATCAGGATATTCAGTACACTTAACCTTGTATTATGACAGGGTCTTCTCTTCAATTTTTGATCTGAATTTGAATGCCTGGGCTCATGGGACCTGAGGCACTCTTACAATGGCTATTTTGTCTTTTGTACTTGCTTATACTAATGTATTTGGTATACGTGACTTTCTAATTTATTGTGACAATTTCTACTAGAGTCACTTACCAAATGTTGGGAGTGTGTGTTTTCTATATTTTTCTCACCCATTGGGATGGCATAATTTCCACCCTAGGTGACAGTAAGCGTTACAATGTGTCTGCAGTTGAGGCACATTTTGAATGATTCCTGTAACAATGTCTTTTATACCATACATGTCTTTGCATTCTGGGATTGGATGAATTTTCTCTCAGGTTTTTAACTATGCTTTTGAAGAGGAGGGCTTTTTCAGGTATTACCTGTTTTTTCTTTCTCCTACTATTTCTTTCTTTTTAGAGCGGGGCCCCTTTCCCTGAGTTGAGACCAGGTTGAGGTGAGGGCTGTACCCACTATTTATGGGTAAGTGTAATTCGAAACGAACAGTACTGAATGCCATACAGCATTAGTGAATGCTTATTTTTGGTCATAGAAATTGGTTTTGACCTGTAGTTGAGCCTGTTTTACACATTGGGTCTCTGTCTTTTTTCTAAATTTCTCCACAGGTATCCGGTTTTGATTGCTGTATCAACTTGACCGGTGCGGTAGGAATTTTTATCTGCACCCCACTTTTGTATAATTTACACACACGTTTTTCTCACTGAAAACCACAGCAGTAATTTAGGTCCTGATGAAAGCCCAGATACTATCGATCGTCTAAGGGCAGAAACATGTTGACCGTACTTGCTTTGGACAATAGCATAATGTCAATTTAATTTATGCAATATTGCCATCTTGCTTTTTAAATATGACAGGGGTTCTCTACTATTAAAGAACTTTTGGGTACCCTTAGCCATTTTTAACTCACACATATGATTTTACTGCTGACTGTTAGGATTTCTCACCTCGTTCTATGGGTAGTACCTCATCCAAGACAATATTTGTGAGAGATCAGGTGACAATCCTCCTTTAGTGCTCCTTCTATGCTAGTGACCGGATCACTGCTTTATGAACTGGTCCGGCTGGATGGAGTATACAGACCCAGATGATAAAAACAATTAACCACCTTAAGTGATTGATGGGTCCTGTTGAAGGGAGTGCTCTCTAATAGAGTTGTCATTTTGAGTATGGGGTTTATTTAGACGTCTTTGTGTAACTCTTTGGCTCTATTTCTGACCCAGGTTGTATTAGTGTGTTGGTCCGTGAAGACATGCATACTGAGCGGGAGCTGATCGAACACAAGCTGGGCTGCTAATTGGCAAGTTTGGAGGGGTCAGCAGCAATGCGCATTTATGTATCTCAAACAATGCTGCATGCATCTTTCTGTAGATAATGTTACAGAGGGCGGCATTGATAAGGACAAGCCTCATTAGGTGTGCTTGGGGTGGCTCCTCGTCTTCAGATAGACAGAAAGTGAACAGGAATACAGGTTAACAAGTGGGTG
Organism: Triturus cristatus; assembly: GCF_964204655.1. Classification (NCBI taxonomy): domain Eukaryota; kingdom Metazoa; phylum Chordata; class Amphibia; order Caudata; family Salamandridae; genus Triturus; species Triturus cristatus. The sequence goes on from NC_140582.1 coordinate 223,361,869, forward strand.
GGGGGAGTGCAGCCGAGAGAACACACAGCGGTTTTTGTAGGAGCGAGCCTTGGGCACCACCTGTTTGGAGGTTAATTACAGATGTTGCCAAAGCTCGCTCCCGCAAACGTGCATGCGTTGCCATTGAAAGCAATGCAATGCGTGCACGTTTTTGGGCGAAAAAGTGAACCGATTAATAAAGGTTTCTCCTATGCAACGCATGCGCGCTGCGTAGGCGAGACCTAGAAAAAGCAAAAAGGGGAGAAAGGAGGGAGAGGGGAAAGAAATGAAAAAAGTGACAAAGGAAGACTTCAGGAGTGCAAAAGAATTTTCAACAGTGAGCAGTAGGGCTTTTTTGACATTAGTTAAGGTGTTTGAAAATAACCTAACTATAATGCCACTTAAACCTTTGTTTTTCCTATGAATTTCTGGGGTTTTAGGATCATATTCTAAACTTTCCCAACAGCCATGCTGCATATGGCCTATGGACTTTGGCTGCGTGCAGCATGGGTTGGCTGCAGGGCCTGGTCTTTGACCAAACCCTGCTACCAGCTCCTGTTTGCGGTCAATTCATATTGTGCACAGACTACATCCCTAACTGCCCAACCTGCATTCTCTTCTCTTTTAATTCTTTAATGGGTACCACAGTAATTCTGCAGTACCTGCCACACAAGCTTCTACCCCATGGTACTGCAGCACCATGCAAGATTCCTCAAGAACGCTTTCATAGTGCCACATTATCATGGGGTGGCAGGTTTAACAACGGTGAGTACCACAGTATTTCACAGGAAGGGTGTGCTGGGTCCGCCAATAGTACTGCAATACCCTCTGCCCAATTATTTTGTTTCTTAATCAATGAGTGGGCACTCAGGGTCCTCCCCCACAAGTGCCCCACAAGTGCCCTCTTAAACTCTTGTAGAAACTCTTTCAGGACATGGGAACCAATTCTCTGACTCCTGTAATCATCGCAACAACATTTTCTAGGAGCTGTTGCAGCTGGCTAATCAGATCGTGAGGTACTGAGATCCGGTACCGGTACCACAGTGCCACATTACCTGATAGAAAAATATTTTCAACACCGTTGTAATTCCCATGGGACTCTGGCAGTACAAAATAGCCCAAATATCACAAACTTTTCTAGGAGATTAACCCCTTTACGACCACACCAAGTAGCTCTTCAAACGCAAAAGGTTTACCCAAATAATGTCAAGCACACTTTCTGAGTAAAGTTCTAATTTCCCACCAAATTTGGTTTAATTCCGTGCAGCTTTTTTTCAGAAAGCAAAGTTTCCCTAGGGGAATTAACATTTGATGTACCTTCTGGTTTTCTTTTGCCTACTGTTGGGCTGAATGAGGCATTGGATTTACGATTCTGTATTATCATACAATGTGAAAACAGAGGTATTGCCATTTCGACTAATTTACATTTGACTACACTGATATGGCCCCCAAAGACATGGCATTCAAACTAAGGGGCAGATTTACAAGCCCCTTGCGCTACTTTTGCCTCACTTTTAACATGGGAAAAGTGACGCAAAAGTGGCGCAAAGGCCTTGTAAATCTGCCCCTAAGATGGCAGTCCTTTGTCCATTGCTGGTCACAATCCTTCTATAGGGGTGTATGATGGTGTATATTTAATGCTGTTCGTATTTTGATTTAATTTGCACTGCTTGGCATGGATTGGAAACGGCCAATGCCAAAAAGCTTCTCGTTGCCAATAAAGGATAAAATGGTGATCCTGTGAGTGCTCCACTTTGTTAACTGGGATCTGTTCTATGTTATATATATATATATATAAATTCACTGAAAAAAACAAAGGTTTCAGGGGCGTTATAGTTAGGAATTGGCGTTTAAAAAACCTTAGAAATTCGCACAAAATAACATAGGTTTCAGGGGCGTTATAGTTAGCTGGACATTTCCCTCGTACAAAACCCTGGAAATTCCCCTGTTATAGTTAGTTCAGCTAACTATAACTCGTGCCCCCGCAATGCACTGCTGATGACGTCACATATTACATCACTCATGACATGGTCAGTGACATCACTGATGACATCTCAAATGACATCACTGATGACATCATCCATGTGATAAATTACTGCATCTTCTCACAAACCATTGTTACTCCAATACTCATAGGTCTACATACACCTCCACTCACTCACCTGTACAGTCACTCCGTACAAGACTATCATATGCATTTATACACCTATATAGACACTCACACACCACCAATCATCCATTGAGGTACCACATTCTTACGCTCTTATACAATAATCCAGTGACTGTGTGTTTAAATATGTTTTATATATTTATAGTGAAAGGCCTGTGGAAGAATGAGTGGGTGTACAAGTGTGTTATTGGATGATTTTCTAGGTGCGTAACTGACTCTATAAGTGAGTCATTAAATGTATCTTACTGCAGACTAGTGACTAAACTGTGTGAATGTCTGTATGTGTCTGTGTGTAGGTGTATAAGTGGCTGCATGGTTTTGTGAATAGCTATATGAGTGTCTATATGGGTTATTGATTGGTTGTCTGAGTATCTGTATGGGTGCCTGAGTGTTTGTGTGGGTAGGGTGTGTGTGACTCTATGCATAGATGTGAGAGTGGGTGATTCTATGGGTGCATGGTTTTAAGAGTGCATCTGTGATGAACTGTATGGTTGGGTGAGTGTATGTATGGGTGTGTTAGGGATTGAATGTATGTCTCAGTGGTACATGTGTGACTAACTACATATGTGAAAGGCAGTATAAATGCGTGGAAGAGTATATAAGTGGGTATATGTGAGAGTGTGTGATTGTGAGAGTGGCTGTATGGATGAGTGTGTGCTTGTATCAATGATTGTATAAGAGCGTAAGAATGTGGTACTATTTTTATGAATAAGTGAACTTGAGTGTGTTTAACTGTATAGGTGAGTAAATTGGACTGTGTTTAATTACTTGCACGACTGACTAGGTGTGTCAGTACCTCAATGGATGATTGGCGGTCTGTGAGTGTCTACATAGGTGTATAAATACATATGATAGTCTTGTACGGCGTGACTGTAAGTTTAAGTGACTGTACAGGTGAGTGAGTTGAGGTGTATGTAGCCCTAAGAGTTAATGAGTGGGTATGTAGTTATTGGTATTGGAGTATCTATGGTTTTGAGAATGGAGGTCTTAAATTTTGAGTTGGCGTATCAAAGGTTATATTAGGGTGTGAGAAGATGCACTAATTTATCACATGGATGACGTCATGAGTGATGTCATCAGTGATGTAATTTGAGATGTCATCAGTGATGTCACTGACCATGTCATGAGTGATGTAATATGTGACGTCATCAGCAGTGCATTGCGGGGGCGCGAGTTATAGTTAGCTGAACTAACTATAACAGGGGAATTTCTAGGGTTTTGTACGAGGGAAATGTCCAGCTAACTATAACACCCCTGAAACCTATGGTTTTTAGTGAATTTCTAAGGTTTTTTAAACGCCAATTCCTAACTATAACGACCCTGAAAACTTTGGTTTTTTCAGTGAATTTCAAAGGTTTTTTAAATGCCAATTCCTAACTATAACATGCATGAAACCTATGGTTTTTTCAGTGAATTTCAAAGGTTTTTTAAATGCTAATTCCTATCTATAACTTATCTCTAAAGATATCATGTTTAATGATTTTCATTGGATTTCTATATTTTTCAAATTCACTCTAATGCACACACACTGTAAATAAGATTGTAGAGAAAAAAGTACTCCCTACACTTTAGCAGGAGAAATACATTAGTCTGATTAAAATCAAAATAGTCTACATACATCCCCTCACAATTAAATAACTCACCTTTCAAGTTGTTTTGTAGATTAAGAAGTATATCAGTCACACACCAGATATCAGTCACACACCAGATTTTCTTATACAGAATCTCTGCACTGTGCACCTGTCAGCAGAACCAAAGAACGGCAAAGTTTCCCTCTCATTTTCCACACATATACATGTAAACATCAAATCACATTCATTTCCACATAAATTCAAAAGCAAACACACATTTCTATTGGTTAAACATTTCAACCCTTTCCAAATACATAAATTTGAACCCTTCCCCCAATCTGCCTTCTGCCCGTTACCATAGAAACAGGTCATGGAACACTGTACTGAGCACACAGGTCACAAGTTCAGCACACAATGTTGCTAATCAAGACAGCAAGTGTGCTTGACTTTTCAACATATCAGCTTATCATATATAATGTTCCTTACAATCAGTTTTTGTTAACCAATAAGAATCATGCGTTTAAAAAACAGAAACATGCACCCTACCTTTCAGTGTAGAAGGTTGTCAAACAACCAATGATTTCTTGACTTTTTTCAAAACTGCATCTTAGCCACCATTTTAGAAACATCTTACTTTCCAAACTGCCATTTCATTTACAGAGACCATCTGAGTGCATCCAGACCTCCTTTCAAGATGCTTAGAGTGTGGATTGTGGGACACAGCTATATTTTCTGGAGCCAAAGGTATGCAGAAAACAAAGGAATTCAAAAAGACCTAGGTTTGCCAAATGTGGACATTAAATGGATTTGACAGAGAGGGTTAAAGTGGCACCAATTGATGCCATTGGTGGAATCCTTCATGCAAATTCAACACCCTGACCTCATAATAGTGCACTGTGGTGGCAATGACCTAGGCACTTTGACTGGTGTAGGTGCAGGGTAGTATCGCCTCTAGTAGGGGAGGGAAGGCCCAAGGGCCTGACGGGGTGCCCATCGATGTATATAAAAGTGAACCAAAGATTTGGGGCCCTTTGTTAACTAATGTTTTTAATGCTGCGGTATGTATTGGTGTCCCACCCACTTGGGAGGAATCCATTATTATCCCCATTTATAAAAAGGGAGACAGGGGGGATGTGAAGAATTATCGCCCTATCTCCCTCCTGGACTCCTCAGTGAAAATTATGAGCAGAGTGCTTTTAGTTAGGCTGGAAGAATGGGCCGAATCTAACAACATTCTGGCCAATTGCCAATACGGCTTTAGGAAGGGTAGAGGGACTATCGAACAATGTCTCAACCTCGAATTATTAATTGGGAAATGCACAAAGGCCAAGAAAGGATCCCTCTATCTCTGCTTTGCAGATTTGAGTAGCGCTTTTGATATGGTGGATCACAATATTTTATGGGCCAAACTATTAGAAAGGGGGGCTCCCGATGGCATTGTTTATTTTTTGGCACAACTTTATGCCAATTTAAGCACTAGTGTCCGGTATGGTCCAGGTGGGGAGCGCACTCCAAATTTTAAGATCAGACGTGGTATTAGACAAGGATGTGTGCTTGCTCCCCTACTCTTTACTCTTTTTATCAATGATGTGGATCTAGTTTTAAAGACGGTTGCGGCAGATGTACCTAAAATCAATGATTTTTACGTCCCTGTATTACTCTATGCGGACGATGCCGTAATCTTGTCCAGGGCCCCCATTGGCCTACAATGCCTGATGGACAGGTTTTCGCTGTTCATCAAGGATAGAAAGTTGCTGATCAATAAATCCAAAACTTTCATCATGGAATGTGGTGCGGGACGCAAAAAAACCCCATGCCTATTTTATTGATGGGCATAAGGTGCAAACAGTGGAGTCCTTTAACTACCTTGGCATTACCATTTCTAAATCAGGTAGTTGGTCCAGTGAGCTTACCCATGTCCGGGCCAAGATGGCGAAATGTGCCCATGGAGTTTTTAAGTTTGCTACTAAAATTGGGGACAACCGGATTAAAGATATGTTAAAGATCTACCAAATGAGATGTCTTTCTGTGGCCCTTTACGGAGCTGGGGTTTGGGGTCATGCCACGGTAGGGAGCCTGCAAGTGGAGGAAAATCTCTTCCTTAAGAGACTCCTGTGTCTGCCTAAATCAGCCTCTAATGATTTGGTGCACAGAGAGTTTGTTATTCAACATCTTTCTGACCAGTTAGCTCTAAGACCACTAATGTTGTGGCGTGCTATCTGGTCAAAAGAAGAGACCTCCCTAAATAGAGCTATCATTGGAGATTGTCTCTCCATTGATGACCACTTAAAGATCCCCTGGATCAAATTTGTCATTAACTGCTTCCTAGAGATTTACGGTTTCAATCTTAAAGAGGATTGCTATGCTACCTCCAGTCTGTCCAAAGTAGAGATGAAGACTGTCTTTATGAACTATAAATCAGAGAGGCGGGAGAGGGTCAGTGGTAATCTTACTACATGTATGCTCTACGGAAGATTTTGTGAGACTGTGGGTTTTCAACCGTATTTGAGTTTAGTCACCCGAGCTTCCCATCAGTTTGTCCTTACGAGATTAAGGTTTGGGGTTGTGAACCATTTGGTGGCCTTCCCATGCACTAAAAAACACCCGGAGGGTCCCTGGCCATGTGATAATGTTTCAGCACAAAGCACTACGCACTTTCTACTGCTGTGTAATTTATATGGTAATTTTCACTCAGCTTATTTAAAACCCATCCTTTTGAAGTATGGAGTTAGGAACGTACAAGATGCAATTTGTTGCTTTTTTACCCCAATCCTGATGTCTGTTTTTTTACTGCTACCTTTCTCCTTCAAGCTATTAAAGCAAGGTCTAGTATGCTATTTTAATTATTTTACTGTTTTTTATGCCTTGATATTTGTACCGCATTTTTATAATCATGGTTTTATTACTGTTATCTCTGTTGTGTAAATGTATATGCTTTTATGGACTTTGTGTTTAAGCTCCGAATAAAGCCTTATGATATGATATGACTGGGGTAGGTCTGGAAATGCTTATGAAGGACACCTTTGCAGAACTGATTTCACTTTTCCCCAAAACCGCCTTTGTGTATTCTAACATATGCCAAAGACAGAAATGGAACTGGTCCGATCATTTTTGTCCACAAATTGAGAAAGCTAGGAAACATGTGAATAAATCTGTTTCTGCTTTTCTCCGAGACTATAGAATGGGGTCCATTTACAATAACAATCTGCGCTTTCATATGCAAGAGATGTATAGGAGTGATGGAGTACACTTTACTCTCAATGAACACAACGGTTCTTTTTAGAGCCACTCAAGAACAAAACACTTAAGCTTGATCTTTATCTCCCAACAATTTTCATTTTTTTCCTTGGATCCGCGCACCCAACGTGAGAGAATCCGTGCACCCAACGCGATAGGATGCGCGCACCGTACGCGCATTTCGACGTGTTTTTTTTTTTAAAAAAAGGGAGCCCCAGGGGGTCCTTCTGGGACCCCCTAAGCACCTCTAGAGGGTCAGAGTATTTCCACTCTGCTCCCTTTATATGTTTTACACACTTATTCCCCTTGCTTCTTCAGCCTCGCTTCTACCGAGGCAGAAAATGGCCGCCAACAGTTCCTGGTTTCGAATGTAGACAGACACTCAACAGCCAATTAGCATTCAGAGCGCGATCGGGAGGGTGTGCGCTTGTGCGGGGAGGGTGCGCTTACGGTGCGGGTAGGGTCCGCGGATCCTCCCCGGCCATAGATATTTATGTACTTTTAACTCTAATTTTCTCAGGAACTACTGAACAGATTCAAACCATTTATGCAAAAGGCACGAGTCTGAACTGAGGACTACCTCTTTGCCAAATTTGATGTCATTCCGTTCAGCGGTTCGGGCTGTAGCTGCGACAACAGATCCTATGTGAAATTGCATGGGGAAAACGCGTTTGGGACCCCCCTTTTTTCTCGGCCCCCGCTTGACGAATCACCACGAAACTTTCAGGGTAGGAGCGGAGCGGAGCTGGCCACACGTTTGGAAAATTCCGTGAGGATTCATCAACCAGCACCAGACTTATTGGGTATAGAATGTTGCAGATTTCCTATGGAAAATAGGTCCTAACTATAACTATCTACTGGCGACCGCCAGTAGATTATATATATATATATATATATATATATATTCACTTAAAAAACCATAGGTTTCACACGTTATAGTTAGCTGGACATTTCACTCAAATGAATGAAATTCCCCCGTTATAGTTACTGCAGGCAACTATAACTCACGCGACCGCAATCCTCTGCTGATGACGTCAGATATTACATCACTGTATTTAGACACTTGTTTACCCATGTCTTCTTCCATTAATCTTTAGCTATACATATATTACAAATATTTATTTTTCATAAAGACACATATGTCATCAGTGATGTAATATCTGACGTCATCAGCAGAGGATTGCGGTCGCGTGAGTTATAGTTGCCTGCAGTAACTATAACGGGGGAATTTCATTGGTTTTTTACGAGTGACATGTCCAGCTAACTATAACATGTGTGAAACCTATGGTTTTTTAAGTGAATTTGCAAGGTTTTTTTAATGCTAATTCGTAACTATAACGTGTGTGAAACCTATGGTTTTTTCAGTGAATTTGTACGTTTTTTTAAATGCTAAGTTATGTATTTATTAATATTTCTTTTTTCAGGTTTTTCACCGTGCGCGCACCGTGAATTTATTTTTAATTTTTTAAATCGTGAGGTGCGCGCACCCTGTGCGCACGGTGCGCTTTGCGCACCGTGCACGCGCTGTGGGTGCACGGTGCGCTTCGTGCACCAAGCACCCACGGTTCGCAGTGCATGCCGTGCGCGCAGGGTGCGCGCACCTCGCGATTTTTTTTTTTTTTTTTAATTGTTTTTTTCTTCTTTGGGGGTCCTTCTTTGACCCCCTGACCAAGGCTAGGGGGTCAGGAACTGTCCACTCGGCCCCCTTGTCACGTTCTCCACCTTTTTTTTTCACCCCCTCAGACTGCGGGAGACAAAATGGCGGCCGACACTTCCTGGTTTCGACCGATTCGAATGTTTACCGACATCTAACAACCAATCAGAATTGCGCTCGCGCATGGCAGGGTGCGCGCATAGTGCGCGCACTGTGCGCGCGTATAGATATTGATATGCTTTGAAATGCTATTTTCTCAGGAAATACTGAACAGATTTACACCAGACCTGCAAAAGGCACTTCCTTGACCTTATGGCTACCTCTCTGCCAAATTTCACGTAATTCTGTTCAGCAGTTCGGGCTGTAGCTTTGTCTAAAGGTCCTATGGAAAAATGCATGGGAAAAACGTGTTTTGGGACCCCCCCTTTTTCTCGGCCCCCGCTTGACGAATCACCCCGAGACTTTCAGGGTAGGAGCTGAGTGGAGCGCCCCATTAGTTTTGAAAATTTCGCGAGGATTCGTCAACCGGCGCCAAAGTTATTCAAAATAGAATTTTGAGATTTCCTATGGAAACTAGGTTGTAACTATAACTATCTACTGGCGACCGCCAGTAGATAATATATATATATATATATGTATACTAAATCAATTTCGACTCCTCTAAGAAAAACCCCATTAGAGATCAGGGAGTACTATTCGTGCAAAACAGAGTTTGCAGTATATGTGCTACGTTGTACCTGTAACAAACTGTATGTGGGTAGCACCATCCACCCCGTGCATGTTAGAATTTTGCAACATCTAAGGGCAATCAGTAATAATGACCCAACATACCCTGTTGCCCACCACATTAACAAAATACATGGTGGCAAAGCAGAAGATCTTGTATACTTTGTTGTGGATAGCATTAAGAAAAACATCAGGGGTGGCAACAGGCAACTAGCACTTAGAAGATTGGAGTCACAATATATAATCCAGTTGGATTGTAAGATCCCAAATGGTTTGAATGCCGACGAAGCATTAAGTGTTCATCTCTAAATCTATATCTGCCTTTTCTAGACTCTTGAAACAATCCCACAAGATCTGACCTAGTTGTTCATTGTAATTTTTTTTGGTTTTGTTTCTTATAACATGTTCACCATGCACATTCCCTTTTCTTACATAGTATGCAGTATATATTTTTCAGCAGAGAACTATGTTGAAATATGAATCATCTAAATGTGCCACTTTTTACTGAATTCCTAATAGAAGTATGGGCAGCAGTCACTGTCAGCTGAATACTATCAAGCCCATTTGGGCTTTATTCCACAAAATTCACAAAATTGACAATAGTATATAATGTTTAGTTTTTGTAAACATCGTGTTTATTGTACTGACTATGGTACTGTTTATCAATATGATTACGATAATGACAATATTTGTTCAGGCCAGGAAAAACTTCATGACATATCTCATGTAAAATGTAAGGTAGCACTTGCTTTACTGCTTTACTGCTTTAATTAATTGTATTGCCTACGGCAACACCAGTCTGAAGAAAGACTTCTTTCGTTTACACTTTTCTTTTATGTCTATTGTAGGTCCACTGGGTTTGTGTCACATGTACGTCGAATGTATTTAAGTAACTTATCTGAGCGAGGTCGGACACAGTGAGCAAGGCGGACTCGTCCGCCGAAACGCGTCTGGGCCACAGCTTTGAAATAAAGAGTTATCTTTGAAACTGCATCCCACGGAGTCAGCGCCTGTTTCCAATTGTGAGAAATTAGGATTGGAGTTAATATATATATATGCAATCCACTGCTGATGACGTAACATATTACATCACTCATGACATGGTCAGTGACATCACTCATGACATCACTGATGACATCTCAAATGACATCACTGATGACATCATCCTTGTGACAGAGTGGTAGACCTCCTCTCACCCTAATATAACCTTTGATACACACATTCAAAAATAGAGACTACAATTTTCAAAACAATGGACATACCAATACCAGTTACAACAACCTATTCATTAATTCTTAGATCCACATACACATCCACTCATTCACCAACAGTCCTGTACAGTCACTCATACATGTACTCACTCATCATATGTACTCATACACCTATACATCCTGTTACACATTGCCACTCATCCATAGAGTTACTCACACACATAGTCACTCATGCTAATAAACAATCAAACACCCATTTACTTGCATATTCAGTTATACACACACCTCAACACATACTTCTACAAAAACTTACACATACTTACTCTTTTAAATAATCACTAATAAAAACACATACTTATTCATACAGGAACTATTTCAATCTCTCACTCTCACATATACTCACTTATATACACCAATAGTCACATATACTAGTTTAAAACATATTATGTAACTCATAAATACACTATTGAGACAGTCATTCACTCACTAACACACCCATACACACACTCATCAAACCATACAGTCATGCACACATGCTGTCTTCAAAACATACAACCAGACAGACAATCATTCATGCACCTATGCACTACGTTAAACCCCCCACCGAACCATGCAGACACTCAGACTGATACTCAAAAAACAACCTAAAATCCAATTTAAACACCCATATAGCTACTCACCAATCCATGCAGACACTTATACACAAAGTGAGAGACTGATACAGAGAATTAAATATTTAAACATTACTCACTAAGCCATGTATTCACTAAGATACACTTAATCAGTCAGTTACACAATCAATTTTTCAAAAACAAATCATCCTTTTAGACACTTATATACCCATTTATTTTTCCATCGACCTTGAGATATACATATATAAAACATATTTAATTTTCAGAAAAATACACATTCACTGGATGATGTCATCAGTGATGTCATTTGAGATGTCATCAGTGATGTCATGAGTGATGTCACTGACCATGTCATGAGTGATGTAATATGTTACGTCATCAGCAGTGGATTGCGGGTGCGCGAGTTATAGTTAGCTTAACTAACTAAAACGGGGGAATTTCAATGGTTTTTTATGAGTGAAATGTCCGCTAACTATAACATGTGTGAAACCTATGGTTTTTTCAGTGAATTTGCAAGGTTTTTTAAATGCTAATTTCTAACTATAACGTGTGTGAAACCCATGGTTTTTACAGTGAATTTGTATGGTTTTTTAAATGATAATCCTTACCTATAACATATGTTATTCCCATGGTTTTTTTATTGATTTTGTATGATTTTTTTATTATAAATTCTTATATTAAATGTGTTTTTTTTTTTTAAAAAGCAACTTTATATTCTCTTAAAACACTATGTTTTAAAAAAAAAAAAATCTGCAATATATTGATTTTTCTCTTTTTTTTTTTTACCAAACAGGTAAGATATATTAGTATAAAATAGAAAATCTTTTTTTCTTTTTTTTTTTAAGTGCGCGTACGGTAAGCGTACGGTAAGCGTACGGTTAACGTAATGTTCGTAATTTATCTACTCTTTTTGCGTATAGTTACGCAATTTGCGTAGCCGCGCGTACTGCGTATGGGGCGCGTAAGCGTGTACGCTACACGCGCACGTTACGCGGAAGTGTTGGGGGTGACTGTTATGCGCATGCACGCGAGCGCGTGTCTTTTTTACGCGCATGCGTACTTTTACCGTAAGCGCTCCGTAAGCGTACCGTAAGCGCAACGTACGCGCACGGTGGGTCATGTGATCATGAAACACAACTTTTGATTGGTTGAAACTACTTTCAGTTCTAGAACTGTCCTACACCACACCCATTCCCCTCATTTCTGCTTGTGATCCCTTAGGAGAAGGAGCTGACTTGTCTTTGTGATACGATGGCAGACCAGCACTCTTCTACTAAGAGTGAGGCTAGCAGCACCACCATCAGGCAGAGAAGGAGGAAACAGAAGAGCTCTTTTATATGGGAGTATTTTACTTTTCCTGAGGGTGAGAAAAAAGTCAATGCTGCCTTGGTGACTTGCAAGCTGTGCCAGCGTGTACTTTCGCGAGGTAATCCCAACAAGAAGTATTCCAAACGGGAATCACACTATGTTGAGACACCTTCACGATGTACACCCTAGGACACATGCTCGACATACTGGAGCTAACCCTTCAGTAAGTCAACCAAGCACATCCACAGCAGCTCAGCCGAGTCCTTCTTCGGAAGCTCAGCAGAGCCCTTCATCTGTGGGGGCAGATTCACCTTTTTCTGATCCTGTGGAAACGAACCATCGGTTTGCGAGGGTTACTATGCGGTGTTCATTTTGCCATGGTCTAATTGTTCATAGGGAGACCAGTGTTCCCCTCATTAACAACAAAATAGACCAGCACATTTGTCCTACCAGCTAATGTTCCCATTCTTCCTTTCCTCTGTCCCTGCATGAACACAACGGCTCTTTTAAGAGCCAACCTTACCTCTCAACTTTTTTTTATTTTTTCTTTAAAACTTTTTTTTTTTTTTGTTTTTTTTTAAAACACTAAAAATCAATTACCACATCTCAAGATCCTTGAGGAATTAATAACTAAATACTAAAAATCTGTTTGAGATAAAGTGGAAGAAAGGGACCATCTAATTTCTGACTTACCTGACCCACCCAACAATTTAATTTTTAATTAAAATGTAATTGAAATTACATGAAAAAATGGTTGGTTTTCTTCGAAAATTTTCTTTCACAATCTGAAAAAAACAGAAAAAAGTATTAATATTTAATAAATCATTAGATAACACAGTACACGTATTTACATATTTTCCCCAAAAAAATTTTTGCCTTTTTTTTGCTGTTTTCAGAATATATTGCATTTCACTATAAATTGTGAAAGCAATTGCATTCATCACTTAACAGCGGGCAAAAAAAAAATAACAATCTCAAAGATTGTTTTAAAAAAGCCCAGAATCTCTTTTTACTTAAACATAACATTATAGAAATGCATAATATTCTATAAAAATATCATCTAATAACAATAATTATTTCTTTAAAATACCGTCTGACAATTTTGTTTCAGAAGCATAATCACAAAAATATTATATCTCAAATAACTCCACAATACATCTGGTTACATTTCCTTTAGGCCAAATAGTAATTGTAAAATTCTTTTTTGATTAAATTTCCAATGGTAATCTAATAAAATTCCAAAATTTAAATTGTACAGATCTTACCGATTCTCTCTAACATTTTGGTTTCCGAAAGATTAATTAATAATTAAATAAGTCCACAATACAATTGGTTACCTTTCCTTATGGCCAAATAGTAATTTTAAAAATCTTTTTGGAATAAATTTCCAATGGTAATCCAATAAAATTCCAAAATTTAAATTGTGCAGATGTTACCGATTTTCTCTAAATTTTTGGTTTCCAAAAGATTCATTAAAAATTAAATAAGTCCACATTACAATTGGTTACCTTTCCATTAGGCCAAATGGTAATTTGAAAAATCTTTTTTTTTGAAAATTCCAATGGTAATCCAATAAAATGGTAAAATTGTTTTGTACAGATCTTGCCAAGTCTCTCTCAAATTTTGGTTTCAGGAAGATTAGATAGGAATTTGCTAAATCAAAAGGCAAACGTTGCTTGAAAATCAATTGGGAATCATTACACAGTGTCCAGCCTTTTTCACATTTAAGATAAACTGTGTAATGTCCAGAAGTAACAGTAGGTCCTTCATGGAAAATTATTGCAACTGTTACAAAAGTTTTTCCTGAAATTGATGATTGCTGTCCTATAAACTTCTTTATTAAAGTATCCAATTTTGAACCATCAGCTTTACATCGTTGCATCATTAAAATTACATACTGTCCGTATTCCTTTAAAATTAACGTTGAAAACATGTCAGATTTACACTCACCGCATTCCATGCTATGATTAGCATCTTTAATTAATTTAGCAAAAGTGACTGTTTTACTGTCTGGCAATGTTAAATAAATAAACCTTTCAGAATCAACATTAGAGCCACATGTATTGTAACAGTTTTCACAACTATGTTCCCATTTATAAGAGACACCAAACATATTTTCAATGGGAACCCCTTCTTCTTCCAGTACCTGAAGAAAATACATCAAGAATTCCTGTGCGTCTTGCTGTACATTTTGAGAAAACTGTGTTCGTCCTGAACATACATCTAAAAGTTTTCTAATTTCAGTAGCACTTTCTATTTGAGTTTTATCATTACTCAGCTTTTGAAAAAGGAGACTCAACTCAGAACAGAATCTTTTTCTCTGATTTACTATTATCTGCTCTTGCAAACTTTCCAGATAAAATGCAACATTCAGCACTACATTAGCGTAGCAGTTGACACCAGAGCTATTTTCAAAATGACATCCTACAACCTCTTCTTCATTTTCCTTTTTCTTTTTGCTTGCAATTACATCACTCCTCTTTTTTTTCCTCCTCTCTACATCCTCATTACAGATATTCACAATTCTCCTTTTACGAGAAACTACACGTTTCTCTAACACAGGATACTGACCTAAATGAGGAGCATAGGTTCTTCTTAATCTATTATACTCCTTTACACAATTTGCATCAGCACTAACTTTTGAATCATCAAAGTCTATCATGAATAAACCAGATAATGTTTTCACTCGTGACAGAGCTACATAAGCCATACCTTCTTTGAACACAGTTGAACCAATGTTTACAAATGCACAATCTACAGTCAATCCTTGAGACTTGTGAATAGTTACAGCATATGCTAGAGAAAACGGAAACTGTTTCCTTTGTACATATAAGTCTTTCACAAGCATGAAATGAACTGTACAACGACAAATGTCTATAACTTCTTCTATCTGATCAAATTTTATTTTTAAACATTCTATTCCATCTTTTTTCTGATAATTAATAAAACCCACAACTCTTCCCATAGCTCCATTAACTAAACCTTTTTCAACATCCAAATTTCTCCTTAAAAATACTCTACAGTTCATGCAAACATATAGATTTTTTTCTAATCCAGCAGTTTTGGAAATGTTCTTCTCTAGTGAATCCAATTTATTTTTCAGTTTGCCTGTTAATGTGATAGTAATTCTTCCATCCTGAATTTTGTCCACTGCTTCCAATTTCCTGATATCTTCCTTTTCCAATTTCAAAAGCTCCTCATTGAATATTGAGCATTCACGTAGAGTTGGCATTAAGCAGATGACACTTTTCTTTTCTGCAATGTTCTTGTATATCTTCTCTGCAACTATTTCTTCCTTTGGAAATAAATTATGTAGCAACCTACTCTGTAATGCTTTTGTGCCAGCTTCAGTCAGTAGTCCAATCCTGATATCTTTCAGAATACTTCCATATTCTTCATCATTTGCTTGCCTCATATTAGTAGTAAGTTCCTTGTACTCAAAGAAGGACCAAATATTTGCATTACCAATGCTTCCCAATGACTTCTTTGTGTCTTCATGTGTCACAGTATTAAACACTGGTTGTCCTTTAACTGGAGTAAGCTGTAGAAGATCCCCAAAAACTATGACATGTTTTCCACCAAATAACACGTCATAGTCTGTCCTTAGAATTTGCTGCATTCTTAAATGCACAAAGGCAAGCATTAAGTTTGATACCATGCTCACCTCATCAATAATGAGAACTTGCATCTTCTTCAATACTCTTGAAACTTCCAAGCATGCTTCTCCAGTTAGCTTGTGGTATTGTATTTTGTTCTCATGCTCCACTGGTAACATTAGCAAACGATGTAAGGTGATTCCTTTTATGTTATATGCTGCTAACCCAGTTGGAGCAGTAACCACACAAGACAAAGTAGAATCCGTTTTTTGCTGTAGGTAGCTTCTGATGACTTTTATTAAGAAACTTTTTCCAGTTCCAGCTTGTCCGCTTACATACATCCTGTTTGGATGAAATGATGTGCATGAGCACTCTTTTTTTTCATGTAGTAATCCGTGATCAATTTTGTTTCTGATCTCTTCATAAATTTGTTGCTGCTCTTCATTCAGTTGTCTTTCCAAATTTGGTAAGTCTATAAATTCTTCTTGAGCTTGATTCATAGCCGTTTCCACTTCATTCATGGCTATTGCAACTTCATTTTCAACGATTGGTTGTCCTAGGGGATCTTGACTGAGTGTTCCTGAACTTTGGCTGTCTTGAGAACTGTCTCTAGCTACTTCAGCTGCAATTGTAGTTTCCTGTTCAATTTCTTCATTTAACATTTGCACATAAGTTGTGAATGTACTGCATTGTATGCTGTCTTTGCAAGCATTAAATGAATCTTCATAGCTTTGAAATTCTCCCAGTAGTTCATCCTCTGTACGCCATGGTTTAAACAGCTGTAAAAGAGTCAAGTAGTAAAATTCCTTTTTGTCAGTAGTGTCGCAACTCAGCTTCCTGTGATTTATCAAACTTCCTTTTGTTTGCTTCACCAAACATCCTTCCTCACCAATGACTTTATATTTTCCATTGTTGATGTCTTCTGCGGCTTTCCGTGAATAAATGTAGTTCTGCAGCACTTCATAGAGACACATGTTCTCCAGATGATGACTTCTCTTGGGATAATATGTGTCCAACATGTTTGATTTCAAAATATCTGTACTTTCTGGGTCATTCTCGGCCAAATATTCAATTTCTCCAACAGATTTCAGTACCCGATTTCTCATTGCTGCAAGGCCTAAACTTGCCCAAATTATTCTTCTTGATTTCGAGTAGAGACTTGCAGAAGATAACCTATCTGAACATTCGTAGGATCCAATTTCTCGATGCGATAACATCTTTAAACTGAAACTGTACAGCTTCTTACTGACAGTCTTCTCGTGAGAAATCTCTTCCCACATTTCTTTCAATTCAGTTTTTTCAGATTTAGTAATGTAAGACGTTACATATCAAGCAACAGCAATGGAATTGTCAGCTACATACTGTATATCCATGTTAGCATTCCACATGGATAAAATGACTGGGTTGTAGTCATTTATATTTTTTGATTCTTCTTTTCTTTTAAGGTTGTAGGTATTCTTAGGTGATTTTCTTGTAATAGTATGTCTCACAGATGACATAAAACTGTTTACTCTTCCATTTGAGAGAACAGGTCTAGGAAATCCAAATCGACATTTAGTGTAGTATTTATCTTTGCTCTTGTATTTCCGTCGACAGTATTTTCCACACCGATGACTTTGGAAACGTAAAACTTGCTCCTTTAACTTTTTCTCTTCTGTGCTTTTTGGTATAGCACATGTTGCATATTCTTCAATGAAAGATAACACTGCTTCATCAGTATCTGTTCCAAACTTTGGGGCATCCTTGATCCACAACAGCATATGAATATGAGGAGCACCTCTTGCCTGGTACTCTTTTCTCCAAAAGAAATCCTCTACTTCTCCAAGAGGTGGATTTTTTTTATTGCAGATGAAGGACATCATAGACTCAAATCTATGATTGAAATATCTGCAAACATTAACTGGATCCAAAGAGCACAATTCTCCAGCTGTCTTGTATTCAATGTTTTTAATGTTTGAATTTGCCTCTCTTAGAAAATCCAGTAAATCATCCCAAGCGTACTCGGCACAGCTTAGGGTTAGAAACCATGTAGGAGTTCCTAAATTCCGTAACATGCATTTTAATTCACCATGGCGTCGGTACCAATATTCATTTGTCCCACGCTGACAAGCCATCAGATTGATCAGTTGTGTTTCCAAATGATCATCTCGGTGCTGCACTTTCTCCATAAAATCCTTAGCAGACACATTTTGTAAATGTACTCCACTTTTTAAAATGTGATTTACTGCATATGATAATGCAGACAAGTCGCTTTCAAATAAAAGATGGAACAAATAAGGAATACTTTGTCGAAATCTGGGATCTTCTGCATATAGTCTTGTAGTTCGATACTCAGAAGCTGGAATCTGTTCTGGACATTCATCGTATCGTCCTCCTTTTCCTGTAGGAAACAGCTGGGGAAAACATCGAGCTTCCAAGCTCTCCTCCCATACACTCACGGGAGTTCCTTTTGCTTTCTTCATCTGAAACAGATCAATATTGTCTCCCATAACTTCTTTTGAATGAAGAGGATGTATGCTAAAATGTTCATAAATTTCTTCTTCCTTTGACTTGTCCACTTTTTCAATTTGTCCAGTTGGTGTTTCTGTGTCTTCTTGTAAATCTTCTTCTTCTTCTTCTATATAAATTGATTCATACCATTTGTTATTCCTTTTCAAATACAAATTTGCTCTTTGTACTTTCCGTACATCTACCAGCTCCTGCCAAATCTTCTTATTCTTTGTAGGTACACCATTAACCAGAATAACTAATGGTTCAGTTTCCAAAGTATCTGCATCAATAGTTTCCATATTTTTTTTCAAATCCAAGGGCAAATACACCACTCTTCCTTTTAAACCTCTCAGTAAATCTGAAGGAGGTAATTTACCAGTTTTGGGCTCCATACGTACTATGGTCTGGAACGGATGAACACATTGAATAAGTATAGACTCATAAGTATTTAATTCAGAAAGTTCGGCAGGAATAACATCCAATTCTAAATTATTATGTACAGCTCTGGTCGGCATTCTATTTTCCTCTAACTTGTTGTAACAGTATTTACAAATACGCTGATCTTCACCCAATTCAAAACAATTTTCAAGAAATATATATGTGGCAAAATCCTTCCACTTATAATTATCTTCATTTTCACTTTTTCTGTAGAGATCAACATTCCTGGTTTGTTTTCTATAATGAGTTCTGCGGCAACAAATACAAGTAATATTTGGTCTTTCATTAGAGATTATTGCAAATTTTGTTATGTGATCATTAAATGTCTTACTTACAGAGGGTTCTACATTCTCTTCCACTTCTTCCTCATTTACTGTGTCCTTTTCTGCACTGTCTTGTTCAGGACCAAAGTAACAAAACTGAATTTCATCAGTAACCTTCTCTACATCTGATACCGATCCACGGAACAGAGCCCTATTCAATTCATCTAACTTTATTGCTGGACTTTTAGCAAAATACAACCGTCTCACAAACTTTCTCATTTCAGTATGATGAACAGCCAGCATCCTAAAATGATGAAAAACACTTTTACACACTTTTCTAGATAGACAAGCCAGAGAATGACCCTGCAAACCAGTATTCTCTCTCACTCTGCATGGATCTAGACTTTGAAGCACCTTAATCTTCTGTTTTACACTTTTTTTTACTATATTCTCTTAGAAACTCACGAAATTTATCAATAGATTCCTGACGCACAGTGCAAATACTACTACAATTCCAAGTGTACACTGGGGCTTTAGGACGTCTCCCCATAGCCTCATCCGCCATCACTTGTACCTCATCTCTTGGAACCATTTTCTCCTTCTCCATTATACAACCATTTTTCACTTCATAAGCACGACCTCTGGTGTCAACTGCATGCAGCAAACTATTACTTTGAAAATAACTCTTCATTAAAAAAAAGTTCACTACTTGAACTATGCATCCATTCTCCTAAAAACACTTTACAAAAGTTTGTTCTTTTCACTACTCTTTTCCTTTTGCTTTGTGATTTCAGTACATTAACCATTTTATCTAATGTACGCATCCTATTCAAAATTAAAATGAATAGTTTCCTTTTTAATTCTAATGCCTTAGCTGCAATGGCTTCAATTTCTTTTTTTCTCTTATAAAATTTAGCCTTTTGCTTATATTTCTTCACATCCTTTATCAAATTGGACATAACTCTTCTCTGAAACATTTTTCTACGTATCTCTTCAAACGCTGTTTTTCTGTTTAAGTTAATCTTTATTTTTTCTGAAGGTATATTTGCATTAACTAATTGCTCAATTTTTTCCTGTTCTTTTCTATTTAAAACATTCTTTCCACTATAGACATTTTGTACATGTTTCCTTTTTTTGAAGATGTTCTTTAAAAAATCTTTTGTCTGCTTACCAGAAGACTTTCTCTTTTTCCCAACATGAGCATCTCCAACTAACTTAGGTCCTACAGTTGTCTTCAAATATAGTTTTTTTTGGTGGTTTTTCCTTAGTCTGGATTTTGTAGGCATCTTAAATTTTGTTCACTGCTCTTCAGCAATACCTGAAATAAACTAAAAAAAAATTCCTTTATTTTATTTAAATATATTACTACATTTTTTATGATCTTTTCAAATCTTAAAA
Source organism: Triturus cristatus (assembly GCF_964204655.1). Lineage (NCBI taxonomy): Eukaryota > Metazoa > Chordata > Amphibia > Caudata > Salamandridae > Triturus > Triturus cristatus. The sequence goes on from NC_140582.1 coordinate 223,382,542, forward strand.
TACTAAGTACCCCTTTCCTACAAGTGAAAATCACAATAACACCTTCACAAATTAAATATCTAAAAACAATTCCTGTGTGCACACAGAGTCATGGTTTGAAATTAGGCAGAAAACGAAATTTCTTTGCCAGTTGGAAAGCACACTTCCTACTGCTTTTTTTGCAAGTGATAAGTACTTTTACAGTCTGACACATTTTGAATCCACTTTTCAGATTCTGAAAAAAGCACATGTCCAAATTGCTTTTTGAGACCAGCAACATCTGTAACCTGGGTGACTGACTACACTCCAGCAAGGGCAACCAGCCTTAGTGATGCTGAATGTATTTGCATTACTGACTGCAACCTCAAACCCCACTCATTCGTGAATACTGTGCATGATTTCACAGGATAAGCAGCTGGCTGTGTGCTAAGAGTCTGCTTCTGCAGAAAAAATAGCTCCCCCTTTCCATCTAATGCAACTGTAAAATTACCAGAGTAATACGCAATAAATCTCTGTCTATAATTCCTCTTTGCACACAGAGTCATGTTTTCATATTAGTCAGAAAACGAAATTTCTTTGCCAATTTGAAAGCACACTTACTACTCTTTTTTTTGGCAAGTGATAAGTACTTTTACAGTCTGACACATTTTGAATCCACTTTTCAGATTCTTAAAAAAGCACATGTCCAAACAGCTTTTTCAGACCAGAAACATGTGTAACCTGGGTGACTGACTACACTCCAGCAAGGGCAACCAGCCTTAGTGATGCTGAATGTATTTGCATTACTGACTGCAACCTCAAACCCCACTCGGTTGTGAATACTGTGCATGATTCCACAGGATAAGCAGCTGGGTGTGTGCTAAGAGTCTGCTTCTGCAGAAAAATAGCTCCCCCTTTCCTACTAATGCAACTGTAAAATTACCAGAGTAATATGCAATAAATCTCTGTCTATAATTCCTCTTTGCACACAGAGTCATGTTTTCATATTAGTCAGAAAACGAAATTTCTTTGCCAATTTGAAAGCACACTTACTACTCTTTTTTTTGGCAAGTGATAAGTACTTTTACAGTCTGACACATTTCGAATCCACTTTTCAGATTCTTAAAAAAGCACATGTCCAAACAGCTTTTTCAGACCAGCAACATGTGTAACCTGGGTGACTGACTACACTCCAGCAAGGGCAACCAGCCTTAGTGATGCTGAATGTATTTGCATTACTGACTGCAACCTCAAACCCCACTCGGTTGTGAATACTGTGCATGATTCCACAGGATAAGCAGCTGGCTGTGTGCTAAGAGTCTGCTTCTGCAGAAAAAAATAGCTCCCCCTTTCCATCTAATGCAAATGTAAAATCACCAGAGCAATACGCAATAAATCTCTGTCTATAATTCCTCTTTGCACACAGAGTCATGTTTTCATATTAGTCAGAAAACGAAATTTCTTTGCCAATTTGAAAGCACACTTACTACTCTTTTTTTTTGCAAGTGATAAGTACTTTTACAGTCTGACACATTTCGAATCCACTTTTCAGAATCTTAAAAAAGCACATGTCCAAACAGCTTTTTCAGACCAGAAACATGTGTAACCTGGGTGACTGACTACACTCCAGCAAGGGCAACCAGCCTTAGTGATGCTGAATGTATTTGCATTACTGACTGCAACCTCAAACCCCACTCGGTTGTGAATACTGTGCATGATTCCACAGGATAAGCAGCTGGGTGTGTGCTAAGAGTCTGCTTTTGCAGAAAAAAATAGCTCCCCCTTTCCATCTAATGCAAATGTAAAATCACCAGAGCAATACGCAATAAATCTCTGTCTATAATTCCTCTTTGCACACAGAGTCATGTTTTCATATTAGTCAGAAAACGAAATTTCTTTGCCAATTTGAAAGCACACTTACTACTCTTTTTTTTGGCAATTGATAAGTACTTTTACAGTCTGACACATTTCGAATCCACTTTTCAGATTCTTAAAAAAGCACATGTCCAAACAGCTTTTTCAGACCAGCAACATGTGTAACCTGGGTGACTGACTACACTCCAGCAAGGGCAACCAGCCTTAGTGATGCTGAATGTATTTGCATTACTGACTGCAACCTCAAACCCCACTCGGTTGTGAATACTGTGCATGATTCCACAGGATAAGCAGCTGGCTGTGTGCTAAGAGTCTGCTTCTGCAGAAAAAAATAGCTCCCCCTTTCCTACTAATGCAACTGTAAAATTACCAGAGCAATACGCAATAAATCTCTGCCTGTAATTCCTCTTTGCACACAGAGTCATGTTTTCATATTAGTCAGAAAACGAAATTTCTTTGCCAATTTGAAAGCACACTTACTACTCTTTTTTTTTGCAAGTGATAAGTACTTTTACAGTCTGACACATTTCGAATCCACTTTTCAGATTCTTAAAAAATCACATGTCCAAACAGCTTTTTGAGACCAGCAACATGTGTAACCTGGGTGACTGACTACACTCCAGCAAGGGCAACCAGCCTTAGTGATGCTGAATGTATTTGCATTACTGACTGCAACCTCAAACCCCACTCGGTTGTGAATACTGTGCATGATTCCACAGGATAAGCAGCTGGGTGTGTGCTAAGAGTCTGCTTCTGCAGAAAAAAATAGCTCCCCCTTTCCATCTAATGCAAATGTAAAATCACCAGAGCAATACGCAATAAATCTCTGTCTATAATTCCTCTTTGCACACAGAGTCATGTTTTCATATTAGTCAGAAAACGAAATTTCTTTGCCAATTTGAAAGCACACTTACTACTCTTTTTTTTTGCAAGTGATAAGTACTTTTACAGTCTGACACATTTCGAATCCACTTTTCAGAATCTTAAAAAAGCACATGTCCAAACAGCTTTTTCAGACCAGAAACATGTGTAACCTGGGTGACTGACTACACTCCAGCAAGGGCAACCAGCCTTAGTGATGCTGAATGTATTTGCATTACTGACTGCAACCTCAAACCCCACTCGGTTGTGAATACTGTGCATGATTCCACAGGATAAGCAGCTGGGTGTGTGCTAAGAGTCTGCTTCTGCAGAAAAAAATAGCTCCCCCTTTCCATCTAATGCAAATGTAAAATCACCAGAGCAATACGCAATAAATCTCTGTCTATAATTCCTCTTTGCACACAGAGTCATGTTTTCATATTAGTCAGAAAACAAAATTTCTTTGCCAATTTGAAAGCACACTTACTACTCTTTTTTTTGGCAATTGATAAGTACTTTTACAGTCTGACACATTTCGAATCCACTTTTCAGATTCTTAAAAAAGCACATGTCCAAACACCTTTTTCAGACCAGCAACATGTGTAACCTGGGTGACTGACTACACTCCAGCAAGGGCAACCAGCCTTAGTGATGCTGAATGTATTTGCATTACTGACTGCAACCTCAAACCCCACTCGGTTGTGAATACTGTGCATGATTCCACAGGATAAGCAGCTGGCTGTGTGCTAAGAGTCTGCTTCTGCAGAAAAAAATAGCTCCCCCTTTCCTACTAATGCAACTGTAAAATTACCAGAGCAATACGCAATAAATCTCTGCCTGTAATTCCTCTTTGCACACAGAGTCATGTTTTCATATTAGTCAGAAAACGAAATTTCTTTGCCAATTTGAAAGCACACTTACTACTCTTTTTTTTGGCAAGTGATAAGTACTTTTACAGTCTGACACATTTTGAATCCACTTTTCAGATTCTTAAAAAAGCACATGTCCAAACACCTTTTTCAGACCAGAAACATGTGTAACCTGGGTGACTGACTACACTCCAGCAAGGGCAACCAGCCTTAGTGATGCTGAATGTATTTGCATTACTGACTGCAACCTCAAACCCCACTCGGTTGTGAATACTGTGCATGATTCCACAGGATAAGCAGCTGGGTGTGTGCTAAGAGTCTGCTTCCGCAGAAAAATAGCTCCCCCTTTCCTACTAATGCAACTGTAAAATTACCAGAGTAATACGCAATAAATCTCTGCCTGTAATTCCTCTTTGCACACAGAGTCATGTTTTCATATTAGTCAGAAAACGAAATTTCTTTGCCAATTTGAAAGCACACTTACTACTCTTTTTTTTTGCAAGTGATAAGTACTTTTACAGTCTGACACATTTTGAATCCACTTTTCAGATTCTTAAAAAAGCACATCTCCAAACAGCTTTTTGAGACCAGCAACATGTGTAACCTGGGTGACTGACTACACTCCAGCAAGGGCAACCAGCCTTAGTGATGCTGAATGTATTTGCATTACTGACTGCAACCTCAAACCCCACTCGGTTGTGAATACTGTGCATGATTCCACAGGATAAGCAGCTGGGTGTGTGCTAAGAGTCTGCTTCTGCATAAAAAAATAGCTCCCCCTTTCCATCTAATGCAAATGTAAAATCACCAGAGCAATACGCAATAAATCTCTGTCTATAATTCCTCTTTGCACACAGAATCATGGTTTCATATTAGTCAGAAAATGAAATTTCTTTGCCAATTTGAAAGCACACTTACTACTCTTTTTTTTTGCAAGTGATAAGTACTTTTACAGTCTGACACATTTCGAATCCACTTTTCAGATTCTTAAAAAAGCACATGTCCAAACAGCTTTTTCAGACCAGAAACATGTGTAACCTGGGTGACTGACTACACTCCAGCAAGGGCAACCAGCCTTAGTGATGCTGAATGTATTTGCATTACTGACTGCAACCTCAAACCCCACTCGGTTGTGAATACTGTGCATGATTCCACAGGATAAGCAGCTGGGTGTGTGCTAAGAGTCTGCTTCTGCAGAAAAAAATAGCTCCCCCTTTCCATCTAATGCAAATGTAAAATCACCAGAGCAATACGCAATAAATCTCATTACTGACTGGAACCTCAAACCCTAAAAGTATTCCTCATTTATACCAGTACACCTTAATTTATGGTGAAAACATAGTCCATATTATTTTACATGTTCCTCACATTTAAATTTCTCCCAAAACACAAAATGATAAACACAACTTCAACAAAAGGAATTCCAATTCTATTATTCATTTCTTAATTTACCATATACATCCCCTCTCAAACTCTTAACTCACCTTTAAAATTAGTTAGTTGTGAAAGAAATGTGGCACTCAAACAGCAGATTATCAGAGCCAGGATCTCTGTTCTGTACACCTCTCTCCTCTCAGCAGAACCAGATAATGGCAATGTTTCCCTCTCTTTTTCCACACATATACATGTTAGTTTCAAATCTCAGTGCTTCCCCCTTTTTTTCAAATGTAATCACACATTTCTATTGGTTGAAAACCAACCCTTTTCCAAAAGTACCCTTCCCCCAACTTGACTTCAGCCTAATACCCTTCCCCCAACTTGACTTCTGCCTGCTACCATAGCAACTGCTCTTGAAACACTGATGTGTAGAGTTAGGTCAGAAGTTCACCACACAATGTTTCATTTCCAAAGAGCAGGAGTGCTTGACTTTTCAAACCTAACAGCAAATCCATAGTACTGTTCTTTGGTAACACATTTTTCTGTACCAATACAAAACATGCTTCTATAAATTTACACATACAGCCTAGTTTTTAGTGTAGAATGGTATGAAACAGCCAATCAGTTCTTTTTTTTAAAAAAAATATGTATGCCTCCATTTCCAAACTGTCTTTCATTTCTTTTTACCATTCTACTGAATTACACCTCCTGAGTGCATCCAGATCTCCTTGGAAGATGTTCACAGTGTGGATTGTAGGGCACAGCTATGTCTTCTGGAGTGAAAAGTATGCAGAGAAAACAGGTATGGTGAGAGACCTTGCTTTGCCAAATGTAGACATTAAATGGATTGGTCAGAGAGGGTTAAAGTGGCACCAATTGATGCCATTGGTGAAATCCTTCATGCAAATCCAACACCCTGACCTCATAATAGTGCACTGTGGTGGCAATGACCTAGGCACTTTGACTGGGGTAGGTCTGGAAATGCTTATGAAGGACACCTTTGCACAACTGTTTTCACTTTTCCCTAAAACTGCCTTTGTGTATTCTAACATATGCCAAAGGCAAAAATGGAACTGGTCCAACCAATTTTGTCCGCAAATTGACAAAGCAAGAAAGCACGTCAACAAATCTGTTTCTGCTTTCCTCCGAGACTATGGTATGGGTTCCATTTACCACAACAACTTGCGTTACGACATGCAAGACATTTATAGAGGAGATGGTGTACACTTCACTGATGAAGGGAACAGAGTCTTCCTCTTGAACCTTAGACTCTGCGTCGGTACTTACTTGTAGGTACCACTAAAAAATCAAATCACTTCATAAACACAACGGCTCTTTTTAGAGCCCCCTAATATCTAAACACTTAATTCAGATTTTTTTTTTATTTTTTTATTTTTTTTTTCTACCTTACGCGTACGGTAAGCTTACCGTTAGCTTACCGTACGCGTACCCCGCGATTTTTTTTTAAAATTAATAAATGTTTTTTTTGTACTTTTCTGTCCTTCTTTGACCCCCTTTCAAATGTTAGGGGGTCTGTAACTCTCTTCCTTGCCCCCTTTTCAAGTTATCACCCTTTTTTTTCTGAGTGAAACACACAAAATGGCGGCCGCCGCTTCCTGGTTTCGACCGATTCGAATGTTTACTAAGATCTAACAGCCAATCAGAATCGCGCTCGCGCACGTCACCGTACGCATACGGTAAGCTTACCGTAAGCGCACGGTAAGCGCACCGTAAGCTGGCTCAGATATACATATTGATTTAAATGCTATTTTCTCAGGAACTACTGAACAGATTTACACAAAAGGCACTTCCTTGACCTGAGGACTACCTCTCTGCCAAATTTCAAGTAACTCTGTTCAGCCATTCGGGCTGTAGCTGTGTCTAAAGGTCGTATGGAAAAATGCATAGGAAAAACGCGTTTTGGGACCCCCCTTTTTTCTCAGCCCCCGCTTGACGAATCCCCCCGAGACTTTCAGGGTAGGAGCGGAGCGTAGCGCCCCACCTATTTTGAAAATTTCGCGAGGATTCGTCGACCGGCGCCAAAGTTATTCCAAATAGAATGTTGCGGATTTCCTATGGAAACAGGGTCCTAACTATAACTACCTACTGGCGACCGCCAGTAGGTAATATATATATATATATATTATAGTTAGTTCAGATAACTATAACTCGCGTGACCGCCACTCTATCACAAGGATGATGTCATCAGTGATGTCATGAGTGATGCCACTGACCATGTCATGAGTGATGTAATATGTAAAACGCATCTTCTTTGATTTCATGCGGTCTAGTGCCGTAACGTTATGTCAACTACGGATCCCCAAAGGGGTCAGAATAACAACATTTGCATCATGATGTAAACTGAAATTGCAAGAAGAATTTTGTAAAGATAATTACCAATATTCTGTAAATGCAATTATCCGCAAATGAGATGTGCTTTTTAATATAAACAATGCCGCTACATTGGATAGTTAGTGTCGCGCTAATTATACCCAAAAGAAAAATGAACAAAATACGGACCCCGTGATCCTTATGTACATTATAATGAGTGATAAACAGTGTTTGCTGGGAATGTCCCCACTCATTCCTTAGCATAGGAACAGAGCAAATATCCTTCAGTTCCCCGCATGTCATATTATGAAGCGGACTAGTGCCTATATTATATCTCCTACATTTGGTAGCCTAACAAGAAGAAAGAGAAAACTGATGCACAAATTACTGCCAATTGGCCTTAAGAATATTGCCTATAAGTTCAATATAGAAAAAAGTGTCCTAACACAAAAACAAAAACTACCCAATATTAACATAAATTGCTGCTGTGCAATAAAAAGTCTCTTATCTCACAAGACGTGCAGGAAAATCCTCGTGAAGAAAAGGGGGAGAACCCGTGCAATGTCTTGAAACGTGATGGGTCCCTTCCTTTCCTCCTGTGAGGAAAATAGATAAGAGGAATGATTAAAATTAAATCATATGTCAGATATACTCAATTCTAGATACAGTTCCAAACAGTATATCAACACAGTTATAAAATCAAATAAAAAACATCTTAATCATAATGCAAATGTGTGGCTAATTCCTCGTCCAGGTTATGCCCTCCCAGGACTCTGGTCTCGAGTTCAATAATCCATTTCGACTCATTTTTCCTGAGCTCCAGTTCCCTGTTACCCCCACATCTCCCTAGATTAATTTGCTCAATTGCAAAAAATCTTAGAAGTGAGTTGTTGGATTGGTGTTTCTCTTGAAAGTGTCGGGCGATAGGATAGTGCAGGTCTACATTAGTAATTGCTCTCAAATGCTCCTGGATATGTTTCTTGACCATACAAATGGTGCTACCAATGTATTTAAGTCTACATGGACACTCCAGAGCATATATGACATAGTTAGAGCTACAAGCTTTGGGATAGTTCCTTTTTTACACCCAGGTACCTCAAATTCTTTAACCATATGGCTGAATTTACATGCTCTGCAATGCCCACAAGGATAAAATCATTTAAGAGTATGCAGATTTTTGTTCCGATTGACTGTGATATCACCCCTCACAAGAATATCCCTCAAGCTTCTTCCTCTTCTGTACGTGATAAGGGGTCTGTCACTTATACTTTGACCTATGATGTTATCAGATTTCAAGATCTTCTAATTGTCCACTAGGACTTTGTGGATCTTATTTGAATCATGTGTGAAGGTAGTTATTACCCTTGACACAGTCTCATCCTTATTCTCTTTCTCAGTATATTCTAGACTCTTGGACCTAGTGATTTTTTTTATCTTATCCGTAGCTTTGGTGAGCACCCACTCAGGGTAACCCCGTTCTCTGAATCTGATGAGTATCTTCTCTTGTTCCAAATTGTATATTTCATCTGTGCTACAGTTTCTTCGCGCCCTCAGTAATTCCCCATATGGAATGCTCCATTTCAGTGCTTCTGGATGAGCACTGAGGGCGTGAAGAAGACTGTTACCTGCAGTTTCTTTACGATGCAGACTCGTTACCAGGATACATTCATGTACAGTGATGAGAGTATCAAGGAATTCTGCTTTGGTCTTACTCATCTTATATGTCAACCTGATATTATATGGGTTGCTATTTAGTTTACCAATAAAATCAATTGCTTCACTTTCAGTACCTCCCCACACTAGAAACAGGTCATCAATGTACCTCATCCATACTTTTACCTGCACAAGAGCTGATTGTAACATTACATCCTTTTGAATTTCCTCCTCCCATTTACCCAGGAAGAGGTTCGCGAAGCTCGGCGCAAAGCACGAACCCATCGTGGTACCTGGTACTTGTTTATAGAGGTCACCGTTGAACATAAAAATGTTATTGGAAAGGCAAATCCTTATCATCTCCAACAGCATGTATGTATGGTCCGAAAAACCTATTTCCCTCTCCTCAAGGTAGTGCAGACAGGCCGCAATCCCCTGTTCGTGATCAATGATAGTGTATAATGAACTCATGTCCAGTGTTATCATTGTGAAGCTATCATCCCACTTAATCTTGTCAATCCTATTAAGGAAATCTTTTGTATCCTTAATATAAGATGGTAAACGGACGACAAAGTCTCTGAGAAAGTGGTTAACATATTTAGAAAGGTTCTCATTTACATTCCTTATAGATGATACAATAGGTCTACCCGGAGGTTTTGTCGGGTTTTTGTGTATTTTAGGAAGCAAGTATAATATGGGCAATTTCGGATAATCTCTTTTAAGGAAACAGTATTCCTGCCACGTAATGAGCCCTGCCCCCTGCCAGACGGATAATTTCTCCCAGGTTGTAGTTATACTTAGATTATACTCTATAGTATTACTTTTGCAGTAAAACTCATCATCACGTAATTGTTTAAGAGCTTCCTCAATGTACAGTTCTCTACCCCACAAAACAATGTTACAACCTTTATCTGAAGGCCGTATTACAATATTATTGTCCTCGGCCAATGAAACAATAAGTTCTCTTTGTTTTTTCGATAGCTTAAACTGCACTTTGCTGTTCCTTGATATTCTGTGCTTATATTTGGTAAGCTCCTTAGTCACTACTTCATGAAAAGTATCTATTGAATCATGAGGAAGGACAGGGTAAAAGATAGATTTAGGTTTGAATTGAGTACATGCTACCCTATCCGTGGGAATATCAGTTTCGTTCGCCCTGAATGCATCCCCCTCATCATCCGGTACGACTCCCCCTAGTGTGTAAACAGTTTGTAGTAGGTTAGCATCTCTCACAGTAAAAACCGGTTGTATTCCACCTTCTGCACCCACATTCATGGTTTCTGGGGGTCTGTTACTCATCAAAGTGTGCCATTTCTGTAACTTTAGTTTTCGTACAAACTTGAAGATATTAACTCTTGTGGGCCTGGAATAGCACTTACCTGACGCCACTGACACCGGTCACCTCTTGCTGCACTCTTCCTGGGCTGGTCACGCTGTTGGTCTCTCCCGCCGCCACCGTTACCGCTGGCCGCTGTGGGGGGAGACTACAGCTCCCAGAGTTCCCGGTACCACTTCCTGGTGACAACGAGCTGCGCGCCCGGAGGCGCATAAATTGCTGAGGCTCCCTCCGCGTCGCGGGACGCGCGCGGGCGACGCCGGGCTGAGCCCGGGCAGAGGGCGGGCCGTCTGTGGCCGTCCGGGGCCAGAGGAGGCCGGCCGGGCCAATACTCTTGGTCTTCGAGTCAAGATCTGGACACCTCCATATTTGCCAGAGGACAGTTGAGATAAGTCACGGGGGGGGCCTGTGGGTCATTCATTGTTAGGTTGTACATCGGACAATACCCACTGATTTGTGTTTATAATTGGTTAGTCATAAGTGGTCTATTAGGGATAAAGCATCATAAAGTGGCTGTTATACGATATTACAAACCCGCTAGGCCAAAGTTGTGCCATGGGGAAAACTAAAAAAACCCCCAGTAGATTAGGGGGAGGAGTAAAGGGAACCCTAGACGCATTTATCACACGAGCAGAATCCTTGTTAACACACGAAATACTACTGACGGAGCGTAGGTTATCCCTTGACTCCCTCCTGGCACATAAACGATCATCGCTGGGGACAATAGCTGAGTGTGTCACACCCGGGGTGAGTACCCCTGAAGGTCAGGGCACCTCAGCCCATAGTAATACCCAGCATGTTACCACAGTACAAGTTCACACAAAGACGTTAGTAGATGGGGAACAAGAGTTAATAATACTGGAGGGGTCTTTAACTCCCTCTCACCAACATCACATTTCACCCTCGAGACTGAATGTAACTGTGTCAGGAGATTTTGAGTCAGACACACCGGGCAATAGGGCAACTAGAGATGAAGAGCAGGATGGGATCATATCTGGGGGGGAGAGGGAACCTAACACCTCAATAGGAAGGGAAAGAGAAGTGATTACCCGCTCTAAAAAGGCGTTACTGGTGCCAGCCCCCACCCTAGTCCCCGGCCCCAGAGTGAATGCAAGGTCTCCGGCTATCTCATATCGCAAAGGAATGGAAAAAACTAGAAATGAAAATAAACTGAAAAAAGGAGCCCCCAGGAAAAAACCGTTAGTTACTGAGGATGTAAGAAATCGGCCAACTTGTACACAATGTGAAACTTGCTCCCCGGTAAATAGGATGGAATGGTCACAGGAGATATTGAAAGCATTAGAGTCCAACATAGAAGTCCTTCTTCTTAAACATTTGGCCCCCTTAGCAGAACACATTAAGAAAATTGAGGAGAAAGTAAACAGGTTGTTAGAAACACATAATGATGAACACCCAGTGGCCCAATTAATTACGAGACAGGAAGGGTTGGGGAGCGTTTCGTGTCCTGCCAATGCCGGCACAAATAATAGTAGGTCGGCAGGGAGCAACCAGAGCGTTGCCCCTATAGTGAGCAAGGACAATGGTATACTCCCCAATACCGTACCCCCTAGCTCACAACAGGAGGGTAAAAATAAAGGGCTGGTAATAGCTCACAGTCTCTCAGACGCACAGGTGCAGAGTACACCGGGTTTGCAGACACTGGACTTGCCTCCAGCCTCTTGCCCTTATACAATAGTCCTGGCGGGAGTCCCAGCCCAAAATCGTGACAGAGAAGAGCCCACAAGTTCCCTGATCAATAAGACTAATCATTGGTTGTATAATAACGTGCAGGGAGTCAAGCTGAGGAATAGCCAAATTCTCATGGCAAGGAGGGTAGCTTGGGTTGGACCCTCAGAGAAAAAATTTGCAGGGGACTGCGTTATTGTTAACTTTAGAGACCCGCAGATGGTAAAAGAATTACTTGCTTCTAGTTACGGGTTTTTTGATAGAGGGTCGACAATAAAAATGCTTCCACTTAATTTCTTTTATAGGGACCACTCAACCGAGTCACGCCAAATGACTTGGAGAAGAAGGGTAATACCCACTATAAGAACAAATAGCCCGGGGTCCGTCCCAAATCAGTTCACCCCACTGTGTGAGGCAGCAGTGATGGACGAACTTGATTGACTGGCCCATGATGTGCATATAGAGCCCCCATCACCTCTAGTTAATTCAACGCAAAAGGAGATCGCGGATATCACGGGAAATACTCCTGTACTTACCACCAAGCAAAACGAAGTTATACCAAATCCCTTAGTTAATAGCTTAGTTCCTGGAGGGACTTGTCCTCAAGGATTTCCCGTTCAAAAACAGCCTACCCTAGCCAGGAGCACGATAAATCATGAGGCTGAGGAAATCAGGGTGGTATCATGGAATATTGCAGGAATCTCACCCAAGCTAAAAAACAAGGAATGGTTGAATTTCAGCCAGAAATTTCATATTATTTGTCTACAAGAAACGTGGGAGACGGATAGTAGTGCTGTACATCTAGAGGGATATAAAATGTTTTTCGTACCTGCTCGGAAATCTAGTATGGGAAGAGCGAAAGGGGGACTAATAACGTATGTGTCTCTTGCGTTACAAGGGACCTGGGAGGTCTTGGGCTGGAGTTCGGATAATTTACAGGGTATCAGTTACTGTAAGAAGGGCTTAAGATTTGTTTTGATAAATTTTTATAATGCGGCCCAGTCAACGCAGAGGCTGAATGAGCTTGAGGATAGATTGGTAGATCTGCATTCCAGGGGAAATAATCCCCCAACCCTGATCTTGGCGGGCGATTTTAATTGTCATCAATGCCCACATTTGAAATGGGAAGGGGCTAAATGGGATTCTTGCCCATCTACTAAGGATTGGCACCTAGAACATACATTGGAAGGTAGCAAACTGGGAAATATTCTGGGCACATATGATTTAATCCCTACGATGGACTTAATCAAGCCCAGGAATTCTAATATCATTAACCCAACGTTTAAAGGCAGGGGCAGGGATACAATTATTGATTTTATTTTTGTTTCACATTGTCTTAAATACAGGATCGTAGATTTTAGTATACAGATTAGCATCTTTAGTGACCACAACCCCTTGGTGTTGTCATTGATGGATGAGGACTCTTCCACCCAGGTAAGGGCTAGGATGACGAGGGGCAAATTGGAAGCTATCGACCAAGGCAGGCGCATACGTTGGTCAAATATAGATGGGGAAGCATTTTATAAAAAACTTATTGCATCCCCCGATAGCGGGATCTGGATGTGCTTAGACCAGGAAGTCGAAGGTAAAAAACTGATAAGTGTCTTTGTAAATATGGCAAGAGATATTGACAAGCTACTTAGGGCCAAATTATCACCTACATCCAATCTTCCACCAAAATGGTTCGACAAAGCATGCTCCAGTGCCCAAAAAGAATTAAAACGGGCACTCAAAAAGGTACCGAAAGACAGGAGTAGGATAGTGGAATGTAGGGCCCAATACAAATCGGCCATAAAGAAGAGGAAACATACTATCCAATCTGAGGCCTGGGAGAATTTAAAGGAGGCAGCGGAGTTGAGAGACATGTCTAAATTCTGGAAGGTGATAAACGACCCAATTTTCCAGCCACTGAATAACGAGAAGATGGCTTGTAATATCCTCCCAGAAGAATGGGTCTCTCATTTCAGTAAGTTGTATAACCACGGCTGTGTAACTGCCCAACAAGTCATAGACATGGGTACTCTTCCAAACTCATGGGTGGAGTTTACAGTGGGCGAGGTTAAAAATGGAATACTCGCCCTGACAAGAAATAAGGCCCCGGGGCCAGATGGGATTCCTCCAGATCTATTTTTATCACAGGTTGAGCTGTGGGCCCCTATACTCGCGAGAATTTTTTAATACAGCAGTGGAAGAGGGATTGCCCAGGTCCTGGTCAACTGCCAATATTGTCCCCATATTTAAAAAGGGCAACAAGAGCAACCCTCAATGTTACCGCCCGATTTCTTTAATCGATGTGTCGGCAAAGGTGTTAGGGAAGGTGATTCTAAATCGTTTAATGGACTGGGCGGAGGAAAAGGAAATCATTACAGACACCCAGTACGGTTTTAGAATGGGCCGCTCAACATCAGACCAATGCCTCAACTTATATAACCTGGTCGCAAAGTATACTGTGGCTGGTGAAGGCACAGTTTTTTTAGCCTTCATGGACCTGACAGCAGCCTTCGACCGGGTTAACCGAGGAAAATTATGGGAGATCGTAGAGTTGCTAGGGGTAGACTTAAGTTTGATATTCATTTTAAAAACATTGCATATGAATAAAACAGCCCAGGTTAGGTATAGCAACGAGGGGAATCTCACCGACCACTTTTCTTGCATAGGGGGTGTGAGACAAGGTTGCATTTTGGCGCCTTTTTTATTCACACTGTACATAAATGGTTTGGATAAAGTTCTAAGAACATTGGGGGTTGATTGCCCGAGAGTGGCAAATAGAAGTATACCTGTCTTATTATATGCGGACGACGCAGTACTCCTCTCGCGTACAGGGAGGGGACTGCAGTCTCTTATCGATGGCTTTTGTGAGTTTATGGCAAATCTAGATTTATCCCCTAACCTAACAAAATCTTACATCATGGAAGCAGGAAAATGACCAACTAGGAATTTTATTTTTAAAATTGGGGGACACAAACTAGAGAAGGTCGAGGTTTTCAATTATTTAGGGATTATCTTCGATAAACACCTCAATTTTAACACACTAATTGCAGAAAAATGCAAGCAGCATGTGAGCATAATGGGCTCAATCATGAACCGAGCCACGAGATTAGGTCGTTGGTCATTGACGGAAATATTGAACTTATACAATTCAATCTGTTGTTCCAAAATCATGTATGGGAGTGAGGTCTGGGGATTTAGAAGCATATCCACTACACAATTGGAGGAAAATAAGTTTCTTAGGAGGATTTTGCAAGTTCCTCAAAGCACCCCGGCCCATATCATCCATGAGGAGCTAGAGCTCCCCTATATCTCCGACAGATTAAGCCTTAAGCCATTATTGTGTTGGATTAAAATCTGGACCAACCCTGAAGCTAGTCTAAGTAGAGAAATAATAATAGACTGTATCAACAGGGACAAAGGTCACAAGATACCATGGCTTAAATACGTAAAGGATAAGTTGGAGTGGCTGGGTTTTGCTAGATACTTTAAGGAACCGACGTCCCTAACGCCGCAGCTAAAAGTAACGATAAAAGCAGAATATACGAGACGGTTAGCCTGCGCCCGGGAAGATAGCGAAATACTGAAAGGGTCAGTGCGATCACATATATTAACAAAATCTGTTGCAGGTTTAGAACCCTACCTGGCACAGATTTATAACAAAAACGATAGATTTTTAATGACCAGATTTAGACTGGATCTTTTACATCACATTTTAGCTGTTCCTGCAGGGTTCACGAAAGATATTGGTTCAAAGGGTCCCTGTGGCTGCGATCTGGGATCTCCACAGGATACCCTCCACTTTGTATTCTTTTGTCCATTATATGAATACCCGCGGGCTCTTTTTTTAAAAACCATCCTAAGAGTGAATAAATTCACCCAAGTTAGAGTAGCACTCTTATACTTAAAACTCTCCGCGGAACCTTTTACTTTGTTCTGTACTGTAAATTTTTTAAGATTAGCAGCTAATTTGAGGAAATCTAGAAGGGAGGTGTAGTAACTCTGTTTGCCGGATATTGCAGACGAGGCATCTGGATTAAAGCTCCTCCGCAAGATTGTTATACATTGTACACAGATTAGGAGATAATACGTGGATTTTTTGCAATTGTCGTACTGCAACGTTTAGAGTATTTGGGATGTTATAAGAAGTTCTTTTTTATATAGGCCATGGCTTATTTTAAAATGGACTGTTTTTATGTAAACTACGATCATGCATTTTAATTAATGTTAATGTGTTGGTATCCCATATTTTTATAGTTGTTAGCACCCTGCACTTTATAAAATTATGAATTTGTAACCTAGTCTGAAGTTTAGGCCCAACCCTGCTATTGTGATCTTGGAAAGGCCCATTAGATATGTTTTATCTTAATGTTTTTATGATGAATTGTTCTTGTATATGATATGTGTAAATATATTGTTCTTTTCCTGGATGTTTTAATATCCGAATAAAGATACTTTTGATGATGATGAACTCTTGTGTTGGCATAGTTGAACAGTTCGGTGGGGCAAAATGTTAGTCCTAAACATAAAGTTGTTTTTTCCGTTTCAGTTTAAGATCTTGATGATAAATTAATAATAGTTCTGTTTACCATTGTACTATCCATGATTACTTTGTTTTTCTGTAGCCACCTCGTCTGGTTCCCACTGGCTCTCTGCTTGTTCCTCCTTTGTTTGTATTTAAGTCGCTTTTGTTTTGAGTGCCCCTACCTCTTCCTCTTCCTCGTCCCCGACTCTGACCTCGACCTCTCTGGGGCGTTGTCGGTGCTGTCGATGGTTTCTCTGGTTGTCGTCGTGTTCGCAGCACCCGAAATTCGTCTAAAGAAGTCGCTGGTTTCGTTATTATTTCTACATCCGAGGAAGTACTGGCTGTTTGAACTGAGATGTCAGTGTCAGAATCACTGACTAATGTTGTATCCGGCAGCTCTTTTGTGTTCTCAAAAACATCCGGTCTAGTTTCTTGGATAGTTTGCTGATTATACAGATGGTCATATTTGGGACTGTATGTTAGAAGACGACCAGTCTCATAATCTATACAGTCCCTATGTAATTTTCTTTGTTTGGGAGATTTTATATCGTCTTCATACTTCTTAAGTCTTCCTTTTAATTCATCTTTAAATTTCTTAATACTATCCTGCTCCGTGCTTTTTTTAAAATCATCCTCGATCCCCTCTAATTCCTTGAGTATCCTCTCCCTGTCCTCCCAAGCATACTTGGTCAATATGCACAGCATGTTCTTGGAGCTGGATGCTGAGTTGGCCGCCCATTCATCGAGCATGTGTGAATTGGGGGATTCATGTGATGGAGTTACATAAATTCTTAGACCTTGCGGCACCATGCCTTTATCTACATAGTCCTGGAGGGAGATTGCCTCCCACCATTTAGATGATTCTTGTTTTTTTAGTCTTTCATACCTTCTTAGTATAATATTAAGAGCATTTTCTTTAGGTTTCTCTGTAGTTGGCACTGTAGCTGCACCTTTTCCTGGTGCGCGAGCAAAAAGAACCTGCGCTTCTTTACGTCTCTCACTTTCATCCGCCATGATGATAAAACTGTGTTAAGGTAGTCCTGTGTGATGTGCACTTTCAAACATGCACTTTCCGTTGAAACATGAGGAAAACAATATGCAGCAATTATGTCTCCCGCTTTTCCTCTTCTGTACTTCTGTCAGCTTTTGACCTCCCCGCCTCTGTGTAGGCAGTTCCTGATGCCACGTAATGTTCAACAACACTTCGAGGAGTATATGCGGATACTATCGTCACGTAGATATGACTAGAGTCATTCCCCAGCTTAGTGCTTCCGTATCCGTCACTCTGCTTCATCCCGTACACCGTAAAGTAAAAACCCGACCCCTGGTATCACCACCGAGAGGGAGCCCGCCCGAACACACCGTGTACGTGCGCACCCCCTCCATTAGCGCCACCCGGGGTCAAGCTCACCTCCGTGTTTGGGCTCGCGTCCTCCAAGAAAAATAAGCTGATCAGTTCTCCTCCGATCTCATGTGGCCGGCATGCAATCCCTCCATAATATGAATAAAGTCCGGTTGGGTTTTTCTGGGATCAGTCCCGAGTCAGTTGATGCGTCCGCCGGCGAAACCCAAGGCCGGATATGGATATTCAAAATTTCCCCAAAGTAATCTGACGCACTCTCAGAGGTCAAGTTGCTTCACCATAAGTTTTAATCTTGTCAACCGCTACGCGTTTCGACACCACAATGTGTCTTTATCACAGGATAATTCAGTTCCGCAAGACAATGCATAAATAAACATTAAACATAGAAAAAGCACTCAAAGATGCATCAGCTCACAATGTAACTGTGGCGGCCATATTTGAAGAGGTAAAGTTGTACTTTTGTTACATCCCTCTATGTATAAACAAACATTATCTACACTTCATAATATGACATGTGGGGAACTGAAGGATATTTGCTCTGTTCCTATGCTAAGGATTGAGTGGGGACATGCAATTCCCAGCAAACACTGTTTATCACTCATCGTAATGTACATAAGGATCACTGGGTCCGTATTTTGTTCATTTTTCTTTTGGGTATAATTAGCGCGACACTAACTATCCAGTGTGGCGGCATTGTTTAAATTAAATAAGCACATCTCATTTGCGGATAATTGCATTTACAGAATATTGGTAATTATCTTTACAAAATTCTTTTTGCAATTTCAGTTTACATCATGATGCAAATGTTGTTATTCTGACCCCTTTGGGGATCCGTAGTTGACATAACGTTACGGCACTAGACCGCATGAAATCAAAGAAGATGCATTTTTTACTCAAAATTATAACCTTAAGCATGCACTCGCTCTGTAATATTATAACATATGTTTTACATATGATATGCTTTTTGATTTTCTCGATATGTGTAGATAATGTTTGTTTATACATAGAGGGATGTAACAAAAGTACAACTTTACCTCTTCAAATATGGCCGCCACAGTTACATTGTGAGCTGATGCATCTTTGAGTGCCACTGCGAACGCCAATCTCTGTCCTCTTTTGACAGCGGTCCGTGGTGAGGCGGAAAACCTCTAAACACACCACAATGCCTTCTCCCCTCTTTTGCAGAAAAAGCTACCAAGGACACTTTGTTGCTTTCAAAACGATTTTTTAATTAATTATAAGCAGACCAACTCGACGCGTTTCAGGATAACAATCCCTTGTTCACGAGCACCGTGGTTTGTGTTTCCGGATATTTAAATCACCACGTGATCACCAAACACAAGTGAAAACAGACTACCCTTTTCAAAGTTTCTTTCACCCTGAATAGTGATAAACAATAAATTAAAATGTGTTTAACCTATAAACCACTTTAAATTTAACCAAGGTGTTTACATTTTTGAGGAAAAATTATTTTAAACATTCACAGCATTGGCTCAACTAATTAATATCATTTTCCTTGTTGTTCAAGATAATTTTTCAATTGAATTAAACAGTTTCCACATTATCTTCATACAAAAACATGACCATTTGTAACTTTCAAAAATATTATTATATCACATCTTTTGAACATTGGGGGAGACGCGAACCTATTCGATCCTCTACACTTACGCCTCAGTGGGCATTCATAATACGTGGTCTCTTTCTTAAGAGAACTTCTTTATGCATCCTGCCTCTCAATGTACATGTTCTTCAACTGGTAGATCTTTTTCTGTCCTCACTCAGGCCCAAGTGGGCATATGATAAATTCACTTAATTACCAACTCGCTGGACATGTACTATTAAAAAAACATCAAAACCAATATTAAACCATCATAAAAGACGCTGAGAAACTGCAAT
The DNA here is from genome assembly GCF_964204655.1 of Triturus cristatus. Taxonomy (NCBI): domain Eukaryota; kingdom Metazoa; phylum Chordata; class Amphibia; order Caudata; family Salamandridae; genus Triturus; species Triturus cristatus. The sequence goes on from NC_140582.1 coordinate 223,402,260, forward strand.
TCAATGATTCTGCCCATGTGGGCTGACTTGCTTGTGTAGATATTTTTGGTCTTTGGCATTTCATCATTGTTGTGGAAAAAACACATTTCTGTAATAAACATAAAAGAAATGTGAAACATTAGTTGCTAAAACACAACACATATTTAAGAAAAAACTGAATCCCCACTACCCCACAGTGCAATAAAAACAAACTGTACTTAGGCGTTGGCATTTAACATATTACAAAGATATATTAAAAATGTATCTATTAAAGATATCATAATTCAAATACAGAGATGGAACCAGTTCACCAAATGCACTCACTTAGCCCAAATGAACTTCAAGTTCCTCGTCACAATTGTGACCTAGAGGGGCCAACGTTTTATACTGTATGATTAACCTTGACTCAAGGCGTCACAACTCCTGTGTTCGATTACCGCCTCTTTCATTAAATTTAACTGTGTCCAACACACAAAAGCTCAGGAGTTCATTATTTTGGTTGTGGTGGGTTTGGAAATGTCGTGCCATGGGATATTGCCTATTCCCATTCTTAATGGCACGAAGATGCTCAAGCACCCTCTTCTTGGCCTTATGTATCGTACTGCCAATGTAAGTTTTTTGGCACGGACAGAACAAAGCATAAACTGCATACTCTGTGTTGCAGGATGTGTGCTTAAGGATTTTATAGGGTTTACATTCAGGTGACGACTTACATTCTTTTTTGTTTTTACTGTTCTTTCAGGCTTTCCTTTTACGACAGGTAAAAAATCCCTGTACCTCTAAGATTTTGGTGGTTATATATATATATATTTTTATCTTAGAAGAAAATATATTGCTCACTTAGTAACTGCATATTCTAATCGGTTTATTGAAGCAATGCATGGCACGGTTCAGCCTCCAGGGTCCTTGATCACCTGACCATCACTGTGTCACAAACCCTTAAGAACCCATAAACACAGAAAGCAGTGAAATATGTGCAAATTACGTATTGCAAATGGGCGTCATCTTGAAAGGACTCAAAGCATAATTCAAAGCTAGAAGGTTACCAAGCAATCTGCAGAACTGTTTCCATAAATATTGAAGAAATCTCATCTCAATTATAATTCCATAGCAGAATATATTAATATAATCCTTAGAAGTTTCATCTAGAAGTTCCATCCATGGTGGTTGCACACTGGGTACTTAGAGTTAGGACTACGCTTCCATCGGAAAAGCATTTTTTGCCTTGCTTATAACTGTGGATCTGTTTGACAAAGCTTCACAAAACGTTCCAAAAATACTGCTCTTCCACCTCAGTCCTTCCTCGTAGTTTTGGGAAGATCCGTGAAGTGGGGCCGAGACAGAGAGGGGTCCCAAAACGCGTTTTCCCTATTAATTTTCTCCATAGTAAAATTGAACAAGGATACCACAAAAACTGCTTCACACAATTACACAATATTTGACAGAATGCCACATCTTCTTCCAGAAAGTGTGCTTTTTCTTATTTGGTGTAAAACCGTTCAGTAGTTTGTGAGTAATTAAGGTTCAAAAACGTTGCATATTTCACGTTGCAGAGTATCTACAACATATCTGCGAGCTTAACCAAGCATTGTGATTTGCTGGCTGCAACCTGAAGGAAAAACTGTGTCTCCTATTTTAGGAATGGGGAACTCGGTCCTTGAGTTCTAAAAAATTAAGCAAAATAAAACATAAGTGGGCAGGGTAGAGGCACCCTGACCCATGGGCATTATGAGGAGGTCCCTTGGGTCAAATATTTTAAATGTGTTTTGTGAGATGTTCTGTGGATCCACTGTGAAGCCCAGTGCGACACCACTGGGGCTTTGTGGTGGATCTGCGGATCTGGAGTGAATCAGTAGGGCTGTCATTTTGACTGTCATAGTGGTTCCACAAATCCATGGAACCCCCTAAAAAAATTGAAATGTGGGCTGTCCGCCCAACCCCATGCTGCGCACAGAAATGAACATCTTACTTTACTAAAAAAAAAAGTTTTTTTAAACTAGGAATTCACTGAAAAAAACAAAGGGTAAACTGACGTTATAGTTAGGTATAGTAATAATGTCTTCCTTTGCAAAAACAAAATTTGAAATTCACAGAAAATAACAAGGCTAAAGGAACATTATAGTTACGTGAAAATATCAGTTAAAACACACTGTTCTAAATGTAAAAAAACACTTAAATTCACCAGTTATAGTTATCTCTACTAACTATAACTCGTGTCCACGTCATGCACTGTTTATGATCTCACATATTACATCACTCATGACATGTTTGATGACATCATTGATAATATCACTACAACATCTGAAATGGCATCATTGATGACAACACTGCATGGCGGGGGCACGAGTTGTAGTTACTACAGTGGTACATGGCGATAACAAAATACAGTTTGATTGGCTGATAAAAATCTTCCAAAATGAAAAGTCAGCCATCTTGATTTGAACACACTTTTGCTGTGTTCTGATTTTAACTATCAAACACAGGTGTTTAGTTATGATTTACAGTGTACCAATGAATCAGCCACTGTATCTATCTTTGTAGTGGTAGGAAAATGTTATTTTGATGAATTATACTTTTTATTTAAAAATCACGAAGTACGGCTGTACTTCCTAGGAAGTCCCTTAGTTCTTTTAAAATACAAAGAAAACAGTAATTACATACCTTAGTGCTACATAATATAGGGTGGCTTTTAAAAGAGCTGTTGGTTGCTTTATCGTGTTATCATACTTACATTTGTTGGAGAAGCCAATCTGTTAGTTTTGATAGGAACACATGGTTTCCATAGACATGTAACATGCAAGAATGAAGAACACTCAGACAGAGAAACAAATATATACGGGTTTAGGTGATTGACCAGTAGGAAACTAGTTAAAATTGACAAATTTTAGAAGGAATGCAATGATTGGTTTTCATTCATTTTGGGCTGCAAATGTAGCACAGTACTACCAAATTGCAGAATGATGTCACTAAATAAACCACCCTGTCACTCTGAAGATTCCCAAGTACAACAAATCCATATCAAACAAACAGTTCTGGTCCCATGACAATGACAACCAATAGACAAATAGATATCTAAGAAACAAATAAAGCTTAATGTGATTGATTGCTATAAGAAAGTGGGCTATAAATATAGCCTAATACTACTGTACACATACTTCTGATCACATGACAATGAAAGCTAATAGAAAAGTAGATAACTAAATTCATGAAGAAGTAAATATAAATATCATTGATGTATAAAACTAACTGGTCTATGAACACACCCCAAAACTATTAAGTAACAGCTACAGCCATAGCCACTCTGGTGACTGTTGGGAAGCAATACTATGCTGTTTCTTCTTGAAAGGTACTCCACAAAAATTAAACTTTATACCTCCTCATCAACATATTTCAACATCAAACAGGTACATTTTAATATGTAATGCTGTGAAAGACCTTAATGCAACATTATTAAATTACACACTTTCTTGTTCTATTGCCATTATTAATACTGAACCTATTTCATGTTTATGTCTTTTATGGAAGAGATTTGGTGATGTTTTCCAATATGCCTACAAAACAATTTACCGATTCGGTAATGAGGCATACCTTCCCATTGGTATGCCTCATTACCGAATCGTTAAATACCGATTCGGTAATGGGGGAGCACATGCAAGGGTGGCAGGGTGTCACATTGACACCCTGTTGCACCCCTGATTCGGCCATGTGTGCACATGTGGCGCACATACATGCCCTAAGGGCATGTATGTCTGCCACATTGCACACTTAAACGTGCACAAAAATGCTTTTTGTCACCTATTCGTCATTTACCACCAACCTTTAGTTGGTGGTAAATAACGATTCCCCACACCCACCACACACTCCCCCTACATCTCATTTCATGATTCGGTATTTATCGAATCGGTAAATTTACTGAATCGGTAATATTACCGATTCGGTAAATACCGAATCATGAAATTCTCCCCCTACATCTCAAAAGCCAAAATACCGGTCGGTAACGGTATAATTACCGAAAATCGGCCGTTGCCGACCGGTATTTGGCTTCCTACATGAGGCCCTAAATGTGAAAACAGTGCTTAGAAGTCACTAGCGGACAAAAGGTTACTTGAGGTCGCAAGGGAAAAGTGCAAATTCAAAGTTCAGTCCGACCGCAATGGAGAGCAGGCCGGCAACAATACCCAGACAGGTCCCACTGATGATTACTTTGATGGAGCTTTCACTGACGTTGAGCGCCTACTGCATCATCATTGAACAGCGCAGAGGGGGTCACGCATCGTCGTTGAGCTCCGCTGAAGTGAATGCACTGTGTCATCAAGCAGAGCGGTGCTGTCAAGCCATGCCGGTTGTGGGGCCACTGTCTTCAAGCAGCCTCTGTATCAGCGATGAAGGTTGATGTGGCAGAAATTTGCACGCAGTCAAGGCAATGCGTTGCTTATTGCAGAAATCAGCTGCAGAACCCAGTTCTGAAGCCCAGGACAGGAGGGGCCATCTCAGGTAAGGGTATGACTCACAGATGGCAGAGTACAGCATCATCATCAGGATTGCAGGAAGTCTTTTGCACCCCTGAGACTTCAGAAAACAGGAGGCAATCCAGCAAGCCCTAGGTCTCACTCTGGGTTCAAGTGAGAGGAGCCCAGTCCTTGTCCTCAGCAGGGCAGAGACCAGCAGGCAGCAGGGCAGCTCAGCAAAGCAGAGAACCAGTTCCTCATAACAGTCAGTTATGTTAAGTTATGTTATGTTGTATTATGTAATGTTATTGGACATTTGTAAAGCGCACGTTCACCGGGGAGGTCTCTTGGCGTTAGGTAACTGATACTTCATTAAACCATTGTTATTGGTAAGCCTGTTTAAAGAGCCAGATCTTCAAAAGTTGTCTAAATTTGGTGTAATTGGAAGTCTGCCTAATCTCCAAAGGTAGTGTGTTCCATACTCGAGGGACCGTAACGGAAAACCTACACCCTCCAGTCTTGTGTTTCTCAAAAGGGGGGATGATCAGGTAGTGGATGTGACTGGATCTCAGTTCTCTTGTCGGACAGTATTTCACGATCTGAGATTCAAGAAGGTCGGGCAGTTCATGTGTAACGCCTCAAATGCCATACAGCATACCTTAAACCTAATTTCTTTCTGCACAACAGGTAGCCAGTGGAGGTGCTTGGTCACCCGCGAGATGTGCCGCTCTCTGGGCAGATGAACTATCAGCCTAGCGGCCTGATTTTGAATTAGCTGGAGCCTGCGCAGAAGACATTTCGTGTAATCAATTCTGGACATAACTAAAGCCATGATTACTTCAACCAGGGCCTCCCTCGTAAGGAATTTTCTAATCTTCTTTTTGCATCCCAGTTGAAAAAAACAGGCCGAGGTCACTGCACTGACCCGTGTTTTAGTGAGAGATCCTCATCAATAATGATCCCCAGGCTTTTTACTGCCTTTTTGGGAGTGGGGGAGAGCCCATCTCACTGGCCACAAGGTGGGATTCCAGCAAGCAACCCTATTCTTTGTAAGAACTATCTCGGTTTTATCCGAGTTTAGTTTCAGATGATTACCGTTCATCCAATACCAGATGAACCGCATAGTGTTTTGAAACTGTTGCCTAGCCGTGGAGCTATCATTGATCGTAAACAACAGTAACCCTGGGCGTTGTGGGCGTAGTGGGGTTACGCGGAGCATCACGGAGTGGGGGGAAATCTACGCACACTCCGCGTAGCCCCACTACGCGCCGCCCACCTCTCACCCGCCCTCTTTTAAATGCTCTTACAAACTTTAAAAGCGTTTTAAAAGTAATTAAAATGACTTACCTGAGCTGCGGCGTCCCGGGGCTCCCTCTTCCAGCTCAGGTAAGTCATTTTAATAACTTTTAAAATGCTTTTAAAGATTGTAAGGGCATTTAAAAGAGGGCGGGAGGGAGGCGAGTGGCGGGCAACTCCGCTCCGCCATGGCGTGTGCATAGCCTGCCTACTACGCCTACTTCGCGGACCGCAAATTAAGCAACACTACGCGCACTCCGTGGGCGGAGCGGAGCACTACACCCATGGTTAAACAACAGTTGCATGTCGTCAGCGTAGTTGAAAATGTTCACTCCCATCTTATTAAGAGAATTAACCAAGGGTCGAATATAAATATTAAACAGATGAGGAGAAAGTGAGGAACCCTGTGGCATCCCACAATTCGATTTGACCTCTGTAGAGGTGAAAGGGGGTAGCCTGACCGATTGGGGTCTATCCTTCAAAAATGAGATCATCCAATTCGGTGCTGAACTCCATAGACCAGCGGCCTTGACCTGGTCAGCAAACAGAGTGGTCAACCGTGTCAAAGGCCACCGACAAGTCTAGTAGCACCAGGGCTATTGTTTTACCCTTGTCAACCTCTCTGCGCATTTCGTCGACCACTGACGTGACAACTGCTTCGGTGGAATGTGCAGGCCGAAATCCCACCTGACGAGGGTCCAAAAACTTTGACTTCTCTACACAGGCACAGAGGTGATGGGCTACATGGGCCTCCAAGACTTTTGCTAAGTATGGTAGAAGGAACACAGGGTGAAAGATTTTCATGCCTGTGGGGTCTGCCCCCACTTTCTTAAGGAGTTGTACAATGACCGCTTTTTTTAAAGGATCTATGTACCAGCCCAGAGTTAATGGAATAGTTGAGAAATGGTTTTAAAAAACTGTCCACAAAGGAAGTTGCCACTACTCTTAGGACCCTAGGGTGACAAATATAATTGGGAGAGCCTGACTTAACTTTTAGCAGTGACTCAGTTTGATTATCTTCAGAGATATTAGGAAAACACGTGATTGTGTGGCTGTTCATGGCACCTGCTGGTGGATTGATAGAAGAGGAACTAACAGGAATGCTCTTTTTAATAGCCTCAATCTTGTTCACGAAAAAAGCATTGAGTATCACACAGGCTCTGTGAGGGTGTGACCGGGAGAGTCACTCTGTCTGGGTTGGACAGTTCTGTAACAATCTTAAATATCTCCTTAGATTTCATCTGGGCCTTCAGGATTTTACTAGTAAAGTAGCTTCCTTTGGTTTGCCTTAAGAGAGATTTGTACACTTTAAGTTGTAGGAGATACCTAGGTGAAGGTGTGGCAAATATTCCGACAGCCATTTTCTTTCCCCTCGTCGAAGATTACGTTTTGCCATTTTCAGGTCATCAGAGAACCATTTATTGGCCTCATGGCTTCTAGTCGTGATGGTACTATGGCTAGGTGCATGGATGTTGCTGGCCTCCTTCAACCAGCTTGATACATTGTGCTCATACCCTTCAATGTCCTCCACTGGGACAGGTAAACATTTCCCTAGTTCCCCGCAGAAGGCCGTGAGGTTGACCTGAGCCCAGTTCCTCCACGTAATAACAAGTCCAATAGGCGGGCCCGTCTCCTTTGGCCGAGATTCTGAGAAGGAGATCAGGTGATGGTCTGACCACCCACACAGGGCTATGCTCAGATTCCGCACTGGGAATTTCGAGGTCCAAATTTGGTCTAAAATGTGTCCTTTAATGTGGGGCGGGCAGTTTACTAATTGTTCCAGGTTCATGTCGCTTAAAGCGGCTGTAAGGTCAGTGGCTTGCTGCCCCCCGTTATTATCATTTGCCCAATGGTTTAAATCCCCAATCAGGATAACATTAGCATGATCTACCATTAGGGGCGCTATGGCTTCAGCAAGGGCCTGACAAAAATCCTGCATGTGATACGGAGGTCTGTATAACAGGATGAATATTAGGGACGAGATCGCTGATTTCAGATGAATGACTAAATTTCAACCACCGGCAAATCCAATGGGAGCAGCTTAGTAAACCAGAGGTCTTTTTTAACTATAGCTGCGCCCCCCCCCCCTTCCCTATTATCCTACTGGTTGCCAATATATACTACTCATTTGGAAGGGCTGAAGGTATGTCAGGGGAAGATTCCTCAGTGAGCCACGTCTCCGTTAGTAACAACATATCTGGTGACTGAGACTCCAGTAGGTGAAAAGTTTCATCTTAGTGCTTCGCTAGAGAGTGCGTATTCAGGTACATCACCTGAATTTCAGCCTGACCTCCCTCTTCCACTGAGGGGATAAGCCCAGTGACAATATTATCCGGATGAACACTGTACTAGCAGCCACCCTCTTGGGGCCCATTTCTGGGGGATATCAATCGACCTACTTCCTTTAGTGATGTCGTGAGTGTGCTAGAGATAGTTTGGGTCACTCGGTTCCACGCCAACAGATCTTTCCTGTCGTACGAGATAGAAGGGGCATAATAACTGGCCCTTGGCCCCGGCTGGCCGTGGATGGGTGCAGACGGGCTTGCCTTTGAAACGTCAACTGCGCGGCCACGCCATGCGTCCCCATATGTAGGCGTGGCAAACCCTCTCCCCAGCCCACGAACAACCGGGTTGCTGATTGGTTCCTCAACAGCCAATCAGCTACCCGTAAGCCCTGCTTAGCTCGCTATTAGAGCAGAGAGTAAGGTGAATCGTGATCGATTTCAAATTCATTTAAAAAAATTCATAAACAGCTGTACAGTTTCAGAATTTCCCACACACCGCATTTAACTAAGTGGCTAAAAACAGTTCCAAAGTTTAAAAATATAAACCAGCATTCAGTCAGTCATAGCAAAGTGACAATCCTTTCAGCACAGTAGTCTTTACTCAAAAGAGTTCTTCCCAGGTCCAGTAGTGTACTGATTGGTAGGTTCACAGCCCTGGTACTTATACCCCAAAGTTCCTTTGCTGTTGGGGTGACTTCAAAGGAGTTCTCTGAAGTACAAAGGGATCCCTTCCTTCCAACCCAGTCCTGTCTGTCAGGCTATCTGTGGGGGTAATCAGCCCCTTTGTGTGAGGCCAGGACACAGCTGATTCAGATGTAAGTGTGAGTAACCTCTCCCCATCCCTGCCCAGGAAGGCTATTTGAATGCAGATGAATTCATAAGAGTCCTCTGCCACACCCAGCCCTTCCTGTGTTTGTGGCTGTATAGATGAAATGCACAAGGTGTTGCTGTCACCCAGCCCAGATGTATATTGGAGACAGGATGCCAGCACACAGAGCAAAGTTAATAGCAGATAAATGTCCACTTTGTAAAAGTGGCATTTCTAAACTGATAATGTCAAATCTAATTTTACCACTAAGGAGGATTGATCACCACCATTCCAAAGATATGAAACATGATGTACCTACTCTTCTCTGATCAGGAATTACAGCTTAAAAGTGGTTTAAGGAATTCCCAATGCTAGCCTATGAGAGAAGCAGGCCTCACAGCAGTGAGAAACTAATTCAGTTGTTTGTCACTACCATGACATGTAAAACTTAAAAGTACATGTCCTGTCTTTTAGTTACACAGCACCCTGCCCATAGGGCTACCTAGAGCCTGGGGTAACCCTGTAAAAAGAGCCATTTCCAACAAGACCCTCCCAACCTAAAGCCAGGGTAGCCTAATTAATACCTTGATGGACTTCCCTGCCTAGGGCGATAGAACCTGAACATTGGCCCACTACTGCAGGGGTACTTGCCAGGTCTACACATGTCTGAACCCAGCTGGATCCCTCTGTCTATGTTCATTGGAACCACTAAGTTAACCCATGGGGAATCCTTCTACTTACCTGGGGACCCGATCTGTGCAGCACCTAACCGTAATTTGCACACACATGCATCCCAGTAGGCAGACAGTACCACCAGGGCCAAACAAAGTTATGTGGCCTCTTCCACCCCTTGGGTCTGACTTCTGTCCCGAACCCAAGGACAGCAACTAACAGAGGCCACTGACAGCTGTCAGTGTCAAGAGCCAGGCCCAGGCCATCCATAGGTCTCTGTCCTCTGTGGTTTCTCAGAGTGGGGGTAAGAGCCCTAAGGGCCCGATTCACAGAACAAACTTAAGACAAAATCCTAAACTTAGTACCATTTTGGTATTCACAGAATGCACTTACTACTTCTGGTATTCACAGAATGAACTTACTACTTTTGCGATTCACAGAATAAACTTACTACTTTTGCTATTCACAGAATGGATTTAAGACTACTAACTTTACGTCCGCACTCGGGCCATAAATTCCGGCCCGGAGGCGGAGCTTCCGGGCCAGAGGCAGGGCTTCCGGGCCGGAGGCGGAGCTTCCGGGACGGAGGCGGAGCTTCCGTGCCGGAGGCGGAGCTTCCAGGCCGGAGGTGGGGATTCCGGCCAGTGGCGGAGATTTAAAATCTCCACCTCTGGGCCGGAAGCTCCGCCTCCGGCCCGGAAGCCCCGCTTCCGGCCCGGAAGCCCCGCCTCCGGGCCGGAAGCTCCGCCTCCGGGCCAGAATTTCCGGCCCGAGTGCGGACGTAAAGTTAGTAGTCTTAAATCCATTCTGTGAATAGCAAAAGTAGTAAGTTTATTCTGTGAATCGCAAAAGTAGTAAGTTCTTTCTGTGAATACCAGAAGTAGTAAGTGCATTCTGTGAATACCTAAATGGTACTAAGTTTAGGATTTTGTCTTAAGTTTGTTCTGTGAATCGGGCCCTAAGTGTCTTGCTCCCTTTGTCCACTCCTTCTCCCACCAGTTCAGGGATGGTATTCTGTAACTGGTCCTCCAACCTAGGGTCTGTATTCTTGGGTTGGACAGGAGTCAGGGGTGAGTCTTTCCTCCCCCTGTCCCTACATCTAGATTTCTGTAACCTCCTTTTGGGGGTGCTACCCTCAGAAAACTGAACTGTCACGGCTGCACCTCCCATTTCCCATGACACCGGGGGTAACTCATTCCCCAGAAGGCAGTCAAAGGGCATCTTGGGACTAACTATGACCCTCTTCTGGGTCACCTCTCCATCCCACTCTAGGGACACAAGGGCCATAGGGCAGAAAAAGCCCTGCCCATGGGCTGGAGTCACTCTACACACCTTGCTGGTGTACTGCTTAGGGAGAATAGCTCTTTCCTAACCATGGTCCTGCTACCCCAATTTCTCTCAGAGCAGTGGTTGGGGACCCCATTCACTCCCACCGGGTGTAATTGACAACTCACACCCTCAGGGACCTCCAATTCACCCTCTTGAATATATCTCCCACCTGAGAGAGATCATTGCATGTTCTATGACCTGCCCCTGGGGACTACCTTCCCCAACGGCCACATGGGCCCCCCTGTAAGATTCCCACCAGTGGATGGTTTCCTTGGACAGACAGAGTCCCCCTGCTGGTATCCTAACTGGGAACAATCAGATCCTCCCTCCTTCTTCACAGTAGGGACATGGGAACCCTTTCCTTCCCCTTTAACCATGGGACCAGTCTGGATTTCTCTTGACCCCTCCCCCTCACTCACTTGGGGGGATCCAGTACCACCCTTCTTGGGGTCACCCCCAAGTACCTTCTTGGACACTCTGGTGCTGATCCAGATGCCCACCTCCTCAGCAAGTTTCCTGGGGTCAGTCAGCTTGCTATCAACCAGGTATCGGCGCAGCTCTGGAAATAAATATCAAGCATGTGCTCCTTCAAAATCAAGTTGTACAGCCCTTAATAATCATCAAACTTGCTACCCCTCACCCATCCCTTCAGCGCTTTGCTGGCATAACCCAGGAAATCCACTCATGTCTGTGAAGAGATTTGGTAACTGCCCCTGAACCTGAGGCGAAACCTCTCAGGGGTCAGTCCAAACTTGCTGACCAGTATGGCCTTCATAGCAGTGTAGCATGTCTGTTCCTCTACCTCTAGTGTAAAGAGTGTGTCTCTCCCCACCGTGGGCATACTCCTCCACAAACTACCACCCCAAAACTCCTCTGGGACCTTGTGCACTCTCAGAGCCACTTCATATGCTGCAAACCATTTATCTATGTCATCCCCCACCCCTTAACTTGGCACCAAATCCTTTGGAATCCTGACTCTGGAGTCACCAGTGGACACTGCAGGTATGCTGCCACCATTGCTGGACCTCATTTGTTGGGATCCTATGCCCAGCTCTCTGAGGTTGAGCTCATGGGTAGGTTTCCTCTCCTCCATGGCCAGCCTCCCTCTTCACGAACCTGCTCCAACTTGGCAAGCTCTAACTTTAGTATTCTTCCTCCCTCCTGTCTGTCAGCTCCTCTGGTGAAAGGTTCTTTGGGGAGACACTGCTCCCTGCTCTGGTAATCACTACTGCTCCTGGCAAGCCGTTGCCCCTTCCACAGGCAGTTACAGATCCACTTCAGATTCCAGATTCAGGCCACTCTCCTCCTCAGGTATCTCCTGCTCCTCCTCTGGGATGTCATCCCCTGCATCCCGGGTCTCTGCTCATCCCCTCTAAGCTTTCTGTAGCTGCACCTTCCTGGTGAAGCACCTAACAGACTTGGAATTCCTTGCAGAAAGTTTTCAGCTGCTGCACAGTGTAGCATTCTAACCAGGCCAGCTCAAACTCAATTCCTGCAGGTGCAGGTGCAGGTGCGGCTTCTCCAGAGAGAGACATAATTTAGCAGAATAATCAAAAAGGGCAACTAGGGAGAATTGGAAAAGGCTCAAATTGGTCTTAAGTATATAGTTGTAGTGAACACAGAATTGCAATATAGTATTGCACATTGACAAGTCCTATTCTCACCGCTGATCACCAATGTTATAAATGGGGCTTTTAGTTGGCAGAGGTTTGCACACTAGCCAAGTAGGATCCACCACCCTAGTCAGGGTGAGTCAAATACACACCCTGAATTAACCTGTGCTCACTGTCTGGTCAGGCTTAACTTCAGAGGCAATGTGTAAAGTATGTGACATGGGCGGATTATCCCTAGGGGCTTCGGAGCGGCACCCACCCCATAGTTTGTGAGCTGCCACATTGGCCCTGCATTTGGTGCACTGGAAGCTCAATAGAAGCCTGAGTGCAACGGTGCTGCAAGATAACATGCTCTATTTAGAGCATGTTTTGAAAATCGAACTCACTGTGCACCAGTAAGTGCTGAGCCCGTATTTCTGATGTTGAGCGGCAGGGAGAGCTGTCTCTTTAAATTGGATCGCTTTACAGAGTAAACACATGACACTCTGTAGATTGTCCACTGGATTGTGCATGTGAGGGCGTAATTTAGAAATGTCCCTTTGCACAGGCATAATCCATGATCCAAAGCAGACTGCACTGCGCATGCCTACAACAGCGTAGCACGTGTACGACATAGGAATGTCAACTGGTGGGCGTCAAAAAAGCCCCCATCGCCAATTAAAATGTGTGTAGAACAGTAGGGGATGATAAGATCTCTTCCAGCTTGTTATAGGAGTTAAACTTCCACCCTTGTCAAAGGCTCAGATGGTGCCTGAGGCAGGCCTCTTCCGCTCTATCAGTTTTCCCCTTTCAAAGAGATTAGGGAGACAACAAAACAAGTATAAAAAGATTTTCTAATATTGCCATATAAAAATTCGTCCAGAAACAGGTATGCAGGGCTAATAATGGTGGTTAAAAAGCAAGGCAAGATCAAACTCTCTTTGTGCAATTAATTAACATAGTCCTGAAAAAGTAGATGCTGAGTTTGAGGTCATTATTAATCAGTCACGGTAGAAGCAAGCGCAGCATTTGACCCATGCAAGACCTTTTATTGTGTGGCATGGTCATTCACTCCACTGAATATTTTGCATTAATGCTTTGTTGCATCATGGATGAAAGGGAGAAACGAAGAAAGAGTGAGAGAGGGAGAAGGAGGCAGGGTGAGGAAGAGAAAGAAAGATGAGGGGAGAGAAAAAGGGTGCAAGAGAGCATTAGAGGTTAAGAAAGAGACATGGTGAGAGATTGCAAGAATGAGAAGGGAATAGTTGACTATTGTTGGTAGGGGGCAGATGTGAATAGATTTATTACAGACACCTGACAGTCTACAATACCGTTTTTAAAAAATAGTGCTTTTTTAAATTTATGGTTTATTTGTGGCTACACCCACACCCCTACTTTTGCCTGGAGTGCATGCTATGTTTACAAATATGGGAAGCAAAAATGAGTCATAACCCAGTAGGTATTAAAGCATACAATTTGTTGTTTCATGAGCGGTTTCTGAAAAAAACTGCTGTGTTCTTTCAGTTTTTAAGTTTAAAAAGATGAAATACAATAAGCATTGTTTATGCATTTTGCACCACTGCATGAATACATTTTTTTACGATTTATATTAAGAAGCAAGTGAGAATATAAGGTGACAGGGCGTTTGGATAGATAACATTGTAATTTATGGTGATATTAAGCCACCTATTTTGGAAGCGCAAGATAGCATACATCTCGCACTAGGGGCCATATGTAGGTAGCTAAATACCTGTCGGTAACGGCCGAAATTCGGTAAATATCCCGTTACCGACCGGTATTTAGGCATTTGAGATGTAGGAGGCATGATTTAAGGATTCGGTAATTTACCGAATCGGTAATGGATCGGTAAAATACCGAATCGGTAAAATACAGATTCGGTAAATTACCGAATCCTTAAATCATATGTAGGGAGCACTCAAGTGAGTGTTTTATTGTATTCAGGATTCGGTATTTAACACCAAATACAGATTGGTGATAAATATCGAATACCTTTCAAAAATCTATTTTTTGCTGTTTTGACAGTGCCATGTGGCAGACATACATGCCCTTAGGGCATGTATGTGCGCCACATGTGCACACATGCACGATTCAGAGGTGCAACAGGGTGTCAATGTGACACCCTGCCACCCTTGAATATGCTCCCCCTATTACCGATTCGGTATTTACCGAATCGGTAATGGTGAATGGCTTCCCATTGATTCCTATGGGCCTCCAGGCCCATAGGAATCAATGGGAAGGTATGCCTCATTACCGATTCGGTAAATACCAAATCAGTAATACCGAATCTTTCCGAATCGGTAAAATTTACCGATTTTTTACCTACATACTATTTACCGATTCTTAAATACCGAATCGGTAAAATTCGGTATTTATGAATCGGTAAATAGTATGTTACCTACATATGGCCCTAGATGTCTTGGAGACAGCCATCTCCCAGACTCTTGACCTAATAGCTCCAAGATCAAAGGCCGTTAGTAAAGCAAACTGCATGGTCAAAACCTCACCCGATTCACTGACCTACTAAAAATAGATAAGCAGGCGAACAGAAAAGCTGAACGTAAGTGGAGGGCAACAAAAATCATAGAGGACAAAATAGCCTATAAACTCACATATAGACATTATCAAAATAATATTAAGGAAGCTAGGAAATCCTATATTGTCAATAGAATCGACAGAGATGCCAACTCCCAAACAGAACTACATAGAATCATGAATGAATTCACTGACACTTCATCTTGCCAGAGCGACCCCTCCTCACAAATCTGGGCTTATGAACTCTTTATCTTTTTTAGAGAAAAAATTGACAAGATCTAAAATACGCTGTCTAACTCCAAGATGGCAAACCCTAATATGGAGGATGACTACATGCATACACAAAGGACTGTATGTCTTGATGTGTTCACCGAACTAACTCAGGAGGAGGTTGGAGTCGCACTTAATGGAATCAAATCAGGGTCTCCGGAAGATTAAGACTCGCCTCACATCTTGTCCACTCTGTCTCCTGCAATACTCAATAGTCTTACCAAGCTTTTTATATGTCTTTAAACCTGGAGAGAGTCCGCATCAAATGGAAATCAGCAAGGGTCAAACTAATCCTAGAGAATCAATCGGCAGATCCTAAAGAATTTAGTAACTATTGACCAATCTCCCTGCTGCCATACTTTGGGAAAATAATTGATTTCCCTGTTAACACACAACTATTGGCCTATCTAGAATATCACCAACTAATGGACCCTTCCTAATCAGGTTTGAGGACCGGTTTCAGTACTGAAACGGCCCTAGTGGAGGTGGTAGATAACATAAAACTCTCCTTAGAGGGGGGCGTGGCCAAGATGGTGAGCGGGTAGGATGTGCTTCCTTCGTCTCTCGTGCGCCTAATCCAGCCTAGATCGCAGATTTATCCCCGCTTCTTGCAGCAGCACAGGAAGGGATATATGCCCTGACATACTGGCATAGCTGAATTGCGGTAATATGGCGCTACGAGCTAGTTCCGAGAGAGGGCGAGCCCGCCGGCGATGGGAGTCCGGAGAGAGAAAATGGTGGCCTGAATCAGGTGAGCCGGTGGGGGCTGTTCACCGTGCCGGATCTTCCGAGAGGTGCACCGGAGCCCAACCGCTCAGGTCCGGAGGTCTCTGGAGGATGACCAGAGTCAGCAAGGGGTCCATGCGAGGAGAGGGCCCAAGTTCAATCCAGGGGTCCGGGCCAGGGCCTACTGCGGCAGGCTCATAGCTGTTGTGGCCCAACGCAGACGGCCTGTGTGTACGGAGGGGCCTGTAAGAGCAGCGAGGGGCTGGGGCCTGTTGAGAGGAGCCCAGGTGTGACTCGGTGGCAGCGGAACATTGACCCGCACTGCACTCACCTAGCAGCTCTTCGGCCAGAACCTTCACTTGGCATAGGCCCTGCGAAGTAGAAAGAGGGAGATCGAGAGCCCAGCGACCCAGAACGGACTGATGGTGGAAGGAGGTCGCCAACAAAGAGCACCCGTCAACACTGAGCCTCGGAGGGGGTCCCGACCGGATCTTGCAGAGGCCGAGCTGTAGCTGCCCACTCCATTGCAGCCCGCAGAGGGAGACGGAGGCCCACAGGTGAGCGCGGCAGCTGCATGCCGCTGTGGCCCAGGGGACGACAGAGAGCCAGAGGCCTGATGAAGTGAGACCGTCGGCCGTAGCAAGGCAAGCCCGGACGCAACGGGTCCTACAGTGGATTGGGGTGAGGAGCGGCGCGACACCTGGGCCTACCGGCATAGAGATACATCGCAAAGGGGCACCTGGCAGCATCAGAGAGAGGAAGTGTCTGACTCAGGAACAAACGCGGAAGGGCAGAGCGAGACGCCAGAGGGCTTGCAGCAGGGGACGAAGAAGTGACCCATTCACACTGGGCGTACCACTGGAACGCCCCAAGGGAGTCTGCTCGGCGGGGAGGAGGCGGTGAGCGGCAATCCAGTACTGCCCGGGGCGGAGGAGCGCTGCTGGGGGGAAGGCGAGAGAAGAGCCTCCCAGAGCCACCAGACCAGGGGCCAGAGGAGAGAACAGAGGTGGCTGGACCCTCCACTGAGCGGGCCCAGTCAATCATGCAGCCATGACCAGAGCTCGATTGGAGGGCTGGCCCAAGACAATGGAGGATTAGGGTCTCAACATCTGGCCGTTTGGGCCTAACATCAAATAATACCCTAGGCTGCCTTTTCCCGCAGGCACTATTCAGGTGAACCTTACCCTTAATCCACTATTGTTCGCCCCCATCACTAGCGCGCTACATTCTACGCCTTCTGCCTTGGAATTATCTTCAGCCCACCCGGCATACCCATATTTGCGCAGCTTTCACACCATTAATCGCTCTCTTGTACCCTAGCGCATCCAACATTGCCTGAAGTTCTCCTTGCCCCGCTTGGCGCAACTCTCATGCTCACAACCAAGCCCTCAGGCCATCAGCCACTCGTACCTTCTGGGCAGAAGTACCACGCGCACGATATCACCCGTCGTACCCTTGTGCAGCCCACACTGCCTGTAGTTCTCCGTTTCCCGCTAAGCGGTGTTCACTCGCTCACAACCAAGCCTTCTGTTCATCAGCTACTCGTACCTTCTTCGCAGACGTACCACATGCTTGTTGTATATCTTTTGCTGCAAGCATCCCGGTGATTTTATCCTTTATATAGGCTCTTCATTAATTGTCACCGTGCATCTCCTTCCTAAGTCTAACCTTTCACTCAACCATGTGCATGTTGCGTCTGCTTCACACCTTGACTGCCCCACGGCTGGCACAACGTTTTACGGCTCTGTATTAGACGTTCCCTAATCTCCTTCCCTTTTCTTCATTTTCCACAGGCTATTTTAATTGATTCAGGCTTGCACCTTAACTGTCCTGATGATGATCCTATTATTGTTTTTATAGGATCGAAACGTCTTTGACTAATGTAAACAGTTTGCACGTTAATCACACATGATAAAAAAAGTGCAGTTACTGTTTCTCTAAGCTTGTTAGAAATTGTGCTCAATATTCCACAAGCTACCCCGTCTTGCCTGTTATGTTTTTGTTCTAAATGTATTTGTCATGTGTTCATGTAGGATGCAGGATTGTGTCCCACATAATTGCCATGTTTGTATTTTTGTTCTTTGACATTTTTGATTTATTAAATTGATTGTACGGCTGGACACTCGCATTATAGTACTGATTCAAGTCTATAATTATCCTATTTACTCAACTGTTGCGTTTAAGGACCACTGTTCTAATACTAAACTGTTACCCAAGGTCCTTATCTACCTTCTGGGTTCCATTGTTTTTGTAAAAGTGTAGTGGGGGGCACCGCATAGGAGCTAAGAGGGCACCAGAGCAGGAGCAAAGTGGTGTTGGGATGAAGCGGCTAAGGACAGAGCTCTGTTTTTGAAAGAGGCAACATAGAAGGCCTCTAGATTCACACAAACGGATTAGAGCAGAGACAGGGAGCCTCTGAGACAGGGCTCGCAAACACACAGCCGGCATGTCCTCACTGCAAAGGAAGAAGGATCGGACGCTGAAGGATATGCTGACCAAAACCTCGCAGTCCGGTGGAGGAGAGGGCAGGCTATCTCCGTCCATGCAATTGGAACACGAGGTGGTGGGAGCGGAGGCCCCGGTCACCCGTTCCTTCCTAGAGACACTGTTTAACACCTTACTAGAAGACTTCCAAGTACTGAAAGGAGACCTCGCGAGGGAAATAAAAGAAATCCAGCGAGATGTGGATGCGGTCGGCAAATGAGTGGCTACCATGGAGGACCAGGAGCAGGCCAGGGAGGAGGAACTAGAACAGCTCCAACAGGTTCAGTTGCGGGAACAGCAGATTGACCTCCAAGCGCACACTGAAGACCTGGAGAACTGCTCCAGTCGGAATAACATACGTGTGAAGGGAGTTCCTTCGGACGAGGAGGGCTCGGACATGGTTCAGTATTTGCAGGGGCTGTTCCAAAACATACTTGGGGTCTCAGAGGATTTTGTCCTCCGAATAGACCGGGCGCATAGAGTGGGGTTGAGAAGAAAAACACTTGCTCCTTCGCCTGACATCCTGGCCTTTCTGCTGGACTTCCCACTCAAGGAGTGTACCCTAAGGGAGGCTAGGGCGAAACAACTGCTTACGTATCAGGGCCATCCTGTAGCCCTCTATCAGGACTTGGCTTCAATAACTTTACAGAAAAGGCGGGAGTTTCGGATGATGACCGCACATCTGCGGGATCAGTGGGTGGCATATTCCTGGGGCCATCCATTCCGGCTGATTTTCAAATGAAACGGCAAACTCCACCAACTCAAAACCTTGCAAGATGCATGCAAGATTCTGTGCCTGGAACAACCAAGTCAGGAGACAGCGCCCAGTTCAGAATGCAAACCCCCACGTGAACGATGGCAGTGAGTCCGGGGGAGGCACCTCTTGGAGCAAATGGGGGGACCAGACCCCACAATCATGGCACAGGAGAGGCAAGTGGTTTTAGAGACAGTACTCAAGGACACAGCCTCCCATGATATCTCTTGAAAGCTGAGGGGATAGCTTTAAGAGGCAGACATAAGTGGAGCTGGGGGGGTGGTTGCTGGGAGACGGGGAGCCTTGGGCCACGAGATGCTCCTAATATCTTTCTTTTCCAAGGGCACGCGCACACACGTGACTGGCTCTGGACATTTTGGGGTGTTCGGGGGTGTTAGGTTAGGGTTAGGGAGGGGGAGGGAAGGAACTGGTGAGCCGGGAGTCTGGGTCACGGGACAGGGGATTGATCCGGGGGGGGGGTAGGCAAAGGAGAGGAGGAGGGCACAAAGAGGGGCAGAGGCTTCAAGAGCCCACGAATGCAGAGGATACCTTACGATCCTACATCATGTCACTCTCCACAGTGAAAATAGTAACCTTGAATGTGAAGGGCCTAACAATCCTATGAAGTGGAAATTCATACTGTCATATTTGGAGAGTCTGAAGGCCGATGTATGTCTCCTCCAGAGACCCACCTTCTCTCCAAGGATTGACACCTGCTGAGATCGAGAACGTTTCCCCAACAATTGTTCTCTTCCACCCCGGATAAAAAAGCGGGAGTGGCGATCTTGGTCGCTAAGAATTTTGCAGGGAGGGGGGGGGATAAGATCGCTGAAGTTAAAGGCCGGCTATTGGCCTACACGATACACCTAGGGGGGCACACACTCGCGGCGGGGTCAATATGTGCACCCAATATGGGGTAAGAGAAATTTCATAAGGCGGCTCTCTCTGAGGTCCTGAGCAAACAAGAGAGGTGGACGATAGTGGGAGGGGATCTTAATATAGTTATGGATACAACTATAGACCGGTCAGGCAACCGATTCACTCAGACCAGGAAACTGTCTAGGGAAGGAATGGCTTCAATCCAGAGGACTGATAGACATGTGGCGAGCGGCACATCCACAGACTTCCCAATTTCCCTTCTACTCACATGCACATGGCATGTATGCCCGACTTGATCACTTGATAGGCACAACAGAACTAAACGCATTGGTGAGGGAGGTGGACATGATGCCGACTGCAGTGACGGTCTCCCTTCAGTTGCCCCTCTGACACGTAGACAGCCGGGAGGCTGGCGACTTAAGGAAAGCATGCTCCACAGGGAACCAGTGACAAGTCAGATACACACATGCATCAAAGACTGTTTAGAGATAAATGATACAGCGGACATCTCCTTGCCCAATATGGGGGGCCATAAAAGCTGCAGTGCGTAGGGAACTGATAGCTATTTCCGCTGCAGAGAACAAGGAGCGCAAGGATAAAAGGGACCACCTCACAGCACAAGTGCTAGAACTAGAGCGGGTGCATAGAAGGACCGGAGCGCCGAGAGTCTGGCGACAACTGAAAGTGGCATGGGCTCAGTTGGCTGGGCTCGACATCGATTGAGCCGAATACGCAGCGCTTCGGCTCAAGCACTCCTATTATATTGGGGGGACAAGATGGGGCGCATGTTGGTGTATAAACTTAGGGTCTATATCTAGCAGACAAAAGTCCAATCTATCAAGAAGGATAAGGGGGTGGTGGTCTATGCGGACGAGGAGATAGCGAACACATTTAGAGATTTCTATGCATGTTTATACAAGAGAGAGGCCCTATCAGGATTGCAAATGACGGCATATCTGCAGGGAGCAAATACGACGGTGCTCAATAGAGGTCAGGCGGAATTGATAGATGCCACGATCCCCGATCCAAATAGAAGAAGTTATAGGGGCGGTATCACGCCTCAAGCTTATGAAATCGCCAGTACCTGACGGATTCTCGGCTGGTTTCTGCAAATCCTTTGGTCATATCTTAGCTCCGCTCCTGACGCAACTTTTTAATTCCTTTACAGGGCCGGGGTCGATTCCCCCTGATATGCTGACGGCATCTATCGTAGTCCTCTATAAACCTGGGAAGGATCCTTTCGTCCGGTGTCTCTTCTTAATGTGGATCTAAAGCTGTTTATCAGCATTTTAGCGGCAAGGTTGGGCCCCCTAATGCCGGGTATCATGGAGCCCGATCAGTGGGGATTCATTCAGGATAGGCAGAGCAGTGACAATACCAAAAGAATTCTCCACTTGGTTGATAAGGCTCACCGCACGAATATGGACGCCCTACTACTGTCTGTGGATGCCGAGAAGGTGTTTGACAGGGTCGACTGGGATTTTTTAGATCGGGCTTTGGTCCACTTTGGGCTGGAAGATCGGTTCAGGGCTTGGGTGACGAGCTGCTATAGCTCACCCACCGTGACTATTAGGGTAAGTGTGCTGTTATCTAGGCCTTTTGCTAGCCAAAGAGGGACGAGACAAGGGTGCCCGTGGTTGCCCCTCCTTTTTGCCTTATACATCAAACCACTGGCCCAGAAGATCAGGGATAACCCGAATATTACGGGAGTTCCCTTTGGCGGGGAGAGACATGCAATAAGCCTATATGCGGATGATATCATAGCATCTCTAGAGTCTCCAGGTTGCTCGGTACCGGCATTCCTGCAGGAACTAGAAACATTCGGGCAGGTCTCCGGATTCCGAGTTAACGCAGGGAAGTCAATGATTCTCTGACTAGATCAGGGACGGGCATCTTCAGGGACAGGAGGGGTCACCCCCACAGGGATTAAGATCATGGAGTCTAGCCCATATTTGGCCATTGAGTTGGCACCGTCTATACAACGGACAGTCACTCTAAATCACTCCAAACTAGTCCGACAGGCCACGAGGGAGCTCCAGAATTGGAAGCAACATCAACTGTCCCTGCTGGGCCACGTGGCTGTGGTTAAAATGTCTATTCTCCCTAAGGCACTATATTTGTTTCAAACACTACCAGTTTGGCCTCCAAAGGGGACTCTTCAAACACTGCAAAAGGCTAAACTCCATTTTGTCTGGGCCGTGGCATGCCCACGCATGCGGAGGGAGCTGAGACATTTGCGACCATGATTTGGAAGAGGGAGGCCTGGGAATCCCGAATCTGTTAGAGACTTCAGGACGGCTCAACTAAGATATTTGGTGGAATGGAGTAGAACGGAATCTGAAATGAGATGGCTGTTTCAGGATAGGGCACTTGCGAAACTCGCCTTATGGAAAGTGCCCTTTCTGAAAAGGGCGGACCGCCCACAGAACTTTCAGGGCTCCCCTATAACAAACACAGTAGTGCAGGTGTGGGACGGAGTAGCCAGTAGCAAGGGACTGACAACTTTTTCTTCCCCAATGACACCTTTATTTGACAACAAGGAGTTCACACCGGGGCTTGGCGAGAGGGCGTTCTCGGGGTGGCGGACAAGGGAATACAAAGCGGCAGGGCACCTGTTTGATGTAGAGGGGATCATTCAGTTTTCTGAGTTAAGACAAGATTATTCCCCCCCAGAGACAGAAAGGTTCCATTATCTCCAGATAAGACACTGTCTTCTCCACTCAGAGGTACATATGAAAGTTAACAGGAAACTGACACCATGTGAAAAGTGGCTGGTGACGAAGCGCAACGATAAGAAAATGATTTCTGAATTATATGATATGCTACGTCCACCAGCCCCTTCACAGTCCACCGCCAGTCAGAAACGCTGGGCGAAAGAACTGTGAAGGGACCTCACGGGGAAAGAGTGGAGGGAGATCTACTACAGGGCCAAGCACACAGCGCAAAACACTGCCAGCAGGGAACCATGTACTGGTATCTGACACCGGTGCAACTTAATAAAGGGAACCCAGACTGCAGCACTACTTGCTGGAGGGGGTGTGGGGAGGAGGTCCGCTGGTGCATCTGCTATGGTAGTGCAAAGAACTGGCTGCCTACTGGCCCAGAATTCTGGATGAAATAGACCAGCAGTTTGAAACACTGATTCCGAGATTCCCAGTCTATGTAGTGCTAGGGCTGCCCAACCCATTAACGTTCCCTCTGAAGTCCCGCAAAGGGAAGCAGATGGGCCTAACACTGGGGGCAGCACTTCAGAATATCTTATCGCATTGGGGGATGCAGACAATACCGTCGCACACGGGGTGGTTGCATTGACTATGGCACATCCTGGGGATGGAACGGATACAGGCCTCCCTCATAAGCTCCACATTGGAATTTGGGGAGGTTTGGCGACCGATAGTGTCCCTTTTGTCCACCGAATTCAATGAGATCACATACCCAAAGTACCCTTCGCCTCCTTCAACTCACAACACCTGCAGAGTCGAACACTGAACCCTGAATCTGATTATCAAACTCCCTCTGACCACTATTTTAAAGCGGGAATGGGCATTGGGTACACCAGTTCGCGGGAGGGCGGGCTGGGAGGGGGGGGGGGTTTGTTGGAACACCTTTTAGCCATTGCTGCATAATATGGTCTTTCTTGTCACAATGTGGTACATATTCGATCTTGGGCATGCCTCGTATAGTTAAGAGGGATGATATCAGATTGCTCCTGCACAGAGAATACCAATTGAGATACAGCATATGTCAAATTGTAGGACATAATGCAAAGTGTGAGGGGGTGCTACGAAGTGTATTTTTAACAAGGGGGTCAATAACAGCACAGTTATACCTAAAAGGCAGATTTTATGATCCAGGTCAGCTATTGCGACTCTAAGGTTCCATGGGCTCTTGCATGGCCAGAAGGTTAAGGGTCATCTTTATGCTTTACGCTCCATGGATTCTGGACTATTCAATGCTTCCATCTGTTGAACGCGGGCTATCACGGTTTGTAGGCGGCATGCTGTGTATTTTATCTATAATGCTAGCCTGTATTTAAGGGGCTCTTATCTGCTTTCATGACTTCGATGTAGCCGGCCCGCAGGGTTGTAGGCAACAATGCATTGTATTATTATGGGACGTGTTCTGCTAATAAAAATGATTTAATCCTAAAACTTTCTTCAGATGATGGGCAGTCAGCAATTCTGGTCCTGCTGCACCTATTGGCTGCCTTTGACAAGATCTCTCATGCAATTTTAATACAATGTCTTGGAGAGATTGTAATAGGAGGCAAAGTTCTAAGCTGGTTGAAAAACGTTCTAAAAGATCGCACCAGCACTGTCCAAACTGAATCTACAATATCCAGAAGCTCAAAGCTTGACAAAGGGGTCCACCAGGGATCAGCACTTAGCCCTATCCTATTTAACATGTATGTAGCACCCCTAGTGAGGGTAATCAGAACATATGGTTTTGAAGTAATCTCCTATGCAGATGATACCCAGATAATTGTCACCTTGGGACCTAACCCTGACGACACACTAACCAGATGTATCAACTGTATGTCTCTTATATCCAAATGGATGCAAAAAAAATATTTACAACTCAAAGCATGCAAGACCAAAGTGATCTTATTTGGCCAAGCACAACTATACTGGTCAACTGAATGGTGGCCCACCAGTATCTGCCCCTGTCCCATACCAAAATCTACGGTGTAAAATATCGGTATAATAATAGATGACAAGTTATCTATGAAGGGCCATGTAAATCAGAACCTGGCCAAATGCTATGGCACCATGCGAACGCTACGAAAGATCTTCCAATGGATACCATTGGATGCCAGGAAAATGCATGGTTTGGGTCTAGTAATTAGCCAGTTAGACTATGGCAATGCACTTATGGCCTCCATTAATGAAGACCTATATTTTAAATTCTAAGTATTACACAACACCGCTGCCAGATTAGTCATAAATCTTCCATCTCCATCCCCTTCAGTACCTACCCTGAGATCACTGTACTGGCTCTCAATCAGGAAGCGTACCTGCTTCAAACTTATGTGCATCACACATAAGTCCCTAGATGGCGCTGGGCCAAGTTATCTATCAAAGAAACTCAAGTGGTACTCACCAAGAAAGAACCTCAGGTTTGGAGGAAAATACCTTCTGACCCCTTTGAGAGTTCGAACCGCCAGAAATGGCGGTAGATCTTTCTCTCACCTGGCCCCTCAACAATGAAATAAGCTTCCAACACATATTCATTCTATCTCACCCCTTAAGTGTTTAAAATTAGTTGAAAACCTGATTATTCTAAATTCATCTCTCCATGCTGTGGGACCCACTCCTAAGATGGCTCAGCGAAAGCACCATGAGACCCCTCGGGGTGATATGTGCGCTTTACAAATTGCCATAACATATTAAACAATAAGTAGTGCTTTTTTTTAATGCTTTGGTCACAAAATGTTTGCACTAATTGGCTATTTTTTCCACACTTCAGATTGTCTGTGTGATGTAACTGACCATTTTACCTTTCACTGATGCATATGGCCATCTAAAAACCTTATTTAACTCTCTCTTTGATATACTGGTACTTGACAGTACCCACAAAAAAAACAGATGGAATACAAAGTTGGATAGCTAAATGGTGCACTGCCTTAGTGTCAAGTATTGCGTATGTGAGTACTTAATGTTGGGCAGACCTAGCAGATGATGGATGTAGTGACAGGAGACAAGCTATTTCAAAAGGATAGTGACACTCACATGAACCCTACAGAGGGAAATCCTGTAAATGGTTAAAGGGAAGAACTATTGCATTCAGAGAAGGCAAGTGTTAGTGAGTGAGCTAAAAACAGTGAACTGACAGAAATTGGACATATTGCGGAGTGTCCTGGCACATAACTCGGCATACAGGCCAAGTGGTCTGGCGCAGCCAATCAGTATCCATGCAGTTTGGCCTGAACAGCTATATAAGACAGCCACATATATTTGCAGGCTTAAAGTAAAAATCACTATTATTGAAAGAAAAATACTGTGACCCTAAACAGCGGATCCAACGCTGCAACGAACACCTACCTCCTGGTCGCCATTCCCGACGGCGAGGTGAGCCACGAGACACGCCCATCTCTGTTGGCCACGCCCCCTCCAACGCCCGGACCATCTAATATAAATTATGTGCCTTGGCAGGAAGCGCAGCGGACGAGCGCAGCGGGCGCGACGATGGCGCGCCGAAGGTGCGCTTAAGGCAAGCTCGTCTGCGCTCGTCCGCGACTGTCCGGGGCTAGGGGCACGTCACTCTGCTCATCTTACCATCTATTCCCCCGCCCAATTACGCTGCCTCCGGGGCCCATGGTCGCTACCAGCCTCTACCTGTTCTCGTATTTCGTCTCTTGGCTTGTCTCCGCCTGCTCCTCTCGCCATCCCCCCTCCCCAACTTGCCCTCCCTCTTCCCTCTAGAGGTAATGTTCTTCCTGCTACCTCTAAAACCTTGGCGGCATACTATTTGAACACCCGGTCTGCAGTAGCCCATGCCCACGAACTTTCGGTACTGCTGGACCTTCATGCCCCTGACCTTCTTTTTTTAACGGAAACTTGGTTTTGTGATGACTCCCTCCCTGCCTTACTGGCCACCCTACCAGCTCCATATTACGCCCTCCGTGCAGACCGTCAAAATGGTAGAGCCGGGGGCGGGGTGGCGGTCATCGCCCGAACCGACCTTCCCTTTCAAACTCTGTCCCTGCCAGATGTCGCTACCACGGAGTATTTAGCTATTCGTACTACTTCCATCACGCCCCCTCTCACCTGCATACTTATCTATCGCCCCCCTCAATCCCCTTTATTGTTTCTCCCTGACTTTTTGGAAGTTCTGGCCACTATTACAGTTAATAACTCTTCCATTCTGCTCTTGGGTGATTTTAATTTTTGGCCCTCTGACCCAGCTGAATGCCCATCCTCAAAGGAATTCTCTGATACCCTTTATTCTCTCAACTTCATACCTCACATTCATTCTCCCACCCATATCAAAGGTCACATTCTTGACCAGGTTTGGTCCCTAAATTGCCCCGTAGAGTCCTTTACCATCTCGCCCTGTACATGGTCTGACCATCACCTGATCTCTTTTGCTCTTCCCATACACCCCCCGGTCAAGCCCCCACTCCCCAAAAACATCTGGGTTCGTGCCTGGAGACGAGTAGATCCCGAAAGTTTATCTTCCCTACTTACCACCTCTCTTCCTTCCCTGCAAGGTTTATCCACCCGTTCCCAGGTCACGGCCATTGAACAATGGCTCTCCTCAGGCTGTGACTCCAATGCCCCCTTGAAACGGGTCTCAACCAAACGAGAGAAGGATGCCAATCAGTGGTTTAACGAAGATCTCAAAGCCACTAAATTGGCGGTACGTCGAGCGGAGCGGGCTTGGAGGAGAAACTACTGCCCCTCTCTACGATTGGAGTTTATTAACATCCTGACCCTATACAAAAAGGATATCCTGGAGGCAAAAACCACCTATTTCTCCTCCAAAATCCTCGCAACCGAAAACCAATCGAAGGATATTTTCTCGATTGTACACAATCTGGCGTTTTCGGACAGAACCTCTCTTAAGCCCACCCCTTCTCAGGAACTCTGTCATTCCCTCAATAACTTTTTCATTCAGAAAATAGTCACCATCAAAGCTAACATCCCCCCTCCTTCCCCGACTTTTGTGGATCCCCAGTGTCCCCCCACCAAGGGACAACTCACCACCCTCCCACCTCTGACTAAGGAATCTCTGACTGCCATAATTCCACTTGTCAAATCTGGTTCCCCGTTAGATCCCTGCCCGGCTCATATTCTTCGTCATATCTTCACCAGTTGTTCAGACCCCCCCTTCATCTCCTTAACACCTCTCTTTCCCAGGGCGTGGTACCTAACCCACTTAAAACCGCAGTCATCGTCCCCATTTTGAAAAAACCGGGCGCTGACCCCTCAGTTCCCGCTAATTTTCGCCCCATCTCCCTTCTGCCGTTCCTGGCGAAAGTACTCGAGCGCCACGTCGCCTGCGCCCTGAGCTCTTTCGTAGAGAAGAACGGGGCTCTCGCCCCCCGCCAGGCCGGGTTCCGCCCCGCACACTCTACGGAGTCCGTAGTTCTCTCGGTCCTTGATAACCTCAGGGAGGGAATGGATACCAACCAACCCCAGGCCTTGGTCCTCCTCGATCTCTCAGCCGCCTTTGACACGGTGGATCATTCCATCTTGCTTTCCCGTGTCAGGGTGGCGGGGATCGGGGGCACCGCATTGGTTTGGTTATCCTCCTTCCTGAGGGACCGTACCCAGGCAGTTCGCCTGGGTGATTTTACTGCGGACTTTTGCAATGTTCAGTGCGGGGTCCCCCAAGGCTCCTCCCTTTCCCCCCTTTTATTTAATCTTTATATTTCCCCTCTTATTTTTTCACTGCAACAAATGGAGGTCGCCGTATTTAATTATGCGGACGACCTCCAGCTTGTCTTCAATCTTTCCTCTTCCCCCCATTCTGTTCTTAATTTCCAAACCATCATGATTCATATCCAGGACTGGATGAACCACAACCATCTGAAACTCAACCCAGACAAGACCGAGCTGGTGTTGACGGGTGGTTCATCCAGCCCCTGGTCCCCTCTCTTCTGGCCGCCTTCCCTAGGTCCCCCACCTGTTCCCTCTACCTCAGTCAAAACTCTAGGCATTAAGCTCAATTCTCAACTCACCCTTCACTCCCAGGTCAGCTCTGTGGTTTCTTCTTCCTTTCTTTCACTGCGCACTATACGCAAGGTGTCCCGTTTCTTCTCATTTGATGCTTTAAAATTGATCACCCTGGCCATGGTCGTATCCCGCCTGGATTATGGCAACGCCCTATATGCAGGTATACCTGCATATAGTCTCCGGCGTCTACAGCAGATCCAAAACCAGGCGGCGCGCCTGGTGTTCAAACTTCCAAAGTCCCACCATATCACCCCCCTCCTAAAGTCCCTACATTGGCTGCCTGTTCGTGCTCGTGTCCAGTTTAAGCTTGCTTCCATCACCTTTCAAGCACGACTGGGCACGGCACCGGCTTTCATCTCATCTGAGATTATCCCTTATGTTCCATCCAGGGAACTGCGTTCATCTACCCAATCCCTTCTTACAGTCCCACGGTTCCGGAGAAAGAAATGGGGAGGCTCGAAATTTGCGCCCCTCGCCCCGATCTTCTGGAACTCCCTTCCTCTCGAGCTTAGAGCTTCAACCCTGTACCCGCATTTCCGGAAACAGCTCAAGGCACATCTCTTTGTTAAATTCTTCATTAGCAGTTCATCTTTTTCTTACTTAGCTCCAGCTCCCTTGCCCAGTCCTCTGTCAGTTGTAGCGCCATGAAACCGCTGGTGTACGTGCGCTGTATAAATAATTTTAAATTCAAATTCAATGATGTGACACCTCTACAATCATAATTACGCAGAACTGCCACCTATTAAGTTGGGGAACTTTTCCCATCTTGGAAACATGCACTAAGGCCTTCTAATAAAGACAATATCCCTCATGCCGGATTAGCATTAATATGTAGTGGCCCCTAGTTCATGTGCTGTTGTAGAACCTATTGTGCATTTCCATGATAAATGTACAGGAAAATGCATAATTTTGCCTCAATTTTTTAAAAGAAATAAAATTATTGAGGCATAACACCCGCCCCACCATTCAAGAGTATGTTGATGAAATTCGGGCCAGGTATTACGCCCCACCTCTTTCAAAGATCACCAGCCACATTTGGGCAACACTTAAATTATAGTAACTCAATGAAAATACCACAAAAAGACTCCACACAGGTCTAGAAAAATAGAGAATATGTGTCTGAGTAAAATAAGACCAAACAGCAAACAGTCAATACGTAGAAGTCAACATGAATTTTTAAAGATTAAGGGCCTCATGTAGGAAGCCAAATACCGGTCGGTAACGGCCGATTTTCGGTAATTATACCGTTACCGACCAGTATTTTGGCTTTTGAGATGTAGGGGGAGAATTTCATGATTCGGTATTTACCGAATCGGTAATATTACCGATTCGGTAAATTTACCGATTCGGTAAATACCGAATCATGAAATGAGATGTAGGGGGAGTGTGTGGTGGGTGTGGGGATTCGTTATTTACCACCAACTAAAGGTTGGTGGTAAATGACGAATAGGTGAAAAAAAGCATTTTTGTGCACGTTTAAGTGTGCAATGTGGCAGACATACATGCCCTTAGGGCATGTATGTGCGCCACATGTGCACACATGGCCGAATCAGGGGTGCAACAGGGTGTCAATGTGACACCCTGCCACCCTTGCATGTGCTCCCCCATTACCGAATCGGTATTTACCGATTCGGTAATGAGGCATACCTTCCCATCAATGGGAAGGTATGCCTCATTACCGAATCGGTAAATACCGATTCGGTAATTACCGAATTTTTCCGATTCAGTAATATTTACCGACTCATTACCTACATTGCATTTACCACTTCATAAATACCGAATCAGTATGATTCGGTATTTATGAAGTGGTAAATGCCAGCCCACCTACATAAGGCCCTATATGTGAAAACAGTTCTTAGAAGTCACTAGTGGTAAAAAGGTTTCTTGAGGTTGCCAGGGACCAGTGCAAATTCAAAGTTCGGGTCGACCATGATGGAGGGCAGGCTGGCTAAAGGACTCAGATAGGTCCTGTGAAGAAATACCTTGGATGGAGCTTTCGGCGATGTAGAGAGTCTACTGCGTTGTCATCGAGCCGTGCAAAGGATGTCCTGCATTGTCGTTGAGCCACACCAAGCATCGTTGTTGAGCTATGACAGCTGTGGGACCACTGTCATCGAGCAACATCTGTGTCGACTTCAAAGAGTGATGCAGTGGAAATTCGCAAGCAATTCAAGCAATGTGTCGGTTTTTGCAGAAATCAGCTGTAGAACCCACTTCTAAGGCCCAGGGCTGGAGAAGGCACCTCAGGCAAGGGTAGGACTAACAAATGCACGATCAGGATTGCAAGAAGTCTTTTGTGTCCCTGAGACTTCAAAAACAGGAGGCAAGCCAGCAAGACCTCGGATTCACTCTGGGTTCAAGTGAGAGGAGCCCAGGCCTTGTCCTCGGCAGGGCAGAGATCAGCAGGCAGCAGAGCAGCTCAGCAATGCAGAGAAGCAGTTCCTCAGAACAGTCAGTCACAGCAAAATGGCAATTCTTTCAGCACAGCAGTCGTTCCTCCAGCAGAGTTCTTACTGGTCCAGTAGTGTCCTGATTTGGAAGGGTCAGAGCCCTTTTACGTATACCCAAAAGTGCCTTTGATGTAGGGGGTGACTTCAAAGAAGCTCTCTGAAGTGCACAAGGATCCCTTTCAACCCAGTACTGTGTACCAGGCTATCTGTGGGGGGTAACCAGCCCCTTTGTGTGAGGACAAAACACAGACTATTCAGATGTAAGTGTGAGCTACCTCTCCCCCTTCCTGCCCAGGAATGCAATCAGAACGCAGATAAATTAAGATGAGTCCTCTGTCACACTCAGACCTTCCTGTGTTTGTGGTTGTCTAGAGGGAATGCACAAAGTGTAGCAGTCACCCAGCCCAGATATGTATTGGAGACAGGCTGCAGGCACAAAGAGCAAAGTTAAGAGCAGAGAAATATCCACTTTCTAAAAGTGGCATTTCTAAATTGGTAATGTAAAATCCAACATTACCACTAAGGAGGTTTGATCACCACCATTCCAGAGATATGAAACATGATGTACCTACTCTTTTCTGATCAGGAATTACAGCTTAAAAGTGGTTTAAGGAATTCCCAATGCTAGCCAATGAGAGAAGCAGGCCTCAAAGCAGTGAAAAATGAAGTTAGCTGTTTCTCATGTCTAGGGCGGTGGAGGTCTAGGGCACGCCCCAACCAATCCAGTTGTGACTTCTTGTATGCCTATGCCCCAGTGTGCGAAGCCCCTGTGTGGGGAAAACCCATGAGACAGCCCTTGCTGCACGTTGGTGGTCGTACTGTTCTATCTACAAGTGATAGGGTTTTTTTATTATTGTGCACCGATGTTGTTCTTACTATAAAGCTTTTTACCCAATATGTTTGATTTCCTTTTTCCCATCCAGGATTGGAGGAGTCACAGGAGACTACAACTTCCAGAATCCCCAGTGGTGGCCATATTGGGTGTAGCAGGCTCTATAAAGTCAGCCACGCCCAACACTCGGCACTCACTATTCCTTAGGCTTCCTTCTGGTTCAGGGCTGTTCTTCTCCGGACCTGCGATATCCTGCTTTCATGGGGGACTTATTTACCGCCGGCTCCCGCTGCGATCCTAAAGGCGTTCTCTGTTGCCTTTCTTCCTGCCGGCTCCCGCTGAGATCCTAAAGGCACTCTCCATTGCCTTTCTTCCCGCTGGCTCCCGCTGAGATTTCGGCAGGCGATTTCCATTTGATAAAACCTGCAACAGACAAGTACAGAGCAGTTCGTGCTCTATGCGGTAAGGAGTATCTTCTTGCCGCGATCAATGTGGTATAATGTAATTAAGAGGACCAAACATACGGCTGTATGTGTATGTGTTCTAAGTGCTTTGCCTGAAGTCAGAGCTCGAAATGTAATTGACGTAAGTCTTATTTTTCTTTAGTTTCGTGTTTTGTTTGGTGTCTTATGCTTCAGTTAGAATTTACCTTTAATGCTGAAATATAGTTGAGCCTCTAGTTCCAGAGCTCTACTTTGGTCCTTTTCTGACCTTCTAATTAGAAAGAACGAGTAAGCTCTCCATTATTGTGTTGATGAAGTGCATTAAGGTCTCATGACTAGAATGGTGGCCTGGCCTTCTTAGTATTCCACTGTTACTTTTAGCATAGCATTTCCACAGCAGAATACAAGTGCATAATAAAGAGTGTGGGCACAAGTGTTGTACTCGCTCACCTATTGGTGAGAGTGGGGAAGGAACGTTTCGTCCAAAACAGATAAAATTGTTCTTTTCTTTTATGTTTATGTTTACATTGCTGTTTAACATTTTGCTTTTCAGATCTCCATCCCTGCTATTCCCTTCCCACACCCTTCACCTCACTTGGCCACTCAAATACTCTGCGCTATGACAGCATTCAGAGTTGGAGAAGCCTGGAGGTGGGCCTTGTATAGACTCGTCCAGATCCTGAGGCAGTGACGCTAGTATGACAATGCTTGTCACAACCAGGACATATGCAACTTAAAAGTACATGTCCTGTCTTTTAGTTACACAGCCCCCTGACCATAGTGCTACCTAGTGCCTACCTTAGGGGTGACCTATGTGTAATATAAGGGGAGTTTAAGGGGCTTGGCAAGTGGTTTTAAATGCCAGTTCGAAGTGACAGTAAACTACACACACAGGCTCTGCAATGGCAGGCCTGAGACAGGTTTAAAAGGCTACTTGTGTGGGTGGCACAACCAGTGCTGCAGGCCCACTAGTAGCATTTAGATTACAGACCCTGGATATATGGTGTACCACGTTGCAAGGGACTTACAGGTAAACTAAATTTGTCAAACATGTATACACCCAATTACACACATGTTTACGGAAAAAGCACATGCACTTTAGCACTGATTAGCAGTGGTAAAGTGCTCAGAGTTCAAAGTCCAACCAAAAGAGTTCGGCAAAAAGAGAAGGAGGAAGCAAAAAGTTTGGGGTATTGTGAGAAAGTGCCCTTTTTCTGCATGATTGCCCCCACTTTTTGCTGAATTACTTATATGCTTTGACTGAGGGTGCCCTGGGCTCCTACTGATCAGGTACCAGGGCCTATGTTCTTTCCATAAAACTGTATTGAAGCCTAAACCCAATCGGCATCTCTGGCCACAGGTCAGCCCCTGGTAAATGGTACCACAGGTACCCAGGGCACTGTGACCAGAGAATACCTCTAAGGGCTGCAGCATTTATTGTGCCACACTTAGAGGTCCTGTACCCTTACACTCACACACTGCCTTTGCAGGCTGCATGTTTTGGTGCAGAACAAAGTGAAGAGTCGACATGGCACACATCTCTGTGTGCCATGCCTACAACCCACTGCCCTGGCATAGATCAGTCACCCCTCTAGTTGGGTGAACTATACCGGTGGTGAGGGTACAGGTGCATGAGCCCTGTACCCCTACAGTGTCTAAGGCCATTCTTAGACATTGTAAGTGCAGTGCTGCCATTAAGAGTATATGGTGCTGGGAGTTTGTCATTACGAGCCCCATTGCCCCATAATGTCTACACTGAAAACTGAGACGTTTGGTATCAAACTTCACAGCACATTAAACCAACACTGATGCCAGTGTGGGAATTAATGAAACATGCACACAGAGGGCATCTTAGAGATGCCCCTGAAAACTAACCTAACCTACTATTAGTGTCCAGGTTGGGTGGCTGCTTTCAGCTGCCACCACCAGGCTGGGTCGAGAGCATGATGCTCTCTGGGACCTGAAACAACACACACCCTGGGACGAGGTGCCAAGCCTCCTCCCCTAGGATGGGCAGGGTTCACGAAGGGGAATCTTTAAATGCTTGCCCCATCCCGCAAAATAGAAAAAAAGTGCTCTGGAAAAAAGTGTCTGTTTTCTTTTAATAAAAATGGCATTAACGAACGGTGTGCTGTGCTAAAGTCACCATCTTCCGCGCTTTCAGGATCATGCAAAGCTGAATAACAAAAACGTTGTCATTTTTCAAAGCGGTAACCCATTTTTTCTATTTTTTGTGCTTTCAACCTACTTCCAGTTTGTGGTGGAAACCAGTGTGAAACCCATGCGTCATCCAGGAAAGCTATATATTTCTGGAAAAGTGGACATATTTCCAAATTCAGCAAGGGGTCATATGTGTAGATCCCTCAAGGTTTTCCCAAAGGAACCAAGGGCCTGATTACGATTTTGGCGGTTCACACTCCATTGTGGCGGGACTGCCTCGGCGGCGGCAGTTTTATGTACTCTGGGCCTGATTACAATCTTGGCAAGACTCCCTTGTGGCGGCGGTACTCCGTCAGTGGTGGTGGTGGTGGTTTCAAGTGCTCCCTGGGGTGGGAGCCCCCGCCCTGGACCCCGTCCTGGGGCTCGCTGCATGGCAAAGAGCCCAGTATGGGCCCTTCTCTGCGTGGCTGGTCTTGGAGCTCTGACCAGGCTCCATCCTCCAGCCTGCTGCAGCACCAAGGGCCCAGGACAGGGGTCCACTGGGACCGGGGAGGTTTCCCTTGCATGGCCGGGTTCAGAAGCTCTGACCGGGGCACCAAATGGGCCCTGGGGTGGCAGCCCTCATCCTGGGCTCCGTCCTTGGTCCCGCAGTGTGGCAAAGCATCTAGCATGGGATCCCGCAAGTCAAGGGAGGCCTACCCTGTGCCTCCGGGAGCTCAGAGTGGGCCCTGGGTTGGGTGCTACCACCTTGGGCTCTGTCCTCCGGGCTGCTGCATGGCCAAGACGGAAGTCCATTGGGCCCCGGGAGGCTTCCTCTGCTTGGCCAGGTTCAAAAGCCCTGACCGGGGCCCGGCGGGTCCTGGGTGGGGGTCCCCCATTATGGCCTACATCCTCATTCCCGTTGTGTGGCAAAGTGCCCAAGACAGGGTCCTGTGGACAGGGCAGACCTGCCTTGCGGCTAGGCCCAGGAGCTCGGACTGGGCCCTGGGGCCCCAATGGGCCTGAGGAGGGTGCTCCCAACCTGGGCTCCGTCATCCAGCCTGCCGCACCAAGGGCCTGGGATGGTTGTCCATCGGGCCAAGGGAGGATTCCCCAGCCTGACCGGATCCAGAAGCCCTGACCGGAGCCGTGGCAGGCCATAGGGTGGGACCTCCCTGTCCTTGACTCTGTCCTCGGTCCGGGGTGGCCTCCTGTGCAGGGTTGGGTGCAGGAGCTCCAACTTTACCCTGGGCTTTGTCCTCCTGGCCTGCCACACCACCAATGGCCTGGGAATGGGGTCCATTGGGCCCTGGGAGGCTTCTCCTGCTCAGCCCCCATCCTGGGCCCTCTCCTTAGAGCTGCTGGTTGGCAACGCACCCAGGATGTAGTCCTGCAGGCCCGCGGGAGGCATCCCCTGCGCAGTTGGGTCCAGGAGCTCTGACCCTGTGCTCCGTTATCTGGCCTGCCACACCGTCAAGGGCACGGGAAGGCCTCCCCCGCTTCACCTGCATGTGAAGGTGCCAGCGGGACCCGGGTTGGAGCTCCATCAGGGGCTCCTTGCAGCCCTGTGTCTGGGGCCCAACTGGGGCTGCGAGCACCCGAGACCCAGAGAACCAAGAAGCCCTTTCATTAAGCACAGTGGTACCAGATAGCCGTCCGGCGACCCCGGCCATCTGGTTGCTCTGACAGCCTCGGGCAGACTGCCCGGGAAGTTCTGATGAGGGCTCACTTGCTTCCTTGAGCCTAGCCAGGGCTCCAGGAGGTCGGTGCATTCACACCTACCATGCCAGGATTACACAGCTCTGTAGCCTTCCTCCAGATTACTATTGACAAGGTACTTTGCCCCTCTTGTGGTCCAGTTGACTCAGCTGGGCGCTGCCAGGACCCGGGCCATCCCCCCAGGGCTCCAAGGGGCCTGGGTTCACATCTGCCTCCGAGTGCTGCCTGATGGGCCTTTCCTCCGAGCCTGCCTTCCCCGAGAGCAAGTAGTGACGCGAAGCCGATATGGCTGCGCAGGGCTGCCTGCAAGGGGAGGGCCCGACCAGCACCGTATACTCCAATCGATTGGATACACTTGGTTCATGTAGGGATGGACTTCTTGACCAGCCTTGGCTGTTGTTTCAAGCATAGAGCTTCCATCCGACCAGGGATCATCCTACTCAAGGGTCTACCATTCACAGAGGCCCTTCCTCTACCCAGCAGAGTGAAGGCAGAGCAGCCTTGGCATCTTGAGCCCCATAGTGGTCTGACCAGAGTTGAAGGGGTCGGGTGGCGCTAGGTCCCAGATGCCGCATTGAAGTCCAGGTCCCCGTGCACCATACTATCGCCCCCTCCACCCAGCACATTTCTGCAGCTCCAAACAAAAATTCCGTGGGGTGTCCCCGCCACCCAGGCCGGCACCCCTGTCACTCACTCAAGCTGCACCTCGGGCCACCTCTCCCTTCCATGCAGATGGCTAGGCCCTCCGTTGCCCTCTGCCAATCGAAACGGAGTCTGGTTCAGATCCACAAACCCCGGAGTGGTGGAGATGGGAGACCTCGCAGCATCAAGTGCAGCAACGCAAATGATCCTGGAGAAGCCAGCGGGAGCCCCAGGGAGAGTTCTCTTTTCTTTTTGAAGATAGGATGCCCTGGAATGTGTTAACCCTGATAACAGGGGCCCAGCATTGGAGAGTTATGGCGGCATCCAGTGAGCTCTCGCTGGTCCTTGAAAATCCAGAGGAGATGGTGTAAAGCTCACACCAGCCTTGCTGTACTCATACTCGGTGTCCAAGGTGAACAGCCTCTGGCATGTTAAAACAATGTAGATAAGGAAGTCGGCAAGTCAAATCCGTAACTTCTGGATAAGGATTATGTCTAAGGGCTTGGTGGATGGGAAGTGGGGCTGGGCGCCTGCTGCGGCTGGATGATGTACCGCCCTCCGGGGTGGTGGCGACTCTGGATGTGACAAATGCAAAAAGAACTATTGATGGACAGAATACAGAACAATGTCATACATTCACCCCAGTACAGTGATCTGGGCCTAAATCCATTGTTTTTTTGCTCACCATGCCATTCCAGTTTGGACCCAGCCATATGCAAATCAGTGTTGACCCTGTGCCCAATGGGAACAGTCCAGCCCGAACTGCCAGGCCAGGTCCTCCCTGGACTGGAAACAAGCATCCTAGGACTGGTTTTGGGGTTTCATCACTCTTCAGCCAGGATAGCTTGATTCCAGTGGCATGGAGAGCACGGGACTCACGTCTGAGCATACCCGTCCCACTCAGGGTGACAAATGCAAAAAGAACTATTGATGGACAGAATGCAGAACAATGTCATACATTCACCCCAGTATAGTGATCTGGGCCTAAATCCATCTTTTTTTTGCTCACCATGCCATTCCAGTTTGGACCCAAACGGGCCCTTCCCGTGGATTGCCCGAGCTGCGGTGGTCGCCTCTCCCCGTGACTCTCCCCAGGGTCGGCGTTTTGCCTCGGCCTGCACCTACCAGCTGACTTAGAACTGGTACAAAGCATCGCGAAGGCCCGAGATGGGTGTTGATGAAATGTGATTTCTGCCCAGTGCTTTGGATGTCAAAGTGAAGAAATTCAATGAAGAGCAGGTAAACAGCGGGAGTAACTATGACTCTCTTGACCTCTTCTCAGTCATAGTGGCCTTTACCTCCTATCGGTCCCGCTAGTAACTGTCCCTTTATCACTATACTCTGCATAGAGAAATTTATACACTCAGGCCAAACATGGTTCTATCAAGGCAGTGAGCGTGATAATGAGAAATGGGGAAGCTAGCGATCACAATGCCAGATGGGGTAGTTCCTGGCAATTAAAAATCTCATTAAGATAGCGAAAGGAGGTGCTGTCCTTTCCACCAATTGTTAACCTCCTTACCGATTTTGTCAATCCAGCACCCACTTCTAACAGCACAACTAAAAATATTGATTGCGATCATGTTAGAGCACCATATTGACCCTTCGTAAATGAGACGATGAAATAACCATAGACCTCAATAAAAACATTGAATTTGTGGCCTTCTCAGCTAAGAGTGACACTATTGCATCAAAACTCGAAAATCTGACTGATGTTTATAAGGTAGAAGATAAACTAAATAACAAGAAAAGAGATTACACTAAAAAGGTCCCTTTTTAGAAAATCCCAATGACAAATATAAATGTGATTTATGTGGAGACATAATGGGAACTTTCAAAGAGCTGAGAAAACATCTTTCCAATAAACATAGAGGATTCTATGTGGGAACATATTGTTCAAAATGCGACAAAGAAGCTGAATTCCACAACATTGCATGCCACTATGCAAAATGCAAAGGTAGAACAAAAAAAGGAGAGCTGCAATTTTTATTCAGCTTTAGTAACCTCAGATTCAGAACAAAAATTGGAGTATCACAACATGCTCGGCATTCACTTCCAAGAATGCAGAATGATGCTAGACTCGCAGCTCTAGCAAGTAGCAAACCATCCAAATTATTGTCACAAGAGGAACTACTGCTGTTAGGAGAATTGGAGAAACTATATAAAAACAAAAGAAATATCTATGCACTGATGGTTCCGCATTTTGATAATAAAAACAGAAAACAAATTGCAGAAAAAAGAAGAGATTAAAAAAAATTAAAAGGCAAAGGATGTACTGCAAGCATCCAACAACACTGAAAGTGACTCAAACGATGAACCTGAAGTTTCAGTGGAAACAACAATAGAAAAGCGTAAACACTTTATCAACAGAAAGAGTGTGCCAAAAATCTGAAACTTTGATGATCTAAACGATAGAATCTCAGAGGTTGAGAAATACTCTCAAAATTAAAATCATCATGATGCTGCTATGGACCTGATGGATGAAATTAGGACTTATATCTCAGAAAACACCAGCGATATAAGTCCTATACCAGCCAATCAAAATGAACAAATAAGTGAACCCAATAATGAGCCTAAGAACACTGCTCAAGATAAGCATCAGAATGCCTCAGTTCAAAATAATAAAGAAAGATAAGAAAAATGGAAGGCTCAATCGAACACACAAGAAAAAGTATGCTAAAGCAAAGGGCAGCTACAAAGAATACCAGGCAATGTTTAAGATGCCAGGATAATCACTGATGGTGCAGAAGATGCCATTTGCCAAATCAGTGCCAATTATATAGTTCAATACTATAAAGATATAATAGAAAAAGAAACAAGAGGGCTGCCCAGAATTCTATTGTGTTGGCTAGCTATGAGAAGAGTCCCAGAAAGGTTAAAGAAAAAAACGGTCTATATTAATCCTGAAAGTTTACTGATCAGTGAACTAAAGAAAATCAGTAATTGGAGACAAATTACAATCGTTCAAGCATTCATGAAGCTATTCAAGGAAAATATTGACAAAAAGACTTACCTCATCATCAATCTGAATAAGTGACAAAAAGGCTTCATAAAGGTGAGAGGTTGTCTCAAAAATCTGACTCTTCTTCAGAATATTATAAAAGGGGCATGAAAAAACTAAGATTCACTAGCAGTGGTGTTCATAGACACTTCCAAAGCCTACGACTCTGTCAGCCATGGTCACATTCTACGGAGTCTCGAAAGGTACAGAGATCCTTCATACATCAGAGATGCAATAAAAAACTTGTATACTGACTCAACAACGTTTTTCAAGGGCAAAAATAATAAATCTACGTCAGAAATAACAATGAAATCTGGAGTAAAGCAAGGTGACTCGTTATCCCCACCGGTGTTTAACATTACCATGGATACTCTGATATTTGATCTTCAGAAAAACAGCAAGGGCTTCACATTCGGATCAGATGGTCTCATTGAACAGATCACCGCTCTAGCCTTTGCCACTGATAAAGCAATACTCAGCAACACCCGGGATGGAATGAGTACAAATCTGAAAATAATAATAGAAAAATTCAGTAAAGCAACAGGTTTAAAACTAAATGTGAAAAAAACACATGGATTTTTCATAAGTCACCAGAAAAACAAAATCTCATTCATCCAGGAGATAGTGAGCGATACCTTGGATTGAATTTTGATCCACACACCGGCCATACAAGTAACAACAAAATAAATTGTGGGGGCCACGAGGAGAGGAGAACCACGCTCTTGCACTTCCCTTTTGCTGCTGTCCTGTGATTATCTTGCTGTCGCTGCTAACACACGCGTTTCCCGCTTCGCGGGAAACGTTCGCAGCTGGGGGGACCGCGGTCCAGAGGAAGGCTCACTACATCGCCCACAATCCATCTGGGCCTGAAGCCGCCTCCCTGTCCCGCCCTCTACAGGTGGGATAAATTCAATCCCAGCAACGCTCATCGTGGGAGACTTTGTTCACTGTTCCTGAGAGGATTGTTTGTTTGAACTGTGGGGGCCACGAGGAGAGGAGAACCACGCTCCTGCACTTCCGTTTTGCTGCTGTCCTGTGATTATCTTGCTGTCGCTGCTACCACTCGCGTTTCCCGCTTCGCGGGAAACGCTCGCTGCTGTGGGGACCGCGGTCCAGAGGAAGGCTCACTACATCGCCCACAATCCATCTGGGCCTGAAGCCGCCTCCCTGTCCCGCCCTCTACAGGTGGGATAAATTCAACCCCTGCAACGCTCATCGCGGGACGCGCGCGGGACGAGCCCGGCGAAGCCCGGGCAAAGGGCGGGCCGTCTGTGGCCGTCCGGGGCCAGACGAGGCCGGGACGGGCCACACCTCTTGGTCTTCATCATCAAGACGAGAAGTAAGACTCTTGATCTGTGAACCGGACATAACAACTGATTTGATATCTCCTATTGTAATACCATATTACTGACTCCCTGCTAGCTGCGCGGCCACAATGTCAGAAATCTTGTCTACACGCCTAAGTAAAGGCAAGAAACCATTGGTGGGAGGACATCGTAGAGGGACATTAGATCACTTTCTGTCTAAAGCTGCTCTGAAACTAGATCATGAGATAGCTGACACCGAACGTCGTCTGTCTTTAGATTTACACTCTAACAAACGTTCATCCTTGGGCTCTATTCAAACAGCGCTTTCTCCACCCATACAACGTACTGAAAATAACTCTATCAGTGACCCGGGCTTCCCTCTACTTTTACAAGATCAGTCGCTAACAATGGAATCTGCTAGGGGGTCTGCTATTATCATCCCTAACTCGGATCCTTCTCTAGATTCTATTCTGGAGGAGGCCTCGCCAAATTTGCCACCCAAAACTAAACCCAGGAACAAGAAAAATTGTAATTCACACAAAATATCAAGGCCAGGGGCCACATCAAAGAGAAAGCGGGGTGGAGAGGGTACTAAAGGCAGCCGCACTAAAACACCTAGATTACACTTAAGCCCTTTACAAGAAAAAAATATCCAAACACCCCCCGTGTCTGACTTAACCCAGGGACTAGTAGAGAAAATAGAACACCTTGTAAAATCCCTACTACTGCCTCTTTTTGAGAGAGTCAAGAAATTAAGTGAACAACTGGACTCCCTAGGACAGTGGTTCCCAAACTTTTGACTCCTGAGGACCCCCATTGAGTCACCACTGAAAGCCGGGGACCCCCAAGCAATTTGTAGGATTTAAATTTCAAACATTAAAACAGTAATTAAAAAAAAAAAAAAACACGTGTGCACACAAAACAAATACTCGAATTACTAAGGATTTCAGGGGCATATTTACAAGTCCCTATTGCCATGGGAACGTCACTTTTAGCGATGTTCCTGTGGCAATAGGGGCTTCGCCTTATTTACAAGGCAGCGTTAAGCCACTTATTGTGGCTTAACGCTGCCTTGTAAATAATGTTACAACAAACAAATGATGGACGGAATGCTGACAATGCATACATTCTCCCCCAGTCAAGAGATCTGGGTTAAATCCATCGTTCTTTTGCCCACTACACCACCCCAGTTCAGACATGGCCATATGCAAATCAGTCTTGACCCTGTGCCTCATGGGAACAGTCCAGCCCGAACTGCCAAGCCATGTCTTCCCTGGACCGGAATCAAGCATCCTAGGACCAGTTTCTGGCTATCAGCCGTCATCAGCCAGGATAGCTTGACTCCAGTGGCGTAGTGAGCACGGGTCCCACGTCTGGGAATACCCATCCCACTTAGGGCGAAAAGCGTTACAACAAACAAATGATTGACGGAATGCTGACAATGCATACATTCTCCCCCAGTCAAGAGATCTGGGTTAAATCCATCGTTCTTTTGCCCACTACACCACCCCAGTTCAGACATGGCCATATGCAAATCAGTCTTGACCCTGTGCCTCATGGGAACAGTCCAGCCCGAACTGCCAAGCCATGTCTTCCCTGGACCGGAATCAAGCATCCTAGGACCAGTTTCTGGCTATCAGTCGTCATCAGCCAGGATAGCTTGACTCCAGTGGCGTAGTGAGCACGGGTCCCACGTCTGGGAATACCCATCCCACTTAGGGCGAAAAGCGTTACAACAAACAAATGATGGACGGAATGCTGACAATGCATACATTCTCCCCCAGTCAAGAGATCTGGGTTAAATCCATCGTTCTTTTGCCCACTACACCACCCCAGTTCAGACATGGCCATATGCAAATCAGTCTTGACCCTGTGCCTCATGGGAACAGTCCAGCCCGAACTGCCAAGCCATGTCTTCCCTGGACCGGAATCAAGCATCCTAGGACCAGTTTCTGGCTATCAGCCGTCATCAGCCAGGATAGCTTGACTCCAGTGGCGTAGTGAGCACGGGTCCCATCAATTGTTGATTTTGCATTTGTCACCCCGAGTGGGAAGGGTATGCTCAGACGTGAGTCCCTTGCTCTCCATGCCACTGGAATCAGGCTATCCTGGCTGACGAGGGCTGAAAGCCCGAAACCGGTCCTAGGATGCTTGTTTCCAGTCCAGGGAGGACCTGGCTTGGCAGTTCGGGCTGGACTGTTCCCATGGGGCACAGGGTCAAGACTGATTTGCATATGGCTAGGTTCAAACTGGAATGGCATGGTGAGCAAAAAAA
Organism: Triturus cristatus; assembly: GCF_964204655.1. Classification (NCBI taxonomy): domain Eukaryota; kingdom Metazoa; phylum Chordata; class Amphibia; order Caudata; family Salamandridae; genus Triturus; species Triturus cristatus. The sequence continues at coordinate 223,445,821 of NC_140582.1, forward strand.
CGATGGATTTAGGCCCAGATCTCTGTACTGGGGTGAATGTATGACATTGTTCTGCATTCTGTCCATCAATAGTTGATTTTGCCTTGTAAATAAGGCCCCCTATCACGCAATGCTTAGCGTGAAAAAGGTGGGCAGTGGAAGCTACAGTGGGCGTTTCACTCCATCACCCATTGAGTTTGACGCTGCCCTCTATTTACAAGGTCAGCTTAAATAGGAGACAGCACCCAAATTAAGACCATGAAAAACCTGGTCCTAACTTTGTGAAATGAGGAGAAATGCCTTATTTCTCCTCGTTTTTGCTTTTTCCAACGGAAAAAACAAAACACCTTTGATTGTTTATGTTCAGAAAGGTGACCCTTCCTGCACATAAACAATCTTTAATAAAAATGACGTTTTGTAACTTCCATGTGTTCTGCATTAGGCAGCACACATAGAAGTGACAAAACAGCATTACAAAAGTGTTCATGTGCAGGGAGTGGGAACATAGCAGCATCAGGATAATGATAGACTGGGAATAAACATATGTTGCTAACTTTTACCATGCAGTTTGCAAGCAGCTCTTTGATGACCGTTTATAGGACACTGCTAGATTATGATTGTCCCTTATGAATTGCAGTGATGAAAGAATCCCTGTGACAAAATCAGTAACCCATTGACCTATGCACATAAAATACTGTTTTTTAAAATGCATTGTACACGTTCTTTGCAGTAGGCATATTAACTCTGTGTCACATTAGATAAGTCAAAGCTGCCACTGGACAAAACACTTATCTCTCTCCAGCAGGTACATTAATCACTGGCATTTTTTTGACACTTTTATAGTTGCTCGAAAACTGCTAATTTCACAAAGAACTTTGCAGTGCTTTTAAAATTGCTGGCTGAGGACCCCCTGGGAATGTGCCACGGACCCCTGGGGGTCCTCGGACCCCAGTTTGGGAAACACTGCCCTAGGAGATGTATCCTCATAGAATTGTAAACTACTGAAGGAACTGGCTACTATTCAACCTCATATTACTTGTGGCCAGAAACCCTCTAATTCTACCATTACCGGGGATATCTTACCGCCAATTACAGATAACATATTGCTTCCGGTTAACACCGTAAGCGCGCCTGCCCCAACAGGCGCGGTGAGACCACCAGCACATTCAAACACACTAGGAAGTAAAAGTACAACTATCACCAGGGCACCTCCTGCGGACAGGTCTACGAAAGGAACGGGTCAGCATATCGACTTGCCACCCGAGGCGGCCCCATACGTTATAGTACTTACAGGAGTCCCAGAGCTGACACCTGGGAAGACGGAGGGGTTCATAGAACTCAAAAACAAAGCAATCTATTGGTTAAGGAAGAATAGACCTTTGCCCCCTAATATAAATGGCGAAATTCTATTTGTGAGAAGACTGGCCTGGGTAGGGCACAGACCCAAAGACATAGAGGGGGATATTTTAATCATTAACTTCAAGGACCGAAGGGTAGTCACCCATATAGTAGACTGGTACCTTGAGAGAGGAGGGGTAGGAATATCAACCCGTGATCTGAGCTATTTTTACCCTCAATCTCTCCTTATGCCCTGTAATAACAGATCCACCCGTGAGACATCTAAGAACTTTAGACATGTCCCCCCAACCCAACACCCTAGGACATCTAGTCGCCGGGTAGATCCCTACCCTTTTCCACCACATGTAGATAGGCCTTCCCCCTACCAACATCATAGTACACATAATGTATTTCAGTATCCACTATGGTCCATTCCTCTAACCAATCATTTTGAGGTATTAACAGATCTAGACGATCTGGATTGACAGACGAAAAATAATTTGGAGGCCCACTCTCACGCAACTACCACTGTGGTACCCAACGTCCTTTCTAGAACTGTATGTTTAGGCAGAGACGCCTATAAACATTGGGATGAGGGAATCAAAATTCAAGAGGCAGCTAACGACCAAGGCCAGACCGATCCTGACATAATATACACGGACTCTATCTCCCAATCTGATCGTCAAATAAACTTAACTTCTTCTCCCCCCACAGCTGTCATACTTAGAGACACTATTGTTGACAACTCCTCTCCTAGGAGGGTAAAGGCTACGCAAAGTATCATATCATGGAATGTTGCAGGTCTTTTAAATAAAGTGTCCCATCAACCGTGGCTAGATATAGTCACCAATTATAGTATTATCTGTCTCCAGGAAACGTGGGATGTAGACGAATTGCATATACCTGGATACCAGACCTTTCACACACCCGCACTAATAAGCCCACAGGGGAGAAATAAAGGAGGCCTGTGTATATATGTTTCTGTTACAGAGGGTATAAAAATAATCAGACATTCGACTACTGAGTATTATCAGATTCTATCAATTAGTTGGGGTAATATAAAGTTTCTGACCCTAATAAATTTTTACAACAATTTCCCAACAAACAGTTTAGAAAGCGTGATCGATAAACTCATGTACAGTGTTAATACTATTAAGGCCCAGAAAGAAGATGAGATGGCTCTGATCTGGTTGGGTGATTTTAATTGCATTGTTTGTCCACATGGTTCCAAGGGCATTTGCGGCCTCGGTGAACACAAGGACGAAAATCCAACCCACTTCATCCACTCGAACCTGGGAAATATCCTTAACAACATGATTTTCCATTTTTAATTTGTCTTATATTAATGAGTTATGCATTCCAAATATTCCTTTTCAGCCAACTTTTCACGGGCGGGGTTGCAACTCAACAATTGATTTTACCTTTATATCCACAACTCACGCAGGGTTAGTATCAACATGGGAAACACATGATGTTATTTTTAGTGACCATTACCCAATTTCTTTTAACTTAAAAATCAAAGGGTGCCAACAGACCTCAGTGGATAAGTTTACATACCAATCCACTATTAACCTAGCTACTAAAAATGGTTATTCTATAAAATGGGATAGGGTAGACCCTGTAGGTTTCCTACACAATTTAACTGTAATTACTCAAGAAGATATGCTTGTCTGTCTGTCAGAAATTGAGGAGTCATCACAAATTATGAGCTCGTTCCTAAAAATACAGTTGGAACTCAAAAAGCTGCTAACAAGGGAGTACCGACCTAATCCCAATAACAGTAATGGTTGGTTTGATAAAAGCTGCACAAAAGCACTCAAAGCTCTAAAAATGGCATTGCATGCAACAACAAAATGCCCTGCGGAGATTCGCCAAGCTAGAAAGCTGTATCAGCTGGCTGTAAAATCAAGGAAACTAGCCCTGAGGAAAGAGGCTTGGTCGGCTCTTCATGAAGCCTCTAAATCTAAGGATAATACAGCTTTTTGGAAAGCGGTAAATGCTCCTTATCTACAGAACAAACAGACAGACATTATAGATACAGCCATCAATGGGGAAATCTGGGTTAACCATTTTAAACACCTGTATGACGAAGTTAATAACTTTGACCATGTTAATCCCACGATTGATGGGACATCTATAAACTCATTGAACATATTCCCGCTAGGTATAATTTTTACCTGTCAGGAGGTCACTAACGCAATTAAAGAAAGCCCTTCAGGTAAAGCACCGGGCCCGGACGGAGTCCCGATAGACGTCTACAAAGCTGAGATTGATCTTTGGGCTCCCTTGCTAACAAATGTTTTAAACCACTCCAACCGACATGTGTTTTTATCGTCCTGGTCCGAAGCTATAGTTGTTCCAATTTTTAAAAAAGGAGACAGAAATGACCCCACCTGCTACCGGCCAATATCACTACTAGATGCATTAATGAAGGTAGCCGGCCGGGTAATTTTAAACAGGATACAACTTTGGGCAGAAGAGAATAACATAGTATCAAACTTACAGTACGGATTCAGATCGGGTAAAGGCACCATAGAGCAGGGTTTAAATTTGGCCTTAGTTTTATCTAAGTACACTCAGGCTAAAAAGGGTAACCTTTTTGTTACTTTTGTGGACCTGAGTTCCGCTTTCGATTGTGTGGACCACGAGAAATTATGGTCCACATTATCTGAAATGGGCATAGAGTTTAACATTCTCCAGTTCACAAAAGCACTGTATAGGGACGCAGGTGCCAGGGTACGTTATGGCAACAAGGGTGAGTGCTCTGACAAGTTCCCTATTAAGAGAGGGGTGCGACAGGGGTGCATCTTAGCACCCCTTCTCTTCACCCTATATATAAATTCCATCGGTCAATACTTAAAGGAGTCACAGTACGATTACCCAACTATCCAGGGAACATCGGCACCATTATCCCTTTATGCTGATGATGCCGCCATTATGTCCCGAACCAGGATTGGCCTACAGCGGGCCGTCCTGAAATTTGCTAACTACATGAGAGACAGAGGGCTAAAAATTAATACTACAAAAACATACACCATGGCTTGTGGTCCCGGGACAAAGAAAGCACCCTGTCCAATTTTCCTGGATGGCAAGAGGATCGAGACCACGGATCGATTTTCTTACCTCGGAATAAACTTTGACAGTAAGGGTAACTGGCACGCAGCAATAAATGCCAGACATCTAGCTTTCACCCGAGCAATAGGAGCCCTGAAAAACTTTGTGGCCAAACTAGGTGGAAGACCCGTGAAAGAATTGATTTCAATCTATAAAGCAAAATGTATCTCTACTGCTATTTATGGGTCTGGCCTTTGGGGAATTGAAAACCCACAACTGATACAAAAAACTGAAAATCAGTTCCTGCGCTATTTATTAGGGGTCCCCAAATCATCAGCAACCTACATTGTACACATTGAGCTGGGTTTATTGTACATTTCTGATGTTATTAAAATCGCGCCTATAATATTGTGGCATAAAATTTGGGTTACCCCTGAGACTTCATTAAACAGAGATTTAATATATGACTGCCTCAAACTTGATGGAATAAGTAATATCAAATGGCTCACCTATGTAAAGAATATGCTAACGGACCTCGGACATCCAGAGTTTTTTGTGAGGCCATCAAGTATGGAAATGGTGTCCAGAAAGTCGCTAAGAGAGCTGGCTCTCAACCATCTAACAAATAAAAGGTGGAATCTGGAAAAAACTAAAAATACAGTCATTGAATACCAGCAAATAACTGTTCATGAAGGGCTCCAAGGGTACCTGTCGATCCAGTCAAGTTGCTATGCCCGAATGCTATTGACCCGTCTTAGACTTGGCACTTTTTTTCGTATGATCACCTTTCCTGTTTGTAATAATTGGTCAAATTAAATTTTACTATGCCCTTGTGATGATATCTCTGTTCAATCAAATATCCACTGTGTTTTATTTTGTAAATTTTATCAGATGCCAAGGGGGGCTTTTCTGAAACCAATTTTAAAGGCTTGGGGTATCCGTACGTGTAGACCAGCTATGATCAGGCTACTACAGCTAGAAAACGGATTTGTCATCTCTGCCGTAACTAGCTTCTTAAAACTGGTCATCAGGTTTCGGAACTCAATGCAATCATTTTGAGTACTAACCCTACATTTTAGACCTTGTTGTTCCTCGAGGAATACTAGCTTCTTCTTAAATTAATTTTTATGACTTACATATGACAGTTATATCAATAATATTTCCAATTCAGGTCACTGTCTTTAATTGTATTTAACGTTTATTGTACTTTTTAATGTATGCTTTTATGATTTTGATCCGAAAATCGAATAAAGCTTTCTTTGAATTGAATTGAGCTCATAAACTTGACAATTTACCACTTAAGCCCACTCAAAAAATAGAAATCTTGTGTCAATATTTGACCCCTAAATTGTCATTTAAATTGGAAATGACAGGAACAGAAGCAAAAACTTTAAACACGCTGCCTCAGATAATGAAGAAATATGTCAAACACTGCCCACACCTACCTGCATACAAATGCAATGGTCTCCTCTACTCCAAAAGATCATGTGGGGGCCTCAGTGTACCAAAGCTATGTACAACAATTGGACTAAACAATTTACTATACCTCACTAAAGCTTCAGATCTGTACGAAGCTCATTCATACATGTCTGCAGGGGAAGTAATAAATAAAAAAACTTGATAATATCATAAAAACAAACAAACAACATTTTAGACAGTAGATTCCTGAGTTATGATTTGCAATTGTTAGCAGCCTATGATTGGAGGAAAGAGGAATTTGAGAAATGGACTAATCTCCCTGTCCAAGGTGATCATATTAACTATTTAGCAAAAATTCCAACCTCAAATTTCTGGATCAGCAAGCATAACTAAATGAATGAGAATCAACACATAGCTGCGCTGATGTTAAGAGCAAATGTTTTGTATATCATAGAAACCATCACTATGGGAAGAAATCAAACATTTGCTACATGCTACTGTAAAGATGTTTGCAAAACAATTGCTCACATTTCAGGTGCATGTCCTAAAACCAAGGACATAAGGATCAAAAGGCCTAACAAAATTTTGGAATTGCTCATCAATAGAGCAAAAATGTGTGATTGGATGACATATAGAGAACCTCATGTCAAAAATAGTCAAGGTGAACTATGTAAACCAGATGTAGTATTTACCAAAGATGGTAGTGCTGTAGTGATTAATGTCTCGATTCGATATGAAAACTCACAGAATTCCCTTAATGATGTTGCTCTGGCTGATTTAGGTTTACAAATGTCTTTCCCATTCAAGAAGAAGAATATATGCCCAACAACTTTAATGGACACTCTTAAAATGTGTCAAGTATTCATGGACAATTAAATGTCAAGCTAAATGCTAAGATGTACACTGTTTTGCAGCACACATATTTCATTTTTGTAAAACATATTGTTTTAAGAATATGTTCATTAATATTTAAATTTGGTTGAAACAATTTGAATTTATACACAGCAGATTATAGTTGACATGTTGAATTTAAATATATAGTTAGAAATATGAATGTTTATTCAATAGCTTTAGAATTACTATAGTTGTGTATTATTATAGATGTGCGCGTGTGACAATTTAGATATAGAAGTGTACATCAGGACTATTGAAATGTCTTGAATAAGAATAGGTCTCAAATGATTGCATTCACATAATCATTACATATCACATATTGATTATTGATGTCCCGCTAATCATACTTTAAATTTCTCAGGACTGTTCATAGACAATTTATATTGTTAGAACAGTACTGGAGGGTGTACTATCTCTAGCCTATATGTGAACCCAGTTCTTGTGAGGACAGCTTTAAGTGTGGCTGTACTTTGGAACGAATGATTGTTGTATTGTTGAAAACAAGAATGATTTGATGCTGATTGGAAGCAATAATAACCCAGGATGAGCCACCGTGTGGTGGTACAGAAATAGCCAAAGGCCTCTTCATCCAATTAGTGATGCACATGAATGGATGAACAAGATTCCCACTGTCCCTAACTACTATCTACTAGCCAAGGGATCAGGCTGGGTAGAATCAGAATGGAAAGAGGGCCCTCTTGAGATTGACTCTAGTCTGGCACTTTGAATAGACATGAGAGGTGTAGGATAAGTGGGAGGCCCTGGGGCTGCAGGTGAAATACCTCTACACATAGTTTTTTTTACTTACCCCGTGAGGCCGGGGGCGGACCCCGTGGGGCTCTCGCTTCCTGGCTCCAAGTGTCGGCACGAGCCAGGCGTGACGTGCTCCAGATACAGTGGCAGGTATGGAGTTTGACTGGGGAAGTACATCTGTCAAACGATAATGCAGGTGTCCTAAAGTGAGTTCTGGGAGGACAGAAACCTCTTGCAGTACAGAAGGGCAAAAGCTTGCTTGATTTCGAGTTTCAGTATGAATACAGACCAGTAAAAGCGGGGCCTCACCTCACGATCCTACTGACTTTTTGGGTTTCCACCAGGAGGTGTCAGAAAAGTTACCACAGAGATAATTGGTTTGCGGCGGGCAAGCTTTCATAGTGATGTCGCTTTTTGATCCTTCGATGTCAGCGCTTCCTAACATTGTGATGCAGAATTCACTAATCGTTGGATTGTTCACCCACTAATAGGGAAAGGGAGCTGGGTTTAGACTGTTGTGAGACAGGTTAGTTTTACCCTACTGATGAAGTGTTGTTGCAATAGTAATCCTGCGCAGTACGAGAGGGACCACAGGTTCAGACATTTGGTGTATGCGCTTGGCTGAGAAGCCAATGGGGCGAAGGTACCGTCTGTGGGATTATGACTGAACACCTCTAAGTCAAAATCCACCTAAACTGTAACAATGTTGCAGTGCAGTGAAGCCACAGTTGGCCCGGGATGGCCAGTCTCTTGGGCCGGTGTATAGAGCCTCTCGCTTAGGGACAAGAGTGCACTGCATGTTCATGGGCAACCCGGTGCTAAATCATTCATAGATGACCTGATTATGGGTTTCATAAGTAGCAGAGCAGCTACCTCTCTATGATCTATTGAAAGTCATCCTCTGAGTCAAGCTTTTGTCTTCGTCCATGTGCGCCTGCGGCACCCCACTACTCCCACACCGGGGGTCCCACTGCCGCCATGTTGGTGGGAGGAATGTAGAGGTCACAAGAGCCTCTCCCTCCTGCCCTGCGCTGCCAGGTGCAAGAACAGGGGCACTATCCTTTGCAAGTCAGCAGGGCAACCAGATGACCATAGTGGGGTCCTTACTCCGCACGAGTCGCCGGGAGGCAAGTAGCCCCAGGAAGGGTCCTTCCAAGCACCGGCCTCAGAGTGCACGGCCACTCTTCCCATTGTTGGACTGCCGTGTGCTGTGGCCTGGGTCCTGGGCCATGGGGCTTCGACCCAGGGCCATTTGGTTATTGGGTCGTCCCAGGGTATCTAGTCGCTTTGTCATCATGGGCCATCTGATCACCAGGCAAGTCAACTAGGTAAGCAAAAACCAAAGGAAATGATGGACGGAGTGTTGAACATTGCAAGCACTCACCCCCAGTCAACTGATCTGGGTTTAATCCATCACCGTTCTTTAGCCCACTCTGCCACCCCAGTTCAGACATGGCCATATGCAAATCAGTCTGACCCTGTGCCAACTTGGGAACAGTCCAGCCCGAACTGCCAAGCCATGTCTTCCCTGGACCAGAAACAAGCTTCCTAGGACCGGTTTCTGGCATTTCAGCCGTCTTCAGCCAGGCTTGCTTGAATCCAGTGGCAAAGTGAGCAAGGGACTCACGTCTGAGCATACCCTGCCAACTTATGGCGAACAAAGCAAAAACCAAAGGAAATGATGGACGGAGTGTTGAACATTGCAAGCACTCACCCCCAGTCAACTGATCTGGGTTTAATCCATCACCGTTCTTTAGCCCACTCTGCCACCCCAGTTCAGACATGGCCATATGCAAATCAGTCTGACCCTGTGCCAACTTGGGAACAGTCCAGCCCGAACTGCCAAGCCATGTCTTCCCTGGACCAGAAACAAGCTTCCTAGGACCGGTTTCTGGCATTTCAGCCGTCTTCAGCCAGGCTTGCTTGAATCCAGTGGCAAAGTGAGCAAGGGACTCACGTCTGAGCATACCCTGCCAACTTATGGCGAACAAAGCAAAAACCAAAGGAAATGATGGACGGAGTGTTGAACATTGCAAGCACTCACCCCCAGTCAACTGATCTGGGTTTAATCCATCACCATTCTTTAGCCCACTCTGCCACCCCAGTTCAGACATGGCCATATGCAAATCAGTCTGACCCTGTGCCAACTTGGGAACAGTCCAGCCCGAACTGCCAAGCCATGTCTTCCCTGGACCAGAAACAAGCTTCCTAGGACCGGTTTCTGGCATTTCAGCCGTCTTCAGCCAGGCTTGCTTGAATCCAGTGGCAAAGTGAGCAAGGGACTCACGTCTGAGCATACCCTGCCAACTTATGGCGAACAAAGCAAAACCCAAAGGAAATGATGGACGGAGTGTTGAACATTGCAAGCACTCACCCCCAGTCAACTGATCTGGGTTTAATCCATCACCGTTCTTTAGCCCACTCTGCCACCCCAGTTCAGACATGGCCATATGCAAATCAGTCTGACCCTGTGCCAACTTGGGAACAGTCCAGCCCGAACTGCCAAGCCATGTCTTCCCTGGACCAGAAACAAGCTTCCTAGGACCGGTTTCTGGCATTTCAGCCGTCTTCAGCCAGGCTTGCTTGAATCCAGTGGCAAAGTGAGCAAGGGACTCACGTCTGAGCATACCCTGCCAACTTATGGCGAACAAAGCAAAAACCAAAGGAAATGATGGATGGAGTGTTGAACATTGCAAGCACTCACCCCCAGTCAACTGATCTGGGTTTAATCCATCACCGTTCTTTAGCCCACTCTGCCACCCCAGTTCAGACATGGCCATATGCAAATCAGTCTGACCCTGTGCCAACTTGGGAACAGTCCAGCCCGAACTGCCAAGCCATGTCTTCCCTGGACCAGAAACAAGCTTCCTAGGACCGGTTTCTCTCATTTCAGCCGTCTTCCGCCAGGCTTGCTTGAATCCAGTGGCAAAGTGAGCAAGGGACTCACGTCTGAGCATACCCTGCCAACTTATGGCGAACAAAGCAAAAACCAAAGGAAATGATGGACGGAGTGTTGAACATTGCAAGCACTCACCCCCCAGTCAACTGATCTGGGTTTAATCCATCACCGTTCTTTAGCCCACTCTGCCACCCCAGTTCAGACATGGCCATATGCAAATCAGTCTGACCCTGTGCCAACTTGGGAACAGTCCAGCCCGAACTGCCAAGCCATGTCTTCCCTGGACCAGAAACAAGCTTCCTAGGACCGGTTTCTGGCATTTCAGCCGTCTTCAGCCAGGCTTGCTTGAATCCAGTGGCAAAGTGAGCAAGGGACTCACGTCTGAGCATACCCTGCCAAATTATGGCGATCAAAGCAAAAACCAAAGGAAATGATGGACGGAGTGTTGAACATTGCAAGCACTCACCCCCAGTCAACTGATCTGGGTTTAATCCATCACCGTTCTTTAGCCCACTCTGCCACCCCAGTTCAGACATGGCCATATGCAAATCAGTCTGACCCTGTGCCAACTTGGGAACAGTCCAGCCCGAACTGCCAAGCCATGTCTTCCCTGGACCAGAAACAAGCTTCCTAGGACCGGTTTCTGGCATTTCAGCCGTCTTCAGCCAGGCTTGCTTGAATCCAGTGGCAAAGTGAGCAAGGGACTCACGTCTGAGCATACCCTGCCAACTTATGGCGAACAAAGCAAAAACTAGTCAACTAGGTAGCCAGCTAACGGGGCTAACTGTAACTTTTGTCCCCCAGCCGGGCTTCTGTATGCCCCCACTCGGTGGTGGCTTAATAGTCAAGAAAAAAGGGCTTCCCGGGCAGGCCCGTGTATAGAGGGTGTGGTGAGGGCTGGGCTTAACCCTCCTTGGCTCCCCAGGCCTGGGCTCTAGGAAGGAGGAAGGCACCCACCTGAGGAAGCACCCTGAGTACACAGTCTGGTGGTGACAGTCACTATCCGGGGCAGTGTGGCGGCAGACCAGTTAGGACTATCTTGCTCCCTCACTGGAATGGGGTAAAGAGCAGAGACGAGCCCTGCATCAAGTGCAGCCCCCAGGGCACCGAGCTGGAACACAAGCCTGGGAGAGCTCTGAGAAGGGCTTAGCAGATGCATGGGCCTGATCTCGAATGGCAGCGACTGTCGAGGATGTCTTGCGCAACCCAGGAGGGGCCATCGGCAAGAATGAGCAGGGCCTGACAAATTGGATGCAGTAGGGCCGGGAAGCCCTCTCCCCCTTCTCCAGCAAGGAGGGAAGCCATGGTCGAGCCCTAGGTCAGAGCTTATTTGCCATCTAAATATGGAGGGTGTGACTCCATAAGCTCAGTAGAGTTCCTGAAACCGCTTCAACGGAGAAAGACCCGCCGCGATGGAGGCAGAACTGCCAAGATCATAATCAGGTCCTAAGTGTTCAAATAAAGAACTATTGAAATGAAAATGGATTTTGTAAAGTGCTCGAATGCCTGCGGGTGAGTTAGCGCTATGCTACCACAGAACGGTTAGGATGGCGGACAAACCAAGGAGCTATAGATTAAAAAGCCAAGTTTTAAGATTCTTTATAAAAGAGGACAGAGGGGACTAGTCTTTAAGTAGAGAGTAAAGGTGTTCCACTGTTTGGTTGTTCCATAAATTAAGCTTCTTCCACCCCAGCAGACTTGTTTGTATTTAGGTATTATGAGATTGGCTGCTGAAGATGACCGAAATGGTCTGGAAGGAGCATATCTGATGAAATTCTTTTAAAAGTAATCTGTGCCCTCGTCATGCAAGGCTTAGAATGCAATGCATAGAGCCTTGAAGTCTATTCGCTTGTGCACTGGCAGTCAGTGAAGATGAACCAATGCCTTATAGGCAGATTGGTGCCTGGGTATTCCAAGCAATAATAAGGCAGCAGAATTCTGCAAAATCTGCAACTTATTGAGTAAGTGTTTCTGTAGGTTAATGCACAATTGCAATAGTCAATTTTAGAAAGGGTAAGGCTGGGTACTACTAGTTTCCTTAAGTCAGGTGGAATGAAAGGCAGAATCTTCCTCAGAATTATTAGGGTGAAATAAGGGAGGAAGTGATTGCGTTCACCTGCTTGTCAAAGGATAAGTAACTGTCAAAGATGACGCCCAGGTTCTTTACTTTAGTTGCTGGAAGCAGGACCGAACCTAGTTCAGATGGCCACCAATTAGAAGACCAGAAAGGGACATTATTGCCCTTGTCAGAATTTAGTTTCAGGTAATTACTAATAATCCATATGTTAATTTATTGCATACAATTAAGGAAATTGGTGGCTGATTCTTGCTGATTACCGGACACTGAAATGATAATTTGTGTGTTGCAAGCATAGCTCACGATAGAGAAGCCACGTTTTTTAATCAGGGTGGCTAGAGGAGTGACATATAAATTAAACAGAGTAGGGCTCAATGATAAGCCCTGCGGTACACCACAAGGGAGGGAGAATTAGTCAGAAAGAAAGCCGTCCATAGAAACAAATTGCATTCTCTCAGAGAGAAAAGAAGATAGTACAGCTATGACTGAACCACTGATACCCAATGATTCGACACGGTCAATCACAAGATTGTGATTGACAGTGTCGAAGGTGGCAGAGAGATCAAGTAGGATAAGGGCTGAAGGATTTCCATTGTCCAACGTTGCCCTCAGTTCATCTGCAGCGGTGATCAAAGCCGACTCAGTGCTATGCTGGCCTAGAAAACGAAACTGTGAGTGATCCAGTAGGTTATTAGATTCCAAATAGAGGGTCAGTTTTTTTGTTAATGGCCGTCTCCACAATTTTTGAGGGGAAAGGGAGCCGCGGAATAGGGCGGTAGTTACTTGCCAATGAAGAATCCAAGTGCGGTTTATTTAACAGAGGAAGAATTGATGCGACTTCCCATGCTGTGGGGAAGGAACCTTGCAAAAACATTTAATTGAAGATCGTTGTTAGATGATTGGCTACAGTGGCCAAAACCATCTGAAGAGTGGCCCGGGGGCATGGATCCAAGGGACAATCGGACCGCGTGGTAAGGATTAGATTCTGCACTTGGTCCACCGACAGTAGAGAGAATGAGGAAAAGGACAATAGGTTGGAAGCAGAAGAGATCTGCAAAGAGACCTGAGAAAGCTCCTCGGCCCCTGCGTGGTGAACGAGGTCTGGTCCAGGGAGCTAGGGAATGTATTAAAAATTTCAAGTACTTTATCCTGATAAGCTAGTGTGATATTGTCACAGAGAGTCTGACTGCTTTCAGGTTTTTTCCGATCACTATAATTAGCAAGTTTTTTGATCGTGGCCAACAGTTCTTTATTAGAATTTTTTGCTGAGATAATATTCTGTGAAAAATAGACCTATTTGTCCATCAAAATCTCAACCTTATATTCTGCAAATTTTTGTATATAGTTTCATTTAAGAGTCATAGGTGAGCCAGCCTCCAGGGACGCTCCTGGCTTCTACACAGCTGCTTAAGCTCTCTACGATTCTGGGAGAACCAGGGTTGAGGGGGGGTTAATCTCTTGTTAAGGAGGGGTCTGCTGGGGGCTAATTGATATGGGGTAAGGTGAGCCAAGCATTGTAGTCAGAAATATCCTGATCTAAATTTCTTGAGATCTTAGGGATAGAGGATTTCAGCTTACTTTCCAGTTGAGCAGCGTCAATTTTATGCCACGAACTATAGGATTTAGCCGAGCTAAAGTTTAATTTATTGGCAGACTTCAAAGCGAGGTTCAGATGGAACATTACTGCAGCGTGATCTGACCAAGTTAACAGTAACAACTTCAAAAAGACTAATGCGGGATTGTGAAGGGGTGGTAACCAGTCGGGATAAGCCAAGGCTGTTCATATGGTCCATCAGCTTTGCCAAAGTCTCTATCCTCCCGAATCTCCAAAAGGAGATTGAAATCTCCGAAGACAGTGAAATCTGCAAAGTTGTCCTCATTCTCCACAAGTGGCCAATACTGTCAAGAAAAATAGCGTATGACGGGGAGTGTGTGAAGGGGTGGTAACCAGTTGGGGTAAGCCACGGTTGTTCATATGGTCCATCAGCTTTGCCGAGTCTCTATCCTCCGGTTTCTCCAAAAGGAAATTAAGATCTCCGAGGACAGTGAAATCAGCAAAGTTGACCTAATTATCCACAAGTGGCCAATACTGTCAAGAAAAATAGCTCTTGATCCAGTGGGTCGATATATCAATAATCCATTGAAGGGTTTATGATCATTAAAAGTGTACTTTTAAGGCTTCAAGGTCCTTGAAGAAGTAAATGCACAAGCTTGTGCAAGTAAGATATTTTTTTAAACGAGTGCTAACCTGCCACCTCTCTTTCCTACTCTATCCAACCCAAGCAGAGAGGGCCCGATTCACAGAACTAACTTAAGACAAAATCCTAAACTTACTACCATTTTGGTATTCACAGAAGGCATTTACTCATTTCGGTATTCACAGAAGTTAGGAGTACCAACTTTAGGACTCCTAAATGCCTTCTGTGAATACCGAAAGTCTTAAAGTTAGGATTTTTTAAGTTTAGGAGTAGTAAAGTTAGGACTCCTAACTTTAGGACTCCTAAATACCTTCTGTGAATACCGAAAGTCTTAAAGTTAGGATTTTTCTCAGTATAGGAGTAGTAAAGTTAGGAGTCCTAACTTTACTACTCCTAAACTAAGAAACATCCTAACTTTAAACTGCCTTTTGTGACAATGTTTTCATCTGTAACTTTTTGTCAAAATGGCCGATTTAAAAAAAGCAATATACCATTACATTTGTTAGATCCTTTTGGTTGTGGGAATATATAGGGTTTATAGGTTTTCCAAGAACCTAAGGTACCCAGAACCAACAACTGACCTGTATCATACAATGGTTTTTCAATGTGTACTGAGTATAGACCAATTCATATGGTGAAATATGTAGAGTTAAAAATAGGTATCAAGGTAACCTATGTATTTCTGAAATGGCCACAAGATATGGAATTTAAGAGCAGTGGTTTTTGTACATCTCTGTATTTGTGGGTACCCTTAGGAGTATATGATTTGGAGGGTATTTTTCAAAATGTCTTCTTACACACTGGCTTACATTTGGAAGGCACAAATGCAGCAAACTTCAATTGGAAATAACTAATATCCTACTATTCTATGCTTCCACATGTCTTCTGATAAAAATGGTACCTGCGGATTTTGAGCCCTAGCTCAGCCGGCACCTAAGGAAACCTAGCAAACTGCACTAGACACCTATGGATATGCAAGGTGGGGTGACTTTCGTGGATCCCATGAGTCATTTTCCTTAGATTTTGGTGATAGAAACTTCCGGGACCTGGAAGAATCCACAAAATTTCTACCACCCAGCATTATCCCACTTGTGCCGATAAAAAAGCTGCCCACTTCTATGACTGGGCCTAGTGCCAGCGGCAGGAACGGATCAAACCAATGTCAAGTCCTTGTGTGGGGGTCCCATTGGCTTTGATTTGATCCATTCCTGTACAGTGAAGTAACACAGAATATGATACGGATATTACAAGCCATTCTAACAAAACAAACAAAGCATATGCTAAAGGAGCGAAGTATAACTACATTGTTTCGTAAGCTTTATTCTCTTGCTGAAGAAATGCATTCTCTTCTTTCCCAATCACAACTTGTTTGCTGAATGCCAACACTAATAGAAAGTGCTAAAAAAAATAATGAAATGCTTTATCTTGAAAAATAAGAAATTGTACATTTCCCTAGCAGAGATTCAGGGCCATATGTAGGTAAGTGAAAATTACTGATTCCTAAATACCGAATTTGACCGATTCGGTATTCAGAAATCTGCATTTCGTATGTAGGTAATAGTTCGGTAAATTTTACCGAATCGGTAACATTCGGAAAAAGTTTACCGATTCCACAATACTGACCGGAATTCCAGAATCGGTATTTACCGAATCTGCATTTACCGATTCGGCAATTACCGATTCGGTATATACCGAATCGGTATTTACCGAATCGGTAGTTCAAATCACAGCCATTGAGGAATCAGCCAATCATGTGCAACCACCACCCCTCCCAACCAGGAAGTGGCCACACCCAGGCAGGTGCACACAATCAGAACCCTCTGAAGAGGCTGGGAGTGCTGAGGAGTGCTACAGAGCCAGTGCCTGAACATTTGCAACTGATCCTGCACAATGGCCAGCCAGGACACAGATGGAGGTGAAAGGAAGAGGAAAATGAAATTCAGCGTGAAGGAACTGCAGGTACTTGTGGAGGAGGTGGTGAAGCACCACAACAAGCTTTTTGGAAAGCAGTCCCTGCAAGTTGCAGAGTCTGAAAAAAGAAGGATCTGGCAAGGAATACAGTTGCAGGTAAATGCAATTGGAGTCACCCCCCGGGACATTGATGTGCTAAAGAAGCGGTGGTACGACATCCGGATCATCACCAAGAGGAAGATGGCTGAGCTGAAAAAACAGGCCAGCCAGTCCGGAGGAGGAAGGAACAGGGCACCTGACCTGACTGAACTGGAGCAGCTCGTGGAGTCCACCATTGAGCCTGAAAGTGTTGTTGGGATTGGGGATGCAGACAGCTCTGCCAAAGCTGCTACCAAAAAAGGTAAGAAGCATGCGCAGCATAGTGCCCCCCTGTACTGCTCGATTTTCCCGGCCTTCCGGTGTTGCAGAGCAATCCATATGACTTCAGTCTCTTTCCATCCGAGTCTAAGGACTGGAGTAGTGAGTAGGGCCTATCTATTAGACACTTGTGACACCATCCCGTGCTCCTACCCTTAGCTCAGGGCCTATATACATAGCCTAGGGAATAGATTCGTTAGCCTTGAGGATAATTTGCCCTATAGTGAGGTTGTTTCATGGAGCTGTGTTGAATTCAGGCCTGGTAGGCCTCAAACGGGAGAGACTCCATCTTTCTTTCTGCTCCGGCAGCCCGGGACCTTTCCAGAGGGAGGGGGATGTTTTAGTTATGAGGTGTTATTCGCTTGGAGAGAACCGGTTCAGGCCGGCCCTTATCGAAGGATTGTATTTTTCTTCATGCCGAAGACACTACATCAGGCCGGCCGGCTGGGAAAGTGTCCTTGGTACGGGGAGGTACAGGAATTTGGTGGGCGGCAGGTTTCGAGCTGGAAATTTCCATGAGGGAATGCACTTCTATATTAGTGAAAGTCTGAGTGAGATAAGAGCACTTGCTTCTAGACCATAGGCGGCATCTGGCCGTTAGCAGAAGAGCTATTACTTATTCCAGGGAAGACTGATGATGAACTTGAATCCAAAGAGGAGAGGGTAGCCGATAAGGACGAGGTTCCAGTGACTCGGAGAGGGAGAAGGGAGCAGACCCACAACTGCAGAGGGGTGACTTCCAGGCTAAACCGAGGCATAGACGAGAAGGGAACCTAGATGACCATTGAGTACAGGCGACGTACCCTCAAGGTGAAGTCGATCCCTTTTTCTTTGAAGTGTATAACTTAATCTTTTACTTTCCTTGCAGGTTATATATGTATGATGTGTTCCGTAAATGTGCATGTGGCATTTAAATAAAGTATTTAGCTTATTGTACGTTAGCATGTGTTGTGTACTTTTGTATAGGAGGATAGCCTATTCTTTAGTCAGAGTTTCCTTAAAATGAACAGAGGTTAATCCTGGTCAGGTAAGTGGTAACTGGATGAGGGGGAAAACAAGCCCCTCGAACTAGAGAACAGGTTGTGCTCAACTAATAGTCTTTGTGTGATCTGATATATGATAACCCCGATTCCCCTGTGGTGTACCGCAGTAACAATAGGATGAGCTCGTGCTAAGGCTGCCGGGTAGGTAGGAGATTCTGGGTCTGACTGAGGCCGCGAGATCGTGTGTGTCGCTGCCGAATGGGTAGGAGATTCTGGGTCTGACTGAGACCGCGAGACTTTGTGTGTCGCTGCCGAATGGGTAGGAGATTCTGGGTCTGACTGAGACCGCGAGACTTTGTGTGTCGCTGCCGAATGGGTAGGAGATTCTGGACCTGACTGAGGTCGCGAGATCGTGTGTGTGTGTCGCTGCCGAATGGGTAGGAGATTCTGGGTCTGACTGAGACCGCGAGACTTTGTGTGTCGCTGCCGAATGGGTAGGAGATTCTGGGTCTGACTGAGACCGCGAGACTTTGTGTGTCGCTGCCGAATGGGTAGGAGATTCTGGACCTGACTGAGGTCGCGAGATCGTGTGTGTGTGTCGCTGCCGAATGGGTAGGAGATTCTGGGTCTGACTGAGACCGCGAGACTTTGTGTGTCGCTGCCGAATGGGTAGGAGATTCTGGGTCTGCTTAAGGCCGCGAGACTGTGGTTGCTGAGATTGCGAGGCTGTGAGGTATATAATAGGAATTCCCTGTCCTTAGGTGGTACGTATATATGTGGTTATTTGGGTGTAAAAAGACCCTAGGGAGGGGGTAACGTTCTGTTTTGGGTCAGAAGGGCTCTGTAGAGCGGGTTCCACCCGATCCAAAAACCCAAGCAGAACATTTGGCGTCACGAACTGTTTACGTAACCTGTGTGCGTTGTGGTTGTCTTGTGTTTGCTTTCGGCGTGTGCGTGATTTTCTTTTTTGTATATTTGCGTGTATACTTTTTCTTTCTCTTTCTTTCTCTCTTCCTTTCTTTTCTCTGCGTTTCTTTTCCTTTCTTTTTCGCGATGTTTTCTAGGAAATCGAAATCTACTCTTAAATTATCCGTTGATATTCCCGGATGGGATTCAACGCCTTATGGTGCCTTGGCCCGAGAGTGGGCTGATTCTACTGGTCTGAGTGAAAATTGGAATTCTTCTTTGGAGTCGGCGGAGCCGGCTGACGTGATTGCTTGTTTGCAGACGGCACCTGTCTTGAAGGGTGAGGAGGTTCCCGCTTTGGGGCGCAGAGGTTGGGTTATTCTGTCTGCGTATCGGATTCTGCATGAGAGGTTGCTGAAATTGCAGATCTCTTTTAAGGATGCGGAATCACACCTTGTTGAGATTCAGAATTCTAACACTTTATTGCGGTGTCAAAATAAGTTGCTTTCCGACAAACTTGACACTTACCAAACGGTTGCCGAAAGGGCGGCTGTGCGGATTGCTCGTTATAAGTACAAGAACAGGCGTGGTCGTGTTTCGTCGCGTAAAGTGCGTCTGGTCGTGGCGAAAGCTGGACTGGATTGGAATCCTGATGAATGGGATGGTAATATCTGGGACTCGACTACGTCTTGTCCCTCGGGTGAGGAATGTGCTATGCATGAGCTTTCTCGTTCCCGTCCTGACAGTAAGTCTACTTCTCGCACCTCTGCTGGTGCACCCCGTGATTGCGCTCGTTCTTCGGGCGGGATTGATACTTTTCACACTGACTATCCCTCTACTAGTACTGCTCGGGCTCCTTGTGATGCTCGTCCCGTTGTTTCTGCGCACCCGGTTTTTCGTCGGAAGTTGCAGCAGTCTCCCAATGCTCCGCAGGGTATTTCTTTGGACTGTTTGGAAGATTTTACCCAGCAAGAAATTAGTGATATTTTGCAACGCTTTCGGCAGCGGACTGGTGAGACTTTGCTCACGTGGATGGTGCGCCTTTATGAACTAGGCGCTGCTGGTATTATGTTGGATACTGGCGATTGTTTGAAGTTTTGTTCTTTGAGTTTGGATTCTACTGTGCAAGATCATTTTCGTAACTATAATGGTGGTGGTCAAATTTCTTTGCTCCAATTGGCAACTGAAGGTTGCAATTTGAAGTATCCTACTGAATCTGACTGGCCTGTCAATGACAAGCCGTGGTATACCTTGCGGGATGCTGCGCAACGTCTTAAGGAGGAAGTGATGAAAACGGCTATTTTTCTGGGCACTGCTGACAGATTGCTTGATGGGATGTTGACTTCTTCTGTGCGGAATCGTATCATTCGCTCTTCTCCTGTTGCCTACAAACAGGTCATGATGACTTTGTTGATTAACCAGACTGGTAATGTACTATCTACGGTGTTAGAGTCGGTACGCCAACTCGGTGAGTTGGGTGAGTGGTTTAAACCTGAACGTCAGTCCCGGCCTGACACCCGTACTCCTGGTGAATATAAATTTACTAGACGTGATATCTTTACTGGTCTTTTGGCTGACGGTGTGCGTCGGGAGGACATTGATGGTGAGACTACTGCTCGTTTGTGGGAGATGTTTCGCAAACGGGGCTTAGATCGGAAGGAGGGTGCCCGGCGTGTTCGAACGACTGAGTGTGATCGTGGTTGTTCTGATGGTAGCGGTGATGATGATCGCCGTGGGCGCTTTGATCGTCGTGATGATCGGCGTCCTGTACGTGATCTGTCCCCTCGTCGAGAGCGGGACAGGGAGAGAGAGGGGGAAAAGGAAAGGGGGAGAAATGATTATGCTTACAGCAGACGTAGAGATGATAGGGATCAATCCCCTGAATTGAGAAGGAGGGAGGATCGATACAGTTTGGCCGATCGAAACTCGCAGTGCAATGTAGAGGACAGGAATCCATTTCGTAATAGAGATGGATATGAACAGGAGGTACCGATACCTAAGAAACGTGAGAGTCTTTATCCTGATTTGTCCTGGTACACAGAATGCAGTAAGAATGACTAGGAAATAGGTCAAGCTCCGGTACACAGATGGGCTCACAGAGATAATAGACCCTATGTAGATATTGATATTTTTTGGAGACATCGTAATATCCAAAGGGCCCGAGCATTAGTTGATACAGGAGCGGAGGCCACTCTTATTCATGGAAAATCAAAGAAATTTACAGGGCAGCCTTTCACTATTACCGGATTAGGAGGAAAGGAAACCCCTGCAGTTCAAACTTTGCTTGAAATGAGAATAGGTAGAATCCCTAGAAAGGAATATTCTGTATTAGTGGTGCCACTTCTAGAATTCATAATTGGAATTGATATTTTGAAGGGAATGACATTGCATCTTGATGATGGGTGTTACCAATTTGGAACGACGCATTATATCTCGTCCAGACCTATACGGGTTGGTCGTTTAAGGATGCCCCCCATACAAGTTCCCCAGGCGACCAAAGTGGTTTGTCAGAAGCAGTATCGTATTCCGGGTGGTCATGAAGAGATTAGTACCACCATTCAGGAGTTGGTTGATGCAGGCGTTATAACTCCAGTTACTTCTGCTTGGAATAATCCTGTTTGGCCGGTGCGTAAAAGCGATAATTCTTGGCGCATGACTGTTGATTATCGAGAATTGAACAAACACACGCCCTCTTTGACTGCTGCAGTACCGGATGTTATCACCCTGATTGAAAGAATCCAAACACATCCAGGTACATGGTATGCGTCCATCGATATTGCTAATGCTTTCTTTTCTATTCCAATTGCCCCTGAGTGTCAGGAACAGTTCAGTTTTACGTGGAACGGGCGTCAGATGACGTTCAGAAGTCTTCCTCAGGGCTATGTGCATAGCCCTACGATCTGTCACCGGCTGGTGGCAGAACACTTGACTGAGGTACCAGCTCATCCCAAAATTCAGATATGTCATTATATTGATGATGTTTTGATCCAAGGCGAAACACAAGAGGATGTTCAGACACAATTAGATAGAGTCATTGAGTGTCTGCGTGGGAAAGGTTGGGAGATCAATCCGGACAAATTACAAGGTCCGTCTCAAGCTGTAAAATTTTTAGGTATTAATTGGCATGAGGGACACCGCGAGGTGATCCCTCAAGTTAAACAGAAGATTCTTGATTTTTCAGTTCCGAGGAATAGGAAGGAAGCCCAGAGCTTCATTGGTTTATTTGGTTTTTGGCGCCAGCATATTCCTCATTTGAGTCAAATATTGGCCCCTTTGTACCGTGTTACACGTAAAAAGAATGCATTTGAATGGGGTAAGCAACAGCAAGATGCATTTAGTCTGGCGAAAGAGGCAATTCAACATGCTATGGATCTCTGGCCTGTACGTGATGGTGATGTGGATTTGAATGTGTCTGTGCAAGGCCCTTATGCAAACTGGAGTCTGTGGCAGAAACAAGGCAGGTGCAAAGTACCATTAGGGTTTTGGACCAAAAAGCTACCTGATGCTGGTGAGCGTTATACACCCTTTGAGAAACAGCTACTTGCTTGTTATTGGGCTTTGGTGGATACCGAGCAATTAACATTGGGACATGACATATTCTTGCGTCCTGAAATTCCTATTATGCAGTGGGTTTTGAGTTCACCAAAAACTCATCGAATTGGGCATGCTCAGGAGGCGAGTGTGATTAAATGGAAATGGTACATACAAGACAGGGCACGTGTGGGTCCGAAAGGAGTTGCGTCTTTACATGAGCAAGTGGCGCAAGCACCATCGACTGAGACTGAGAGTGAGTGTTCTGTACCTTTAGAACAGGAGTCTCCTGTCAAGTGGGGTAAACCTTTTGATGATTTGTTCGTCGAGGACAGGAACCATGTGTGGTTCACAGATGGGTCAGCAAAATTTATTGGAACTACACGGCACTGGAAGGCGGTGTCTTATAATCCGATCACACAGAAACTGTTGAGCACAACTGGTGAAGGGAAGAGTAGTCAGTTCGCAGAGCTCTATGCCGTTTATCAAGTTTTGAAACAGGAGTTACCTGGTGTATGCCATATTTTCACCGACTCCTGGTCCACTGCCAATGGACTGGCCGTTTGGTTACCGACCTGGCATTCCCATAATTGGAGGTTACACTCCAAAGAGTTATGGGGAAAAGAGTTATGGCAAGAGATTTGGGAAATGCTCCCACAGAGTACTGTTACCATCTTCCATGTGGATGCTCACACCCCCATAGATTCTCTTGACAAATTTTTTCATAACATTGCAGATGAGAAATCTAAAATTGCTGAGGCAGTGGTGGACAGACAAGATCCTGATATTGCGGGATTGGCGAAATGGGCACACCAGAAGGCAGGACACTTTGGAGAGAAGGCCACTAGCAGGTGGGCTGCTGATAGAGGAATTTATATTCCCCTGGACCTAATCAAAAATGTTATTCTACATTGTCCCGTCTGTCAGCATATCAGACAGCGTAAAGTACCCCAAATTGTTAGAGGTCATTTACATCGCGGGAAATTGCCCGCTCAAATCTGGCAGATTGATTACATCGGACCCCTTCCCATGAGCAGAAATTGTCAATATGTTTGCACAATTGTCGATACATATAGTGGTTTGCTGGTAGCTTTTCCATGTAAGCAAGCCACCCAATTGAATACCATTAAAACATTAGAATTGATTATGATGTATTATGGTGTGCCATTCCAAATTCAATCTGATAATGCATCCCATTTTCGTGGAAGATTGGTACAGGAATTCTGTGTGGAAAACAATATTGAGTGGATCTTTCATATACCTTACTACCCGCAGGCCTCGGGCCTGGTGGAGAGATTGAATGGCCTGTTAAAGGACCAGCTACGTAAATTAACAGATGACAAGTATAAAAATTGGCGAGACTTTTTACCCCAAGCACTATTAATCCTGAATAATCGTCCTTTTTTAAATGCTGAATCTCCACTTATGCGTTTGTTCCCCCCAAAGGTTGAGACTATGCCTAATGTAATTAATGAAACTGTGATGTATTGGGAAATTACTTCCGGAGCTCTGGCTCCATGCAGAGCGACC